>NW_028321907.1:6875000-7500000 GCF_036245765.1 Copidosoma floridanum | reverse complement strand
TTTATGACCGTTCAGCTATCTGTTGTACAAAAATGCTACTTAAACATTTCAAAGAGATGGCTTCAGTTAATTAATAAAGAAAAGAAGACAGCAACAGACGGCCGGCATGGGCCTTTATTTGTACACGTATTTACACTGTGTACTTTTTCTCCCCTTTGCTCTCCGACTCTGAAAATGTTGCCAAGAAGACGTATATAATATACATACACCTTATAGCCGGGACGAGAATCTTCCGTGGCTCTTATATTACCGAAGGTCCCCGCCCGCCAAAGCAAGCCCCCAGCTATCTCGCCCGGCATTGTTTAAATACAATTTTGTCGTTTACTAATTAATGCGCGCGAACATCAAAGAAGACGTTTATTGGTTCATGTGATGCTAAAGAGACGGTAACGAAGAGGTAACTCGGGGATGGTACGGCAAGAGGGAGGCGGTTTCGAGGAGTAACTTCGTAACGGGGTGTGGAGGGTACTGCACCGTATCGCAAAGATGCCGCTGTATATGCGTATGCGTAGCGGAAAAGAGGAGGGAAAAGGAGAAACGAGCTTGTCTCGTCTCTGAGCGTCTGTGGGATGCGCGACTTGAAAAGAGAAGGAGCAACGGGGGCGAGGAATAACAAGAGCACCTCGAAGGAATACACTTGGCTTCCTCCATTTCATTTTTTACGCTCTCTTAGTCCCTTGCCTGTTTCCGCTGTTGCTTTTGCCGCTGTATCTCAAACGCCTCCTCTCCGCTCGCTTCTGTTATCACTTTAATCTTTGCTTCTTCATTTTTTTTTTTTTTCCCTGCCGTACACGCAACAATTCTTTTAATTTAGCGCTTTGGGCTTGAATTTTTTTTTTTTTTTCCTTCCACTCTGAAGCAACATTTCGAGCTTACGTACTCAAGAATTCACTCTGATAAATAATATCTAATAATTTTTCGACCCTTGAAAAATTCCTTCATGTGTTATCGACCTTTTTACATTATAGACATTAACAATGTACGCTCCGTTGATTGTTTTTCAATAAGGCCAATAAATGTATACCCTCTACAATTTTCATGGAGTTGAGTAACTTTGAAAATACGATGCACCTCGGACTAAACAGTCCTTCACTGAGAACGTAACAATTGCACTTAATCCTCTTCATGACTTAAACTGATGTCAAGTTTTTCATCAAATTTTCGCAACAAGAGTCGCATTCAGCTACCAATGTATCAAAGCATTGAAATCCCACATCTTTGCACCTTTGACTGCAATGGATGGGTATACAAGTGTGCAAGAAGTCCGCGATCGACAAAGAGGACGAAAGTAAAGCGCTTCGCAGCCGCAGATACATCCCAACTTGAGAAGCGCACACGGAGCACAGCCCCTCCCGCGTTTGTTCCCCATCCGAGATAGACGCCCATTCGCGTCTGCACCCCTTGGGGCCCGCGAGCTCGCCCTCCCAAAGCCTCGAGCTCCAGCACCTGGTCCCCACCCCCTTCGCATTCGAAAACCCTTGCTGTTCCACCCCCCCCACTCCCTGCTAACTAGGTACGTCGTCGTCGTTGTCGCCGAGACTACAACCGACCGCAAATTCATCAACTAACTTTGTTCCGGAGTTGCAAGCACTCCCGCTGTACTCTGTTGCCGCTGCAAGACTCAACTGGGAGCCGTAGCGGGTTTATACATATATACATATGTATATATACGTGTGTACGTGTGCAAAGAGCGAGGATAAAGCATCGTCCCGGCGTCAAATCAGTCACACAGTTGGGCCGTGTGTACGTACGTATACGTTAGTTTCCGTCGTCAAACGGAAAACGGTATATAGCTGTAGCAAACACACGCTGAATCCCCGCTTCTTGTCTTCCACCTCCTTCGTCTCTCATCTCTTGTTTATTACGCGCGCGTGTGTACACGGTGCGGGCGTTGGTTTACGAGATGCTCGACTGTTCCGTCAAAGAGAGAGAGAGAGAGAGAGATCATCGCGTCGGGCGGATTTGTCGGGACGAAGCAATGTACAGCTCCCGCGAGTCTTAAACTTAACTTTGGCCTGTACATGAGGGATTATATACAAACGGGAGTTTCTCAATTATTCCCATCGAGCAAGTTTCGGAGCGGGGGGTCATTATACCTCACCTCGGGTGTGCCATAATATTTCGGATTTCTGCGCTTCGAATGCTCCTTTGATCTGCGCACGTATATATAATCACGCGATTATTGTACTCTGACGCTGGAGCTTCTATATTGCCAATGAGTTTATTTCCGCGGGGTATATATATATATATATTATCTTTTGTAACGCCGAGAGACGCGTGTGTACATTTACGAGTATCCGTCGGCCGTATTTGTGCAGGCGGTCCCTTCCTGGACTTCAAATGTATCACGCACTCGGGTATAGTGCATACGGAGAGATGTGAAATCCATAGATGCTGGCTGTTGAGTTTTTTATCGGTGTACATCTCGCCGTAACACTTTTGGGACTCAATTATAATGAAATTAACGAAAGATAAGTTGGACATTTTTACGAGGGTGTTATTAGTCTGCGATTCGAGATCCTTCGTTCGAGAGGAAAAGTCGATGAAAGGACGCACTTATACAATGGGGTCGTGCATTAAGCTGACATATTTTTTTTTTTTCGTAATTAAGATCCGATGGGTGGGAAGGAATTAAAACAGGCCGTAGAGTTGATTCCTTTGTCAGGGGAATCATTTCGTCAAAGCCGTGGGCGGCACAATGCGAAACGAAGCTTAGAGTCCTCGTGAGAACAAAAGCTGCTTTGGTGATTGATCACTATCGGATGTGGCATGCTGCTCGCCGGCCGAACAAGCTGATCGAGCGACTCCCTCTTTTTTTCCCCTCCCCCTTCCCTTCCCGACTGAAACACTCCAAGGCCGAGAGGCTACCAAAAGGAGGGTGGAAAATGAAATAAATATAACCGCACTGTGCCTAATCAGTATTTTACCAAGTATACGCTCGGGGTGATCAATCCTTTTTTTCAACACTTGGTGAATGAGTTGTGGTGATGGGCTTTTTTTTCGTGTCATTAGATTCGGACGCAAAATGTATGGATTGTCTGAATCGATAACGTTATTTGGCTTCAAATAGATCGTCTTTGCGTGCTAATGTGTTCAAAGGATGAAAAATTATTTTAAAGGAAAATTTGCATGCCGGGCCTCGAAGCGATTTAAGAAAAAACAACAAGTACATCGACCTTGAGCGTAAAGACAAAAAGGGTCCCTTCGGTACATCGGTCAACATACGTATATACACGGGCCATAAAAATCGGGGGACAATGGTTAGCAAATAATACCGAAGAACAACATCCCCGGAGCGATTTGCCCCCACCGGTCCGTCCAATGTCAATAGGCTCGATTTCCCTTTCAAGTCGGCCAACTCTTTTTGTGTGCTCGGCAAATTGTCACCAAGGGGTTGGCCCTGTCGGGACTTGGGTGGGCCGAGGCTTGAATTAACATTATTGTTGCGACAACGGGACTTTGGCCTTTTTGCTTGCGCGCGCCTTGCCGGGGATGCGGGGGGAACCAAGCGAGCTGGGCAAACAATTTCACTTGGCGATCGGCTCGTTTGATGTTGCCTGATTAACGTCGACAAACAATCGCTGATTCTCAACGGAAATAAGCGCGGGATATCCACCGAAAGCCTCGGAAGAACTGGGCAGGAGAGTAGGCATGGGTTGGGTGCACGTGATCGGTTCGACCGTGTGTGAGGGGGGAGGGGTGAGCCAGTTGCAAATCTGGTAGAAAAATTTGGGGTGGAAGGGACGAATCTAAACATCCATTGCCGCTGGTAATTGTGGATTTTCTTAATTGCGCTTGACTCTGTTTATGGAAGACGCTTTTTTTGAATCATTCGACTGATATTAAATTAGTTTTTCAATTCAATTTATTTGATTTTTCATCAAATAAAATCGAGAATTTTATATATATAACTGCAACTTGTAATTAGCGTAACTATTGAATATAAAGTATCTACTAGCATAAACAACATATTAATAGAGTGATATTAAAATTTCAGCATGGCAAAAAAGAAGTATGAGAGTTTCATGGCTTCCAGTCTACGAAACCATTTTCTCCATGCACTTATACAACAAACCGGAATTTGTATTAATTATAGATGTATATCTATGTACACGACTCGCGGGTAGTTTTTAGAAATCGGCGGTAATTGCCATGCAAAAGCCACCGATACTTCCAGCGAGATCTGCAGTGCAAGAAATCGTGTCCGTTTGACGATAAATGCCTTTTGACAAGTGCCGCTGCATTCCCCGTTACGGCAGCACCATGTTATGTACATGCCAAAGAGAAACTACCTCGCAAAACTCTTGTATTTTTCCAGAAAAAGAAATCATCACGTGCAGATGCGAGATCATCGTAATTAGCGGGAATCTATAGATAACTGTTTTTAATTACTCATAAACGTGCATTGAAAGTTGACCGAGTAGATGTCGTAGTGATGGATTCAAAGCGTGTAAATAATGTACGAGCTTCTCAAAAAATTTGACACACCCACGGCAATGCTGTCCAAACATTGGAATTTAAATGTACTCGAAGCGACGGTGATTTTCGGGCCACTTTCAAAGCAGTGGTCATTCCTCTATTGTGCACGACAAATAACATTTAGTGATGAATATTCGCGTGAACCACTCGAACGACACTTTACCCTGAATAAAAAAACACTTTGCTCGTTACTTCACGACAGGTATGCAAAGTGAACAAAAAAAGAAAAAAGAAAAAAAAAAAATCCTCAAAGGCACAGAGAAGCCAACATCAACAGCAGAGCTCGGCGAACCGCGCGACATACAGAAAATCGCGGCAAGAGTGGTTTTTCAAAAAATGCTCATCGGCGCGCGAAACCCGTTTTTCCGCGTCACTCGTTTGATCAATCTTGTGTTAATTAACACTCGAGCCTCCGCGCAGAGATATCCACCTGCACACTCGCCCTCGGATCCACGGAAAAAGCGCAGTTGCGCGACACTCGGGAATTCTCATCGCCGCCCCATCCTTCATCCTCGGCTGTTTTGTGTTACTCGCGGCATCGCGAATCTGGAGCGACTTCCCCCGAAGATTCAACGAACGCACCGGGGATTAACGTCGTTTTACCGGGCCTTTGCGTACCATACGCTTCACGCTTTTCGAGCATCGAGTCTTGTATACCCTGTTGTGCGCTTTTGTGCGGTGATAATGCCCGCAAGGCCGGACGATGAAGTTGACTTTGCCTCGTGGATGGTTCGAAGACGCGACGGAGCATAACGTGGGTTGTGGAAGTAGGGTTTAGCACAGCTAAAGAGGAATTCTCGCGGGAGAGAGAGAGAGAGAGAGAGTAATCGGATTTGCACATACTTTGTTCCTAATACCCTTGGTGAGGTGAAGAGGGAAGGAGAGATACGTACACATCAGGTGCGCTTGACAAGTAGAATCAGGATTTTTCTTCCTATCCGTGAACTTTAATGACTATGATCTCCTCCTCGGCGTCTCTTATAAGTGTACACGCGAACGGAGATAAGCCTGACTTACCGTATGCGCTCTAGTGTGACAGTTTCTCGGAAAATGGGAAAATTCTATTTTTCCTTTTTCTTTTGTTTTTTTTTTTCCCCCTTCTCTTTTCACATTTCTTAAAAGTCCATCCCGGAGGGATTACCACTCGCGTTCCGCGTGATTATATGGATTTACGCGTCACGGCGGAGCTGCTGTCACGGGTGTTGGAAAATATTTCAAAAATCTTTGACGGGAAAAAACGAACGCATCGAAATTGCGATACACACACAAGTGCGTGTAGGAAACCAGCCGGGATACAACGTGCGAGTGACACGACGTCGATCATAATGCCCACATCCCGTTTCTCTCCGGCATCCAGTTGCAAAAACATGAAATTATATTTTTTCGAAAATTACCACCTACGCAGGAATTTGCAAATTTCAACAATACTTTAATCTATGTAACGATATTATAAAAGAGTCCAAAGTCGAAAGCACAAACACACGTCATCCAAACAGTTACATTCCATTATGAGGGGGCACGACAAGCAGTGTACATCCAACAAACGAACGAGAGCCCAGCCAAGATACGCATCTCCCTTTATATCGAGGGCGCGTGTATATACACACACGCATATTATACGGCAAAAAGGGAACACTTGTTTTCAATTACCCCCGCGTCGTCGCCGATACAGGTTACTTTGTCAGATACGTATATATATATATATATACGAAGGAGTCGCGCAAAAAGCCGGGAATAATAGGAAGTCGAGGGATTCCCCGTATATATACACAAGAGTCGTACCCTCCCACCCTTTTCTCGTATATACGCTCGCGTCCGTGTGTGCACTGGGGAGAAAAACGACTGGACAACAATGTATATACACGCGGGCCACTCGGTGTGCTTGTATATAGGTGGAGTTTAATTGTGATTAGCCAATTGCACGTCGGCGAGCAAAAAGCGGGCGAAAGATCGGCCTCTCGAAACGGAACGTCAGTGCGACAGGGGACTGCCTTTTTTTTCTTTTTTTTTTCGTTAATTATTAAAAAGAAAGAAAGAAAAAAAAAAAAAAAGGATCGAAGTCACTCGTACAGACCCACGAACAAAACGGCCTTTGCGCTCATTGAGGGACTACGTATACTTATAGGTGTATAACGTAGTACACACACATACTCGTACGGCACGGACGCGTGGGTACGTACAAAACGTATACACAGATACTTAAAAGAGAAAGAGCAACGAAGGAGGAGGCCAGAAGGGGCTGTCGGGAGCCGCGGGGGAGGGATGGCGAATGGTAGTTGAAAAGCAAAAGCCCTAATTAGTGTCTCCGTGGCGATATCTGATTGGAGTGAAGGAGAGAGGGAGAAGGTCGGCGCGCGCCAGAGAGTAAGTACGGAGCCTCGTGTCCGCATGTATGTATATACATGCGCTCGCATGGGGTAAAGAAAGCAGCGGTAACTGCAGGAACGGTGCTGGGCAATAAAGTGAGATACGACTGTGTATGCGTGTGTGTGTGCGTGTGTGTGTATATGCGTGTACCAAGACTACCAACAACGCGAGAGAGAATACAAGTATATATGATATGATGGTGGTGCAGGAGAGGATTGTGTGTGCAGTCCGCAGGAGTTCTCGCGGCTTTGATCAACAATAGGGGCGGCGATGGCCAATCATAAAGAGATTCGCCGCCTCTGTTCTTTCTCTCGCGCCGGCACGGCTATACCCGCACCGCTTCTCCTTTCTCCCTCCCGCGGTTGTGTGCATGTGTATGCAGTGGCGGGGACGGCACCGCGTAATCTGAATAAAATATACGATCGAATCGATAGATAAGGGACAATGCTCTTTTCACCGCCGCGAAAACCTGCGCCACTGTATATGTATATATAACACCGGTGTAGCCAAGGACGCAAAGGGGAGCGTTGTCTCCTCTGCTCTTTCTTATGCTACCAACTTTCCTTGGCTGCTCTTCCGTAAAGAGCAAACGTGCGAGCTGGTATATATATATATATATATATATATATATATATATATATATATATACGTACGTGCCGTGGAACAGAGAGAGAGAGAGGCGCTCTCCATACTATGCAAATTAAATGCTCTCTTTTCCCCCTCCCCCCGAGTGGCCCCTCGCGGGAGCGTTGAGTGAGTTCGGCTTTCCACTCTTTGTCATTCTCTTCTCTGGCAGGGGCAACTTTCGCATAAGCTGAAGCTGCTTTTTTTTTTTTTTTTTTTTTTTTTTTTTTCTTAACTCGCCTAGCTAGGAAGCACGTGACCCCGGCTGACCGACAAATGCCCCAACTTTGCGGTGGGTACGGTTTCAGGGTGAGCTTTTCCGATAATTTGTGCCCCCTTTTGTTTTTCTTGGTGAGGGGAAGTCATACTGACACGATCGATTGGAGTAAGCAACCTCGATCGAGCAAGTAATGTATTGCTAATCTAGTCTAACAACTTATCTGCGGGGTCTTGTCTATTGAAGTTTAATTTTTTATCCGCAGCCTTATCCTTGCACACTAATAATCTAATACGAAATGTTTTGCAATCATGACTTTTTATAAGAGGTAGGTTTCGGTCAAATTTTTCCCACGAATTATATTGGGCATTCCCTTACGTCCATCTCATGCATCTGATGCTAATATATTCGGGCAGATGGTATAATTTTAATATGTTTCTGGACCGATAACATTTAGCATTTCGTTAAATTAAAAGAGACAAATCAATTAAAACAGACAAATCAATTAAAACAGTTTTTTACAAAAACCATCCAAATAAATTGAATTGTACAGTGATTTATTCATAAAAACTCGATTAAACGCCACTTTAGTTATGTTCATTCAAAGTATTTTACAGCTCTGATCGGATACAAATGTATTTGATCGGTTGATTGTAAAGAATACTCGTAATACTTTTTCTATTTGGCTACATCATTCGGAACAACTTTATATCATATGATTAAAACAATTTAATGTTAATTAGATGTATATCGTGTATCTAAAATAACTGTTATCGCGTACAATACGCTTGATTTCTACGTACTGAGTTTTTGCCCTAAAACACAAAATGTTAACTGAAAGTTAAATAAAAAATTTTTAAATTACAATAAATAGTTATGCTGGTCTACGTACAAAAGCGGTTTTTGCGCTGACAATGATTATGACAATTGCTAGAATTTAGGTGTTGAACATAGACATTGTTCCCGTATGTCACCTTAAGCGGATGACACAGGGAGCAGAGTATGCTCATCACCTTACGTTAATGTTTAGAAAAATTACAATTTGTGGCCTGCCAACTCGGCGCCTTAAATTCTTTACCGACCAGCTCCGCATTCACGGGGAGCTGCACCGTTACGAAGCCAGGGATCCCACACCCCCCCTCCCTGGCTCCGACACTACCAACTCGAGTTGATGGTAATCATCAACCCCCCCCGCAGGGGATCCGTTCACCGCCACCCTCAAGATACACGGTTTGCACTGAGGAATGAGCTTTGGAACTAAGGAGAGTTAAATTTGAAGTGGTGGAAAAATCGTAATTATAAAGTGTAGACGAAGTAAGTACTTGTGGGTTGTACGCAAAACACGTGGCGCCACGTAGCGGTGAAAATGAGTACCGAGCTGTACAACCCCTCTCCTGACAGGCTCTCGTCCCCTCCGGAGGTTCCGAATCCGATAAAAAATAAATACTTATTATAAATTATAATTTTGTGCGAGTGTGTGTGTGTGTGTCTACCTATGTGTAGTACATCCTGTGCTTTACTCCTCGTTGTCGTTATCACGATGTTGACCCTCGAGGTGCAAATCATGTACCCAAGGATGACTATTGGTATAGTGAAGAGTTATAATTTGAAGGGTCGGAAAAATCGAGCTCATAGAGTGAAAATCGGTACCAAGCGATACTACCTCTCCAAACTAAAAAATACGTAAAACAAAATGTTTCTATACCTACATACTCATGAAAAAAAAAACTCGATAAACCTGTATATTATCCCTTGTAAATGTGCGTGCTCGTAGGAGTAATAAAAACTTGGGAAAATCCAAACCTCGAGTTCGAATGAAACTCGTCCAATCCGTAAATGTAATAAAGGTAAAGCCCATGTGTATACACCCACACAAACCGGCCGTGGGTTCTCCTCCTCTTTGGCGCGTATATGTACAACAACAACACCAATGATTACGTCGTGTACGGGGAAGAGCCCCGAAGGGCAAGGGCTGTGCGCGAGCCAATACGAGCTTTTGCCAACGCTTTCTCGCCCCGCACGTCGGACTTGCCGGCTTTTTCCTCGCTTACGTCGCTTTGTGTGCGGATACGTGTATACCTATACCTACGTATGTAGTGGGCGTATAATATTATGTTGTGTGCGCGCGTGTGCCTTTGCAGCTGTGGCCTTTTGAAAGCTGGAAATAATGCGCGGGGCTCTTTGTGAAAAGAGAGGAAAAGGGAGCGAGATAGAAGAAGGTGAGAGGGTCGGTAGAGCGTATGTACAGGAAAGAGGACGAGGGTAGACGGACCGAGGGACTTTGATAATAATCAATAATGGACCGTTTGCGGTCGCGTTTGTTGCGCGAGCCCTTATAATACATCAATTGAGCTTTTTCTTTGGACGGGGCCGCGTGGCTCTCTCCCCCCCTTTTTTTTTTCCTTTTTCATAGCGTATATAACGCATCGAAATAACGTTGGTTTTTCTCGTTAATCAACAAGCGCGCATCAATGGCAAATGAGATTAAAAACTAATTGTGCCGTACACTCATCCCTCCCAATGTAACATTCGGCCGATCCTCAAACGAATTCTCGCGCGCAAATGAAAGGACGGGTCCTTATGTTATGTTGCACATGTACCCGGTGCTTGTCTGTACAAAGTTCGTAAGAATCTTCAAAAGCACGCCCAAAGATAGTGGGCATGTACAAGAGAAACGAAACGAGCGTAAAAGCTCTGCTGTGCGACGTGATGGGGCAGTTGGGGGGAAATGTGGTACGCCCACGGGTGGGGCAAGAAGCATTACACAACGCGGTCTGCACAAAGCGAGCCGCAGTGGTAATGATACGAACTTGCAGCACACGGGGCTCGGGTGCACATACACGTGCGGTTACAAGAAGCGAGCGTTGGAAGAGATAAAAAGGCGAGCCAATGCAAAAAGAAGAATTATGCGAGACGAGCGTTGTTTGGAAGCTTACGGAGCCTTTGAGCAGCGTATGAGTTTTCCTTTTGACTTTCAAAGTGCTCGTCGATTACTCGAGATATCGGGTGAACTAACGAGTTTTGCTGTTGTGAAGATTGAGTGCGGTAACGTATATGTACTTGGAAGCTCGCTTGGAAAAATTAGATTTTGCGTTCTTTGCAAGAATCAACTTTAAAATTGGGAATCGGCAGGTGTATTGAAGCCCGAAAAGCTGGTTCATGTCCAATGACATTATCAACTAGTTTAGAGATAAGTGTATCCACAAAATTTACCAAACTTTACAGGTAATACGGCGTATTTGTTTTGTATCAAAGCACAATATTCACAATTACTCTTGTCACGTGTCTCAATACGGCAGTGTAGCGGATCATAGAGATAACCGATATAATTAGTTGGCATACCAAGCGAGACGATTTTAATGACCTATTCACTTGTGATGTAATCTGTTGGATACTTTTTCTAAAAGTTATACTGGCTTATAATTTTTGTTGTTTACAAGTTCCCACGCATGTTTGCAACTTCTTTTTTCTTCGTGACTTTTTACAGCAACCATTGACAATACTATTAACTTATACCAACAAAAATCTTATATTTTAGTTTTTATCATTTAACGCATTAAAAATCAATCAACAATGAAATATATTCCTAATAGCTTTATTGTAAAGACTTAAAACGAAAGCATATCATATCGAACAAAACAGTTATTAGAGATATAAAATTTACTATCTTTGGACATATACTATATTCTTTTATCTTTACTTCAAATATTCCTTAGGTTAACTAGTATGTGTAAATAGTTTAAAACATTCTTTTAAACAAAATTTTTTAAGTTTGATGAGTCGTTAAATACTAATTAATGACCAAAATTTTTTCTTGTTAGCAAAAAATATACAACACGAAGGGGTGATTAAGACATACCATTTCACAATAAACAATAGCAGTAAATAAACATTACACATTGCTGTACGAAGGAAAACATTGTATTCAAAAAGCAGCTCATTTAAAACGTACCGTGCTCCTTTAACCACTTATACTTACGAAAAATTACCACTAGCGGGCGACATGAGGGCACAGCTCCTAGAGCAGCTCGCATAATTTCGCCTCAATGGGCCCATTATTGGAGCATATTATTTTAGACTCAAAAAATCAACCCCATGTAGATTTATGTGCCCAGCTTTTACGTTACCATAAAAAGATTATCCGCGATTTCTTCAACTGCTGCTGCTCTTCTACCCCAGGGAAAAGTACTTGAACATACGTGTGAATTTTGGAATTACCATGTATAAGTCCAGACTCTCTGCCTCTCGGATTAGCCATTTTACAGATATCACGAGATTCCCATAAGATGCTGGGGGTTTTTTTTGTTTAATACTCGTAAGTCATGGGTTTAGCGAAAAAACGTTTCAAAAGCCTGGAAGTCGCATGAATATTTTATAAGCGCAAGAGAAAATGATTTACTTGCATTGATGATAGCATTGCATCAAGGGTAAATAAAATTTTATATTTAATACGATTTAATCAGTAATAAGGAAATAGTTAAAACTTAAATCAGGGAGATCAGGAGACGAAATGTAAAGAGAATTTGATCTGCTTCAAGAAATGCCTTTATTATCAAAACAAGTTTAACATATGCAGAAACTTGGGAATGTGTTACAAGTATAATGACTCAAAAAATCCTGAATTATACATTGGTAGGACGAATAAATGGAACAACAAAAAAGTCAATACAAAATTCATACAGTTTTTAGAAAATCGGTATATTTAATTTTAAATTGATACAGTGTTTTTCATTGTATTATAGTGCACATTAACTTTTACGCTTAAAATTCTTCGTTTGGTTCCCAAACAAGGTAAAAATTATTAGTACATCACTAAGTCGCGTAAAAATACAATTTAAACATCTCAATGATACCGTCCTATCCCTGAGTAGGGCTCGGCGAAAATATTGACCGTGATGTTGAGCGGTTTACCCATTTTACCATAAATGTAGATTTCTATGCTGTCAAATTTCGAACCGTGATACTCTAGGATGTCATTCGCCGTTATGCTATCCAAGTAATTCAATGCGCGATCTTCGAATGTTACGCAATTTATCCTGGCGAGATTCATTGTTGTAATGTTACAAAATACATGACCAATGCGAGCTCCAACGGTACCCCACACTTTGTTGATAACAGCTGGAAGATCCATCGTTTTGGAGCAAGCTATACGATCCCCTTTAACTCTGTTACCCCATCGTATAAATTTTTTGGCACTCACAGTCACGAGAATCAGAGCTAAGGCTAACGATGCTAACAAAATACGTAGCTTTGCAAAAGCCATTGCTATTGTCAGATACTTGGCGTGGAGTTACTGTGGAAATACTGCGAGGAAAAATCTAAGCCTTGAAAGTTTCACACCGCAGTAAGAATTACTCGTATTAGCAGAATGTAGTGTTCTACAGCACTGACAATTTTGTGAGAAACGTTTGTACGTGACAGTGAGCAGCTATCCTTATATACGTATGCTTTTGGAAACGTGATAAAAAATACGATTGTGTGTGAATTTTTTCACATCAACGATATCAGTAAATTAAGAGTTTAGGCAATGAGCTCAACAAGATATTTAATGAAAAAAACTCGATAGTAAACCAATCAGCCTGAAGCATAATATACATATAGCAGCAGTAACACGCTTCTAGACGAAAAATTTTTTAGGACAAAAAATAAATATAATATGCAATGAAGAATCCATAGTACTACTCAACAAAAGTGCTCGATTGGTAACCAACGTTGACTCAAACAGAACGTTTGTTTTTCTGATGAAACTAATGTTGTTAACTTAAATTAAAAATGAAAAAACTCTCAATGAATTAATAAGTAGTATAGCGTTGACCATTGGCAAATAGGGTAAAGTCATAAGTTTCTACCCTTGTGTCATCATAAAAAATATCGAAGTTGACGTATCTAGTACAGTTATTGTCAAGTAACTGAGCAAAAATTGTGTATTATAGTACATAGGCATCATAGTACAGTGGTAAATTGAATATTATACAATAATAAATTGTGATGAATTCATTTCTATAAGAACTACGTCTGGTCTAGGTCTAGAGAAATCCATCGTAAACAAATAAAAATATTGACTTTATTGACCACATTTTATCTTCTTGGGCCTTACAGATGATTTTCGCAATACCGTTTTTAACTTTTTCCTCCTTCAGGTGGTTTTGGGAGGCTGATACTTCCTCGGGCAAAAAAGCAGTTTTCCGATACTCGTTCGAAAAGTCTCCTTTACGAACCTCGTTACGGACCTCGCCTTCGGCTCGGGCCACAAACCTCTCGGTTCGCAAACGAAGACTTTTCAAACTCGTAGGAAAACTACCATTTTGCAATAGTTTGCGGAAAATGGATGTTTTCCGCACTGGTATTAGTGTGGAAAATCGATTTTCCCACATAGTGTGTGACAAAGGTGTGCGGCAAAGGTTTTTCCGCACAGTGTGCAGAAAAGGTGTGTGGCAAAGGTTTTTGTCGCACAGTGTGTGGAAAAAGTATGCGGCAAAGGTTTTTGCCGCACAGTGTGCAGAAAAGGTGTGTGGAAAAGGTTTTGCCACACACCGAAAAAAATTTTGCTACACACTGAAAATCAAAATTCAAACCTATTTTGTACCTATTTTCCTCACACATTGCGAAAAAACTTGTACGCAACTCGTGCGGGACGATTTCCCGCACTCGTGTGCTCAACTGGTACTCGTTCCCGTCAACTCCGGCACTCGTGTGAGTCAATCACTACTCGTGCGGAAAATCGTCTCTTCCGCACTTGTTACGTAAATAACTATCTCAATATCGATTTTGTAAAATTTTGTTTAATTGACAAAACTGATAAATTATTCTGTCTTGTAAATAATGTAAAGCTCATGGTAGACCTAACGTACTTTTTTATCAACTTCAGCTTAAAAAATTACGTTTATTTTGTATAAAATTACTTAATTTTGTAGACAGCGTACACTAACAATTCGCCCATGTATAAGTACGTACATTAAACATGATTCATGCATAAAACGTGAATACACGATGAATGGGGTAAAAATAATTTTTCAACCAAATTAGGAATGTAGCACCTTTGCGCCCACTCCCCATTTAGTGAATAAATTTTTCATATCTATCAAATACAGCTTGAACGCTACACGTTGCAGAGCCTCAAACTCCACAAAAATAGCTATCACAAAAACGTGCTAGAAATTCAAATTGATTCCCTGATAGTCACAGCAAAATTAAAAGATAAGCGAAAATCTAACGCGTGTGTCGACTGATATAACAACCAAAGATTGAACTCCAAATCTGATAGAACACCAAAAATTGAAGGAATAATGTCCCTAAAACGAGTAGTAAGCCAAAATCTACTTGATACTGATCTACGCTGATGTACACGACAACGTATGCATGTGCTACGCGTAATATCATACGCGAAGAAGGAGATGGCATAGCGTGAATGTAGCCGATTTTGGGATGTGGCATAGGGGGTTGTGTACCTTCCATGTACCTACAGGAGGAATAATAAAAAGAGAGAAATGAAGAAAATGGACGCGAACGAGACAAGACAAAGCATAAATGTGTTCGTACATGTTCCCCCGCATGTTTATAACTTTTTTTTGTTCGTGACTTTTTACAGCAACCATTGACAATACTATTAACTTATACCAACAAAAATCTTATGTTTTAGTTTTTATCTTCTAACACATTAAAAACCAATCGACAATAAAATATGTTCCTAATAACTTTATTGTGAAGAAATTTTCGAAGAAAAATGTTATTAGAGATATAAAACATACTATCTTTGGACACACACTATATTCTGTTATCTTAACCTTAAACATTCCTTAGGTCAATTAGTAGAGTAATTAATTTTAGAAATTTTTCTTATTAACAGAAAATATAAAACACGAAGGTGTAATTCGGACATACCATGTCATAATAAACAATAGCGGTGAATCAACTTTTAACATTGAGTTTACGTATAACGGGTGCCATCAGTTACGGAAATCAACTGATACAAGTAAAGTCATTCATATCATGAAATATGCATTCGGAACAAAAAAAACTTTTGCCGAAACAACATACATTTGTGCTGGCAAAGTTTTAGGTCCGACTAAGACAAACAGCCGAAAATGATGACCTCGACCATGTGCAAGCCGGAAGGTGGTGGTGTAATGAGGCACCCACCGAGGCTATGGCCTACGGAAAGTGTCTACATGGTTGGTACTTAAATATGGCGTAGTTCACATATATGCGAATTTAAAGAGCGCATCTTAATATTGGCGTGTCATTAAGCCCAAGTGGTGTGGTTACCAACGTATTAAACTCTTAAATGCCGTATATAAAGTCCAAGATGACGGGGTGAGCGATAAAGCATATCTTTTCAAGTGCATCCCAATGTGCGTAAGCAGGTACGTGTGCACTATAGGTTTTAAAAAATGTTAGCGCGATTGTAAATGGCACATGAGCTCTTGACGATGGAATCAGGTTACAAGGGATAGTATGAAAGATGAAATACTTTATACTACCGTCAGGTACGTACACGTGCACATTTTATGTACGTGAGCGCGTGATTTTCCGTGTATCACTGCGATGATGGCAACTCCGGGCTTAATAGAGGCGACCAAGTGCATCATTATCGTGCTAATATTTAAATTAATTTATTACTCGCACGCTCGACTAGTCCATAATAAACTTCTTGATGTACCTAAAGTTCTGGGAAAGCTTTTATATTTTTTTTTTATTTATATTTCGATAAATATAAAAACACTTTATACGTTGTATGTGAGTTTTTTGAGTGTTTGACGTCCTCGTGTTAAGTTTTGGTTGAAAAAAAATTTGAGTAAATGGTTAAGATATTAGGAAACAGTATAAAAAATTTTTAAGATAATATAACGATTGGGTCCCATTGGGGATAAAAATGTAACTCAGGTTATTTCGTAATATGGTAGTAATTAAATTTTCATCAAGAGCAAAGCACAAAACAAAAGAAATTTTTTCAATAATTTTGTTCCTCGTATAAAATTTTTCGACGTTATTTTTTGCAAGCACTTGATTAGTTTAATCTCATAAGGAAGTGGTTCTGTGCGTTTGTTTATAGGAATATTTCAAGATTAATTACTATGCTTAGAAAAAGCAGTAAGAAAATAAATTTCTACAGGATGAAGCCAGCATTTCGATATTGTAACAGGCGTATATAAACATTTTTCAGGCTACAAACATTTTAAGGCTATTTTTCAATTATCAAGGATTTTTTTCGTGAAATAACTGTGACTAGACACAACACAAGCTATATAAGATATCAGATTGTTGTAGAAGATGTAAAATTAAACCCGTGTCTTCATGACATATCAAACGTAATTAATAAGAATAAGAAATGAAAAAAAAAAAAAAAAAATTGTGTATAGATGAATAGCAAAAACTAAAGTCCTGCACGACTAGTATAACATCATTATTTGCCAGTCTCGTCTTTTCCTTCTTTCTTATTATCAATTTAGTATCACAGGTAAAGTACTGCAGCTTTTAAAGCACAACAAGCCATTCGGGTAGACGATAAACACGATGGAGTCGCTCCTAAGAAGCGATATGACCAGAGACCTGTTATTTTCCAAGTTCATCTGGTACTAACGCGGGAGTGAGGCTGCCTCTTGGGAGCGACTCAATCACGCCTCCTGACGCTTGGATGAGGTCGAAATCATGAGATTAAAGTAATTCTTTACAATAGATTTCCCAAGGTCTGGTTGAGTACTCCGATGCACGCGATTCGATTCGAGTTTGACTCAACCCAATAATCGTTCCTTTGGAACAAAACTACGATTATCCTTGATAACGTTTATCAGGGGTTTTTCTACAAGACGCCTTAAAAGGAATTTAAAATAATAAAATCACGAGAGCATAAACGTACATTTGATCCAAAATGCATGACGTGTAATAAAAAAAAATCTGCACCATACTAACGAGGAGAAAGAAGGAAAGATCGGGGTATCCCGGAGAAAAAATAAAATGAATACGGACCGCGAGAAAGAGAATTTCACGATGCCAAGACATGCACGCACAAACACCACGGATGAACATTTTTCCATTCTTATTTATTTATTTTTTTTTTTTTTACAGCCGGTCGCAGTGGATAAGAGACGAGGGAGAGGTAAATAAATCTCTTGATTGACTGCCACCTGCCACCTATATACATATATATGAGCTACCGCTGCTACAAACCGGAGAGCGTATGCGTGTGTGTATATATATAAGTTACGATAGGGTGGCACGCGATCCCGATAATAATTATAAGGGCGATAATGTTAATCACGAAATAATAAGAAAAGAGCTCGCGTCTAATGTCATCCGCATCAGGTATGACTATATACGTTTACGAGGATATTATTTATATACACGTGTGCGTACGTACTTAGGTCTAATTATTGGGAATGGCAAAGGGAAAGCTAAAAAGAGAACGAAACGTGTGCATATGCGTGCTTCTGCATATAGTACACAGATGTACATAGCAATGACGCTATTTTTTATACGTGCCTATAGTAGGTGCATAATACATATATATTTTGTGTATGTACCAGCAAGTACATGAGTAATGTAGCCGGTGCTGTTCACGATGCTGTAAGGGTAAATGTGCGCGTGTGTATGTGTTATGGTGCACCGAAACCGCTAAGGAGGAGAAAAACAATATTCCCCGGAGGGAGCCTTAAGGGGAACCACTTAAGAGATTGAAAGATCAATTAAAGCTTTATCGTTTCAATTACTATATATAGCGGATCTTTTCGGTGTGTATTATCGATAAGGATGTATATAGCTCGCGGGTAATTGGTTCATTTGCATTGCGCGGCTCCTCCTCGCGAGAGCGCTCCCTTTCACATTATGTGTATCTATACATTATGTGGGTACAATACGTATATGCGTATATGTGTGTGTGTGTACGTATACGTACAATGCGACGTGATAGAGATGTACAATACCACAAGATTACAAGCTTATCGAGGAAAAGAAAAAAAAATTTTCCAATTTATTGGAAATCGGTCAATTTTTTATTTAGTTGTTACGGTTATATAAAATACGGCAAAAGAGATTTTTTTAATTATCATTCCAAAGATTTCTCGATTGAAAATGGAATGAAAACGTCTTGAAGAGTATCCAAAGATAACATCAGGGCGCTGGTAATGCCTTTTTGGAGGTATATTTTCGGGACACTCGCTCACCCTTACATTATAGCACACGCGCCTGTCACCCATAGTTTCCGGTGCATGACTGCACGCGAAACGACGCGTGTTCCCTTTTCCTTGTAAATAAATGGGCCCCCAATTATTTGTACATTTCACGCACGGCTTGATCTTTCCCTTGACTCCTTTAAGTGGGTAGGTATAAAAATCAAGCGACCGAAGCTATGTATACACCACAATGCGTGTTTGCACGCTTTTACGAAGCAGCGAAACAGCCTGTGTGTTTGAAAAAGAGGGAAGGGAGTGACGAAAGGATGAAAAAAAAAAAAAACCAAACAGCCTTATCGCATACCAAAAATCGCACGCAAAGCAGGACGGGCCGTTTTTTAGGGGAGGATGAGCGCGCTCGTTTCGCATAAACCAATCACCTGCGCCTGCCGCTTTCGTGCTCGAGCGAAGCCGTATGATAAGTAGTGGTCGGCGAGGTTTTTGTTTTTTCAAAGAGCAAACAGAGCTGCTTTCCGCATCAAGTTCAGCGTTTAAAGCCGCGCTTCGCTTACCACCAGGTGCGCGCGCGTTCTGACGCACAGGTGCGCATTGTCACCTCGTCTCTTTTAATGGTCATCTGCAGGCTTTTACGATCTTTGCGTTCTTTCCCTTCTTGTTTGTTTGTTTTTTTTTTTTTTTTTGTTTTTTTTTTGCCCAAAAAACGCTTGGATGCGTGAAAAAGGGTTAGACTTTTAATTAAAGAGGTATTCGCTGGGGCTCCATTAATCATGGTATGATCGGTTTTTACGCAATTCTAATCGGATACACTGGAACAGGGAGTGGTGAGGCTCGACTATTTTTTTTTTTTTTTTTTTCTTTACTCTCGTCGTACCCTGCGCGTGCTTATTATTTTAAGAAGACCAAAGTCGATGCCTCCCAAATCAATTACAGGATAAATTTAACACGATTAAAAACAATAACGCCGTAAACGATCGATTTAACGCGGGGGGGGGGTGACAAATGGCCACGCATTTATCAGTATAAATGAGTCGATCAAGGAGGATTTTCTGGTTTTTAGCAGATTCTTGGAAGATAGTGTAATTGAAGATGCCGGCGTACATGGATGATGGAATGAAATCAAGTGAGACTCCTCTTTTTTCGTCATACTTTATTATCTTACTTTTAAACTTTATCTGATTTTCCTGCGAGAGATAAAATAATATTGCAGAACCTTCAAATTGTGTTTACCAGCCCAATGAAATCGGATTGATCGAGTCGGTAAAAGTTTGTTGATACATTAATCAACCCTGTGTCAATAACACAATTGTTTCATACATAAATAAATAAATTATTCGTATGGAAACAAAAAAAAAAAGCAACATTTAATTACTTGGAAAAATTAGTGATAGCGTCATTGTATCCCTGAAGTATGTTCTCTTCGGTCTGGCCAAATTGGAACGTATACAACAATGCGACACAAATGATCGAGGCGCAAAGAGGCGCGTCGAGGGATCACAAAAGGGTAAATCACGCGACGCGTCCACAATAAAACGGACACGAGCAATTTGTGTCACGAGTGTGTATATTATTACGTATATGTGTATAGGTGCTTCACGGGGAGGGCGATCATCGGAGACCCTCGTGTCTTATTGCCGACTCGTAAAGCCACAGCTGTAGCGTGAAAAAGAAGAATACAAAAGGGTGGGGGGGGGAAAGGATTATACCGCAACCATGCGCGGGGAGGGGAGAGTTGACCCTCGGATCGGTGCATTGTAATAACGCCATAAATATTGCGAGGGGGCCCGGTAGAAGCTCGACTGTATGTACATGTCGGGCATCAGATCGAGGAAGGGCAGACCAACGACGTCTCTATTAAAAATGACGCAGCAAAGAGCCGAAAACTTTTTATGTCTCCCTCTGCGTTCGGTTCTTCCATGTGCACATACATAGATCGTGTGCATGTGTGTGTGTGTTTTTTTTTTCTGTAAGTTTTCACACGAGCAAGCCCAAGGTGCTGTAAATCACACAAGTTGTACGGCTCGCGGGGGCAATTAACGCGAGCCGCTCTTCAGAGTGCAGGAATTAGCTATTCGACCTTCGCACGCGTGCGCAAAGAAAAAAGCAAATTAAATAATATGGATGTATGAAATGGAAGACAGAAAAAACGAATAGGAAGGGAAAAGGGAAGTTGTGAGCGCGTCACGCGAGTGTTTATATACAGTGATAGTGTTGCACTGGATTATTCGGGTATGTATACGATATATGGATGTACACATGGTTTTTCCTTATGTTAATGGGACTTTGATTAATCACCGTGCGTGTTGAGCACCTGCATAATGTGTACATGTCTTTTTTTTTTTTTTTTTTATACATCTAAGTATTATTTTAGTTTTGCAATGGTTTATGGATCAACGACCAGTGTACCAGTAGCTGTTGGGGGTCAAGGTTGTCAGTACACAGAGGCTTTAGATTCAAGGCTTAAAAGGGACCAAAAAAAGCTTATTAAAACTCGTCGTGGTGTACGTGTTCAAGAAAACGAAAGTGTGGTGATGCTGAACGGAACAATACCAGTATATTGGGAACCACGCGGATGATTTAAATATTGTAGGCTATAGCAAAAAAAATTGTTATCAAAAATGAAAAAACAATCAGTAAATTTTACTGAGAAAGTAAGAGGAGTAGGAATAGCACAGAGGATAAAAGAAGTAGCATAGGAAAAACATCAAACCGATTTCCTAGTTTGAATATGTGGTTACCACCATTTATGACAAAACCGATTACACGGACAAAATTGGACAAAGACTGCCTTTAGCAAATGCGAGCAAATGTATGTTTAATGACACTATTAAACTCTTGAAATCGCGCTTACCTTAAAGTATCTCGAGATATTCGTATCCACAAGACCATTACCCTGTCAGTTTTATGGTATGAAGACGGAGCTTGGGTGAAAGCAAAAAGTGAAGAGTAGAACTGACAAGTATTCGAGAAAAAAGAAAATTTTCCGAGCCGAGTCGGGATAAGATAAGCAAAGAATTTCACATAATGCATAGGTCCAAGAGCTTTGCGGAGAACCAGACCCATTTCAGCTCGTAAAAGCACGTAGACTATAAAGGGCTGCTCATGCGGGGAGAATAAACTTTAGAGATAATCGCAGAATCATGATATGAAGATCAGTTGGAAAAATGAAATTATAATGAACTTGATAATTCTGCAAAGCTCCGAAATTTTGTTGAAAAAGAAAACTATTATTATGATACCTAGAGATGCAGGTATGTGATACGTTTTACGCACCGATGACCTGTTACGCTATGTACTAGTCATGCAGTTATAGAGTCAAGGTAGTAATGTATTTGATGCCTGTGATGATTTGTCGTTTTTTGTTGAGTATCGGCATCATTAGAATAAGCCCATGTTTACCCGTAATTAGTACTTTGTAACAAGATTGTTGAAATGCCAAGCAACATAAGACAAGATCACGAAAAACGTTCAATCTCGCGAAGCTCCTATTTTCAGGTAGGTAAAGGAGATACTTTTGACATTTTCGATATACTCATCAAGTAATTCCCAAACAAGCAACATTGAATTCAATGTGTGCAGTATGTAAAGCTGAACCCACAAAAAGAAGGGCTCTCCCAGCAAAGTGAATACCTATATGGATGCAGTAAAAGCTTTTGGAGGAGCGCCCCTTTTTCGAAATGCAAATCAAGTTTGATGCGTTCAACGCGTATATATATATATACATCTGGCCTTAAATTCGAGCGATTCATCCTTTGACACAGTAGCGCATCGGCTAAAGGGCGCGTTGTATAAACGATTTTTCCGTCCTACTCGAGCTTGAAACGAGCTGAGCAACACCGGAACTCGCGCACTTTGGACGATGCACCTGCCGCGCGTAAGTATGTGTATACACCGAGAGGTTCGAGCAGCGGAGGAGGCGATAGAATTTTCGAAGGAAAAGTCGAAACACAATTTTGTCGGTGTGCTCGCATCTCCGGCGGCACAGGCGACCGTGTACCGGTACCTCCGATATAATATGTGCAGCTGTGTACACGCGACTACTAGCACTGCGGGACAGAATCGTCCCTCGGAACGAAGGAAGAGGGAAATAAAGTAAGCCGAGCGATTCCACTCGTTGCGAGGGCAGGAGGCAATTCAATTCAACGAGGGACGAGCTCTTCGCGGAAAATCACGGCGCGGGGAAGGAGGAAAAAAAAAAAAAAAAAAAAAAAAAAAAAAGAGTGTGTCTCGTCGAGAGCTTCGCTCGAGCAGCGGAGCGCGCATTGAGGAAGGAGGAAAAGGAACCCGAACTATTATCGGTTTTTGCGCGCGGAAAGAAAGGAAGAAAGAAAGAAAAAAAAAAAAAGGATAGTATGGATGGTACGCTTCCGTCGCGTCCTTATTCAGAGCACGGGACGGGACGTCGTGGCACCAGTGCTTTCCTTATCGCTTTCTTCCCCTATCCCTCTATACGTACACGTAAGTGTGGGCACACGCATTACATATATTATATGTATGATATTTCCTTGATGGTGCTTGGTTGGGCAAAAGTGCGTTATTCGTGCGGTGCAACGCCGAACCGCAGAAAGAGAGAGACGATCCGGCTATATGTAATACTCTGTCGGGCTTATGTGCGCGCGGCCGGTGATATATTGCCATCGGGCCGCCGCGTGCATATAAATCCACGCTTAGCGCGTATTGTTTTCCAGATCAGGAGAGAAAATATATGTACCCCCGGGCGCGGAAGCTCGAGATGTAATATAATGGAAGTGACTAGCGCGGCCGAGTGCCCGTAGTCAAAAGGACTCGCTGCCCCGGAGTTTGCGGAACACGATAAAGGAGAGCTGCTGTGCCGTCCTGTTCATCTCGCGCCTCTTTTATATACATGTACATATATATATGGTCTTGAGCCATGACTCTTCGTCGTCTATTATATATATATATGTATGTATGTGTAATGCCTCTGTGCATATACTATATACTATTGCGCTGTTGCGCGTGCACTTTTGTGCGTGATGTGCTCGGGGAGTGCAGTCACGAATCGTGGCATTATCGCCCATTATGTATGCAAGCTCTCGAGTGTATCCGCGGCCCTTTTTGGGAGACCCTATTATGTGCGCTGTGAGTAACTGGGAGCGAGATCTTTTGCTGCAGTACATAAACCATGTACCGTTTGTCCTTACGTATTACATTCGCCGTTCGGGAGGGAAGTGACATGTAGTGTCAGGCGCTAGCCGCGATTCGCGTGTCATTGTGTTATTCCATTTTGAATGGGAAAACAGGTTGCCAGCTGAACTTTGTGTGTACGTGAGCTGTAGGGTTTCGAGTGGAAGTGGGAAGTGCAAGAAAGAATCGTGGCTGTCATCGTTTGAACTACGTGTTGTATAGGTACCTGATCAGAAGTGATTGGTTTCAAGTTTTTTTTTTTTATTGTGATGTATGCATCAGCAAATGGATTGAAAAACAAGTAAAAGAGATACGAGAGGTATCGAGGTGTACTATCTTTACCAACTACCCTTGCATCTGGTTAACAGAGCAAAAAACATAATCAAGCGTTGCTGCATTGGTTTATTTCAATTTATACTGATTGATTTAATATTTCATCGATTTCGAAGTAACAAATTACATAAATAATGTTTAGAAAATTAAGTAAGGCCATTTTTTGTGTTTCTATTTTTGTACGTAAACATGGCATGATCTGCTAATAGACTAAAAATTTCTTCAATCTCTTCCAACAGATTTTGAAAAATAAAAGATTGTATGAAATAGTTATCAATGGTGACCAATAACGTCAGGGTCTCTTGCAGTTAATTTTAAAAACTTTGGATAGTTGTTCAAGTATTTTTACGTGAGTATGTACAGTATCATTTAATGAACAGGTTTGTCATTCACCTCCAAAAACATATCGGCATATAATGTTTAGGTACCCCAAATAACGCAGGCGAACCACAAAACCTCACTCCAACAGAATAATACCCCCAAATCGTGTATTCTAAAACTCAATAGGCGTCATGGTAAAAAAGGGCACGAAAAACGAGGAGGGAATCGAATAAAACTGATGCAAAGAGCGAGTCACATAAGTACATGATACACGACGACACATGTATACAGAGGGTCAGAGACGAGTAGTCCCTATAAGGGAAGTCTGTTATGTCATAGGTTATAGATTCCGATTGTACGAGGGGTTATTTATGCCCGGAACACACTCGAGAGGAAAATGGCATGTGATAAATCTGGGGTGTGTGTACACACAGGCGAAAGCAACGGTCTCGTGTTCCTTCCGGTTCCGAGCTTTCCTGCGTGCGTGTGTATATGGTGCAAGGCTTCCCGACACTGCCAACTATAAACCCTCCGAGCGAGTGGATATATACCCTTCCACCCCCCAGCCCCTGTTTACCCGAAGAATAGAGTTTCCCGCGCGACAAGCGTCGATTTGTCAAGAAGGGCTTCTCGAAAAAGAGCCGGTGCTCAATGGCAACAGGCGGCGGAAAAGGCGCCTCATTCCCTCGTTCCGCGCGAGATCCCGTGTGCCATGTATACGATATACGTGCACGCGCGGAGCTACAAAAGGAGCCGAACAATGGACGTGTAGGGGCCTCAATGGCCAGGGGAGCTTTTTTTTCCGTGGGAGGGAAACCTGCGAAATTTACTTAGCCCCGAAGCGACGTCGCTTTTGAGGAGACGTGGAGAAAAGAAAGCCATGTGGGGGTGGGGGGGGGGCACTTGTGAGGTGTCCGGATAACTGCATTACGCGTCACCGCGTCCTTCGATTCACCGATCGGCGATTCCGCCCGCAAGCGCCTTGGCTTTCGCCCGACAATCGAAGCCACCCCCCAACCTCTCCCTGGTTTTTTTTTTTTTTTTTTTTTTTCTTGCCCGATCGGCGTGTACCTTTTTACGCTCGGTCTTACGTATACGTGTATATATCCACTCGTCTTTTGTGCGGGTGCTGATTGAGCGACGGAATCCGATTGACGCGGCACTTTTTGTGATTTCGAGCTCGTTGTCGGCGATTATTGTCATTTTTAACAAAAGGCAGGTTCGCGTTGCCTGAGTGACTCTAAACTAATCTTACCTACAAAACTTTGTAGTCGTGCGTAGTGATTGGTGCGCAGCAATTGGGTCTAGGGCTTCAGCATGAAAACCTTATGGGAGATACCCGCGCAGTAATTGGGGGTGCAGCGACTGGTGCTAATTTTATAACCGTGCCCAGTAATACCAGCAAGTGATATCAGCACTAAAACAATAATTTAAAAAAAAAAAAAAGTTACTTAACAGAAAAATGTTTGTCGTTTTAATCGCACAAGATGCTGCAGATAAAGATTAAGTAAAACTGGTTCAATTTACATCGAAAAACATTGAGAAATGAGAAATTTAGTAGAATCAAAAATTTCAGTGCGCAGTAATTGGGTCATTTACCCCTAGTTAACATTAGATGGATTATCAAAAAAATGTTGGATAAAAGATTATTTTTTTCAATATTTGGAAATGAGAGGTGTACAGGGGGACACCGTACATCGAGTGGACATGAGAGAGGGGTTGTTGGAAAATTTTTAAAACTAAAACCTATTTCGACTCAATTCCTTTAGGATGTGTATCCATGGTACCTATCCATAGTTTGCCAGTAGCAAACATCATCGGAAATGACGAAACGGGCACAAAGTGCGCCCTCGGTAGGAAAAATAGGATTCGCCACATAAGTGCCATCGCTCCGTGGCCACCTTACGTCCCTCGGACCGTAATAAAATAGCCCTGGAGACGACGGCACTTACGTATCCGACGAAAACTACTATTTTGCCAGAACAAATAATTTGGTAAGTACTAAAGTTGAGAAAACATGTCATGGACGCTTTCAAAACGATCAATTTCAGCTGGTACACGCAGAGTCCTGACTCGCACCCCGTAAAGGTCAAACGCGCGCGTCATGTACCCACACGCACAGCGAGAGTCGCAACCAAAACTCGAAGCGCCGATGCATATATATATATATATCTCGAGTCGAAGCGCCACATGTGCACAGATGCTAATCTATGGCTCTTTCTCCGATTTGCTCCTGCCACGGAGCCGGCGAGTAACGTGTACTCACAACACTTATTCTCTCGCGGCGCGAGATCCTTGCCGATAAGGTCATGCAGTCATGCACCCCACACTCCCACCTCCTTCTCTCACCGGCAAGCTCGCGAGACGATCGACAACAGCTCTTACACGGGATTGACGTCTCAATAAATCGAAATTTGCCCACGTACGGACTCTACATGTAAGTATACGAGCTCAAGGGATACACTCGAGAAAGTACCGCTAACTACTTTCGCATCGGCGGAGCAGAGGGGGTGGGGGAACAATGCCTTTACGGTAATGACTCGTGGTGGTGTCGCGATTCCTGTTTCTTTTTTCCTTCCAATCGACGAGAGAACATAATATATATGTATACATACACACACTCTCTCTCTCTCTCTCGGATGCACTTACACCCCGTGTATATGTACGTACAAACACGTATCCGCAGACACGCTTAATGACGCGTTACCCCGAGAGATCTCCGTTAGATAAGAGCGCGATAATTTGACGCGCAATTAATACCACGTTAATGCCGATGCGCTATCTCTCTCGGTGCAGCGCGCTCTGATGCAGTGCTCAAGTGGAAGTATATATTATACATAAACCGGGGGGGCGGTGGGTACAACCGAGGGGAAAGGGAAGCGTCGACTGACAAATGCGCGGCTCGTTTGTTGCGCGTTATATATTATGTGGGAAAAGCTCGGAGGGGGGGGGGGAGTGAGCGGGGTTGTAAAGGAAAGCCAAGCGCGAAAGACGCGGCGGTAAAAATAAACCCCGACGGCTAATAAAGAGATATTGATTTATGGTCGCGCTCGCGTCCTCTATTTCCCGAGCAAAAAACACACCCCGTTCCCTTTTACGCTCACCGTATTTCTTTGATCTGCGTGAGACTCGGTTTTTCGCTTTCCAACGCCGATGAAATGAATAATGCTCCTGCACATGCATGGATATACTTGTATATAATATGCATTATACGAACAAACGCGTCCTGATGTTACTCTCTTCGGAAGAATCACGATTGTTCATCGGCTCGGCGCTTTTGTCGCGCTGCACTAATGAAACGAGAGAGAATTTTTGAATTTAACAGGATTTATTCATGCCAAGGGTGGTAGACACCCGTATGGCAAAAGCAAGTTTACATGGCATACATCGTATAATTATTAATAGTAAACATTAAATTTAAATCTAAATCACAAGAAATCGCAAGAACGCCATCATTAACAGCATTTACAATATTTACATCAGCAATACAAAGCATTATGAACTCTTAAGTGTATGGTATCGCTACAATATACATCTTAGTTTACAAAGTTATAACTTCACGACGCAGGGATAGTGACAATACAAATCATGAGTATCGGACAAAAGGACAACGAAAACGAAGAGCTATATAATTTGCTGTTTTGCGCTAGATAACTGCTTACGTACTCCTATTTTGCTCAAACAGATAGTTGTAATATGCCAACTTAAATGATCCAAGCGAGAGAGAGAGAGAGAGAGAGAGAGAGAGATATGTAACGTGTGGAAATTCGAAGAAGGGAAACAATGGCCGGTCGATTTTACTCGAGCGTTCGAATGAAAAACCGGGACTGACGTTACAATTACCCGACAGCACAATTAGCCATTTATGCCGATCGGCCGATCGAGCTTCATACCGGTTTTGCTCCTCATCGTGTGTGTATCGGTTCCGTTGGCTCTTACACCACTTTGTGGAAAAACCGAACGGAAACCCGATACGATTTATTTGCAAATTAGTCGTGGATTAATGGACTCTCGAGGTGTATAATATGTATATACATGTACAATTGCAGGCATTTTCGCGATATATACAACTCACTCCGCATATCCCAAAAGAAAGAACTTTATTGTCAGCCCGAGACGACCTCGCGAGTCCGCGTTCGTTCATAAATCAAACGCAATAAAGGACAGTGCTTTCGCAACGAACGGCCATATAAAGCAGCGAAGAATTTACAATTTCACGGAGCTGGCTCGCGCGCGCGATTCCGTTCGAAAATCATAAACCTGCTGTAAATAGCGAGCATTTGCGGGGCCAACTGTCGGGAAAATAATTTCCGAACGGGCGAGCGATAAACGCTGAAATCTCGCGAGGCGACTCTCTCTCTCTCTCTCGAGCAATCCAAGCTCAGAAACGAGAGACACTTGCAGGGAAGCCATATGTACGTATATCCCTCGCCCGCGAGGGGTGAGCCATAACGAGGGACGACAAGTTAATGGCGTTACGTATAGTTGCGCCCCACGCGGGGGAAAGTATGTACATATACATGCATATTGGGATCGGAGCTTGGGGTGCGCGACAGAGAGTAATACAACAGTATACGGTGCCGGCACTTAATTAATCATTAATAACCCGGATCGGAATTAAGTGGATCTAAAGGGTGGGTGGGTGGGGGGGGGTGGCTGCACACGTGCATGCAAGGATGAAGGGGGTTGCGCGTCTCCGTGACGCGTGGCAGTGCGGAAATCGCACCTTCTTCACTGTGCACCTCGCCTACGGGAGGACGGAAATTGGTCGTCGAGAGGCCTTGGCTTGTTGAGCTGGCGGGAGGAGAACGGGGCCGTTGAGAGAAAAATATTGATATTGGGGCAGGATAATTCGTTACAGGCGTGTGTGGGTGTATTATATAATATGTATATATATACATTTATATATATATGGGTGAGGCGGTGCGGAAACTAAGTGGAAATGGGATCAAACTGAATGTTGGAGTTGATTATGATGCAGTGGTGCGCGTGTCGTGCACATATATGCGAGCCCTTGATATTTATATCTAGAGGGATTCTAATTCCATGATTATCCAATTATTTCTAATCGATCATTCATCAAGTGTAATTCGATTCTACGGCTCGTCGGCTAGCTTATTACATTAATTTGTATAGCTTTGGCTGGTTATTGCTTGGAAATATATGCTGCGGAACAACAATTTTTCCCTTTCTTTTTTATTATTAAAAAACGTTGCACACTTTTGCGAAAACGATATTTTTTGTCTTAAAATAATACCACGCATCATAAATACACAAGATACCTTCATGATTTTTTTTGCAACTTTGGAAAAAAAAAAAAAAAAAAAAAAATGAATATTTGGTAAGTTATACCGAAATAATTGAACCTCATTGGATGTGTAAAATACAAGGTGCCATTTGTGGTCAGTAAAAATTTCAACGATCATATTTTTTACGATAAGGGTCCATTTTCGCAATACCCTCCACCGATTTCCCCATGACGCGTCAAAACATCAATGATAAAAATAAACTTGGTCTTTCGATAAACAAACAAAAAAAAACGACATGGACAAAAAATAAAACTCTATAAATATGTTGGGGAAGCACTTTGCAAACGAATACATGATGAGAGGGGGGAACGAGGAACAGAGCGCGTCGGAAAGCGGGACCATCGACCGGCAGTGAAACGAGGAGGGAGCGCCTTAAACGGGGGAATCCCTCCGTTCTTTCGGTTTTCGGGCTCGCCGGCCCCGCCGCACGTAACACATACTGCAGCGCAAGGGTAGGCCGGGGCTAGCAGAATTACGAAAACGCAATATACAGCCACGGAGAAGAGTTGAGCGCGGGGGTCGCGCTCTGCATTATTTATGGCCGCCATCGATCATCGTTCACATGTGTATGTATACGAACGAACAGCCGGGCGGGACCGAGAGAGACGGCCCGGCTAATCGCCACATGACAGCCGTATTTATTTTGAAGCAGCCCCGTCCACTGCATTAATTTTAATTGTTCCGCATTCTCCACGCGCGCGTTTTTTTTCACTTTGTCCACACATGCACCCTATACACCTATCCAGAGGATGGCCCTTCCCTATATATGCAGGAAAGGGAAGCTCATTTATTTGGAGAGATGGTGCTTCTTCGCTTTTCTCTTTTTGTGCTGCTGATGATGCCCTTTTTTCTCCTCTTCTCTCTGTCAAGCGTGCCAGCCTCGTTGTTTTGTAATTAAGTACAGCGCTGATTTGATGTACTTCGCGAGTGAAATATGAACCGAAGAAGATAATGCCCAGGGTACTCGTGATTATGTACGCGTATGAGTGCAAGTAATTGTTGTATGTAAGTCCTTTATCTGGAATCTATGCGAAAAGCTAAGAAAATACAATGAATTTTGAATAACAGCGGACAATTTTACTTGTCTTACCTTTGTATCATGTATTTAAACTTTTTTATTATTACAAGTAAATATGTATACCAAGGATTTCTTTGATAATTAATACACTATAATAATTACAAAGTCTTAGCTGACGTTACGCATTGATTATTATCTAAAGAATATAATAATAATTCGAACGTCAAGGAAGGATTTACGAGAAATAATTGTTTGCACTCGGAAATTTGCAATACTTCCTTGTAGTTAGCTATTATGAACAGCATGGCCTCGGCCAATAAATTTTTCACTCGATATTTACTTGAAAATTTCAACACAGGCACCAAGTTGTTTAGGTTTATGGATTTACTCAAGAAATCTATGTATTCCAAATTATTTACTAAATTGTACTCGTGTGATTTAATGAATTCGTCAGCAGTATCCTTCAACTCCGATGGATCATAATCACTTTGGCTTGCCAACTTGACAATGTCAACGATGTTACTCTCATTTATGTTGGCTTTTAAGTAATTTTTGCTAGTCACTTGAATTAAATTCACTTTTTCTTTTTTTTTTAATTGTTAGTTATGGCACGTGAGCTTTCAGTTCTCGAAGTAACATCCGGTGATTGTTCTATACAAATAAGTTTAAAGTCACTTTTTGTAATGGTAAAAAAATGTACTTAGTCCGCAAGATGATTAAACTTTGAAACTCCCAGCACTTGAAAATTCATCTCAACAATGAAACTTGAAGGTAATTAAACTTACAGTTTTTAAGCTCATGAAGTTAATTTCTTGCTGCAATTGTCTTCTGAAGCAGACATATCAATATTATTAACTGTACTCGTATTTTATTACTCATTAATTTATGAAAACAGTCCAAACGATACAACCAAGCCCACTTTCGACACCAAGAACGATTGTATTATACCGTATGTATATTCCACAATATTCGGAAGTCTCGTCTTTGTCAAATACTTTGATCACTTGATCGTAATATTCATCCGATACTTATTCGAGCTGATAACACAACTGTATACAAACACCACGAGTCCTTCACGAGCTGTATACGTTTCGCGCTTCTTACTTACACCGGAACGAATTCAGCGATACGAAAGCCCTAACTTTTGTGATCAGCGTCGGGACCATCATATTTACTGCAGCAATTGCCATTATACAGCCCGACCATATCCGTTTCATCGCCAGCCAATAACCCTGTGCTTGAGTTAACGAAGTAAGTATGTAGGTACACAAAAAAAAAAAAAAAAAAAAAAAACCAAAACGCTCGTTTGACTGCAATACGATGGGCGAGCTTTATATTAAGAAATTTCATCCCCTACCACCTTTGGCATCCTGGACGCATCATCAGCGGCGAGCAAAGGTGCAGCCCCGTGAAAAAAGGAGCACAGAAAATAATGTACGGACGAGAGAACGCAACACGAGGATGTAATTATAGTTATAGACGGAAGCGCGTTTTATATGCATATAGGCATCGCGATGGTGCAGAGATGAGGTACAATACACTTTCCAAGAGCGCGAGTGGGTACAGGTCGTCCGCTGACCTCGGCTATACGAGGCGCACACGCGAGGAAGCACATTCGCTCGACCACCCCCCTATACATATTACACATAGAATATGTGCGCATACACGCATAGCAAAGGACCTCTATATGTACTTACCCTGTACCTATACGATGCGAACCATTATCTCCGCGCAACATGTGTATATATATGGGTATACGCGCGCGCCGGCAATTATGATTTACGATTCGCGCGCGCGGTATGTATACACGCAGGCAATACGTAAACGTAGTGGAGAGAATGAGCCGGATAAGCGATGGGGAGGGAGTTTTTAACGAAGGTACATTAGGTAAGGAGGAGAAAAAGGAAACCTATCGATGCAGGAGGTAGGTAGGTATATATATATATATATGTACACGCGCAGTCGCGCAAAGGGAGGCTCTCCCTATATGTTAAGACCGTAAATTAGATTTAACTTAAACATTGGAAATTTCATTGGCGGCCTTCCATAAATTACGCAAAACCCGCGCGCCGACCGATTTACCGCGCGTACACGCGCGGACGGGGGGGGGGAGGAGGCCCTCTTTCTCTTCGTAATCTCTTATCCCTCGTCTTTTCTCTCGTGCATCCAGGCGCTACTCGCGAGGAAGAAAGAGAGATAAGGCATAACGCGAATACGTTGCATTTTGTACGCGTATGGACGCATTGCACCTACGGAGGCAAAGGTATTAAGTTGCCATACAGTATATAGATACATGTATACTTGTACATTTGGAGAGTTTTCGCGGATCCAGGGAAGATGCGGCCGTGATAAGCGACATTGTCGACGCGACTCCCTGGGATGAAAAAAAGGGGGAGAGATAGCGCGTACGAGCTTTTCCGAGGAGAGGATTTGTGTTTATGCAAATGCGCGCGCGGCTTTGTGCGTACCCGTTTACGTGTGTACGCGGTGCGGTGGACGTGCATGGCCGTATAGATATGCGCGATAATTGCTATTGCCGCTATTTTCGATCGCGCGATATAAGTGTTCTCGAGAGGGGCAAGGGGTAGGGGATGGAGTAAACGCGCATACAACCGGGCTCCCGAGGATAAATATTATTGCGCGCTTGTCGCCTGTCTCGGAGGGAACGGTGGTGTCATTTTCGGATGGTTTCAATCGCTAAATTGATTGATTCGGGGCTTAGGCGCGCGTGCGACTGCCTATAATGCTCTCCGTAGTGCTCGCGTGTTAGATTTCGAGTTGCATCTTTGGTCAGTACGAACCGATAATAATAACGCGGTTTTGGAAAATTATGCAGAAAGTGGGATATTGTCCTTGCTGCTGGAGCCAGTGTATTATACCGTCAAATGTTTTAATCGATTTTAGTCACGATAAGCTAATTTGTCGGTCGAAAACTTGTAAATTGTTTTACAAAAGCAAATTTTGAGAAACCCAAAATTTTTTGCCCTGTACCTAAGACATAAATAACACTTACTTCCAAAAAATCAAACGACACCCTTCTTCTCTTGTAAAAATTCCTCATCCGATCCTCGTGATCTCTGTAACCCATGTAAATGGCCTCGGTAATTTATTTTTTCGTTAAAACTCAACCACTTGCAAGGATTGTTTCAATTTCGCCAACTTTTCTTTGAATGTTCAAAACCAAAGAGCAAAATGTCCATAGTACACCTTCCATTTAGGATGTAATACTATTCTTTCTCGAATTTCCACATACGTGTCCCTTTGCTAAAAATCGAAACAGAATAGATACCTTTTTTCACGCCAAGGTGTTAATCTGACTAATCATCCCTAAAATAACACATCCACATTTCATGCACTCCGATTGTACTAAAAAAAAAAATTTAACGGGGACACGAATTAGGGCACCCCAATGTGGTATTTCTCGCCATAATCGCCACGAATCGACAGAAGCAACCATAGGAAAAAACTGAGCTCGTAAAGAAAGAAAGTCCCTTCGGAGAGTGAGCATCCCTGAGTATATGTACAAAAAGAAAAAAAAAAAAAAAAAAAAAAAACTACAACAGCAGCAGCAGCAAAAGTAGCAGTGGCGGCGACGGACAGCCGGCGGGCAATTCGGTTGCATGCAGGAGCAGCCACAGCGAGCGAGATAATAACATTCCCGACGGCATAGCTCTTTCTCGCGGATCGGGGCGGAATGGCGGAGAGTATAGTGGGGGGGAAGGGCGCAATCGGCCGATTCACTATATGGATGCCTTCGACGTACAAGTGTAAGTGTGTATATTATATATATGGCTCTACTCCCCGCGCATGTGTGTATATGTGTATACGTGCACTTATAAATCATCGGTAGGGGATAATCGACGCAGCTTAATCTTGATCCTATCTTCGTAAGAGCTGCACGCGGGCCCGCTTTTATTGTACACGAAGGTACCTCATGTGTGTAGGTATACGCGCGCAAGCGTGTAATATACGTACGGTCCATTAAATATGCACGTACAGGCGCGAGAGAGCGAAAACGCGAAACTGCGCCCTATACCCATTATACCTGTATATACCGATGAAATCTGCCGGTTACCGGTCGACGTGGTACGCGAGTGTATAAGTATTGAATAATAAATACACGGGTTGCAAGGGAATGAAAAAAAAAAAGAGGGAGAAGAAAAAGAGAGGACTCGGAAAAAAAAAAAAAAAAATTATAGGACTACGTGACATATACCACACGCAAATTAGAGCCTAGTTCAGCAAAGGGGAAAATAATGATTATTGCAAGGTGTAGGGTTTTGTAAATGAATGCGATTTCATTAATAAATACGATAAACTTCTTTCAACGGAATGAAACATTCTTTCGAATAAAACAAGCTTATGTTTTAAAAATATAAATGTACGATTAATTCTCAAGCTTTTAATTGGGTTACGAACATACCGAGCACTTGCCGAACGCGAGGATCTTATAATTAGTTATTTTTGCTCAAAAATTGCAGTGAAAAATATTAAAATCAGACTCACACGTAGGTGTTAGCGGTTTAAACTAATTAATGTTTATTATAACAGCGAAAATCTGAACATAGTAGCAATAAGCGATATACCAATCAATCGATGGAGAGGCTTTCAAGGAAAACTTCCAGGATCATTGAAATCGGTAAAATGATATCTCTTGATCTAATAATATAACAGTCCAAGGCTTACACATATTTAAACTGCAATCTTTGACAAAAAGTAGGAGACCTGCAAAATTCAAGATAATGCGTAAAAAAAATAGACATGCACAATATTGAAAATCGCTCAATTTGGATTTTTTAGAATTTCACCAATTTTTTCCACTCTAAAACTATGACTTTGACAACAAATTTATATTGATGTGATCACTTTTAGGGAGGTGTCATCGTGTCATCCATCTACGCATAATCCATTTTGATTTTACTTTAATATTAAATTGAATCCACGATAAATCCGTTATGTAGGTCAGTTGATGGTTTTACAAGTTGGTAATGCCATTGTATAAGTGGCTTGAGAACCATGGAGTTTGATTTTTGTGTAATGATAAGAATAAATGTATTTCCGAACTTTCAGCGTTTTTCTTGGTACTTATGCCAATAAAGGAAATTTTTAAAAAAGCCGTCCAACCGGGACTACCCTGTGGCCTACGGTCTGCAAAATAACCCAGGCGCGTGGCGGTGGCGCTCCTGAGACGAAATCTAGTATAACTTTTTTTTCTCAGGTATTAGGATGATTTTCAAATAAATGGCCCCTTTGTGACCTCTGTCTCGTGATTAAAATTTAAATTTATAGATAACATCGGTAAACTCAAGAATATAGTCAATTCTGTGGGTGTGACATAGCTTATCACATCACATTCGTACTATTCGCTATTCGCTCCGTTCGTTGGTCGTATACTCATCTGAGACATGTGTTGTCAAGGCAAAGATCTTGTACGTATAAGCATAATTTAAAAATACTCAAGTCGTTCATCTGATGGCAAAAGAGCTTTCAAGGCGGATGGAATAAAAATGAAACATGTACAGCGAACGAATAGTTATACTTACGAACGTGTTTGATGCAGTGGCGCTGTCAGCGGTTGCATATTGCATTATCACTGATCACTATATTCGCTCCGAGCATGACACGCAGCGCAGCCCTCGGTGTCAGAATCGCGCAATACCGTACCCCCGTATGATTAAATTGTAACACTGCCGCTTACAGGAGAAAGTATTATTTATTGAATAAGACGTACATACTAGTAAACATCAGCACCCTAAAAAATGGTTATGATTATCCAAACAGGCTTTAGAAGTATAAGTTGCAACATAGTTTTTAATAATGAAACGCTGAAAAAAGCTAAAAAATTAGTAGAGAGTGGGCACGTTGCCTACGTACAAGAATATGTAAATAAAGGAGTCGGTCATCTGATCAATTGCTATGTTGTGAGACAAACATCTGTCAGCTTAAATCCATACAAAGTAGAATTATCTGTAAGTACATTATTGCCTATGCTTGACAAATGTAGGTTATGGTAACATATACACAAACTGCCATCAGGACTGTAAAATTTTCATGATGATTTTACTTATAATCAATAATAATAATAATAATAAAAAATTCCGTAGGTTAGGTACGAACTTTTGTCTCTTAACTGCCCTAATCCATAGCTCCTTCTGTTTTGTTTCATGGGGTCTACTTGGGAAATTATACAGCACCACCCCCTGCTTTTCTTTCTTGCTGCAATTAACAACGCAACACTGCTCGTACGCATTTCGTTACTTTGTAAACAAAACACTGATTCAGATTATACAGCTAGCGGCAGCCTAAGTCGACTGCTTGGAGTTCTTGCTCTCACGTATACAACATTACAGATAAGTTGTGTGTTGTGTACTATATGACAGATGATATTTAATAACCCATTATTTAAAATTTCGGGCGATTTGAAGTGCCTAGCAAAATTATTTATCCGTATTATAGACCCGGTTTGGCTAAATAACATTTTTTTTCCGCCTTCGATTACTCAACTAATTACTTTAAATGAAATAATATCTTTTCTCATATAAGACATCGCTTACTGTACGATTCATGGGGGTACGGGTTCGCCAACTTTGCTCACCTACAGCGCTGCAGTCGTTTTTTTTATCCCCTCTAACCTGATGCACGGAGCGAATAGAGATAATAGGTTCGTTCAAGTCCCCCCTTGGTTCGGTTAGGTCGGTTCTGGGACCAAAGGTCCGAGGCGGTCGGTTTTCGTGAACGCGTGTTTTTTTGTGTTTTTTGGTCCCCAAAACCGACCGAACCGAACCAAGGGAGGCTTGAACGAACCTAGTGTTTGGCGGAATACCAACACATGTTTATGTTCATTGTTGATGTCAAAGCAAAAAAACGATTCTCGAGCGTATTTAAATATAATTTTTATCAATTTTTATGTTAATACATGAGGTACGTGCGTCTATAGAGATCGAAGAGGTCGTCTATAAGAGAGAAAAAGGTGTTTCGTCCCGAGAGCACGCCAGGACTCATCAGTAAGGCTGATGACGTGCTCCCTGCCTTAGACACAGAAGAAGTGTGGGCTTACACTGGAGCTGTTCACATAGACATTTTTTGCTTAATTCAATGTGAACGTTCATATTGAAAAGGGGGTTCCACTGTTCCGCTAAACTCAAATTGAGTGAACAGACTGAACAGACCTATGCTGTGTTCTCTGTCAGTCAACGTAGTTGCGACCATTTTTGTAGGCTTTGTTGCCTGATGGAAAAAGAGGTATAGGTCTGTTCAGTCTGTTCACTCAATTTGAGTTTAGCGGAACAGTGGAACACCTTTTTCAATATGAACGTTCACATTGAATTAGGCAAAAAATTTCTATGTGAACAGCTCCACTATCTCGATCGCGCTTATATAGTAATCGTGAGGGAATTTCGCCGCTTGACGGGAGCGAACTATTAGGGGCTTGGCCACCTGGCGAGTAGAGCCTGAAGCGCGAGAGATGTGAGACGCCACACGTCTGTATCTCTGTAGTTGCAAGTTTTTAAAGCTTATCATCTCAATTTTTTACATTTTATCAAACAAACTCATCGGTGGTGCTGAACTCTTGCACGGTTAGTTCGTGGAGTGGAAAGAGAGCGCGTGACGCCATAATTTTCAGTTTAGCACGTTTTTGGTGGTGTGTATACATAAATTGTTAACCTGCACAACAATTCAATATCTTTGTAACTTGCTTTCTACAGACACAGATAAATAGATCAGCTAACAATTTAAGGTTATATCCGTTCCTAGCAACAAAGTTTAGCAGCCCGCTGATGTATCAGTGGCTGTAATAAATTTATGGAATTACTTCCTTTTTAGTTAGATGTATACAAAAAAATTCCTGAAATAAATTAAAAAATAAAGTCTTATCCTTTTTTTTCTGTGTAACTGGTTTTTGTTTTCTTGGAACATTACTTCATCTACAAATGTCAATGTCTTATGAATAGTGTTCAGTTTTTTCACACAATATATTTGAATCTGTATTAAATCTTGCTTGAATCTGATAATCCAGATGAAAAATGAGTTGTGAAGATGAATTATCAGATTGTATGTTTTCTTTTTTTAGTCCAAAACAACTGAATGGTGTAATGGAGATGGATTCCGATGTGCACATGCAAATCCCAGAAGTACTTGTGTCATGGAAAGTCAATAATTTCAGCTTATACAAAAACCATGTAGTGGGATTCAGAGTGACAAAGGTATGACTTCGTTGTAAACTACATTATATGTAAACTAATTCTAATGGCTATCATCTTCCAATACTAACATATCCAACCCAAAAGTGTCGCAATTTTCTGTGTTTTACTTGCTTTTCTTTTTCTTCGAAGCAAACAAAACAAAGAAAAAAGATTCAAAACGACTAAGAATCTAAAACATTTTATTCCAAATTGTTGACAAGACTCATTATTAAATCTAAATATCAACAACCTTTGCAATAGATGCTTTTTGTAAGCATAAGAATAAGCATATTAATCTTTCATTTTTTGACAAATCACTTAACCAAATAACTGCATTTTTGTTTTAATGATTGATCTACTCCTCATGCAAATATCTGTTGGATGAATTGTAAATCTCATGCAGGGACTGTAAGTTGCATAAAAAATTATTAGAAGGTAACTTCTATAATTGAATATGTTATGTTGGTTACATTGCTCTTATCAAGATTAAAATTATTTCCAGCTGTGTCATTTTTTATAAAAAGTTTATAGATAAGAGATCTTGTAACTATAAAAAATTTATTTGACTTCAACATCATATGAAATGTATGATGTAATGGTTTCAGAGTTTTCAATTTCTGTTGTGAAATTTAATATTACCAATTATGGTTTTTTTTATTACAGACATTTTCAGTGCAAGGTAAGGATAATTGCACGTGGGATCTTCACCTTTATCCTTTTGGAAGAACTGAGATTGACAAAAACTACATTTCCATATATTTTGAATATACTGTAAGCAAAACGAGTGACATTCCCTCACTTTTAAAATTCAGTTTTAACGACAAAAATGGGAAATGTTTGGTAGCGAGTAAAAAATCCTCCATTTGCTCTACGGAATTAAAATACATATTGGGTTGCATATTATGTGAGCGCAAAAAAATTTTGGATCTTCTCAAAGACGATCTACTTGATGTAACCTGTTGGATTCAATGGAAAACATGTATCAGCAATGGTAGTAACATTGGTGCATTGGATGAGTTTGACAGAATGATTAAATTATCGTCTGACTATAAAAAGCTTCTAAATGACAGTAGCAGAGGCAGATTTAGCGATGTCTTATTAGTGGCTAATGATGGTATCGAATTTCCTGTTTACAAGGGAATACTTGCGTCACGAAGCCCTGTTTTTTCAGCAATGTTCACCCACGACATGAAGGAAAACAAAGAGTCTAGAATCGACATAGAAGACTTTGATGGTAAAACACTCAAGGCCATGCTGGACTTTATCTACACAGGTAATTTTGATGAAGATGGTTGCGAAATTTCAAATATATTTGTTTTAGCCGATAAGTATGCAATAGATAACTTAAAAAATTGGTGCGAACACAAACTTGTAAAAAGTTTAAATGTTGATAATGCTGTAACTTATTTGTTACTGTCTGACAAATGTAATTCTATGAACTTAAAGAACGAATTACTCAAATTCATTGTTGTACATATAGATGATGTACTTAAAACTAACTCTTTCAAGAATCTAAAATTTGTACAACCTCATCTTTTGGAGGAAATACTTGAAAAAGTTGTAAAAAGTATTTAGAAATGTATTTTATCCATGATTTACTTTGCAGTGCATGTACAATGCATGTTTCATTTAAAGTACATTTACTTTAAATTGACAGAAAAACTTTGTGCATGATTTATGAAAAAAAAGTTGATAATTGTTATTAAATTTATTTTATAATTATATAATTATTGTACCTCACTATGCATGATTGCAATACATAAATTATGTATTCAAATTAAATAAATACACAATTTTTTTGATGATTGAAAAGTGGACTAGTTTTACACTTAACCTACACAATTAAAACTAAATCACAGTAAACTGAGTGAGCTCACTACATATTCTATTTATAATTTATCATGTAAATAAATTCCTTAAGCCTACGTATAAGCCCCTGGATATGATACTCTGCCCAACCTACGTATGACTCAATAAACTATTATTTGAAGTAAAAACCAAAAAAACTCCTTTCAATTTGAAAAATTATTTCATAGCTCTACGAGTATTAGTGTTGCCTATAAAATATAACATTTTTAAATGTTATCAAAAAAGCAAGCTTTACTTGATGTTTAAAAAGTGACAAATTTGAAAATAAAATAAAAAATTACCTGCCAGTCCCAGCCAATGACAAGCTACCATGTAATTATTTTTATAGAGAACAGTTAACGACAGTAAAACGCCTTTGATTGTACTTTTATCAGTTAATACATTTATTTAAAATTAATTGTAGTTAATAAAAAAATGTTTATGTAAAATCGAACATTTAAAATAGTAAGCAATACGAAACTTTTGGGGGTCACTTATTCTCAGCAAATAAATTTTTACCTACTTTAATAACTATTTTCAATGAAAAATTACTATTTTTATTAAATAGCTTTTATTTAAAAGAATGTTGAAATGTAAGATTCTTTATCAATACTTGGGCTTTTATCACCATAGCATACACCTCAAAATAGTATCAGTTATTAACATTACTATGAGCCAATTAAAAAAGTGAACGTCAATACAATATAAATTCTATGGCTTTATTTATATTACAGAATAAAGAAGTTAGGTAACAAAAATGAGCATTAGTAAATGTCAAGGCATAAAAAAAATTAATAAAAATCATGTATCTTTATTTAATTATAAAAGAGATAACATACTCTAAATCACTTACAGTACTTGTTTTTTTTCTTCTAGTTCAAAACTATTAGATGCTCACTAATCATACTAATGAAACAAATGTTGAAAAAAAATTTAGCAAAATTTACAAAAATACTGAGGCATTTAAAACTTATCAGTACTTCTTTTTTTTTACCAAACATTTAAGTATGTCTTCCATAAGAAGTGGTTGTAAGACTTTCAAATCCTCAAAAGAGTCAGTTTCAAGAACATCATTTACATGTTTTGAAATATAATCAAGTGATCGCATCTTCAAATCTTCAGAGTTGTAGTGATCTGACAGTAATAAGTAGGTTGCTGCATTATCAATATTCAAATTATGAATAAGTATATCTTCACACCACTCTTTCAAAACTTGAAGATCATATTTGTCGGCAGCCTCAAACAATTCATTAATCTGACAATCATTTTCATTAAAACTACCTGAATAAATATACTGCAGCATGGTCTTTAAAACTTTCTCATCCAAATCTTTGATTTCAACTTTAGACTCTTTATTCTCCTTCATGTCGTGAGAAAACATCGCTGCAAAAACAGAGCTGCGTGATGCAAGTATACTCTTGTGAGCAGGAAACTTTGTACCATCGTTTGCCTCTAGGATGACATCACTGAAACTCCCTTCATCCATGAGTTTCTTGTAACCACATGACAAGTTACTTAGCCTGTCAATTTCATCTAATGCACCTAACTTATTACCAATGCTGATATCTGTTTTCCACTTGATCCAACAATGAACATCTAACATGTCATTTTCAAGAAGGTTCAAAATTTCATCACGCTTACAAAGTTCTTGAAATCCCCATGATTGGTAATTATCAGAATAATCACACATGGAACTTTTTTCAGATTCTATTAAACATGTTCCACTTTCATTGTGCAGACTAAACTTAAAGAGAATATTCATATTATTTTCTGTATTCACTTTAAAGTTAAGATAAATCTCTACATAATCTTTATCATTTGAAATACCAAAAGGGTAAACACTAATGTACCATTTACAGTTTTCTTTTCCTGGCAATGAAAAGCTCTGGAATAAAAAAAATTTCTCTGAGTAAATAATTAAACTAAACTAGATAAACAAAACTTTTTAGGTTGAATATTTCATAAGCTATATTTAATTTTTAAAAAAACCCACAAGTCTTACAAAATATTATGTGAATATATCTTTTTTAAGGCAGAGTAAATAAATATCAAGGTATACACAAGCAGACGTGACATGGTATGTAATGGTACATCAGTATTGTAAAAACAACACATCTAATGCACCCCGAAATTATCGTTAGGAAAATCGAAGTAGATTTCTTTGATAACCATGTATTTTTTTTTTTTTTTTTTTTTTTTTTTTTTAATTTACCATAAGATATTGCATTTAAAAATATATTAAAATAATTTTACATTCACTTAGGTTTTACCTACCTCAGAGTTGAAGATTTTTTTGTAGGTACTAAAATTTTTTATTTTACATGAAACATATACTTCTGGAACATGAATTAGCAAGTCAGAATCGCTCTCCATGGTGGTTTATTAATTTTAGCTATTCTTCTTTTCACCAGTTCTCTCTATAGATGTGAAATAATCTAAGTCAAAATTTTGAATTAACATTTTTCAAGGTCTATAACCAATTTCAATAATAATATAAAAAAATAGTGAATTTATGGCTTTTTGGGTCAGACAGTGGCATGTTATGGGAGCGTCAAAAAATTACCGTTTGTCACCCGGGCTGTCCGTTCCAAAATTGAAAGGAAATTTACATTTATTATGGATCGGGTACTCTGTTATTTACATAACCTATCAAATTTTCTTTACATTTTTATAACGATAGTAAGAATATCAGACAAAACTATTGGCTAATGTAGATTTTCGTGATGAAACTATAAGAGTTACATACAAAACTCAACGCACAATGGAATTTCATATTTTTTTACTCAATCGTATGACATGTAAACAATAAATTCATTGCTTTAACTAAACAAATAACATACCTTGTGAACTGACGTCAACAACAAAGAATATCACAATTTGTTCTAGTGTGAATACATTTGTAGGAAATCGCTTCAATGATGTATAGTACTTATTTTTATTACGTGGAACTCAGAAATACTGCACCTTTGAGCAAATATGCCAGGTGTATAACAATGCAGCGCTCTGTGTCGTTGACAAAAGCATGGGTAAGTACGTTTTTTGTGGTGACCGGTCAGTCGGTCCGATTCCTCTAGTGTATACTTTCTTAAGGTATACTTTCTCTCTAGGGTGTAATCCGCAATCGCCGCCAGCAGTTACATATGTACGACGTGACAACGTTGCGTGGTTGGGGGCGCTACTGTCGATTTACTGGTGATGTGATCCGCATGAATCTCACCAGCAGTAAAGCAGACGACGTCCGTCTACTTGCTCTTTTTCGTGACATTTTCTGATTGTAAACAAAGCAAAGCAGACGACAGAATGTCGGAAAATGTCACGAAAAAGAGCAAGTAGACGGACGTCGTCTGCTTTACTGCTGGTGAGATTGCGGATCACATCACCAGTAAATCGACAGTAGCGCCCCCAACCACGCAACGTTGTCACATCGTACATATGTAACTGCTGGCGGCGATTGCGGATTACACCCCTAGTGTATACTTTCTTAAGGAATTGGACCGACCGACCGGTCACCACAAAAAACGTATTAATCCGCGATGTGGCCCCCTCCTCGGTAATGCCTGGTTTGTTAACGTATTGTGGACGCCAAGTACACCAATAAATGAACCATTAGATAACGCTCATGTACTTAACAATGACATACCAACAATATACTTAACAATAATTTTTTTTCTGCTGTTTTTAAATGTGGAAAACCAATGTCGGATTTTCTACTTTTTTTAAAACTATTTTGATCATAACTTCCAGTCATCAAGTGCTTCAAAAAATCTTAAACTCCTTGTTTGAAACGTTTTGAAAAGTGTGTTCAGTGCCAAAAGTTAAGTATAAGTATTCAAATTTGGGGAAAAGAATGCAAATATTGCAGATTTTGTTACATTTGAATGTAAATGTTAAGTTTACTTTGATTACAACTTTTAATGTTAATCGTATTTTTCAAAAAGGAAATAAAAGCTTGTGCCATAAGATTTTTCCCTTTTACAACATTTTGTATGACATTCTGAGACTGATTGTAACGATTACCATATACTGAACCCTAATTTTTTACAAAATTGAATGATAAATAATCAGGGTGAAAAAAGTTATATATATATATATACACTTTTCAAGACGTGTCAAACCAGAAGTTGAAAAAATTTTGAAATATTTTCTTTTTCTTTTTAAGAAACTGTATGTACGACGATTTGAAAAAAAATTCTACTGAAAATAGTTGAAAAACTGGAAAACTCTTGTTTAAAGTTCTATGTTTGGATTTAAAAAAAAAGCAAGAACAAAAATTCCACCACACTTACCCAATAAGTAGTTTGTTTCAAACATTTCCCTCATTCTGTATAGTATGTAGAATAAAAAAAAAAAAACATTTTTTAATCCCCAAAAGTATGCCTTGCTCCAATGGATTTTGTTCTATGGACTCCCCCTCTTGAATGAACTCGAATGAAAAAAAAAAAAAAAACATCGCAACAATAAACCCAACTGTCCCCATAAAAAGCTCCCCAAAACAACATTCAGCTCCGCGTTCCCGGAACACTCGCGAGAAAGAGGAGAGCGCGCTAGGAAAAATATTTATCGCAGGATTCGAGTAGGAGAAAAAAAAAAGCTCTTTCAACTCTTGGCCAAGCCTTTTTTCCTTTGTATATTTGACGAAGTTATACGTGCCGAAGACATCTGATTGTTACGGGAAGCCCATACTCTCTCTCTCTCTCTCTCTCTCTTTCGCATCAAAGAACGCACACGTACGTTTCGCGCCCGTGTGATCATTAAGTGAAAAATTTAGTCCATTCTTCCGGGAACCGAAAACGTCTTGCGCGTGCAAGCAATAAAAAGAAACGAGATCGGCAAGATCGTTCCGAGCTCGCGTATATATATACCCCGCACATGCACCAGCCGAAAACAGACGTGTTTACCCGAGTGATCGGCAGTATCTTCAACAATCGGCGCGCACAGAAGCGTCTTTACACAGTATACGTATCAAATGGTCCGTACATTAGCAGTGCGTATATACTTACCTATAGCTCCCGTTCCGTTAGGTCAACCCACTTTGATCCGAACGGCCATCGGGGAACGCGCTCACGCGTATCATATATATATACATACCCACCCTCCTCTTGTTTCTCTCTCTCTCTTCGTGTCTTTCTTCCTCTCTTCGGACTAACGATCGGTGCAGATAACGACGTGTGATATAACGATCTCCGTTCGGCTGTCGGGAGATCAAACAGGACGAGAGTATACAGCAGCATCGGTAGCGGTAGCTATGTATACAATAAGTGTACCGTTAGTAAAACGTGTATCTATGTATATATGCGCCATGCCTGTGCGCGTATATACTTATGCCGATGCTCCTCTGTTTTCTTTGGGCTGTCCGGCGCACATGTAACGCGCGCCTATACACACATCCTTTATTGTTTATTCCGTTTTTCGTTATAGGTACCCACAGTACATGGTGAGCTGCAGGCGAATCAAAACGGATGATCGTTTCCGAGTACAGCTGCAAGCTCCCGGAGCAAAGCAAACTTTATTAATCGTAGGTGTATACACACGCGTTTTTGATACCTTTACGCGGAAACTTTTGCTTTCCCCGGTCCGTTTCATACCGATCACGGTGCTTGGTAAAATAATTTGGCCTCTCGTGCGAGCTATTACGGGTGGGATGTATTTCGCGTGGTGTCGGTGGGTGGTTTGGATTATTTGGCGGTTTTATCATTTTCTTTTATCTTGTTCCTGGTGGCCCCGCGTAAATCACCCCCCCCCCCAGGGTCAATATTCTGACGCAGTTGCACGGGTGAATCGGTTCGGAAAAGTGCCTCTGATAATAAGTTGGCTGAACCCAAGCATTTTCATTTCACCGTGAAAAAGATAGTTTGCATTCGCAACCCCTTGAAAAAAACTTTTTTTTTTTTTTTATACTGTCGTGAAAGTATTCAACATGTGGCCCACCAAATGGCAAGTGTGAGCTCAAAACGTATGATCAGCATCGTACGCGAATATTAATTAAAATAAAAAAAAAAAAAACTCCCGTCAGATGCTCATCTCTCGTTAAAATCCACTTGTATATCCGAAACATTTAAATTAACCCGCGCGTACCGGTACCCTTCCCTCGTCATTTTTGACAACTCATAATTGACATACCGTATCAATAATTCAAGCACACGCATTTAACGAGCCGTGCAATCAAAAAAAAAAAAAAAAAAAGTACAAACACACACGTCCGAGCGTATATACGCGCTCGAGCGCGCGCCGACAACCTGCTTTTCCCATAAAATTGAAAATGTGTACACAACAAGCGGGCACTCTTATCGACCCGCCATATCGCGCATACGTCCGTCCGTATATAGGCTCCGAGAGTGTTTTGTCAGGGCGCACGGCGGAAAATTATGCTAACGACGGAGGAGGAGCACGAAAAATTCGCCGCTGATGCCCAATGACGCCGCCCGCGGTCGAGATACGCGCCGGCTACCCCGCGGGGATCGACGCTGGATGTGCAGCGAAAAATAAAAGGAGGAGGAGGAGGAAAGACAGTGCAGCCGCGGTCTTAATTAGAAACGACACGCAGTTGTTGCCAGGACGGTGCGCGTAATGGGGTCCCCGAGGCTGCATTATGCACATGTGCAGCGAAAGCCTGGCAATCTCGGCTCCCATCTCTCTCTCTCGATTATTTTTCTACACATATACCTATACAGGTACATATACGCGGTGCAATCGAGTCTCTTACTTTATCGTATATTTTCCAGTTCCGAGACGCGATCGCACACATAATATATAATACACATCACGAATAGATAATAGCGAGAGGAAGAGAAAGGAGCTCCGGAGACTCGGAAGAATGACACTTTACATCCAAGTCGGGGTTTTACGCCCGAGGGGTGTATAATATACACACACGCGTATCATATTGTAGGGGGGGGGGGATAAAATAATTTTCTAGCCCAGAGTAACGAGTGCGCCTGAAAATTTCCATCCGCGTTATGATAAGCGTACTTTGGGTCGGGGAAGTCCATACTGCACATACGAGATTCCAGAGAGCTTAGAGCGCAAAGGCTTTCAGCTCCGTGGAGCCGGGAAAGGGAGACGAAATGGATGCTGCCGCCGTTACGGTCCAGTATGGTCGCGATATAAAATTTTAACGTCATAAACAACGCCGATATTGCACGCCCGAACGTCTCTATTCGATGGACGCGCGTCGCGTTATATGCAGCTCGTACCTACAAATGAGCTCGAGGAGGATCGGGATAAGAGACACGTTTTATTCGCTAACATTAGCCCCTCTCTCCCCCCCCCTCATCTCTTACTTTACGGGGTAATAAAGTATTTCGCGATTTTCATGCGTATTACGTATGTATGTACGAGGGGTTGTTGTTTTTCTTCCTTCAACCCTTTCAAAGAATAACTGAACTTTGGGCATTATCGTTTGACACCGACTTGGAATTTACATATTTTTCCACGGCTTTCGCGTGCGCGAGCGTGGCTCTCTGGAGCACGTTTCACGGGACTGGGACGATGGCCGGGGTTACATCTGTTCCCCCCGTTGCAGAGAAAGGGGGAGATGCAGTGAGACACGTGGTGTAAAACTAGTAAAATATATGGTCACGTGTGTGTACATATACATATACTGCACGCTCTTTTGTATATACATATATAAGCGAGGAGTCGTCCCGGCGCTTGGTTTCGTACGGGTGTATGTAAGGACAAGGTGTTCGCAACAGATAGAATCGTCACAAAGTAGCACAATTCCTTTGTACCGAGCTCGTGTACAGCTATAACAGATGTACGATGGCTCGAGTTCAAGTGAACACGACCCAAGGCTGTGGTGTGTGTGTATACCTTACACGTGTACGGTGTATCCGCGTGTATACCCGTGCGCTCTCACTCTATAGCCTCGGTGACACGCAAAATATCCAAATTAGGATGCATAGATTATGTGTGTACGTATATGTTTGGATACATGTATGCTAGAGGGAATGTGCACAGCTTTATTTCTGTACCGGGCATGCCATCGCTTCGTCCTGGTCGTTGGTGTGCATTTGTGAAACGTTGGGGGGTTCAAGAGTCAAGCAATGGAATTGTCGCGCTGTGTGCCGTGCACACGTGTGTGTCTGCGTTTTAACAAAAGAACGGAACTTTGACCCGGTCAACTTGACTCCTCTTCCGCTTCAAAAGACAATAATCCATTTGTCTTCGGTATAATGTGTTAATTTCTCCCAACAGTGCCATTTTTCGGCATGTAGGTATAGTAAACTATCATAGAAACATTCGGTTCTTTACTCTTTTCCCATCTCAATTTTTTTTTTTTATTTTTTATTTTTTTTACTATACATTACTCCTGGATAAACAAATGCTTAGAGCGAACTATCTACGGTATGGTACGCTACTCGCCTGGCATAATCAAGAGCATTTTTGTGTGGAATACCAATTTTTTACCATGACTACCTTTTCTTTATATTTTACCTATTTTATACATTTTTCTCATTTAAATGTCTTTAATACGGATGCTAAGGAAATCATAGACGTCCCTCGTGATGCGTAAAATTTCGAGTTCAATTATAACGGAGCACCTATACGAATAAAGTTGAGTATTATCTTACATCCTTGTTTGGTGCCGAATCAGCTCATGGATTATATTCGAGGCACGCATATGACGTTCGCAAGATGCGAGCAAAGTAACATAATACACAGGCAGTCACGTTAAAACAATCCGAAAAAAGGGATACCTATACCTAAGCCCTGCATGAAGTATCGCGATGCGTCGGACACAATTGGCATACAATATATAGCCGCAAGCCCACGGGAAGATGCACGAAAAGCTGATGGTCACAAAGGTACATTGCAACGTAATATATACACGTACAGAAGTGAGAATCGTAAGCTTATGGCATTCGTGGGTGCAGATGTGCCTGAAATCGGATAAAGGTCGGTGGGTTGGTAGTTACGTGTGTAAGAACTAGCGGCTCCGCACACCCGCGTCCGCCCGTTCCCATTATCGAGAGAATCCGCTCGCACGTCGCTCCACTGGGCCGTTCGTACATGCAAGTATCCTGTATACATGTAAACGCTTGCACGATTGGGTATATATACATATATATAGCCTGGACGTGCACATTTGCCATGAGCTTTTACTGCTTGCACAGGCTAAATACACTCGTGTGTGTAGGTGGAGGGCACCGTGGGAGTGCCCTGGCCCCTGTGGGTATACCTACTACCGTTGCCTTACCTATCGTTGTTGGTATAAGCGAGCTTCGTCGTCGCGAGCCTCTGTGCAGCTCTTCTTCTGCGTCTATACGTACACAGGCAACTAGAGGCGCTAAGCTCGGTTTTATCGTCACGCGTGCGTGCACATCTCGGAGGAGAGATGAAGGCAGAGGAGTGTCGGGTGAGCACGAAAGTATTTACGAACGTGGCTTACGTCCAATGCGTGATCGCTGGGATTTTTCGGATATTACTTTTTTTCGCGGATCGAACGATCGACTGGCTCCGAGGCTTCACGATTTATTTATTATCAATTTCAAGAGATTACAGCTGCTCCTCTCCTCTTGCTTCTTGTATGACTATTACGGCCCCACCTTGTCCAGTGCCATTCACTCGAAGGCACGACGCGCAGATGTGTGCTTGTGGAATTGAGATGATCCACGTTGACTTTGTTTCCGGGTCAATCCATCGATATTTTTATTTTTGTTTAAGAGTCGTGTTTGTTGCTTAGTATATTATTAAAGGGAGAAACGACAAGGAGAAAGAGAAGGTTGACCATCAGGCCATTTTTTCGTTGTCCTCCTAGAAATGTCACTTTATAAAAAGGGCCTCTATTTTTTCTTATTCTCCACAGAGCTTTTACCTACGGAAGTTTTTTTTTACTTTAGACTACATTATTACAAATATTAGTACATATTTAGTATCTTCATCCCTACATGGATATGGCTATTGTGTTTCATCTACATGAAAAACAAACGAGACCTAAGTACTTGATTCAAAAAAGTGCAAAAGTCCAATCAACGTATAGTAAGCTCTCGCAAGCTCAAAGCTCACGAGTAAAAGTGTCAAAATCTAAGCTGCAAAAAAAGTGTCTCAACCACATTTGAAATTACGAAATATCGAAGATGTAACCACGCGGGTTTGTCCGATGTGTGTGCAAGAGAGTCAAAAGATAGCTGCCGTAGGAAGTGGAATGAAATTGGAGAAGTATAGAAGAGGAATGTCGAGGATGGCAAAAAAGACGGGCAAACGGCCAACAGTGCAACATCATAGGCAGATCCACTATGCGTGCGTATGTGTGTAGAAAGTTCCGGTATACGGACATGCCAGCAGAGAGCATGTAATATATTTTATATAGAAAATAGATACACACGCGTATAATATATGGTACGTACCTATATGCATGCAGTAGCGCTAAACTCCTTCGCGACAGAGGTGGAGGGTGGTGTCGTTGGCACTCACACACACACACACACACACACCAATGTATTAATATAGCCCAGTATAGGCTGATGCCCATCGCATTGCAGAGCAGTCGGAGGGAGAGCCAGTGTGAGTACATAATATAAGTCGGGCTATTATCGGGCTACGCGCTGAGAGCTGAGAGCCCTCTCCGCTTTCATCCGCTAATGGGCAGCGCTCAAACTCCGCCCGCATCCCTCTTGCGCAGCAGCTATATGGGCTCCTTTGCTGCCCGCGTCATTAATACAAGTTGCACATGTCGAGAGCTGCAGGTTCTCGCGCGAAACACGCAAAGCGAGGGAGGGACTGGTGCGCTACAATAATTTTCATGAATGGAATTGAAAATTTTCCAACCCGCGGACGGGAAAAAGACGCGCGCGCCTCCAAGGGGAAAGAAAAAAATAATAAAACGATGTCGAAGGAACGAGATGGATATTGGGAGGGGAGGAGCAGCGAGATGACGTGGCGACGGCTAAGAATCTTTTTCGCCGTGGTGTATAATTATATGAAAAAGACGTCGCTCGTTGCCCTCTCTTCTCGTGATGCGCAACTTTTTTACCCCCCTTTCCATGCCCTGCCCCTCTCGTCTTACGCTCGAAAGCTTTCGCCTTCGGTGGTAGAGCTAACATGTCGCCTCCCCCTTTTTTTTCTTCCCTTCACTCGTCGTCCTTCTTGTCCACGACCGCGCACATCTCATATACACCTCGCACCCATCATGGAGTTCGTTAGATAAGCACGGTGTACCGAAATATAGATTATGTACGTGGACGGTATCTTGTTTTTATGCTTTAATTTGTCGAGGGGGGGGGGGCCAAGTAAGTGTGCCGTCCGGCTGACTGTGCCGCTCTAATGCCACGCATTCTCCTTCCCTTTACATAATATGTACTTATACACGCTAAATCAGATGCCCACCTACTTTAGATACAGTATTTATAATCATAAGTACAGATTTCAAAGCTTTCACTGGTTTCTCCTCTCTTCCTCGATTTCTGTAAAGGGGAGGCTTCAGATTTTTTTTTTTTTTTGTTTCAACTCGCGGTAATGGTCACGGGGTGGTGGCAAAAGGGTGTAATTATCCCGTAAATGAGAAGTTGTTTGAGACTAACGATTTAAGGGCTCTTTGCCGGGTTGTTTTTCAAAACGTGTCAAAAGTTTTGATACGTTGATGTTTTACTTTGATTTTACAAAGTACTCGTTTCGTATGATTTTGAAATTTCATTTGGTACATGTTTGTCAAAGAAAACATTGCGTTCAAGGCACATTTTTTTGTAAAGCTTTCGCACTGACGTCCAAAAATTTGTAACTTTGCCAATTACGATCATTACGTGATTCGTGTTTCGTAGGTATAAAAAAAAGTAACGTATCGTGCGATGATGCTACACTACCAAAAACAAAAAAAATGATCCTTATAGTCTGCGCATTTTCTCACCATAAATCATCAATGCGATGCAGCATGTCTCTCGGACAAAAAACACTATCCCGTACCAAAATGAGAGAAAGAAAGAAAACAAAAACAAAAATTCGGACAAAGGAGCGAATAAGCAAATCGCCGTATATGCTTAAATATATAGCAGCAACATGCAACAACAGCAGACAAATGCTTGTGTATATGTATGGGTGTACGGTCCATCTCTCGCGAAAGGCTTATTATGCACGAACGAGCGAAAAGGACGACTAAGACGGGGGGGGGGGGGGGACTCCTCGCGAGGAGTCTTAAAGCAAATAATGTCGTCGTAAAGCAATCAAAGAGCGAAGCGGAGCCCCCCGTATATGTGTATACCTTACACCACATCCCGGAGCGCTTATACAAGTACGCCTACGCGTCGTCGGCGCCCCCACGAGGCTCTCCTTCCTCCTCTTGGCTCGCGTGCTGCTGCATCGGAGCCTATACATATATATACTCTTTCTCTTGAGCTTCGTTGTGTGCTGCAGCAGCCCGAAAGACTAATGGCCGGGGAGCTAGATGCGCGGGGCGGTTCGGAATTTCTCTCTTTCTCCTCCTCGCGCTTTTTATCACCCGGAGCCCCCCCCCCCTCCCCAGCCCCCTTTACCGGTGTGCTCAGGAAATCTTAGAGCCGACCTCGAGCTCATAGCTCTGGAGAAAGAGAGACTCGGGGTCACGCTAGCACCGACGACAAGCAGCGCTGTACCCTCGGGTTTTCGCGTGCATGTGTTTCTGGTGGAAAGCCATCACCACGCGCTGAATTAGCGAGGCGAGAGCTTTTTTCCGCGATCCGGGGATCCTTGTACAAAATCCTTTTTTTCCTTTTTTCCTTTTTTTTTTTTTGTTTTGGCAAACTGCAACAGCAGCAGCAGCTGTATGGGTACCGTGGAACACACAATGTGCGCCTGAAAAAAATACCACCCCGCACGTGACTGGAAACTCTCTCCCTCTCCGCTCGAAGATCCCCTCTCATTTGCCGATCGATTACACGCGTGTGTGTATACATACTTACGTAGCGTAGATCCGAGAGAGATCACCCGCGGGAGCTTTGTGGAGGGCTCGCGTGCTTGTGTTTCCGCGGATGTGGCCAAAGAAGGAGGAGGTGGAAGGAGGAGACCCGCGAACCCGAGAGCTTTACTCGTTTGCATTTCCGCTGCTTTAATTTACTATACATGGAGAGGGGGGGGCATCGGGAGACGGGTATACGGTGCATGTTGGTCGGTTGCTCCCTCGGGACTCGATACTACTTGCTAATCGCGCTGTTAAGAGGTTTTTGTCCAACCGAGTGTGCAAGTATACTTACTTCTCTGCTACCGCACCGGCTGTTGTTGCTGCTGCGAACTACTCGTGCACGTCTTTTGAATTTTAAATTTTCCGCGCTTGGAATAGTAGTCGATACGTCGACCTTTTATTTATTTATTTATTTATTTATTTTTTTTTTTGGATCATCGTTTCCTCGATTCTACTCGGAGCTGAACGGAGATGATTGGGTTTTTGCGCAGTTGGTATATGGTACTGGTCTTGTGCTCCAAAATGGGTGCTGTAGTAACGGTAGCGGAGTGCGTTGGAGGATTTGGTAACTGCATGACTGCAAATGATTTGACACGAGGCTTTGGTCGATCGACACTCCGAGTTGGATGCTTATGGTGATGACTTTGCCTGACGTCGATTTACAGTTTGTATTATCTTTCCATTCGTTGGAAAAAAGAATAGAGATATATTTGTGAATCGCAAACAGTTGAAAAAAATTAGCCCTTTCTAAATCTTTCAATAAAATCAGCTGTCTCTTGACTTCAGTTATAAATTTACTCCCAAAAAAATTATTGCCCTCGACAATCTTGCAACGTCTGTGACTCCCAAAAATTGTTTTTTCACCATCCGATTGCGGAAAAAAAAAACACTCGAGCAAAGAGTGAAAAGCCAAACTTCTCGCGGTCCATCACTTATTTATACAGCTACTATAAATACCGTGCACTCACACCCACGGACCGACTCGCTCCTCCGACCCAGCCGTATATAAAACAAGCGCGTGTATGTAACCACGAGTCATTCCCACGCAAGAATGAAGCCAAAGAGAAGTCGCAGTAGACCCTTTCTCGCTCTCTATGAACACCTTGGGGGGAGGGGGGAATGTCCTCGCTAATACCCAAAGTGGACGTCACACCGCGTTTCATCCTATATACACTTAGACTGGCAAGGTCCAGAACTCGCGAGAAAAGTCATAGGTGTACGGATATTGAAGGTGCGATGGTCCACACTCTCTCTCTCTACTCTTCACAGTTATCCACATGGTCCGCACACGCGCGCTCCACTGTCTTTCCGGAGCTCGGCTTTGCTGCCGATCGTTAAAGGCCCTCGATAGTGCGAGTCACAATTCAGAAGCATAAAATTATATGGCGTTATTATTTTTGCCCGCGGCCCCGGGGAATTAATGAAACGAGAGAGAGAGAGAGAGGGAAAGAACATAATTCCAGCGCATTCTCGTGTAGCGGGAGAGAATGTACTCCCGAGAGCGGAAAGGAGGAGGAGGAGGGAACAAGATATCAGAGGCGAGTCGCGAACTCACGCGAGAAGAGAGGGGACGACGTCGTAAAGTCCTCGTTTCACGAGGCTCTTTAAACAAATGCCCCGGCAATCCACCGGGCGAGTTTTTCCGGCGAGCTCTCCTTTTACAGTGCAATATAATGGCCCAAGGGAGGGACAACTGTCCGTCTTTGGCTGGCCGTGTGAACGGGCGCGGATATGCCCCTCGCTCTCTGATGCGCGCTTTTCACGACGTTGGAAATAGACTTTTGCCGGCTGTGGATTGTAAAATATTCGATCATCCCGGCATTTTATGTTATATCGGCCGGATGCTTCTTCGTTTCGTCGATGGGTCTTCGTTTTTTTCGGGTATACTCGCGGTATGTGGATCGGCGCGGTCAGCCTTTGCTCGGCGGGGAAAATGCCGAGCGATATGTATTTTTGTTTTGTTGCTGCCTCGACTGGATCGTTAATTGGTTGGGCTTAGCGTCTAACGACTGATGGGTAGACTGCGTTGGCTTCGATAGAAAATCATCGACCTTGTTTCGATCACTCGATGAGATCGGTATCTATCTGCATGGGTGGTTTAGGGGTTCGTGTGGAATAATTATTTTTAGGTGAGTTTAATTTACAAAAATATGTGTGCAAATAATACATTTTTTATAGAGATGGAAAATACACTACAATCTGGGATAGCTTCACTTCATATTTATTGATTCAATTTATCATGTTTTCATGGGTTTTCCTTTGCTTTCTCAAATATTTAACTTAAATTTACAATTTAGATCATCTATACCCACGAAAAATAAGTATTCAGATTTTTATCAAATGCAATAAAAATTATTGCTGACTCTTATTTATTCTTTAACATATTTTTTATTTTTTAGGGGACAATTTGTATTTTTAGCACCATAATCAACTAAATGAATATTGTATCTTTGCCTCGAAACTCTATAGTTCTTTATTGAAAAACATTAGTTTACAAACATATATATTATACAACAAAGACTTTCTTCAATTCTTCGAATGGCAATAAACTTTGTAAGTTCCACAGAACAAAAATTTTTACAAAATTTAGAAAGTCAAATTAAAAAAATATATGAATTATTTAGTGTAGAAATTGTAAAATCTGGAAACAAGAGAGATAGAGGCAAAATGGTACTGGTGTTTCATCTGTATTGATTATCAACAAACAAGAGTAGTTTGTGCAAATATTTATTTTATTTAAGTACAAACTTATAATCAAAAATACACTTTACAACGACACAAAAAAAAATTGATTACAAAGTAATAAAATGATTAAACATCTTTTAACTAACTCTGACGCAACTAAATGTGAGATAAATGATTTTGAAGTAATGGGCAATGATGTTTAGAAGATACCTTAGCATTAGGTCGAATAATTTGTAAAATAAGAAAAATGTTCCTGAATATTTACTATTTAAAAATTTTCTGATGTTTGAAAAAATTAAAAATTTTCTATAAAGCAGCAAATATTTTTTAACCTCAAGCCTATACTTTAGAAGTTAAGACAAGGAAGAATTATTTGTAAGGTATGCTGGAAACGCCGTTCAAAATAAAGCCAGCATTGACAATATTGTGCAGTGGTTATGTAAGTCGAGAAAAGTTTCAAGCGAATCGTGTAAATAGCCAATAATTAATTACAAGTTAAGATTCTTACTCAACGTACTAGTTAACAAAGTATAAGGTTTATGTTATAGTTTCTTTACTGTGACAGTGTCAAAGTATTATTTCAAATTTTTTATTAATTTATGTAACGTTTGACGCAATCAAAAAAATTATGTATGAAACGAATTCAACGAATATATTAACTAAATGATAATAGTAAATAAATTTATCAACATTTAAAAAAATATTGATTCTGCTTGAACTAAGCATCCGATTGATTTGGTTTCTTGGGTCAATTGATTTTTCAATTTATTTTCATTATAACTATACAGTTACTCAGTGCTGTGCTCTTGGTGTTGATTAATTTTGTTGATGGTCTAAAACTATAACTTACGTATCGTTTGAGTGTTATTTCGATACCATAGTTTTAATTTAAGCTTTATAATTTTCGCTCTTGATATAATAAAGAAAAAAAAGAAAAAAAAAGAAAAAAAAACAAGAACAAAACTCTAACGGCGGCTAAAACAAACAATTTAACTGCACTAAAATTTACGTTTGAAAGTACCGGAAAATGAGGGTAGTACACAACTTGTTCCCAATGAATCGTCCGAGCTAACCGTCTGCTTGTGTGCTGCAAGATGTTCTTTTTGCGTAATACTTTTCGGACTTTGTTTGTCACCAAACGGGTTATTACCTGCGTGAGTTCGCTCATGCACAGTAAGATATGATTTTCCAGTAAAACCTGCTAAACTAATTTTGTAGCTGTAGGGCCTATCACCCGAATGAGTTTGCTCGTGCACAGTACAATCTGATTTTCGAGTATAACTTTTAAAACAAATTTTACAGCTGTAGGGCTTATCACCTGTGTGAGTCCGCTCGTGCGCTACAAGATGAGGTTTCTGAGCAAAACTTTCTGAACACTGCTCACAGCTGTAGGGCTTCTCACCCGTGTGAGTTCGCTCGTGCACTTTAAGACTGAATTGCCGATTAAAACGTTTTAAACACTGTTTGCAGCCGTAGGGCCTATTACCAGAGTGAGTAAGTTCGTGCCTCGTAAGGTCATATTTTTTAGTAAACGTGGTAAAACACAATTTGCATTCGTAGGGCCTATCACCTGTATGAATTTGCTCGTGCCTCGTTAAACTCGATTTTTGAGCAAAACTTTTTGAACAGTACTTGCAGCTGTAGGGCCTATCACTCGAATGAGTCTGTTCGTGCACTTTGAGACTGAATTGCTGATTAAAACTTTTCGAACAGTATTTGCAGCTGTAGGTCATATCACCTGAATGAGTCCGCTCGTGCGTGGTAAGATATTTTTTTTTAGTATAACTTTTTGAACAGTGTTCACAGCTGTAGGGCTTCTCACCAGAGTGAGTCCGCTCGTGCCTCGTAAGATCCGATTTTTTAACAAAACTTTTTAAACACTGTTCGCAACTGTAGGGCCTATCACCCGAATGAGTCTGCTCGTGCACTTTGAGACTGAATTGCTGATTAAAACTTTTCGAACAGTATTTGCAGCTGTAGGGCTTATCACCTGTGTGAGTTCGCTCGTATGCTACAAGGTGTGATTTTTCAGTTAAATTTTCTGTACACAATTTACAGCTGCAGGGCTGCTCACACGTGTGAGTTCGCTCGTGCCTTAAAAGGCAAGATTTGTTAGTTGTGTGAGTTTGCTCATTCACTGTTGAAATATCTTTTCGAGTAAAACTTTCCGGACAGTATCTACAGCCGTAAAGTTTATCGTATGTATGGGTCCGCTCGTGCACTGTTAGACTCTTCTTGTAAAGAAAAATTTTGTAGCACACTCTGCATGTGTAGGAATTATTTTCCGTGTTAAGACGTTCATCACTCATTTTGCTAGTTTGTCCGCACGCATCATAAGAATGACTGATCCCTTCGGCCATATTCATTGATGGTATACGGTTTACTGTATCTCCGATCCAATTGATCAAGAAGTAGTTTCCTCGTACTTACGGCTGACCTTTTCTACCTCTTTATGTTTTTGCTCGATTTGGATGGTACGGGTGGTTCAGCTTATAATTCGTTCCGCTGTTTAACATAGATATATGATAAGAACTTTATAGTATTACTGTACTATGCGAAAATATACTTTAATATTTTTAAAATTTTTACAATACAATACAAAATGTATTATTATTTTTAATAATTAAGAAGATTTGGAAGAGTGAAAAATTATTGATCACTGTATCCAATTCTAATTCGAAAAATATGATGAACTTTGTACTATAGTGCTCATAAACGTATCAAATTACTGCTGAGCTACTTTAAACGTCATCTAGATAGGTAAACAAAAAAAATCAATTTAATCTATTGCTACTAAATATTTTTAAGAAAAAGGTCGTTGGTCTCGATATTTTATACAAACTTACAACTTTTTTAAAACTTTTTTTTTTGTAATGTTCGTGATAATAAAGTTAATTTAGTATTATAACTTAAATTACCCACATTAGCACAAGCATAGTTCGAGTTGCAACAAAAAATTTAAAATAGAATTATCTTGTATTGAATGATTAGTTACGCAGACGTGTAAAATAATCTGAAAAAATAGTGCAACCACTGGATTAATAACTACTCAAAGTTCGTGGACGATCTATTACTGGCTGTATCAAGAAATTATCATTAATGTTACGTGGATATAACGTGTAGCCTTTAAGTCTCAATGATTGTTTTCTCTCCCTGAAATATAACAGTGCTGACGCTACACATATAGGATTGAAAAAAAAATGTTACCGATAAAACGCTTAAAAAAGTTTAAATAATCACCTTAGGATTCTTGATTTCTTAACGTTGAATGATTGTAGTGTGTGTGTGTTCCCTGTGAAATTGATTGTGCCTCCAATTCTGTGTGGAACAATGAGCGTCGTCTCGTATACTGGTAATATTCAGTTGATAAATCAGTGCTCATACGACTCAAACTGGATACTTTATCACTGTATTTTCGATGCAGGTTTCCTAATGTTATTTTTTCAGAGATAAATAACAAAATACCATCCATACAATTCAATTCGTGCATTCCAGCATAGCATACATCACCGTTTTTTTTAACGAAATCACGTACCATTGATAGAGATATCGTTGATGATGTATTAATGGATTTTTGCTACGTCCGCAAAGTCAGACAGTATAAGTATTAGTTCGGTCACACAAATTATTTACTACTTCGGATGAATATAGATAATCGATTTAATAAAATCTTGTTATATTAGTTCATCCTCGAAACGAATCAGCCTTGAACTTTTTTTTCACTTGTCCATATTAAACACCCGTGCCCTCTATAAGTGAATTTTAATTTATACTGTTTTCATAGTATGAGTGCACGCGTGCACATAATATAATGTATCTTATTTTTTAAGTAACGTTCATAACAATGTGTATGAAAATACCTCACTGACAAATGACACTGTTTGTTGTAGTATTTATTTTATTGCCCTCCAAACCCGAAACCGGCAGCTCGAGGGGCAGTGTAAGGCCAGCCAAATCAATATCCTGCACTTTCGCTTTGTCGTATACACTTTTACAATTTTTGCCGTGAAACGTCGACAACAGAGACGAGGACGAGTAAAATATTTTTCTGCTAACTATACGTACCACCTTCCGTATGGATAATTAGCGTTCTCTGCACCGCGGACAAGACGAGCACGCGTCCCTGTTGCGTGCACGAGGGTCAAGTGTGTGCGTAAATAGGCGTGCATCCCTTTATACTCTCTTTTTTTTTGTCTCCACGTGGTTGTGCGTACGTGTAACCATATAATTTCCTTCTCCGTTTCGTTTGCCGTTTGCGTACCTCTCTGCTCAAACATCGACTGGACCCTCGTACGCACGGTGCAAACGCTGCTAATGCAAAATTTTCCTCCCCCCTTTCATTATAATCTCTGGCCGCTCTTTTCTCCTCTCCACTCGTTCCTGTGTGATGTGTGCTTTTTCATCCCTCTTTTCCTCTTCTCTCTCGTTGCCATTTCTTCCTTTCTCTGCCTTGTCCTTTTTATTTTTTAAGTTTTTTTCTTTTCATCCGTACACTCAATGCCACCCAGACACACACACATTACCATAATACAAACGTGGTCGCATTGAAAAAAGCCTCCACGCGCGCGCCGTATGGTTCTTTTTTTTTTCAATTTCCATTCCCACTGTCTGATGCGATTTTTCTCTTTCGGAGGGCGTTCAGTTTTCATTTTTCTTCGCCTCGCCATCCCCCAGTATTTTCCCTCACCGAGACATTTCTCTTTCAAATGCCTTTCATTGAATACACGCCAAGCCTCCCCCGTGCCCTTTATCTCTCGCTTTTGGCACTCACCCCGGCGTATTGGTGTGCACTGCTAATTTTTTTCACGTCCGGCACGGATCTCGCGATTAATTTCGAAACTCATTATGCGACGCGTTTCTGTATAGACATATGCTCCCGTCTTTGTCATACTGCAGATTCGGGCGCGCGCGTTTCACCTCAAAGCGCCTCGCGAGCAGCCGCGGCCACGCTTCGTAGATTCATAAAGAATTCGCGTGCACGCACGTCCCTTTACGCATATATATGCACACAGAGCTGTTCCGTAAATAAGCACACCAACTATCCGCCAAAGGACGATGACTCGAATGGGGTCGTTCTTTTTTGCCCCCCCCCACCCCCCTTTCCTTTCAGAGGGAGGTATTTTTTGCCCCGTAATGAAAATCTATGTGCGCGCGCTTTCAATTTGGCGTATTACCGAAGAAAAAGGGCCGATGGTGAAATTATTTTCGCGATGAGGTCGGTGGAGGAGCTAATTAATCCGCGTTGCTTCATCAGCAGGGCATTATGAAAATTTTGCGTCAATGCGGGGTGGCTTGTGACGTCTGATAAAAAATTTTTGTGTCATCGTGTTTTTATTGGAACTCCGCAAGAGATTTTTGACCCTGAATAATTGGGATATATACATTCATTCGTACACCGGATTTGCAGTGCACGTACATTTTTATGATGTGGCATTTGGTAGTGGCTTCAGAAAATTCCTGTTATTCCCTCTTGCCTTGTATACTCGTAAGTCTTAAGTTTTTGTTGATTGAGGTCCAGTAATGGTTTATTTATACAGTAATAACAACAAGGTTACTTAACGTTCTAGTGAAACAAAAGTACAAACATTTAACAGGAAAACAAGTTTCCAGAAAATTTTTTTTCGAAACAATATAGGTTCCAGAAAAAAAAGGCAGATGTTAAAAGCGACAGTTCATTGAATTTTTCATTTGTCCTAAACCAAAAATTAAATACTTGAAGTTTCAAACATATTTCAACCAACACCTCAACAATTTTATTTAGATCACCATTAATTTGTGTGTACGCCGTACATAAGAAAAAATCTCATACGTGTCTCGGTGTTTCCTTTTGCTCCGAGATCGCATCCTGTCCTCGCTAGTACACATTTTTCAGTCGTCATACAAGTGTTCCTCCTCCTCCTCCTCCTCCTAAATTTTTATTGCTCTAATTAGACGACCAGTTCGGTTATCGACTTTTGATTTACGAGGCTGGCGCGGCTATCTATTAATCTCGCGGATGGTCGTTAATACACCGACCAGATGTATCACGGAAATCGTCCCTATATACTATTACTAATCGCCGTCTATCGGCCCACGCGCGCCTCTCTTTTCCATCCCATCGTCGGCGACGACGACAGAAACTCTCTCTCTCTCTCGAGCGCGATACTCGGGGGGGGGAAAGAAGAACAAAAAAAAAGGAATGAAAATAGTAACTGAAAAAAAACGAAGGCGCGGAATATTAAACCAAAAGTAAACGATCCGACTGGTTATTGAGGCATTTTTCGACTTGTTCGCCGGATGGGACAAGATAAACGCTCGGAAACATTATGCACGCGCCGCCGCCGCGGATGTGTTTTATTAATGGCTCGATCGGTGTACCCATGCGCGTACGTGAGCGATATTTTAGAAAAACAAGAAGCCTGCCGTGCACTTCGATCGTCTCTTTGTCGTATATTACACGCGTAGTTCATTACACGCACGTGTGCAAAGTATGATCGAATTTTAGCGACTGTTTTGAGGAACGTGGCGATATTAATTACTGTTATTAAATAAATTAATATCTCACGTCCCGGACAGCTCGAGTAATCATCTAAAGTCCCCCTTGCAAGCGTATCAAAAGGTTGGGCGCGTGTAAAACGAGATTTTAAAGCAATTGTTAGTCTAAAATTGAATGTTCCACGTAAACTCATTTACCCGACGTGACAGTAATTATTACGTCTATATATTGATCAATATCATCAAAACGCAAACTCGTTATACATTTTTTTTTTTTTTTTCCTCTCAAATTCAATTTAAATTCAAATTTTTCAGTTTTTTTGCAAAAATTTCTTATCCTCTTCATTTGAGTGCTTCATTCATCAAGTTCCATGGTTCCATGGGTCCTTACGATTGACATTTCGCACGTCATTGCTTAATTTTCTTTGAGCAACGTTTTCATTGGTTATTGCAGCTTTTCCCCAAAAATAATCAAGTATCTTGATTTATTCCAACATAAATTTAAAGTACGTATTTTTAAGTGTATTTTTTATGAATAATGGTAGGTACTCGCCTGTATAACAGGTGAGAATCACCTGTCACAAAATTCAACTTACTAAAAATTGATTACAATAACATTGGCCTATAGAAAAATTGAGTGAAATGTAGCATCATATTTTTCATGTGAAGACACTCGAGACCATACGAAAAGTACTTTTTTTCTTGTAACTGATATATGTCAGAAACCATATTAAAAATTCGTTTTTTTAAAGAGGCGTACTCTCTTTGTAGGCAAATTAATCAGTTCAGTTTGTTATTTTTAATTTTAAAAATGAATTTTTTGACGCAAGTTTTGGACCATGACGTAATAAGCGCAGGTAATGTGCGTCAAAAGATAAAATGGAACAAAAGACTCGATAGCAGTTAGAATTAATTTATCTTCAGTTATTTGAAACACGAAAAATATGATAAATGAAAATTGAGATGGACGATGATGATTAGAAAGAAACAAGCATCGAAAAGATAAACGTGAAACACAGAAGATACAGAAAACATTGAGTCTGTCGAAAATTCAGAATGATGTCAAAGCACTGCTAAAAACTGATAAAAGCCATGAGAAACCATCGCAACAAATGAAAGAAAGCTTATACTCGTAGCGTTTTTCAGCTGTAATGAAAAAAAATTTTTTAAAGTCATCTGCCAGAGATCTGATAAGTTTTATGGTGTTGTTTTTTCACCTCTATACCATTAAGGAACACGTTTTCACACGCAGTGCCTAAATAAGACCTGACGGCGAGAAAATGCGCCCGAAAAGCAAAAACCAGCTAACGAAAATAGGAACAGCTCCCCTGTAGCCACGAAAGCAAGTATATACTCTCCTTCCTTAACAAGTTGTCCAGAGTCCAAGAAAAATACGATGGAGATGGACGAGAAATCGGCGAAGGCGTAACCGTTCTCGACTCCAATGTACATCAGTTTCGCCCGAGCCAGAGTCGATCATTAGGCGGGTTTAGAAAAAAGGGCTCACTTGGCGGAAGTTTCATTAGGAAATGGATGAAAACAGTGGAGTATGCACGTATATAAAGCACACGCAAATCGAAAATAAAAGAGGAGGCAGCGTATCTACCAACAGCGCGTCCATTTCTCTCTCTCTCTCTCTCTCTCTCTCTCTCTGTTTGCAGGGATTGCACAGAGAGAGAGAGAGAGAGAGACAGTGGGTAAAGAGAGAAGAGGGAGCAGCAATAGCTCCGAGATAAGAGTACAGAGAAGAGACGAGAAGGAGGGATTGAGAGCCGCGTGGAGCTTTGAAGCTCGCGATGACTCGGACTGATAATCCATTAGGATCCGTCTACTTAGAGTATAACATCTATTTGAATGCAAATCAATAGGGGCAAGGGGAAGGGGGGAAAGGACGGCAGAGCCAGTAATTGGTCCGGCTTTATTGGAGCCTCTTTCTCTCTCTCGTTCTCTTAGTACAAGAAGTGTGTGTGTGTGTGTGTCTCTCAAAGAGCATCTCGTTTGGTCATCTTCTCCATCTGGCCATACACTTGGACTCGCTTCTTGTCTCTCTTTGCTCATTTCCCCCCTCCTCTCTCTCTCTCTCTTTACCAGCTTCTCTCGTTCATTTATACGCGAGGTATATTGCAGGAGCAGCACTTTCCGTACTTCCTCTGTATTTATTTCTATCTCTTTCTTTCGGCATCACAAAGTGGACTCCGGTTTTATCGTAAATTAATGAGGTTCGTTGTGCCCATGTACCTCCATCTATGTAAACTGTACTAAGATTAATGAAAAGAAGAAGAAAAAAAAATTAGAATATGCAACCCAGCATCACTAAAAGGATGACGAGACACGGATCGTTTGCATAAATGACGCTCTGACTTTTTGTAGCGCCTTGTAATACTTCACAATATAGTTCATTGTCGATAGAATGTTTTTTACCATTAAAAAGAATTTTATTAATAAAGTATAGATTCAGAGTGTCACCGTCAAACTATACTGATAATTTGACAAATTTTTTTATCTTACAACCTCACAATAATGTTTTCATCGATAAATCTGTTAATAATGTATTTGTATGCATTGGCATCGGATATGAACCAATAAAAGAGAATTCAGTACGTATAAGATCAACGAAAGGTGAAGGGAAAGCTTTCGTATAAGTGAAACACGAATATGTGGAGGTGGGAATGAAAAAAATGGGAAAATGCAAAGTAACCGGCTTGTTAGATAAAAAAGAAATTTCTTACAAGAAAGAAGAATGTACTGAGATAAATGAACAAAGTGAGACAAGGGGTTAAGAAAACTGCTTATAAATAAGAAAAGCTACGTTGCTTTTCGATGACCAAGTGTAGAGCAAACCAAACCGAAGAGGAGTGAAAAACGTAGTTATATCCGATCGTGCTGTAATGTAAAAACTCACCAAGAGATCGAGAAAAGTTTTTACTTGACCTTGTGGAACCCGAAAGTATAAAAAATAAAAGTAGGGAAAAAACCAATTTTTGCAAGAACGTAACAGCAAAATTGTTTCTCCATGCCAAAATTGATTGTCCATTGAAACAAACGATAAAAACAACAAAACGACACGCTTGACGAGATGCCATCATTATTTTATGCACAAACAAGGCACAGCCAACATAGAGCTCCGATGTCAATAAAACCACACGCAACAAGACGCAACCACGAACAAACAAAACCATTTCAACGCTCGCTCCCCCGGTATACGTTCGCGTTTTCGTGTTATTCTTTATCCCCCCCCTTTCATCCACCCACTGCGTCCCGGCTCATAATTACAATGAGGCGAATGTTTAATTTTCATCAGCATACACGATTATTATTATTATTATCATCATTATTATCATCGTTGCAAAGGAGAGCCCCCCACGCGCGACATCAAAGAAAGCCAAAGCAAAGCGTCAGCCGAGCCCACACGTCCTACGCGACTCGCCGGGCTTGTTTAACAATTTCGCCTCGCGCAGCCCCACAGAATCAATACAAGGGGATGATATGGCTGTATATATATTATGTCCTTGTGCACACAGATAGGGACAAGTACCGCGGGAGGAGTGTAACAGAGAGATCGCGATCACGCCGAAAAGCCGCGTTACATATACATATACAGGCTACAGCTGCTGCAGGAGGTACGATACGAGAGAGAATCAGACGGCCGTGCGTAGGTATATTACACGATACTCACATCCCGACGAAAGCTAGGACGGATACATGTCGGTGATGGTATACATACTTAGGCGTAAGAAAAGAAGAAAAGAAAAAAAAAAAAGTTAGCTCCGAGAGAAAAGGGGATGGTGAGTCTAGACACGCGGCACGTATAATAATAATCTCTGCATGTGCAACTAGCGCGATCGTACAAAAGTACGTGTGTGTGTGTACGGCGGCGGTCTCTCTGATTCGGTAATGGCTTGTAAGAGGAAACGGGCCCCCGAGATTTATTGGGCTCCTCGTGCTGCTTACACTATATGTATATATGTACACGTTCATAAAGCCGCGAAAGGAACAAACGCGAGGTACATATATATATATATATTGGGGAGAGGGTACAATAGAGAGGGAGAGCGCGAGAGAACGGCGCCCTGCAACAAACGACAACGCGAGTACGCGAGTACACCAGAGTTATAGTGTATCGATACAAATACACGCATCCTTTATGAATATATATGTATACGTTTTCTTTCAGCAGCCCAAGGATCGGCTGTGATTAACGATCCGGTCGCGCACTTGACTTCCGTATGTATACACTCTGCGAGGCTTTTCTCTTTTATTTTTCTCTTCTCTCTCTCTCGAGGTATCGATGGGATGTGTGATACTTTTTACGTGTATCGTGCGTGTACACGGTCACGTGGAGCGGAAAAGCGTGAGAGCATTGAAAAATCTTGACGCGAAGCTCACCTCGTGTAGTGCAAGCTGTCGCGTCGCTTTCGTCTTTCTGCGTCCAATGTGCGTGAGCGACTCGTGCGGAGTCCCATATGTATACATATATATGACTCATTTGGTTGGATTGACGATCGACGTAATGGGAAAAGCGTGTCTCAGCCCTCGGTACGTGTATGTATTATATATATATATACGATTTTGATAAGCACCAAAGTGGTCACGATTGATCACTTTCGTTTGGATTTTCATACCATGTACTTAGTGATCCTTCCTTGCACTTTACATTCCAAGACATTGTTTTTCGGAGGAGTCGAGGATTACCTTGACTGCGAGGTTCTTTTTTAACTGATTTTGCGATACTTTGTTCAGCTGTTGTCTAACTTTCGCACGATTATTCTTGATCAAGATAGAAATGAGGAGGGAGAAAAAGGCACTTTTATTTTTATGCTCAGTTCAACCAAACGTGTCAGGTGACATCGAAAATCTTGCCAAGTCTGAAAATCTGTCTTTCTTTTTATCGAGACTTTGAGATGCGCAGTCTCTGCAACAACCGCAAGTGTTCTTCAGACAATGGAGGCAAAATCTTGGATCACGTCACGAACAGAGCCCCAAAAACATTTTTCATGCTCGCTTCAGTAAGCTCATACTCGTTGAAACGCGGGTTACTTTGTTTCGCTTTTTCCCTCGTATTGTGTTCTCTGATGTTGACGCGAAAGTTTACGAGGATTCGCCTACCTCCAGTGCGCAAACGAGCAATTGATTTATGGCACGGCGTCGATTTGTCACTCCACGAGTCAGGCTGGCGTTCGGATATACGCATGACTCTTGTGTGTGATTTTACTCGTGTATATAAAAGCATTTGCCACACTTACTCTCGATGCTCAAGTACGGGAGCCTGTAAGACACCCACTGCTTGGAATAATAAAATACGTGTTCCCTTATTTCGTTTGCAGAGCAGAAAATTTCGTGAACGTAAGTGGCAAAATTATTTTATCACTATGGAGCGTTTAGCCTATTGAAGAATCATTTACTCCCTCCGAGTGCAAAAAGAGCAAAACAAAGGGCAAACGTCTTTATGATGGCGATGAGAAATTTTCAGGCACCCGCATGTGTACGTGTACAAAGGTAGCCCTCGCGTCGACTCGAGTGTGATTTATTTCCTGGAGATTGGCTTTTAAGACCGAACAAAGCGCAAAAAAGAAACAAGAGAAGCTGCGGACAACACGGGGCCCTCGTGCATAAAGTGCGTAGGTTGCGTTATTCTCCGATTTGCAAATCTGCTGCGGCGGACGAAGGGACACCCACGTGTGCGCGTAAGTACGCGTCTTTTTTTTTTTTTTTTTTTTTTTTTTCGTCTCGTGGATCAAGAAATCATTACATGAATGGGCGGTCGCTCGCAGCTTGACCATATGCATTGCTGAGTAAATATTATTTTTAACGTTAATGTTCGTCGGGCGACTGTGACATTTATTCGAGTTACGGCGCTGTTTGTTGGCCATTTCATTGAGTTTTAAATGACAAAAGTAATATTGTTTGCACTTGGTTGAGACTCTTCTTATGTTTAGGCCAAATAATTAAAAAAAAAAGTTCCTCAGCCGGTATAATGAATGACAATGCATCTGCGAAAGATGTATCAACTGTCATTGAAGGTATTACTGTATCAGATTAATTGCAGAATTCAAAAACTCTAATTCAGATTCAGTTGTTCCAGTGAAAAAAACAGTTGGATCTCAAACGTTGCAGTGATATCAAAATCAGCAACAGAGAAATAATAAATCTTAATACTTAAACTTAATGGCCACCAAAATTCGGATTTCTTCATAATATTAAAAATGACGTAACTTTTGTTTTTTTCCCAATCGAAACCAATTACTCTTTAAAAATTTTTTGTTGTATTTTGTGCTAAACGATTCAGTCACGGGTATTAAACAGAAATTTTATACTCATTTTCCTAGGCATACATGTTTTTTTACAACGCGTATGATGAGAAACCCATCAACACGGCCGGCTCGTAAATTTAATACGCTGTTGGTTCGTAAAATGATAAATACAAAAAAAAGTTTAAAAAAACACACACAAAACCAATGATGAAAAAAAGCGGAGTACTTTGTTTAAAAACACTTCATCAATCATAACAACTTTTACCCAACGATCAATCGATCCCTCTCACCATCAGTACAACACGCCAGCACAACCTACAAATTCAAGACATACATAATATATTATATAATTAACGTCGATCATAAAATGCCTCCTCCCGAAGCTTTGGCTTTAATCACACCTCGCATCGGATCGACGAATGCGCATGTAATTTCTTGTCCATACATATATTATGCACAAGAAAGCTCATCCTCGCTAAACCGAACAACCGGGAAGTGTGCGTAAAGCACATCGCGTACACGTACGGTGTGGTTATACAGATAGTTGTGTGTGCGTTAATCCGTTATTCGCGGACAGAATCGTCTTCTCGAATAATAATGCACGGGGCATAAGTATATACGTATACCATCGGACGGATGACGGTGATTCCTCGGTAGCTCGATGCCATTAATCCGGCAAAACGCATATACTCGAATGGCGCATACATTACACACGCTTGACAGGCAGCGCGTGCGCGCGAGTCTTTAAATTAACTTCTCCTCCTCCGTACACCCCCCATCTTTTCTTTTTTTTTTTTTTTTCACGCAACGTATCCGAGCGAGAGCGCGTGTTGGCGTTATTTGTCAGAGTGACCGCGCGAAATTTCCCGGAAGTTATTTCGTAAACGTCTCCTCCTCCTCCCCCCCCCCTCGTGTGATTTTTGTGCGCGCGAACGGTGTTAATGATGCGCTTGGGATGGACTCGGGCAAAAATCGGGTCTTAATAATGCGTCAACGTAATAAGCTGCTGGCTAATACATGATGTACCCCCGCGTGGCTTTACGGCTGCTGTTGTTGGTACGGAGCTTTTTGAGCAATTAAACTCGACGAGGGGGATAAAAAGCGTGGTTAATGGTTTCTTATTTGGGCTAATGTAAACAGCTATTATTTACGAAGTAACTGTTTGTGCACGTGTAAATGTATATGCTTGTGCTAGTCGAAAGGCAATACGAAGAATGAATCGGACTGGAATCGGGATTGTGGATTTATTGTTATGCGGCAGTGTGTCGTCGAAACGTATATATGCGTGGTTGCAAATATTTTATTTTCTTCCATCAACAATGATGCTTGCTTATCTCAAAGGGTAGTTGATAAGTTACTTTTTCAACGTTTGATAGATAAATGGAGTGAAACATTCATTTTATTTTTGCTCTCTGAAAAATTTTACTTCTTTCAGAGCATTAACCTTAACTTAATCCTCTTTGTTACATATATTCGTTTGCTTTTTAGCTATTTTCTTGGCACACGTAATATTTGAACTTTAATTTCTGCTCATTATTATTATCCACAACAACGTCTACTGCATACTGTGCAGTTTCTATTACACTTCTTAGGATGTTTTACAGCCATCCATTGATACCTGCCATTTTATTCAAAAAAGCTAAAGAAAGTGATGTAAAGTGGTCAGCTACAAAAAATCAAAGTTTGAAGAAAGTAATGCACTGAAAGAATTATGTATCGGAGATTGGGAAAGAAGAAAATAGCCAATCAGCAGCAGAATAATGCAAGAAATGACGGGAAAAGGACGATAAGCGGAATGGCATTGGCGAGCGGTTGGAAGTGAGGATGTGTGCCCCCTTACGGTATATACAGACAGAGGAAGAGACACAAGGAATCAGCAATCATTTTGCAGAGTATCGATGGGCGCAAAGCTGTTGTTGTTCGAACGAGTATTACGTGCGGCTCGTCATCTCTTGGGCATAACATTAACCAAAAAAAAAAAAAAAAAAAAAATAAGAGGAGAAGAAAAAACTGCTGCTGCAAGCTCGTGGCGGTGGATAGGAATTACTTCAAAGAGAGGTCCCAAAGAGCACTGCGGACGCAATTTCTCGACGATGCAACGATGATTGCTCTCGCACGTACATGCACGTACGTGCCCTCCTCTACACCTCCACGTCATGTCTTTGACCGCGTACACAACTGAGACAGCCAGTAATACAATGTCATTGGGCTTATTGGCTCTCGTTACGACAGACTAACGGGCCCATCTGCACCTCCGATCGGGACAGAAGACGAAGAAAAGAACGAGCCGGCTGCCAATGATGTCCGCGGGCCAAATCGAGGCTTGAGGTTGAACTGCATACGTGCACGTGCGTTGAAATGCTTCTCTTGCCCCTTTAATCGACAAATTGCCGAGAGAAATCGAATCGAGGCATTACCCCGCGCTCAGCAGTCTTCCTTTTGTTTCGCGAGTTCACAGCCGCACACCCATTACCACCAGTTGATAACAATGTCCATTTGGTTGCGGCGATCAGCTCGTATACGAATAACAATTTTCAACGAGAAAATTAATTTTGTGAGACCCACGTTTGCATCCCCCTCCGCCCCACCTGAGATAATGAAGCTATTCGCTTTTTCGTAATCAAAAAAAATTCTCGATAAAAGATGATCCGGCGATAGCATCTTGCGAATTAACAATAAATAAAACGTATAACGAGTCAAAGTCTTTATCGCCCCTTCCACATCCTCGACCCGCAGCATCAGAAGGAAGGAATAAAGAAGAAGAAGAAGCCGAGAGCGATTAATGACCGGCAGGTATATATAACACGAGAGGATGATCAGCGTCCAAGGGGCGGGAAAAGGGAACGCGAATCGGCCGTTAAACTTTTTACGTTTTGCGAATAAAGCGCGAAAGGCCCCGGGAAGATATTCAGAAGCTGATAAAGACGTTTTATACATATTGTACACTGCGAGGGAAGAGATGAGCCGTGGCATTAAAGCTCGGGGCCGTAAAGAAAACGTTATATTTCAATAATCACGATTCGGCGTTAACGGCCGCGGATCGTCGTTATATTATGTACGTGCCCTTCGAGTGAAACGCCTCGACGTTGAAAGGGTAGGGGGGGGAGGGGCGAGTCGGGCACTTGTATTTCATAACGCGTCGCGCGCGGTGTAATACACCGGCCGGCCTCCTTTTGCTCTCCACCTTCTCGGGCGCTCGGCTAATCAGCCATCACGAGCGCGCGAGGTGATCTCGGGAAACAAAAAGGACGACAAAGTGAAGGGAAGGGAGCTTCCCAATAAAATGCTAAAGATACCGGCACGGGGATCGAGCCGTAGAGGGTGGGTAGGGGGATAAAACGGCATAATGGGCGAAAAACATCGGAGTTAATTGGTCGGCGGGAGGAAGACAAACACGCGCTCTCCTCCTCCTTCGTTTCTTTGCTAACACACACACACACTCTCTGTGCGCGGTGTACTTATATCCCCGTGTTTATATATATGTAAGCTCAGGAGCGAGGTGTATACCTATAAACGGAGGCCTATCGGGAGTATAAGCAAGCGCGCAACATTCGTTCTCCTGCCCGTAGGTAGCAAATAGCTCCGTTTCGATATAGGGCCGGCTTTTAACGGTCGTTAAGCCCTCGGTGCCGCCGCAAGGCCTTAAATCCCGAGTGGGAGAGAGCTCCTTCTTTTATCCCTTTCCCGCGGCCTGACGTTCTTATGTACAGCCACCGAGGCTGCTATGCTGTTGTAAAAGGCCGGTAGAGAGCTCGAACGAGGAGCTACCTGGCGCCAAGTGGATGTGTCGCGCGAGCTCGCCTGTATAAGAGTATACATGTATGTGTATGTTCTTTCGTTGTGAGTGTTGGAGAGCATTTGCGAAAGTGAGAGAAACGAACGAGCAAGAACGAGAGGTGTATGGAAGCAACCCTCCTCGGAATGCCTTAGATTCCGTCCGGCTAATTAACTCAATGTTATGCTAAATCCCGCTAAATTTAACCCCAACCTGTGAGGGGGCACACGCGAGGCAGCTGACGGTGGATATACCTTGCCGAGCGCAACATTAATTACTTAGGGCAGGGAAAAGGTGTTGGGGTTTTTTTTTTTTTTTTTTTTTTTTACGTCTTTGACCAATCGACACTCTGATGCAGCTACGCCTTTCGCCGAGGCTTAGAACAAAGGCCGGCTGTGCGGTCACGAGGATGCAAATTGGGCTTTGGGTGATTTTTTTTTTTCTTTTCTACCATACATTTTAACCCTTTTCTGGTGTACTGTACGCACATACTAAAATGAGGATTTTCGTCACTGTTAAGAGAATAATCATTTTTTATTGTAAAATATGGAATGTACAGTTCGTATAATACATTTATACACTTGCCATATTTGTAATAACGTGCATTTCTCTTACTCTCAGACAAAAAAGAAGTGCTTCTTAAGAAAGAGTGATGACATAAGTGTAAAAGATTATTGATTCTATCGAAAACCTATAAGTACCCACACTCATATTTGCAACATTTTTTTGGTACAAACATTTGTGATTGGTAGTTGTTAATGTGGGACAAAAACTTACTCAAGTTTTTCCTTGGAATGCCGTTATTGTATTTAAATAATAATCAAGATAGTGTCACGAATAATTTAATCATCACCATGACAATGGATCTGATGGTGTTTAAATCATATCGAACTTTCAGAACTGTCTCAAAGATGTATTGATTTTTGTCACATTGTGATACAGTTTTCTGAAAATATCATCGTTCAAAGTGAGGCTGTTCATTGCACCAAGAATCTTGATATCTACTGTAAAAAATTTCAAAATTTGCAATCCAAGTAGAAGCCAATCATTTTATAGCCAGGTATCCTCAAAACCACAAATCACACGAACAAACACCTCATCCATGATTCGTTCGTTTTGTCCTACTCCGAAACGTGTATCCATGGAAAGTTGAAAAAAAAGTCCCATGCAAGTTGTAATAAACAATTCCGCCATACACTACAGCCAACCCCTCCCCCGGTACACCCTCAATGTCCCGAGGGAAAAATATCCGAGCCCTTGAACATTCCCTTGCCCAGCCTCATCCCGTACACGCGCAACAGTCGATAAATATCCCTTAATGCCCGTGTGGCGCGGCAGCACCTCCAGCGTGAAATATGTAACCCCTCGGTTCTCGTCCGACAGATTTATTCGATTAAATTTTCGCCGAGCAATATAAGCAACGAGCCAACAAGTATCAAAACGGCGCGTAATGTCTCACTCGCGGTAGCCGCGAGATCCGAATCGCTAATTATCATACGAGCCCGAGAAGAAAGAAAGAGAGCCTCGCGTGTTCTGTATTCTACTTGTATATATATATATATATATATATATATATATATATATATATATATACACTACCAGTATAATATATTTATCATACACGCCGAGAGAGAGAGAGAGAGAGTCCGGAGGAGCTTCTCGTTACACACGGTCGACGTATTCCTGCCTCCGGCACGTTTTTTTTTTTTTCTTTTTTTTTTTCTTTACTTCTCCCTTTGCTTACCTGTACTGCTCGTTTATCCACGCGCTGGAAGATAAAGAAGAATGTGCGGGACGTCTTGGTTTGATTTTCATTCGAGGCGAGCGATTTGAGCGACGCAGAAGGAAAAATCGCTGGTCGGCACACACATCACACGCGCTCATTTGACTCTCGAGATAGCTCCGGGGAACTTGTTCTGCTGCTGTTATATATGTATACATATTGCCCTCTACATGCACATATTGTATAGGTACCGAAACGTGCGTACACGTATATCTGACGAGGGAGCATTTATATAAATATGGAACGCTCTCTCTCGACTGTCCCGATGTATATACGCAGGTATACGAGTAAAATACATATACGAAACTGAACTTGTTAGCGGTGATTAGAGAAGTGAAAAAATATCTCCCGACTTGTATACCTCTCTGTGTGCGCACCAATATACGTCTCCTCCTTTTTAGCGACAGTTAACTTTGATACATCTGTCGCAATGATGGGTGGTGGTAGGGGGGGAAAAAAGTCCTCGCGGAAATTATATTCGCGCACAGATAATCTCTCATGTGACGTGACGGCTCGATATATTTAAGAGCCACTTTAGATTATCGCTCGGATAGTTACACCGAAGATCAAGTAAATTCTATCGACTTTACACGCATATATATATAGTTTATAAATGTGCGAGTCGTTACTTTTTTTTTTTTTATTATAAATAATCACGTGCACGCCTGTGTAGTCGTGCTTACGGGGATGCGGAGGATTTAGAAAAACGAGCTGCCCGGCTGTGTCGTACAAGGAGAATTTATTTACTCAAGGATGGAGGGAGGGGGGGCTTATGGCAATTAAAATAAACTCTTTCCATGTTCGCGTGTAACAGCAAACTTGGCTTTTCAGTACACATTGGAGGTATAGTAGTATTATATGTACGGTGGAAAAGCGATGCGACGAGCTTAGACTCTTGTTCCGGTTGATTGAGTTTAAATTGAATCCTCTTGGAAATTGATTTATTTGCCATAACGGACGCGTACGGTTTGCGGAGGTTGGTGAAATGTCGATGGGTTGCATCGGCACAACCGTAAAAATTTCCATTGGCGTTCGTGTAGAAAACAAAGTCACGCCCTTATTTTCATGAAAAGTACATACACTTGAATGACAACCATTTGCACCACGAGCCATAACATAATTTTTATGCTGTTACCCCTTGGTTAGTATTAAATCTTTAACTGGAGTATACTCGTAACAAGACATAGATATACAGGTTTGAAAGGGAGCATCAAATGATTTCATCGTTTCAAGCTTGTCCCTCACAGATCTCGGCCTGTAATATGTTTGTATGGTAGTTGCAACTCTGATAATATAGAGGACATTGTTGTCCATTTTAAAATATGAGTCTTTTTTTTTTAGAAAAGATCAAAATCATGGTCACTGTCAATTCTTTGCTACCGATGCCAATAATCATAAACTCCTTTAAAAAAACCCAATATTATCTCGATAAAACTAGAATCGGCAGTGGTAGACCGAAGTGTAAATACCTCGTTTTCATATATCCATGGGTCACTCATGAAACTGCGTAAAGTCCATATACTTTTGGCCGGACCATCGTATACTTGTGTCCTCGGGCAAGTGGCGCCCGCAAAGTTGCTCACGTATACAGATTGCACTGCGTGCAGATCGGCACACGTGACTAATGCCCTGTCTAAGTCTCTTCTTCTCTCTCTTTTTTCCTTCTTTCTCCTTGCGTCCCTTCATCGGGGACCAACGTGTTAATTATACTTATCCACGCTGCACATAGTTACAGTGTGTGAGTACGCGTATGCGAGAGGCTCGGGGAGATATTATTCCACCTCTGGCTGCGCTTGTTACTTACTCCGACTCCGCGAAAGGGAGAAAAAGAATTTAATACGCGGCCAGGCATAAGTCACGCGTGCGTTTAATAACTCGCTGCTATGCTACATGTATACTTCCCGTGAGATGGCCGCTGCTGCTGGCTCTTTAATCTTTGCAGTTTTCTTTTGCGCGACGCTGGAAATTGTTATTTCGACTCTCTCCCGCGAGAGAGTAAATATTTATAAATAGTCGAGGGACGATTTTTCAGCGTCGCCTGTTTTCATGAGATAAATCAAGCCTTTTTTCCCACATGGGGGGAGGTAGGCAGGGATGTGTGCCCCGCGTATATATACTTTATAGAGTGCGCGCGCCAACCAGCCGGATTATGGGATACGTAAATAATTAAGTAGATTCTTCGTTTTGAGCTCTTTATGTGACATTAACCATTTTTCATGCCCATCCTGAAAATTATGCCGAGTTGTAGCTCATTATGATACTCGTGCGTATATCGTTTATTAACGGCATGTACCTACTCGCGTATTTATTTCGATTACCTGCAGCATAATGTAAAGGTATATAGGAGAAATATATGCGTACAAGTCTGAAGTTTATGGCTAGTGTGTTGGATAATGAAAAAAATGGGAAAACTTGTATTTTTGAAAAACAATTGAAATATAAACTTGAGATTATAAGGATTAAATTTTTGTTTTGGATAAAAAAGTATCAGCTGCTATGGGCACGAGTATAACGAGATGGAAACGTCTAATATTTTGTTATTAACGCCACATCCATACATCAAGACGCGTCAGCCAAGCCCAATTATCAAAAAAAAAAAAAAAAAAAGTCAACATTAATTACTGTCGTTCACAATGCGCATTGTGATAAACTCACCTCGAAGCCAGCCGTATATAATATCTTAATTACGTATTAATCATCATACCAACGGGTAATTAAATTTAATACAATTAAAGCAATTAACGGAGGAGGAAAAAAGAAGGATGGTGGTGGTGGTGGAAGGGAAAAGAGGAGGGAGGCTCGCTCGGTTTATTTGCACGCGGCGCATTCTTATTTGTCTCCGTTCTGGATGCGCGCTTAATTTCAGCGAGCATAATGCAGCAGCAACAACCCCTTGCCGCGTAAAAGCCAATTAGCCGTGGAACAATGATGCGCAGTTGTAGCGGCGGCAGTGGCAGAGAGAGAGAAAAAAAAAAAAGGTTACAGAAGAGAGAAAGAAGAGAACGGGGGGCAGTATAGGGGGATGGTGGAGGCAGTGAAAGAGAGAGAAAAGGTACACGCACGTATCCAGCGCATGTTTGAGAGGCAGCCGGGAAAGACGAAGGAGAAGAAAGGAGGGTTGAAGACACATCACACGCCTTATCATAATTATTCTCGCGCAGGTCCTTCTTGCGCTCCGTTCGCTCACGCGCGCGAATAAATTTTTATGCATGTACGTATAAACCAGCCGGCCGGCACTCTCTTGAGAATATCCACCCCTCGCCCCCACGTCGTTTCCATATGTACCCGTACCCGTGTATAAGCATCAAGTCCCTCACCTTTCTCTTGGACAAGAGGAGGACGAGACAGGAGGAGCAGGCAAAAGAATAAAGAAAGAGAAAGAAAGAGAGATACGCGCAGAGATAAAGCCCTACCAATACACCTGCCCTCCGCTCACTCGGTTAAGTCGCTCGTTTCTTTCGTATATTTCTTTCTTTTTTTTTTTTTTTTTTTTTTTTTTTTTTCGACCAGGGCACACGTGCATGCTTGTGCGTATATATATATGTATAATCATACGTAGCTGCCGCCGCGGCTCTTCATGCACGAGCGCGATAATATGCGATTCCGATCCCTCCTCCCACTGCTGCTGTTGCCGGAGCAAAGAGAGCGCGGTTATGGTGTGTCTTCGTTCCCTCCCTCGTCCTTTCCTCTCCTCCCATGTACACTCTGACTCGTCTTTTTTCGTCCCCTTGCCATTTTCACTTTGCTCTCCTCCTTTTTTCATTAATCCCCTCCCCCCTTTTCTCTCTCTTCCCTCTCATTCCCACTCCTCGTTCGCTTCGGCTTTTCGTCTCTCCCACTTCCACTTCCTCTTTTCCTATTTCACCCCTTCTCTTCTGCGGTACGCGTCTTCCAGGGCACGTCTCATCGCCAACTTCGTTTTTTTTTCTTCTCCTCTCTCTCTCTCTCTCTCTCTCCTTGACTCTCGTCCTTATCCTTTCTCTTCTTTATTTTCCTCTTTTGATGCGGCAATCGCTCCCGTCTCTTCTTTCCTCCTCCCACCCTCTGCGCCCGAGAGCATCGGGATTGTGACGCCGCGTCGAGTAGGTATACTCATAACGCGCATGGCCATCCTCGTTGAAATATATGGCCCCAATCGGGAACACTCGTGTAAGTGCTGGGCACAAACTACTATTATCCTCCCGCGCGCACTCTCTTCCTAGAAGAGGCTACAGCTCCCCCAGACAACTACCCTTACGAAACTGGGGGTTCTGCAGGACGCTGAGCCCAGACTTGTAGAAATGCACCAATAATTATGTAGTAATTTGTGATTGATCTGGGGTTAATGGAGTTGCAGCCAATATTGGTAAAACGTATTGGTCATAAGGCACGTTGTTAACAGAATTTGATGTTTGTCCTGAGGTAAATTTATGACCTTTCAACCACCCATGGTCTTTTTGACCGAAGGACTCAAGGGTGTTTCTTACAATAACCCTTATTGTTGTACGATTCGCCAGCAGTTACGTCCCACGGCTAACTGGACACCAATGACAGTCGATGGATTTAGAATTTAGGGTTGATCCTAATATGATGTCCTTTGAAATTAAAAGCTTGGACCGTCGAATTCTGTTAGGAAAGCAACTAGCTTTCGATAGTGATGGTAATGACAGTGATGGTCATCAAATTTGCAGTTCACTGAAATCAGTAATATATGTCAGCCACGTGTATAAGCACATTCCTCGTACGCGTAATTTGTAAATTTGTAACTTGCCACACTCGTAAAACATAATATTCAAGGATGTGTAATCTACGTGCGTACGTGTACGATTATTATTGTTCTCCCTCCCCTTTCCCCATCCTGTCCTTCAGCGTCTATGTGTACACGAGCTTTAATCTAACTGCACGTACTAACTATACATATATACATATTTATTCACGGGGTGGCATGTATATATATATATATTAAGATGGTATTAGTTCTCGTGATCGAATAGACGAGGGGGGCCGCATCTGCGTGCGCGCGCGAGAGAAGAAAAGGAAAAGAGAACGAAAAGGAGCTAAAAGAGAAGAAGAAGGAAAAGAGGAGGAAAGAAGAGCCTCGGCGAGAGATGCGCGCGTCAGCGGGAGGGGGGGGCATATATAATGTATGCATATAAGTATGCGAGAGAGCCTATTACAATATTGGATGTACCCGGGCTATACATCACGATAGTCGAAATAAATCTCAGCCGAACAAGCGGCCGTACCCCCTTCCCACCCCGCCACCCTTTTATCCTCCCTTTGCATGTGCGGCCTCGTCTCGTTCGTTTTCTCGACGCAGCAAAAGAGCAGAGGAGGCAAAGAAGAAGAAGAAGAAGAAGAAGGGCTCTCGCTCGTGCACGGTACCGAGAGGTAGCCAACTGCAAGTGTGTATGATGGTATTCTCTCCCGCGAAGCCCCTCACCGAGGCGCTAAATAATTTACCCGATTTTTCGCCGATATCCTTTAGAGTACGGGCCCCTCTTCTCTTCGTGTGGCCTTACCGGGTAGTTGAGGTCGTGTGCACGTACTCACGCGTCCGTGGGGATGCTTTATACCTCCGAGCTCGTTTTATATACTCACGCGAGCCGATATTTTCGTTGTGTCGCGATAGACCGTGAGAAGCTTTTGCAGCTTTTCGATCAAAGTACGCGCGTCTTCGGTTATTGAGGTTTTTCCGTTGTCACGGTTAAAAATGTTAAGAGTATTAATTTTCGTTCTCCGAACGCTAGGATTGATCGGAACAATGGATATTATGTTATTCCGTTTAGATGCATATTGTCATTTAACATTTTTACAAAAAAAGTGCTCGAAAAAACCATAAGCCCACTTAGGGTTTTTTTATAAGGTAAAGCTTGCGATATTGAAAGCGTAAGGGACACCTTTCACCGTATCTGTAGGAAAACTATATTTTTTTTCAATTTTATTTTGGACGATTAAACAAATGTCATCATTTTCTCGATACAAATAGTTTTTGTCTACTTTTCCCCCTGAAATTATGAGACGACGAGAGCACCCCTACAACTAGATGGCAAAGTTAAAGCAAGAAATGATGAAAAGTAAATAAAAAAAAACTGAATAGGATTTATCTGTCACGCGGTGAAAAAAAAAAAAAAAAAAAAAAAAAAGATCACGAGCGACCATCCATAAACAACGGCCGTGGCCCGCGGTTCTCCCGCGTAGACCAGAAGCTGTACCCCTGAATTGTATACGTCCGCAGCTCTCATATACCAACTTATACACGTACATATAGTTCAAAAACAAATCTCCGAAGGCGGCTGGCAATAACACAGCCTCGGAACTTTCGAGCAGAGGACAGAACAATGCCGCTCTCGGGAAGGCATCAGACCGCCGGAGGTACGCACAGTAGGACGTGCTCTCCCATTTGTTCGCGGACACACCGCGAGCACGCAAACGCGGCAGAGCGTATACTTGTTCTTTTCTGTGCACGCCCCGTTCGTTCCGCGCAACACATTGTTTTCGAGGAGGGCGCACGCGCGCTCGTTTGATGGTACACGTGTATATATGCGAGCAAAACGCCGGGGGAGGAAATGTGCGTGCACGGGCTTTACTTTTTTATTTTTTCCTTTCGTTTAAAGAACAATCGGTGGAACGAAGATTCACACAAGTTGATGCAGCCGGCCTTTCATTTTCCCGCTTCTTTTCTCTCGCGCGTACAATACGTGCGGTGAGCAGCGAAAGAAGAAGAAGCCTCTTTGCCCGAGGGAACGGAGTCCACGACGACGCAATGATGCATCCTTACGGAGCGAGAGTTATACGTGTATATCTATAGGGGCGCACGGGAGCACAATCGCGACGATAAATTGAAATGAATAACTAAATAAGCTCGCACAAAGGGCCCCTCTCGCTGTCCTACGACGACAATGAGCAGCTTACCCCTTTTTCCTCCGTTTGATTCTTTTCTATCTGTCTCGGTTCACTTGGTGTTGAGGCTACGCGTGGACCAAGTGTCAACGTGAAATAGCTCTCGGGCGTCTGTGGGTCTCGGCTCACTCGAGGAAACAATGAAAGAGATGACAAATGCAGGTTGGAAAAGAAGGAGATAAAAAAAACTCGCGATTGCTGTCTACTGGACGCGTCGAGTCGCAAGCTCCTCTTGATGTTTATACCTTCGTGTGAAACTCTCTCGAAACGTTAATGGCATACCGTTTGAATCGATCAACATTATTTGCCAAGTGATAGATATTAATTGTCTTTGTTCGCAACGCTCTGCATTCCTAGCTCTATGTGAAATTAATGGTATGAAAAAATTGATACTCACATGAGGAATAATTGAATCAAAGCCAGAGTGGCTCGTGTGCGAATCAACAGACACTGCCGTGCATGCACAGGAAAACAAAAATGTGCACCAAGACAAGGGGCACGGGGGGAGGGGGAAGAGATAACGAACTAGACTTTGATTAATTAATAATAGAATTATATATATCTGTATAATTATCCGATGATATCTTGAAAATAAATGATTCCGATTCCGCAAAAGCCGCGCACGAGAGTGTACATAGGCAGCATTTTTATACAATTTTTTTTTTTTTTTTTTCATACAATGAAATTCCTTGCCTCGCGCACACGCGTACTGCCACGGTGCACTTACCGACTTACGCGCCGGCGGATGATTGTCAAAAGAGAACTCTCGATTATTCCCTCGGCCTGGTGCTCTAATGGAACTACTTAGCGGTGATTTTTTTTACAAAAGGCACACACATTATACATGTACCAACGCCTGCGAGCGCGCATCTCATCTTTCCTCGGCAAACTGTCGTCGCTATCTCTGTAATGAAGAAAAAGTATTGCCGATAGGATCGAAAAGCCGAGAGAGCAAAGCACGCAAGTTCTCGAGGCGGTGGGCTCAATGAGTTATACAGGTAATTAGACGGAGGGACGATCTATTATCAGAAGCCCCCCACACGCGTGTGTGTGACGTTGGTGTTGCTCCCGTGTATACATACGCGTGCACGCGCACGTCATTTTGCGGCAAAGCACCGGCAAATATACTCACACGAAAAAAAAAAAAAAAAAAAAAAAAAAATGAGCGGACGAATGGTTATCCTCCTTGGGGGAAAAATTAACGAGGCCAGTTGGTAATTAAAGACACACTCTCTCTCGGTCTTCTCTTGCAATCATCGGCAAAGATCTCGAGTAAATGTAGGGAGATAAATCCACGGCTGTTGCTTTTTAGCTGCTTAGCATCACGTTGTATAGCCATCAGGTGGCTCGCGTCAAGCTCCTCTCTCGTGCGCGTGTATAATATACGCAAGCCCGTGCCTCCTCATTCTTCCACATTCCTCCGTCATATCGATCCCCTGTATATACTCCCTCCCTTCCATCCGATGATTTCTCCCTTCTTTTTTCAGCCATTTCCGGCTTCTAGATCTACCCTCCATACGTGTACATATGCACACGCGCCACAGCTTCGAGAAATACTAATTACCCGTTCGATAAAACTCCCTTGTGCACCGCTGCTCGCGATTCTCCTCAAAGTGACGAGCCGCGGTGTGTATTATCTCTCGATCTTGGTCCCGGCGTCGACTCGTCATAAGCATCCGCGGCGACTGTGCAAGAAAAAGACTTTTTTTTTTTTTTTTTTTTTTTTTTTCTCTCTCCCAACCAGTTCTCGAAACGGATAACTCGAGTACAAGAAACACGAAGAGGATTAATTACGCCTTTCTTCTTTTCTATCGTGCGCACTTGTGTACCTATATATAATATAATATATACGTAGACTCTCGCGGTACGCTTGGATAATTTGTGTTGAGTCGATGGTGACCAGCGCCCGGCACTTGGGTTCGAAAAAAGGAGGATACTTTGGAGGAAGTTCGCTAATAGCCGAAGAAGTAGAAGCGATGCCGAGCTAAGATTATTTTGCAAACGACGACAAACTTGTGTGTATACGGATGAACGAAGCATGTCAAGGATCGCATTAATTTCCGGCTTTTCGTGCATATAATATATATATACAGAGAGAGAGAGAGAGAGAGAGAGAGCAAGCGGCTTTGCCCTGGCAATCTTCTTTCTGTCCGTCCGACTGTCAAGTCTGTTAAGAGTTAACTTTCTATCACTTTGAGGAATCGTTAAACCACGAGTAGGAAAAAGCTAGGGAACTACATGGCTCGATGCTGTATATACTATAGGGGCATAATTGCCAAGAAAATGTCGAAAGTTCGTCAAGACGTCTTCGGAGGCATCTTCAGCGGGCAAAGAGTATAATATATATAGATGTAACCGAGACAACTTTATAAAAGAGCCAATGTAAAGAAAAAAAAGGTGGATATAGGGAGTCGAGGGGCGGGGAAGCGTTTATCGGGAGGTACGGGGGCTCGCGGATTGCGACGAGGAGGGAGGGCAGAAAAATAAGTTTCGGTCGAGTCTTTTTTTTAACTGGGAGTCTCTTTGCGGCTTCAGTATCTGGCCAGCCCCGCTTGGTCACTTATCGACGACTTCATTTACAAATTGGATTCCCGCCCGCTGCTCTCTTCTTCCTTTTCCTCGGCTCCCTCCTCCTTGTACCTATACATTTTATGGGTGCACGTATGTGTATATATATATATATATATATACACATATTGGGAGAGGAGCAAAGAACTTTGTGCTTCCCTTCTTTGACGGAGCAACTAATGCGCTCGGAGGTTCTGCATGGATATATACCTATATGTATACGTATAGCGTGTACGCGCAAGGTGCTCGTTTAAAGTGGACGACCGAGAGGTGTATAAGATAAGAAGATGCTACCGCTCTTAGCGCGCTGAGCGCGTATCCGAGGCAGCTGCGTCTGTTGCCGTACTTATATATGTACCGGAATGATATTTGAGATGCAAAGCCGGAATTTTCACCGATAGAGAATTCGAGTGTATCGATTGCGTGCACACTCTGCGAACAAGTTGATGCGGGGCTATTATCTGGGAATGCTGTTTTTACGGGTTGGCATAGTATTTGAGAATTACGGCCGTGATACGAGTTAATTGAGGCATGAAATTGTTTTTTTTATACATATATATGGGGAATTGTGCTTTTTCTTTTTTGATAAATATGACGTAACAAAAAATCGAGCCAAGGCATGGGGCTATTTACTTCTGATTTTAATATTAGGACTTTTAGTTTAGTTTACGAATGACCAAACAAAAATTTTTAATCTCACAAAAAAATCCTTAGGTAGGTATAGGCCAAAGATAGAATTTTGTTAAAATCGTGTTAGATATTTATTTTCAAGCTTCAAATATCCAAATTCTGCGATAAGACAAAACATTCGTGACAATATGCATTTTATTAAGCAGCAATATCTTTAGATCTTATCGACCGATTTCAATGGTAAGAAATTTGAAATATTCATTCGTGTTTTCTCAAAGTCAATCTGTTAAATGATAGTCTTATTTTGATTGCTTTCTGCATGATTAAAATGGTAAGGTGCAATCTATGTCAAGGAGTTTTTGTTTAATCTTACATAAAAAACAAAATTCAACTTTTTTGCTTTTCTATTCCTCACAGACACTATGTCTCATTGAGGAGATATTTTTCTTTCTGCTTTTAAATTTTCAACTCTGTTTAGAATAAATTTTTCCAGGACTCAACATTGTTGTTTTAGTGTCAGAAAAGTACTTTGTCCGCCGATGAGTATACTTAATCCAACCCTCCCAAAGCCACATTCTCAATTTTTATTTAAAACGCGTTATAAAAATATCCGATCGTATGTTTGTGTATGCTGATGAGAAAATTCCAAATGCAGTGAAAAACATATTTGTAATTAAATTTCCTTGAAACTATAATTCACACACGTGACACAGTTCACCAAGCAGATCTGCAAAACATAGAAACTCTACTTGCAGTCAAACGACAAAAAGTCAAATTTGTACGAATAATAACAACCATATAATAATACAGCAAAGGCAAGACACGCCCGTGCACAAGTAACACGAAGCAGGTCTCGTATTTCGCGTAGCATGTGTTCACAATGGCAAGCGACACGTGTATACATAATACAATATTATACGCAAGGCAAAAAAAAAAAGAGCCGTGGGCGAGGCAGCAGCGGTCCTGAATGAATGGATTCTGTACACCCTTTCGTTTCTCCGACGCCGGTAGCTGTCGAAGGCTACGATCGCACGTACGTAAGCATATTATGTATACGTACACATTCGCTCGCAACAATGAAACATGAAAATTACGAGACAAGCAAATAAGTGAGATAAAATAGGGAGGGGGGGGAGATATCTCGCGATCGGCTCTCACACGGATCATTTCGCCGGCCGGCGAACAATGTTCCACCCGGGCTTGAATACTGCCCGAGAGCGGGCGACCCGTTAGCGCTCATTCACGCCGGGTAGGGATTTTATAATCGTAAATAATGACGCCGAGGCTCTCGGCAAGATGTGCGAGCGAATAAGTACTTGTACATGTACAGGCAGAACTGCGAATACAGCGTTGTTATACGAAGGAGTTTGCCGGTCGATGGCTCGCTGCTGATTTATTGCCGGCAATTCTTGTGCGTGTGAAATCGTTATGATTAGTAGACACGTTTACGTGCGCGTGTGGAAGATGTGTGAAAACTTTTTTTACGATCGTTTATTTTTTTTAGCCAAGTCGTATAATTAATTTTTACTTTTTTTATTGTTGCAGATAAGAAGCGGCGATGATCACGTGCCACTTGTATGTTTCTCCCAAGCCTGCATCGGTTGTGAGATGGAAATGAGATGCTTTCATCTGTGCTGCTCAACAGGACTATGGGCGATGTACCGCAATATACGAACGTTTGTGACGAAGTGTCGACACTTTTGTACTTGTAAGTACATTATTTTTTATTTTTTTAATCAACATTTTGTATTAAAAAATTTTCTTTGGGGTTAAGTCGGTGACAGATATATTCATTCGACATATTTAGATTTTCATATGATTTCCCAAACACAGTTGCAGACATCGTAGTGATGAAAAAAGTAGGTTGTCTTTACTGATTTAACTAAAAACGTTATCGATATGAGAAAAGTTGTCCCTCATTGAATCGATCGCCAAGTAAAAAGAGCAAGCCTCATAAAACAAAACAATAGCCAGCACTACTGAAGTCCCAAAATTTTTCCTCCTTCTGCGTATGATCGATATCACAAATAGGGAACCGATTTTCGTTCCCCGATAGTCTCAAAACCTTGAATGTTTGATTCAACACATGCACGTCTGGTGTATTGTTTTTATAAAAAAAAAAAAATCATAATAAATAAATTTTAAAAAGTATCCATCAGCGTGTGTCTGACAACGACGTCAAGTGGCGCATATAATTGCAGGCTTTCCTTTAATAATAGCCCTCCACCCTCCTCTCCCCCAACTCGTGCACACGGAGATCTGAAACTCCGCCGTCATGCAGCAATGGTATAAAGAGCGCGTGCACGTCACGTTTCACCATCGAAAAAAGTATCGGAGCATTGTGATCGCGTCCTCCTGCTACCTACGCAATAAAACTCGACGTATGGGTAAGTAGGTACACGCTGACAATAATAGGGAGGAAAGGAGGACCAGTGGGCGCGAGAGAGCTTTGTAATCCAGTGTGAGGGCTGTGAGAATTCGTTGTACACAACATATAGGGTCACGTATACGGAGGAGGGCGCGCATCTGAAGGATTAGAAAAGGTATTAGTGGGGAGAAAACAAAACGAAAACATAATAAAAGGGCCGAGCGAGTTTCTCGGTCTGTCTATTGTTGCCGAGATAGAATCGTCTCCTCGATCGTGCCTGCGTTGTGTCCTAGCACTCCCGTATAGCAGTGAATCGGAGCTCTTCGCCAAGTTTATAAGACATCTGATCGTGTTCTCTCGTAAGTGTATATGTAGCACACGCGTATGTGCAATCTGCGATCGTGTAAATTCACCGGGGCTCGAGGAGAGCGAAGGTATGCATCGGCCGCATATAGCGCGGATTCCCCTCTCGGTCCACATGTGCAAGTACATCCTGCGTGTGTTAAAATATGCCTCCTCTAATTCCGAATCGAATCGATTGCACGTGTACATTGGTCATTTTCTCAAAACTATTTGCATTTATAAACAGTTTTGTTTGTTTTTCTATGAGTTTTTGAAGCTCACAATTTTCAGCTATTTTAAATTATTTGTGATTACTACAATATTGACAATACTATTATAATTTATAGATATTGCTTTTGTAACCTTAGTTATTTAAGGTATATTGGATACGAAAAAAGATTGTTCAAGAATCTGCGCATATTTTCGTTTAGTATGAGTGTTGAATAGACAGGTGTGTGGATGCTCAAGGTGTTCCGTCACAATTTCATGATGCCACGGATATTATTCACATGTAAAAATCGCAAAAACATGAAAAAAATGCTCATCGGAAAAAATGGTAGTGGGATCGGCAGTGGTACCATTTTTTACGGAAGGGTCCATGTGTCCGCTCGTGTAAAATCTGATGAAATTGTCAAAGAAAAGGTATGCACATGGGACACGTCGACACGTGTACGTATAGCCACGCGCTGCAGATGTATTATACAGGTAGGTATTATGTTCCTACGCGAATGCCTGAACGCTTTCCATGTACTTTCTCTGTCGCGCGCGAGGGACGAAAAGGAGAGGTTCCGCGATCGGCTCTCAACTTTCTCGATTCGATTTATGCCGTTTCATTAATCTCGATTGCAATTTGCTCCTTTTGTTCGCGTGGCAGGCTCTCCTCTCGCGCTTGATAATATGCGGTTTCACGTGCCTACACACATATATATATATGTGTTAGCGAGCGGATGCACGCGTATACAGATAAAGGCAGGTTTTTCAATGTTCTCGTTTTACTTGAGTTATCATTGAAATTTCGCCGAATCGGCCGTTGTGACGCGGAGTTGATTTTTACATCAACAAGCCTACAAGACAATACCTGCCTCGGGGGTTTATCGCGCGAATAAATTACGCCAAGGTGGTTTCCGTTCCGTTTTCTGTTTCACGGCGAACAAAGCAAAATAGTGGAAATCCGGGCTCTCTGGCTGGTGGATGGAGCTCCTTTGACGCGGAGGTTGCTCAATATTCACACAACTGGTGGAGCGTTAAGGTGTAGCCATAAGCACTTTGGAGAGAGCATTGAAATTGTCATTTATAATTTACATGACTCCAAAGTGCGTGGGGTAATTAATTTCGGTCTATAGCAAACCGGAGCGATTCATGTGTAACTTATTTACACATGTTTTTGTGGGACTAGTGAAACGCACAAATGATCCTCGTCAGAATTAAAATTTTCGTGGAAGGAGTGTCCAAATGGAGATTATGGACTATAATGTGCACCAAAACCTCGAGTCCATGTAGACGTTTTGGTATCTATAAAGTGCGCCCAAAAAACAGGGGAGTGTGTATTTTCTATCCACATCTTACGATACGGCCCTCAACATTGAAACAAAAGTTCTTTTATGATCCTTTCACAAAGATTCTGTGGAACAAAAAACCTTACGGACATTGTATGTGGTGTGACTTTACGAATTATACTGGCCAAGATCTCCTTGGTCTGGGAATCAGCCGAGAAAAGCCTGTACATTCCAGAAACAAAAGGAACGATAAAATCATGGAAAATTGTGGGATTCCAGAGGTCTCGGCCCAACCCGTCAAACGTCCAACAAAACACTGCCATTTCGTTGTTGTACAGTTTGTACAAGTGACCGGAAAATTGAGGCCGTAGCCGAGATCGATCGCGAAGAGGATGTGACGCTCCCTGCGTGTATGATTGCGCTCTCTATGCACAAGTACCATTCTCGAGCGAGTTTCGCGATCCTCTTTTGTGTGCGCGTCCGGCTCGAGCCAACTTGCTCCCCGTGCTCGCAACTAACAGAAACAGGTATTCCGGTGTCCGTCGAAAGTTAGTAAACGTATACATGTATATACGCACATGTACTTATCTATGTGCGGGTATGTATGTAGTATGTATAAAGGTAACGTCGCGAGATATGAATTATGGCCCCTTGTACAACTTGATAATCCGTGGTTACCATAAATCCCGACTGATTATCCGCGCGTCTATTTATAAGCTCTCCCCCCTGTCTTTTCTCCCTTCGTGTGTATATGCACACGCCGCCGGGCGCAGCTTCCTTCGCTTCCCTTGCAGTTGCATATCTCCGATGGTCCCCTCCGGTCCAGCCTCCGGCGTCTCCTCGCTCGTTTTCTCCTCCTACCGACTTTCTTTACTTTCCTTTTACTATTTTCTCCATTTCTCTCGCACTCGATCTTCCTATACGTGAAACCCTCTGTCTTCGATGCACGCAACTCTTTTCTCTCGCTACACGTAACCACGATGATATTACTCTCTCTCTCTCTCTCCTGGCTGGTGGGGCCATTTATCGAGGACCGATGATAGGTTCCCAGGGTGTCTTTGTCTCCTTTGTTCACGTGTACGTGTATTGGGCCTTTGGCGTCACCGTCGTCCTGTAGAGGATCGCACTGTGAGAAAATATCCTTTTTTGGAGAGTCGTTAGTGTCGTATTGAGTGCGTGCACCTACATGTGTACAAATATGCTTGCAATGTGTGTATTACGGTAACCAGACTCTGCGCCCGGCTCCGGGGACCTGTCGTCTGAAAAAATATTGTTCGTAATTTACAACTTCGTAATAATTAGCTTATTATCGCCTGTTGCGGGGATATAAGTTATAGGCCGTGCACGTATCTGCGTTCCGTGTATTGGGAAATACGGGGGTTTTGGTTTTCTCTTCCCATCTGCCTTTTTTTCTCTCCCTCTGTCATTCTACACGCGAGTGATTTACGGATGGCTTGTTAACTAGTTCTCTATGCGTGTAAAAAAAAAAAAGTTGACCGTTCGATCAGCTCTGAAAAGCGCGGAAACACGAGACCAAGGAGTAATTTTGTATAGTAATTCCTCGTTCGGTGCTATCGAATCTAGGATCGACTGTACGTGGCATGGGCGAGATGCAGAGTTACACAAGACAATGAAATCTATTTCGCAAATGAAGGTTGCACGTATTTTAAACTGAATCGAAGCCATACCGAGGGGTTGTTTCAGCTTTTAATTTTTTTTCAAGATTTTTGAAAGGACAAGCCTTGATGATTAACCCCAACGATAAATGCTCAGATAATTAAATCTAATTCGATATGCGTGTACAAAATGATTAAATGAAGTTTCAAAATTTTTCACGACAAATAAATTATTAAATAAGTATAAAAAATTAATATAAACACAAATTATATATGTTATTTCTATTGATAGAACAAGATCTAGATTACGTTAAACTGAAAATTGTTATTTCGTCACTTAAATATAGGCTTTTCTCTTGCAATTCCTAGACCATTTAATGAGGAGCTTTGAACAACAAAAAAATCTCTGACAAGTACAAGTAGGTACCTAATAAACTTTTAGCTTTGGCTATAGTATTCAAATAGCATAGTAATGAGGGGATCTCATCCTCCGGCTTCATTGCGTTGTAATGTACAAGAAAAGATGACACGCTCTTTGTAAAGTTTGATTCATAAATCATTTTTTAGAAGTGCAATTAAGTTAAGCTTTCTCCCGAATGTACCATAGGGAAACGTTACGTGTAATTCTTATGCTCAACTCGATTGCTGTACAAATTGTCTGGCTTTTATTCAAACTCCTCCGATGTAGTTTTTCGTTGGGTCTCCCCTTCGGTGTCCACGTTGTTTATGGACACCCGCTAGTAAAAAACAGAAAAATAATGGACGATTTTAGAAAGGCAATGTCGCCACATTCGAGTAGTTTTCCCGCAGGATTAGCGGCGTTTAATGACAATTAATTTCGCGTGTACCATCCCTCCGTCCCTTTCCTAATTAATATCACCCGAAAGCATGACAAATGTAGGAAACGCTGCTTATGTACGCCACACGAGTTTACAAATGTTTTTAAACGAATAAGACCCAACACGCGAACAACGTCTTTCTAACGGTCAACCGGCGGCGAGCGAAACTTTCTCCGGCGCGTTTTTTCCTCCTCGAACGTGGAAAAAAAAAATAGAATCTGGTATGATACCGTATGCATAAATGTGCGCTCTTCTGTATCGTGGGAAAAAAAAATACGCACGCAAAACTCCAATATAGAAACCGATTAGTCCTTGGATAGTTTATAACATAAAAAGCGAAAAAACGGGAAAGTCGACATTGTGCTTTCGAATATTGTACAATATACTGTGGCGCGTCGGGATGCTGGGGGATTTTTAATTTATGAAGCCTCCTCGCACTGTCTCCACTAACGTATGCACGTATACAAGTGAACACACGGTAGCCCGCGCCAATGTATTATACATATATATCCGTGCATATGTATATATACACATGAAACGCGCGAGATAAGGAGCTTTTCAAGAGAGAGGGAGAGAGAGAAGCCTTTGATTGGATAGTCAATAATTCAAGTCCGGCTGACGTGTTCCTGATATCGGCAATCGGGCTGCTGCAGTGGCTCGCGTATACTCGCGCGAGAGATTGCGTATGTGTATACATACAGTGGGCTTTTTGCATCTTTCCAGCAACAGACGAGGATGTGAGTGGGTCGCGCGTGCAACCTGGAAGCTGCTACTGGATTTCGTATGAATATACTCGCTCCAGCTCTCCGCTGTATACTGCAGACTTTTGATATATGAAGTATCAGCGTCTCGCTATTTTTATTTTTTTTTTATTTCAAAAGTATACTTTGACAATAAAGTCGTCGGACTGCTGCGACTGTGCGGATTGTCGTCGTTGTTGTTTTCTCGTGCACCGTGGACGGAAAACTTGATTCGATAAATGGTATACTCTCTTGATTGCCGTTGTTGTTTCTCTCGGCGGTAGTACACTGTTGATTTGATTTATGCTCCGTGTTTTGCGCACGTGTGATAGCGATGGGGTTTATTGTAAATGAAAAACCCACGGATGAATGCGCTGATGAAAAAAAAATAAGCCGCGTGCAATGAGTGAATGGATATACTGTACTTTTAGAGAAATGGACCAAGTTCTTACAAACATATGTAGTTTGACAATTTTACTTTTTTTAACTTACATACTACATGGGTAACGTATACCTTGCTTTGAAAACCCGTTATTTATCATCAAGGTGCATCCAAGAATCGTAAAAAGTGAATAAAAATATAATCACCATAATTTCACATTTTTAATTGTAATTTTGAATTTTAAATAATTTTGAAGATAACACACTCAATGAATGAAACAAAAGTCATAACCATCAACAGGTAAAAAATACACTACAAAAAGAGCGAGGAAAAGTGTGTGTGTCCTTACGCTTAATTACGTATATATGTATATAGTTCTGGTATAAATATTCTGTATAGCATCTTGACCTATACGCGTAAGTAAAACTTCGTACACTTACACGTTTACATGCACAATACCGAGGGATAAAAAGGTTCAAATAATTCACAATGATAATCGAAAGAAAGAAAAGAAACGAAAGAAAAAGATGATGAAGAAGATGAAGAATAAACGTGTACAAGTATCTAAGGTAATCAACGGACGCAACAATTCCCTCCATTCTTGCACGCTTGTATTTATAGATACAGCAGCACAAATATGTATACGTGTACGTGTAAATGATCTCGCGGAGTATGAGTTACGTATATATATATATGTATACACAAGCGAGAGAGAGAGAGAGAGAGAGAGAGAGCAGAGCGCAAAGTGGCAGCGAGTGCACGGAAAGAGGAGAGTCGAAACGAAAGGAGGGAGAGCTATTAAAAACCTGCAAGTTATGAATGAAAGCGGGGCTGAAATAGAATGGCATGACACGCCCCGCCCACTGCCTCGGACCGCTGATGGTTGCTGCTGCCGTTCCTTTTATGTTTTAATGCAAACTGCAGGTATACAGGTACACCATACGCACGTATTATATTTATTTTTGTTATTATTATATATATATATTGCTCGACTCTTTGTAAGCTTACGAGATCTGAGCTAAATATTTCGAACTTACTGGATTCAATAATAAAGCGAAGTAAAGAGTTGATTAGTCTTCCGGTTGGTGGGTGCCTACGACCGACCCTATTCTTTTGTTGTCCCTTGCTTCACTGTACTGCAGGTTGAAACAATTTACTCATTCAATGATTTGTGTTGATTTCTCTCAAAACTAAAAATTGAAGAGCAATGAAAAAGAGAAAGAGACTTGCATTTGGATTAACTCGTTTGCTTTCAAAGACAAACATAATAATATTCTGGTGGAGGTAGCAATAAATGTAGTAGCACTTGTAGAAGTTTTCTACGTGTGCGTTTTTCTAGCTCAAGTGCGTAAAGGAGCAGTTCGTCCACTACGTGTGTGAGTTTTAATTTGTGCTGAAATAAATTTTTTATTGTCAAAATTGTATATTATGTTGAGATACTCGTTTTAAATACAATATTTCTGGAGTACTTTTTTTCGACTCACTGTATTTTTTGAGTCCAATAGTGTTGTTTCGGATTTCGAAATTATTTAATCATCCCCAATGAAACTCTTTCCTCGAGTGCTCAAAAGATCGTAAAAACTGTAAATTAATATTATTACCTACCCCAACACTACACGTAAACTGTAAATATGGGCATAATATTTATCACGGAGAAAGACACAAGTTCAATGTTAAATTCGTAAAAAAAAAAAAAAAAAAAAAAAAAAAATCATAATTAGTTGTCTTATGCTTAAAAAACTATTTTACGGTCTTATTTATCCAAAAAAACTAATGAAAATAAAAAAAAGAAATGCCTATAAGTATATTCGAGCAAAAAATAATCGTCTCCCAGCTGTGGCTCGCAAATGCCAATCAGGCCATCGATGATCTTATCAGAGCAGACTGAAACACTTTTGACAGTGCAGAATATTGGAAAAAAGGGCAAAAAAAACACAGCCGGGGAAGGCCCGAGACATCGTATCAAAGTAGAATGCAAAGCTAGCATCGGAGCCCCAAAGTCTCCCAAAGATCGCCCGAGGGAGGAACGAGAGATGAAGCAACACATATAGGTATACGGAAGGATGAGAGCGAGAACAGCCAACTATCACCCCGCCACTTACACCAGAGACACGCAGACCTGCATTCGTGATGCGTGCCGACAATGACGTTCGCGTCCAGTATATATAATATATACGTATATTCAAGCCTACATACATAGACACCTTCGTCCGTCTGTCACATAAAATATCCTCTCTCGCCTAGCAGAGACGTATATATATGCATGGTAATGGCATATACACGTGTGTAGAAAAGGACGAGCTGACGATTCAATTAGGCAAGGTCCCTCCCGTCTTTTGATTTGGACGGAGGAAGAAGAGAATCACGTGGGTATATAATCGATCGAGATTCGACTCGAGTGTGTGTGGGTGTGTATGGGTTAAGAGATGCTCGATTGTGTCCGGTGATATATGAAGATTCCGACTCGGTCTGACGTTTCTCGAGGACCTGTTCCGAGGAAGGATCCTCTTCGCTCACGACTTTCCGCCCCATCACTTGCTTGACAGTGAGCCTGTTTTACTTGTCCGTTGTTTGGATTTTTTATACGGATGCAGTGCATGTTAGCTGAAGTATAAGACATGATTCACGTAATTTTTAAAAGAAAATAGCATCGAATGATGATGGTTTTGTTGGAGAAAATGTAGACTATATTTTTTTTAAAGTTTTTTTTGTCCGTACTGTCCGTAATCGTAATGGATAAAGCATTACAAGAAAACCATCTAACCACCGACATTCACTTGTAAGGGGGGAAAATGATTTTTGAGGCTAAACTTCAGGGGTGGTTTTTTACCCCCTCAATCCCCTTATCTTATTTATTTTGTACTACAAATTACCAAAAGATCTTTGAAATCGGTGAATTCGGATTCAGATGATTTCTTCAGTTAGTTTTTTTTCACTTAATGTGATGCTTAATTAATTCTACGTAAAATGTTTTCTAAATATACAAAGCTTACGATTAAAGTAATTCGTAAAACTTAATATAATAAATATTGCAGTACATCGGTAAACATTCCAAGCATATATATATATATACTATTTAGATAGAGGATCGAGATGATTCCAACACCTAATTTATGTAGCAAAGCTTTATTAAGCAGTTCCACTTTTTGGCACTTTGTATTTCACGCAAACTGAGCATTTGGCCAAATTGTTTTTGGACATCGTACCATCGCAAACTAAGATAATAATAATAATAATAATAATAATAATAATAATAATAATAATAATAATAATAATAATACCGTTTACTCAGCCAATCTGTCGTACATGACGTATACCTTGAATTAAAATTAACCGTTGCCTTGCATATAAATGCGCATAATTTTATTTTGGTGTCTTAACTATTTGTAAGTGTCTGGATGCAAGTTAGTAAAGTGCATTCAAACTCTTGGATGAATGAAATATTGAAAAATCTTTTCACCAGCAATAATACCCAGATATAAAGTACTAGATTGACGAAAAGTATGCCATAATCGGGAATAGAGGGTCTCTCAGCTCGATTCCCCCGTGAATTCATCCACAGAGCTCGTAGACATGCGCGTATCGGCCTCAACGCGCGCCCGCCACCCGCACTTTCCTCCGTCACTTTGACTCCCCAAGTTGGTCAAGATCCTCGTGCCCCCGAGACATGGGGTGGGGGGGGAGGGGTTGGCAGAGCGGCGAGACAAGAAGGGGAATATCACCGCTCGCGGCATCAGCGACGCCGGGCCAAATCGAGTTAACGCGCTGATGTGCGATCGAGACGTTCACCTACGTATACACGTATCAACCGACTCGCCACAATGGTACAAGGTATGTACATACAAGCACACACCTCCAGCACGCGCTCTCGGGAAAAGACAGATGGACACATGCACGCGGGTATATGCAGCCTCCAACGAGAAAGGAGAGCGAGCGTGTGGGAATTTATATGTGTAATCGCGCGGGGAGATACATTGCGGCGAAGAAGCCGGACGTAGGAGCAAAGGAGCCGCTGCTCGCTCTTATTTGCGCTCGAGATAGCACGAGAGAAAGAGAAGAGCTGCTAAAAGCACAGACAGAGAGAGAGAGAGAGAGGCACAATGGGCCAATCAATAGGGTAATGAGAGGGACACTTTATCGAATTATCGACGCGGTCGACCAGCCGCTCGGACACACTTGCGATGGATAGGAGGTACCCTTAGCCTTTGCTCTGTCTCTGTGCCAAAATGTATATATATATGTATACGTATACGAGAGGAGGAGGTGATGAGAGAGGAGCTTTTCAGCAGCGGCAGGTTACTCGAATTGCGTGGCCCCTTTTGGCTCTACGTATAGCGTGGAGTAGAGGAGCTTTTCGCGCTCGGCTCTCTCCCCTCGACCGTCCGTCCGTCGTTGGCTCTATCTGCATGGCCATCTAGTTGTGTGCTTAGCCTACACGTGTGTGGGTGTTGAGCTTCTTTCTCTCCCTCCCGTGGATGTATCGGAACTTTGGCCACCGGTGAAGGAAACGACCCGTGTACTGTCAACTCTTGGGAGACGTGCGATCGACGGCCAGTCGCTTCTGACACTTTCGCCCGTGGCCGTCCGAAGCTCATTCTTAGGGGGTTTTTGTACCGATATGTATACCCGGGAAAATAATAAAAAGTGGGTGTGCGATTCTCTCGCTTTACCACATGTTGTGTCTCTTCTTGCATGTTGCTGTACGTAAGTACTGCTTCAAATACTATGATTCAGTGGATGGGGTGGTTTTGTTTTCTGTGGTGGTAAATTTTATTTTTTTCTCATGATGCCCCGTCTTTGTAGCTTTGGCGATGAACCGATTATTATCGAGTGATATCGGTGTGGCGTGAGAGACGAAATTGTGATTTGTAGATCTGGAGAGTGTAAGATTTGTTTTGTTTTGTTTTATTTTTTTTCTTAATTCAATAATGTAAACAAGAGTCATGGTGTCCAAGTTTTTACAAGTGCACGCAGATATAAATATCTACTTAATATCTATAACAGCGAATTTTTATGTAAGGATAAATTGGTAAGTGCATACATATTTGTAATAACGTTTTTAATAAACTATAGTAGTACATCATAAGTCACAATAATTGTGTTTTTAGGACAATTTATAATTAAAAGAACATCATTTACATGAATTATTAATGATTATTAAAAATCCTTATTTTCAAATACAGACGTATGATATTACAAACAGCATCATAAAGTTACAATACAATACATAATGATAAACAACGTATAATCACTAATCTATGGTATGGATACGAAATTTGATATCAAAGTACGAGAGAAAACGTATATATACTGCAAATCAAAGTCGAGGGTAAATGAAAAAAGTAAGGCCCTACCGGCAATCTCACACATGTATCGTTGCAACCTTGAAAATTATTCGCAACACGCATCACCTAATACGTAATGATGCATCCCCGAGGAAGCAAAAAAGGAACGTGACGTCTCGACGACTCCTCGGAAAAATCTTGGATACAATATGTTACGCGCGCATAATAAACGAAAGTGCGCTGCTGGGTCTATTAGGGGCACGCCAGCGGGCAACGATTCAGCGAGGACGACGACAACCGAACCAGGCAGGCAGGTCGGGTAGCTTTCGCGCAAATTAAAGGCAGAGGGGAGGGAAGCGCATATTTCACTTGCCGGCCGATAATTTATGACTATGGCTTCTTCGCGCGCACGATCCTCGATTTCTCCTTCGAGCTGTTATATTCGCCTGGTGCATGCCCCCTCGATTATATCTGCCATCGGAAGGTGCGCGAACGAGGCGTTAGGATTAAAAAGTTGAGAAAAGTATACCTAAGTAGAAGACGCGAGAAGAAGGAAGAAGAAGAGGAAGGAAAAAAAAATAAGGCAAGCGAGCCGAAAGTCATTTACCTCGCACCACACGTACGTACTTAAGTACTTATATTATACACCTTGCGGGTGCAAGCCGCGAGCGTAATTGCAGCGGCACTTCTCTTCTCCCTTATCGCTTTCCTTGTACAAATATATATGCATGCTAGGGTACTGCTCCTTCTCTTTGACGGCGCCGCGCAATGGCGCAAGTGTCACGCGCCATTGGTGTACCACCTGTACACTTATGGTACGTGCAAAACCGATAGGTACAAACGGATATAATACATTCGCATGCGACCGACACCACCTTACCGTGAATAAGGAGATATATCACCGCGTAATGGGGTATTTTTGTGCATCAGTACTTACGTTATGCCTCGACGAGTGCCACTGTCGCATAAATGTATATATATATAATATAGGGTGTATCGTTTTCAAAAAAGATTTTTTTTTCCAGATTTTGTATCGAAATCGTTTTTTTGACACTGAAAGTTCTGTTTTTACCCCAAGAAAATCAACCTGTGACCCTAGGCACTAATTAATTTAGATTTTACACGTTTCTTTCAACACGTTGGAAAACAATTTTTAAAAGGAAACCATTACTTGACATACGGTGCCGTGAGATGTGAAACAACGATATTTTTTTCCAGGTTTATAAAACTGGTAAACCATTCCATCATTAATCTTAAAAAGGAAGAATTTAATGAATTATTTTTGTTCGTGAGTGCTTTGGTATTTATAAAAAGGATAGGTGATTGGTAACAAACTTGAGGCGAGGGTTAGAATTATATCATCTCCACAGTGAAGGAAAGAAACAAAATTCATGGAATAAGACTTTGAGTACAAAAGTATTGATGATAATTTGAATATGTATGTTTTGATAAACGTTTCAAGTTTGCAATTCAAGTTCTAGAGTACAATAGTAACGATTACTGTTGTTAATATTATTATTAGTAAATGTGATTGAAAATATGTTTTAATTTAAATAAAAAATAAAATAAATATTTTAAACCAACACTTCAGGCAAAAGAAGGGATGGTGAAATAAAAGATGAACTAATTAAAAAAAAAAAAACAAGAAAAAAACAAGAACGATGGCTCTAAAAACCAGTACTAACAAGGAGCAAAAAAAAAATAAAAGGCGACAGCGAAAAAAAGAAACTTCTCGTGAATAAAAAAGTGAGCGAAGAAGGGGACATCCAGGAAAGAAAAGAATGGATTGACCAAGATAAGAGGGAGATGACAGGTGTGGACCATCCGATCACTGCTGTACGCTCAAGCGTATACGGTTAGGTAGGGGTCTAAGATAAAGCAATGCGACGACGCACGGTCATTTAACATTGACAAGCCTGCTATGGCTGCGTCTCCCGTCTTACATATATGTGGACGCGTCCCTATGTTGTGACAATTTGGTAACAGACGATTGTGATTGTGTTACCGCTTTTTTTCTTTCCTCTTTGGACTATCTGAGATCTCTGCTGAAGAGTTGAGGACCTCTACATACACAAGTCTCCGTAAAAGTACTTCATCTTATGTATACATGCATTTTTTAGTACTAGGTGTGTGTGTGTGTGTGAGCAAGTGAGATATAGTGTCCTGATGCGAAGTTTCTATACTTATCTTTCCCTATGTATACATTCAAGTTTGACACGCTTTAGTATTAAATATTTAAAACTTTTTTTTCGATGATATAAGACTTTTTTTATGTCACCGCAAACTACGTGAAAAATCTACAAGCTTGTTAGAAAAATAATTTTGCTATAACGGTGTATTAAAAGTCGTAGCAAAACCTCGTGTTTTTTTTTTTATTACCACAAAATGTTAAGGATTGGCAGCGAGGCCACTGCAGCCATCTCAAGTATCGATGTAAACATATTAAGTAATATCAAGCAATACTTTACCTTTGCAAAAATAAGGACAAACATTTTGAAAAATGGTAGGAAAAAAGGAAATTTTCGTGTCAGGGCATCGACTGCGTCGAAATTAATAACTCTGAAAAGTTGTGAAAAATATATTTGTTGTTTGATGATAACATTTTTACATAATCTTCAATATTAATTCATCACTCTTAAAAGACAAAGATATCATAGCTCGCTGATTTTTTAACGAAAAATTCTACAAAAAATTTCCAAAAAAGCTCAACAATCATTACATTTCTGATGTTTATCTCAGAAAACATTTCTAATCACTTTCGTCTTGTTTTTTTTTTTTTTATTAGCACTTAATTGTTGAATGAAAGAACCTACTTAAAGCCACAAACGCTTTAAGTAGATCTTTGGTGAAGATGATACACTTGTACTTGTAACACAATGTGGAGTCATCATCCAACACAAACGACCAAAATATAAGAATTTTCCGATGAAAACTTGACTACAGTGGTATGCTGATTGTACTGAAACTAACATTGTGTTGAAAACCGTACTTCACATTTTCGAATGTAATAATCAAAATAAGATGAATTATTTTTATTCATATGCCTTTTTTAAATTACAATTTAATTAAATTGTGGACATTGATAGGTTTGTTTGCCTGTGTTTATATTAGAATATTTAGATCGATTTTTTTTAAAGTTGAGATTAACCACAAGTCTAGTACTTAAAAGATTTTTCGTTGTCGTAAATATGACAATGCGTTGTTCATGTATCAATTCTATAAAAAATGATTTATGAACTCCATTTCATAATTAAGGTATTTTGTCTACTCCTGAGTTCTTTTAGCTGACGAAAAGAACGTATTTTAGATTAAATGTTCGAATAAAAATTTGTCACAGATTTAGCACTTATGTGTTGCATTCGCAGGTTAGGCAATGCATTGAAAGATTTTTTACAGGTTTCGTATTTGTTTATTGGCTTTTCACCATCATGGTTATAGATATGACTTTTAAATTTGTTATTATAGGCAAATAACGTACTTCAATTATGGAAATTATAGGGTCACTCATCAATATAAATATTATTATGCGTTATTAGATAAATTTTTAAGCAAAAGGTTATTTGCAGAGTTTCATTCACGTAGTTTATCCTCTGTATGGGTACGAATGTGTTTTTTCAAAGTGTGTTTTTGACTAAAAGACTTATTACAATTTTGACATTTAAAGGGTCGCTCGCCAGTATGGAAGTTAACATGCCTTTTTAGAGTAGAAAATCGGTTAAAAGATTTATCGCAGATTTCACATTCATATCGCTTTTCGCCTGTATGAATACGACTATGCCTTTTTAGAAGACTTGATACAACAAAAGATTCGTCGCACATGTTACATTTATATGGCTTTTCGTCTGTGTGGATACGAGCATGTGTTTTTAGATGATTTGATTGAACAAAACATTTGCCGCAGATTTCACATTTATATGGCTTTTCTCCTGTGTGGATGCGGATGTGGATTTTTAGACTATTTAACACATAAAAAGATTTGTCACAGATTTTACATTTATGTGGCTTTTCGCCTGTATGAGTAAGAGTGTGTAGTTGCAACCGACAAAGCTGAGCAAAAGATTTGTCGCAAATTTTACATTTATATGGTTTTTCACTTGTATGGGTATAAGCGTGTACTTTAAGAGAACTCAATTCACCAAAAAATTTGTCGCAAATGTTACATTTATATGGCTTTTCGCCTGTGTGGATACGAGCATGTATTTTTAGTTGACTTGATTGAACAAAACATTTGCCGCAGATTTCACATTTATATGGCTTTTCTCCTATATGGATACGCACGTGGGTTTTTAGATGATTTGACCCACTAAAAGATTTGTCACAGATTTCACATGTATATAACTTTTCGCCTGTATGAGTACGAATGTGTGTTTGCCACCGACTAATATGAGTAAAAGATTTGTCGCAGATTTTACATTTATGTGGCTTTTCGCCTGTATGAATTCTATTATGCTTATTTAAACAATTTAATCGAATAAAAGATATATTGCAGATTTTACATTCATACGGTTTCACGCCGAAGTGAACGTGCATGTGTCTTTTTAAATTATATTTGAAAGAAAAAGACTTTCGACAATGGTCGCATTGAAACGGTCGCTCGTGCTTATAATCTTTCGTTGCAGGTGTCATTGGTGTCATTTTTTGAATTCGCCAGTGGGTGTTGACCAAGACTTTCGTAAACACTGTAATGATAAAGTAATGTGAATGTAGCTGTATAAAGATGCGATATTTGTAAAAATATTTCGGTAAAACGAATTTAAAATTCTTTATAATATTGACTAATTATTGATTAAACGTTCTCTCTAAATAATAAATAGTAATAAGTACACAAATTTTTCAAAATAGTGCATACACACTGTAAAATAGTGAATAAACACTATTTTAGCAGTGAAATAGTCGTATACTTACAACTTATTTGAACTAGTGAATATTCACTATTTCTACCAAGTTAACATTTCACTATTTAAATTAGTTGATTAATTTGTTGTTGGTATCACTTGAAATAATGTGTATAAGTCGTACAATTATCTTTGTTTGGATCAAGATCGCTAATTGGATTATAAATAAATAATTAAAATTAAAATTCACATCGACTGGGTACGAATAAGCAACCCTGATTTTTCACTATTTCGCCAGTGAAAATATTGTTCACTTTCGCAAATAATGAAGTTTTCGCTATTTCAAATTTAGAGAGTTCGTTGTATTTTACTGATAACATTTTTTTGAACAAAATATAATACAAATCAAACGAATCAGGGATCACAAAATTTTTATAGCCTTTGCAAAATTGACATATTTATAAATAGTTATTGGTTAAAAATTAAGTTTATGTGATTATAAAATTACATAGTTTAATAAGACGAAGAACCATAATTCATAAACGTCATCGATTAAGTAAAACTTAGTTTTGGAAGATTAAATTTAAATAACATGCATAATAGTCACTCGAAAAAAAAATCAATTCTATTTTAAAAGTTGTACATAGCAATGACACGTATACTTTCATACCTCTAAGTAATGTCTGACGTGGATTTCACAATAATTTTTAAAATTTCTCCTTAAGAAAATTGAAACTGTTACATCAAATCTACAACAGCAGTGAATTATTTAAATTCTAGCACTCGAAGATATATCCTAATAATAATAGTATGAATTGATTAAACTTACAATTTTGAGGATTACGCAGTTAACATTTAGCTTCAAATTTTCTTCTCCAACAGAAACTTTTAACTCTACTTTTAAATTATACAGATAACCACGTGCACGAGTTTGTAGTCTACAATAGAAGATTAACTTGTGTACACCACAATAGTTTCAACAAAACTCTGTCTAATTTGTATAATAAAAATATTACGAGCACTTTATGCATACGTGGCCACGTAACTACAGTTAGAAACTAAGTAGTTGAAACATCGGCTGAGCCATTCACACCAAATAAAGAATATACATATATATGTGCACCTCGTTAAGAATATTCGGTGCAGTTGATACATTCTCCGTTTAGTGTGAGTGACTGAGCTGACGTTTCAGTTTCACCTCAACTACTTAGTGTATATGTACATATGTATGTATGTATCTATGCCATCCATACATATGAATATAATATATGCATGACACCGACTCGACTAGCCAAATAAAATAAGCTTTCACGTGCACCAATGAACACTTTTGCTAAGTACATTATTAGCCATAGATAGTACTCACCTTGTACAATTTAAAGAATAATATAATTCGCTTAGTCAATAATATTCGATAAATGGAAGCATTGCCCATGTACACTTTGTTTTCTATTTTTATCAAAGCAAAAAGTGTTACCTCTTACAAACTCTATATTTTCAATATATTTCAAAATAAATTCAAAACTAGTTTGAGGGTGACCCGAGTCGGTCAATTTTGATCGTATATAAAATTATACTAACATTTTTTTTGTAGAACTTTAAGAAAAAAAACTCTATTTTTTCACGATGATAACCGTCACCAACACTGTATAGGCTCCGTGCACAAAAAAACACTAGCGCCAACTTGTGGCTGAATTATACGTCCGCGTGGTTACGAGAATACATGGAGTAGCGTGGTTACCTGTAGTCAATAATTCTTTCTAGTAACATCAAAATCATTTCATATAGGCTGGTCATCTCAATTGAAGTCGTCTTTAACTCCTTAACTTATGATTCTATTTTTTTCAGCACGAGATTTTGCTTTGATAAGTTGCAAAAAAAATATTTATCACTTTGTTTCTCGTACGTGTGAGCTATATTTCATGTGTTAGTACTACTAACTATGCGCTGTCTCTCTCTCACACTGAAATAACACATGCAATACAGCTTACACGTACAAGTAACAATTTACAACTTACTAAAGCAAAACCTCATACTGAAAAAAATTTTGTCATAAAGTTAAGAAGTTAGATTATAATTTAGATGATCAGCTCAATGGAGGATATCTTAATATCGATGAAAAAAAATTATTGACTGCAGGCAACTATGCAACTCCATGTATTCTCGTAACCACGTGGACTCCTAATTCAGCCGTTGACGCTGGCGTCTACGTGCCCGGAGCCTATACGTTCGTGTTCAAAGATAACGTTGTTGATCACCAAAATATATAACATTTTTGAATCACATATTTTACTCTGTCATGCAATTCAGATGCTCTGTGTTATGTAAAATGGATGAGAAAAAACCGATAAAAGTGGTTTTTTTCCCACAAAAAATTAAAATCCTCCAACCAAGTGTTGAATATACAATTTTCAGATGTCATTTAAATTAAACTGTTTTGTTGAATAAAGTTAAATTCGCAGTGTCGTTTCAATACTTTAAACGGCGAAAATTGCTTCAAAAAAGCTAAAAACTTTTTTTTATATCATCAAACTTTCATAAACATATTTTTGAGTAAAATTTTAAATACAATAGCTGTAAATTTTATAAAAGTACAACTTTGTATTGTCGGTCTAACACATTGAACAAAAAAATTGTTTACACCGATACATTTTACGAAGACTAGGACAATCCTGAATTTTCAATGTAATATTAAATTTGAAAATTTTAGTTGTTAAAGTCTTTGTAAAATACGTTTATTAGAATAGCTTAAAAATAAAATCGTATAACTTAAATTGCACTGTTTATACATCTGAAATTTCGTAGATTCATCGTAACGCGCACGCAAGACGTATTGTTTAGCATACATTCATCCACTTGTTTGATCTTGCTAAATTTTTATTGAATAAGTATCATTTCACAATGTTTTTTTAACACTCGTAATATTTTAACACACGATACAAAAGATTTGCAAAGAAATTTCACATTTTACCCATAAACCATATGTCAAATAATACAACTTTGGTATTCGTTTACACGAAAACTGTGCTGTCGATTGCTCAAAAATTTTAAAACGAGTCGTCATACAACCTTATAAACGTATTCTACTTACTAGTTTTTCTCACAAAATTATTTTTTTTTTTCAATTTTTTTCTTCGACTCACCTTTTTAAGCCGTAAGTTAACTAGCATCGGTCAACTACACTCGGGTAATCATGCTCTTCCAAGTACGTAGGCCGGCCGAGCTTAAGAATCGTAGCCAACAAACAGAGTGCAAGGCAAACACCATGCTCTCTCTAAATGGCAAAACTACTAGAGGCTCGTAGACAGGTGTGACACTATCCGACTACACCATCCCCGAAAGGAATCACAAGCCATTTTTTTTTTTTTTTTTTTTTTACATCGCGATAGCCTATAGTGCACAATACTACGGATATTTCAAGTAAATAGTTATTCAGATAGTGTTGGGAGTAAGAGTGACAAGCTCGTGCTTTTAAAATTATTCTCTGAATGATTAATTAACCTAGGGTCGTTTTCCATAGGCATGTTGAGATCTACAGTTGTTATATCCCTTAAAAAAAATCTCTCAGCTATACGTACACTCGATATAAAGTGCCATCGCGCAAAATACATCGATTGAAAACTATATGTATGTACATTTTAAACCCTATACGTATATACCTGGGACGCACCGTAATAGGTTTATCCCTTGATCAATTGGCCGATCACTCGTTGTTCGTTTTTTTTTTTTCGATACAACCTGCAAGTATACAGGTGTACGTATACAATGCATAAAAATATTTAACAGGTACAACAACAATACCTTTATACCTAAACGTGGAAAAAAAAAAAAATAAATAAAAAAAAGAGAGGTAGAGATATCTAGCTCCTTACTATGTGTGATATACCTTTATATTACACCGCACTACGCAAAGAAACCTTAAACATAGGCCTTATACACGCTTAACGCAACAATCAGCTTGCAATTATCTCTCGTTTCATGATTGTGTTTAAAATTTTTTTCAGCTCTCTCCCGCCTCCTTTCTCTAATCGCCAATCTCTCTCTTTCCTTTCTTGCCCCTCTTGTCCACAGCAGCGACGGCGCGCTCGTTCAAAGAGTATGTATAATGTGTATACATATAGTTAAAAGAGAGAGAAAGAGAGCACTTGTACACGCTTAATATCTCTTGCATTACGTATGTATAAACATATATGTATGTAGGCACTACCGTGCGCGCCTCCTCCTCCGAGTCCCTCGCCCATTAATTACATATTGTAGGTACAACTTTCGATCGGCAGGAGCAAGTATTATATATACCTACACACTAAAACTACTTGATGCCAATGCTATCATCTCCTCTCTCTTTTCTCTGATGCCCAGTGTAGGCGTTTTTTCTTTCCTATACCTCGCACTGCTACCTACTATACTAACCACTGCTACTTGCTCCTTTATCTCTTTCCCTGGTTGCACCGCGGGCCCCAGATATATCGAAGCCAAGAAGAAGAAGAACAACAGAGTAGGTATAGTCTTTATACACACCGGAGGCTGTATATAATATATATACGTATGTAAGTGCAGAAGCTGTGGCCCTCTCTTTCTCGCTGGACATCAGCAGCAGAGAAACGACGGACACTTCTCCGTGATAATGTATATATACATACATGTCTACACACACCATGGCATACATATCAGACTTGGCTTCTCCCATCCCTTTCCCATACACCATCCAGGTTATAGGGCCCCTTTTCCCCTCGATCGCCGTGTGCGTCTCATCCCTACTCCACGTTTCTCGCTCGCGCTATCTCTCGCTCCCTCTCTCATTCTCGCTCTTCTTTCCCTCCGCTGTAACAGCTCATATATACGATACAGATACCTCTGTATACCCAAGTTTATAAGTATAAGTATATCGGCTACCTGCGTCTCGCGTAATCTAGAGAGAGAGAGAGTACACGGCAACAGGAGAAAGACGGACAGAAGGAGAACAGAGACACGCGCGTTGGCTGCTCGGGGATGAGCACAAAAAAAAGGCCAACAACTCATGACCGGCTCGCGCGTATTGTATACATACACTGGCTATACATATATATGTGTGTGTGTCGATATTTGCATCACCTGTATAGGGTCCTTTTTTGTATATTCTTTCCCGCGTGGACACTCGCGGAATATGCGTGTAAGAAAAGTGGCTCATCCCGAAGCATCGGAGGGCGGGGGGAAGAGGCAGAGGATGAGAGCCGCCTCGGCCGGTCGTGGTATGCGAGCCGATGATGCGGATCGGTTGGAAGGGATGTGTCACTCGGTCTGTCAGTACGAGGCACAAAGGCGGCGATATAATATATATTACGTGCCTCGCTCTCGATTCTCCGAGTCATTCTCCTCGTTTCGTTCCATTTTTGTGCATTTATATACGCGCTTTACATTTTACGATTTTATTACAAAATCGAAGTAGCACGAGGTTTTTCCTTGCGAGCCGATTTTCACTCGCCCCACAAATACCGATCGACGCACCATGGTCCGATCGATCAATCAACTCCGACGCTCGGGTCACCCACTCCACACCTCTTTTTGGGTCGTCCTCGCCGAAAAATCTCCCTTCGCCCCCTGCCCGGTGTTACCGATCCCACCGCAACGAGATCGCGGGAGAAAAGAGATCGGTTCGTGATTCCCAGAGACGAAAAAAAAAGAAAAGAACAAAAGGAAAAAAAAAAAAAAAGACACCGCTGCTCGCGTCTTCTTTCTTCATTCTCTGGCAAACGTGCTGATGTGTGTATAAATGAGCGACCTGTGCGCATGAGAGCCATACATACGTATATATGCACCGGCTCGCGGTATTCGAGGGATGGGGGGGGGAACACGTGTGAGCCGCGAGTCTTGTTCTCCTCTTGCTCGGGGTCCAGCACCTGAGACCCTCGATGATCCCCCTTCCTCCATCTTCCACACACGCGAGGTACATGTGCGCCCGAACGACAGCGGCTCCGATGTAAGTGTGGGTACATCCTCGCGTGCGTGTGCGGCCTCTTGGGCCTCCCCCCTCCCTCTCTGCGCCTTACACCGCTACTCCTCCTCCTCCCTCTTCTTTTCCACCACCTCTTCCTTCCACACACTCGCTCGCTCCCTCTCCGTCTTTCGAGCGGCCTACCTGTGGCTGCTGTTGCCGCGGCCCGCACCGGGCCGGCTCTCTCTCTCTCTCTCTCTCCCGACCGAGAGGAGAAGCCCGCTCACATGTGTATGTGTACCTCGCTCTTCAGTGTAAGATCTGAACCAGCGGAGAACGCACGGTCCATTGTTGTATCATTATCATTGTCGCGAGTATGGTAGCCGCGAAAGCGATTGCCGCGTCGTTCTTTTGCCGATTTTTTGCCTCCCCGTCGGCGCAGCTCCGCGAGTGAGTGTATCTTGTGGTTCCTGGTGATCCCGGAAGGTTCCGAAGTAGTCTCCAAAGGGGAACCGTGGATCGGCTCCTTACCGATCCTGACAGCAGCACGTGGGAGCCGTGTGTATTTATGCAACAACGGCAAGGGAAAACGCACGTCGATATGTAATTGCCCACAGGGACGTGCGTTTTGCGTGCCGATTTCTCGTCTCTCTCTCTCTCTTTCTCTGTCTCCAAGTGAGTGTCAAACCGATCCCCGGCGACGGCGGTTCGTATTGTTTTGCCTGCGACACCGGCGTCAACGCGACAGCTCGTGTGCCATTGTGAGAATAATAACCCAACGCTCGACGATAGGTTGGGATGTAAAAAAAATCGTTCGCATTGTTCGCGGGTGTCTATACGTGCATGCACACCGGCAGTGATTGTAAAACTCGGCTCGTGGGGCCTCGTCAATGTGAGCTCTTCTCCGTCCCACCGGTGCGCACATTAAAAGCCTGGGCAGGACGGCTTATCGCTGGGCGACATCGTCCGCATAGTTTTCCCACAAGCACTGCGACTCCGAGGCGACGACACGAGAGGGAAGCGGGAGATTGTACATCAGAAAAGAAAAAGCCCGGTCCTGCTCGGCCGAGCGCGAAGACGACCGGCAGGGATGGACAGGAGCGATCGGCCGGCTGACCGATCGGCCTGACGCCTAATTAAACCGATTATCAATTGTTCCTGTAAAGAAAAGGCAAAGCAGGAGGAGGAGGTCGAGGTTTTCGGGGGATAAGATCTCCCGCTGCCGGCGAGATACATCTCTCGGGAGGTGGAACAGGACGAACAGAAGTAGGATTGCCCGGAGCGTCGGATGATACATATATTACACCGCCGGCGGGCTCTCACCGCGCGGTATAATAATTACATACGTGTATGTGTATAGCCATATGTGTGTTTCATTATTGTGTCTGTGTGTCTATATGTGCGTGTAATTGTTTACTTGCAAAAGCAAGTGAGAGAAGTACGGTCGCGCGAATCGGCCAGCGGAATTCGGTCGTGCAGGATACTACGACAGCTATAGTAGTCGTGTGGGATAGGGTGGACAACGATAAAAAAAAAAATAAAGTCTAAGGGGGTGTCGAGGCATGCACGACGTCGACACGGGGACACTGCGATCGGCGTGCTCGTACCTGATGGTGTGGCTCCACGGAGCGAAGGAAAATTATTAATTGTTTGTGCTATGAAAATCAGTGTCTCTATTAGTGCGTCGAGCTAGCGCCTTTCGGCTGTGCCTGATTGCCAAAGCTCCTCAAGACGGTGAGTGTTTGTGTGCACCTGTATTATATTTTTATCATGTATGTACCTATCTCTTCATTGGCTGCTCGAGTGATTTTTTTTTTTGTGCGTTTTTCACCGTTACAAAAATGCGGTGCGACTTTTTTATCTGCTAACGTTATCGCGTCTATGTGCGTGCGTATATATAGTATATAACCGTCTGTGGGCTGCGGGCGCTTTAGAGAAGAGAAACGGCCTTGCGCATGGTTCTTATGTACAAATATAGACGCTTGGAGGTATACTACGAATGCAGGGCATAATAGGCTCCAGACGCGTAGGATTGCACTGATAAGGAGAGCGCGCTCATGGTGCACGAGTTGCGATCCCTCGATCCGCACTTTGTTTGGTGCACATCGAAGTATACTTGTACCGGGTCTTCCGAGCCATTGACATGTGCTTTCTGGAGCGATGGGCTTCCCTATAGTAAATTTTGGGACTTGGTTGTGTCAGATTTTTAGTTTTTGATGAGCTGGTTATTTGAATATGTCTGTGTAATAAATACCAATATGTGTATTGGTGTAAAGTCAGGCAAAATTTTTACAATACTTTAATTATTCGTGCCATTATCATTCATGTTGGGTGTACAATTTACTTTAAATGATGTAGTGCTTCACGTTGAAATATGGAGAGACAAAATATCATTTATGTTACCCACCTTTGTATAATGAAGAGTGGAAACAATATGGTTTAATTTGCATTGATAAATTACTCGTGTATTGACATCAACCTATTCTCTACATATAATCTGCATCAATAAAAAACCGAATCGTGCGACGAGATGAGTGTGCGGTTTGCAACTTATATAATCCATTGTACGTCCAGTCAATAAAGCGATACATCTATCTGGCCTATGCGTCGATTTTACGGCGATCAAAAGGCAATCAGTGTCACGATGCGCGTTTAAAAGCATATTTTTTTTTTTTTTTTTTTTTTTTTCGCTATTTTCATTATGACTGAAAAGTCGCGTACAAGATCACGTTAAATTATAGTCAGTGATATCAATTTTTTCTAAATATTTTGCATTTGTCGTTTGCTCATAATGGTTCCGTTAAAACTGGATATAATTATCTCTCCTGCTATCATCGTAATATATTTATCGTATAGTTTTGAAAGCTAATTTTCACACGGATGATTGATAAAATAAGCATCAACGAGCGATTGTGGCTAATAATAAATTCATTCGATACATAATTTGCATAAATCAATGTAATCAATGAAGAGAACTTGAAGTGGGGGGGGGGGAAAGAAGAAAGCTAAAAAATGTTCACTTACACTTTGGGAAAAGAAATAAACTACAGCCGATCCGCTATCGAAGCGCATTAGCACGAAACTAATCATTAAACAAACAACCCGCGCAAATAAAAGCACGCGCCGCGGTAATCACATATACGCTGGTGCAACTTTGTCGAAGACGTTTTATTTCCGAAAAGATTGCAAGTAATACCCAAGAATTACCCGTCGATCGAACATCATTGATCGGCAATAAATTATACGAATCGCTGATTTATCAAAGCTCCCCGCAACGAGGCGAAAGATAAGCGATTATATTAAAACGCCACGTAAATTATTACACACTGTGCCCGCAAATCCAAGTAAATAATACACCGCGGTGTTAACAGGCACGAAGCTCGTAGCCAATTTTCAGAGCAGTGGACTATTTCATTTTAACAGTATCCACCCGATGGGTCTCGTGACGCGTGTTCCCATGCATGTAACGGAGAGAAAGAGAGAGATCCAGAATGTCTCGACACACGTAAGAATTAATAAATTTCCCGATGCCGCGGCTGCACCAATTTCCGATCGAAAAGATATACCATACGTACCTTTACGGAACGCGACCCTTTGTCTCTCCGCGAGTCTCACGCGGGCCGGCCTCTCTCGGAAACTTGCGAAAAACCCCCCCGTTCTTTTTTCCCTCCCCGAGATCGCACGTAGGTGTACACACACACACACACACACCGACATGTATAAATTTGCGTCCCGATAGAGAGCCGAGGTGAGGAAATAATTTATTAGGATACATATATATAAATATATGTATATACATTTCAATGCGCCCGGCAAGAACCCGGGGACGACGACGATAACATCACGGCGCGCCGGGCCCGGCCTGACAGGCAATGCTAACAATGCGGGTCCTCTCTCGCCCCCCTATATATTTATACACACCTCTCCTTCTGTCTATACATATAGACACAAGTCGCATGTACCGGGTTGCACGGCTCTACCGATATTTCGCGGGAAAAGTGAAAACGTACACAATATACATCTGTATATACCCCCCTTTCCTCCTCTCTTTTCCTGTCTCGATGTTTTGTGTCGTGTGTGCAGTCACGCTCGTCGTGAATGTACAAGTATACATGTACACACGTACAGAGCCGGCTCGGCAGGAATATCGATTTCGCCCTGAAAAATCGGCCAGAGATCGGTATGGAAATCCCGTGCTCCGTACCTCGCGCCTGGGGAGGCGCTCCGAAGATCCTAATTTATCGTCAGCGACGAGGTGAAATCTTTTTCCCGATATACCCTCGCGGGGCCTGACGTTTTTGCGTAACCCACTGTATCTTTTTTTGTTTTTTTGTTTTTCGAGATTCATATCGAAAAACGAAATACACTTGTTTCGGGAATCTCGTGTAATCGTGGGAGATGTGTTGCGGAAGAGTAAGTGCACATTCTCTTCCGTGAAAGGGACGTTTTGTTTTTTTACGTTTTCCGTCGAGTTGTTTTACAACAGACGCGGTTCGCGATGCGTGGACGGCTCGAAAGGCCACTCTCGCGTCGAGGAGAGCCTAGATTTTGTTTGAGCAATTTATTATACGTTGATGGTAACGCAAGACCCGAGACAATGGCGTCGACACGTTTTTACGCGGAACCCTGACCACGCCGTCAATTAGTAAGAAATACGCCATTCGCGACATCAGAGAGGCGAGACGGAGGCTTTGTTATCGGCAGATTTTTTCATCTCCGTCTCTTCGCTGCGCAGTCTCTTCGATTAGGAATTGTTCTCGCCGCTGTGTCGTGTGTATACTTTACAAAACAAAACGACTACGGCGACGATTGTTCCGCGCGAATCTCATCGACGCTCCAACAGGCGAAAAAACCTTTCATCCCAGCTCTTCAATGGGTCTGTTTGTGGAAAAATTTCATCATCCCTCTCATCGCCTCTTGTACGCGCCAAGATAACTTCCAGATCAAACAAATTGTCTATTGTGCGCACAATGGCACCGAAACCTCCATCATCTCTCTACGAATCGGCGCAATTGAAAGAACGAACCCGTTGTCAAAGACAAACGCAAATCCATAAGCGCAGGTGTCAATATTGTTTTTGCTTTTTTGTTCTACAAACGCGTTAATGGAAAGCTTAAGTATACTTGATACACGTACAAAAAAAAAAAAAAAAAAAAAAAAAAAACTGGGACGCAGGGAGATGAACAAGGCTATTTCGCAGCCAACATCCAGTACGCGCGTGTCAGTCGTTTTTTGTCTTCGGTCCGCGTCATACAGGCGTCATTCAAAGGAAACCGGGGGTCCGATTCTATTATCCGCGCATCATTTGCGTAAACGCGTGTAGGTATGCATATAACATATACATCATCGTGTAGGTGATGGGGAATAACGTTTCCACTCGTTCCTCGCTCGTGCGTATGTGTACATATATATATATACGTTGATTTTACCTGCGGAAGATCTCCCCGCGAGTAATTTCCTCTGCTTCTCGTCTTTTTTTTTTCCCCCCCTCGGATGCCTTTCTAAATCGTTTAATTGACACACGGGAGTCAGGTATGCACGGACTTGGTGCGTCACTGTGCTTATATCCACTGACGAGGCTGTATGCTGGCACGGCAGAGAGAAAAGGAGGGGTCAATGGGGCCTATTATGTGCGCGGAGGCTCATTTGTTAAGTTTGAGTGTTTGGGCATGAACCGAAGGTCTACTATTACCCTCTTGTATATATATATATATATATATATATATATATATATATAGATGAAGATGAGAAGAAGCTACAGGGAGAGAAGAATGACACGCACCTCTGGTTGTCGAGAGTCTGCAGGTAGTTGTTCTCGATCGTCTAAGGTAATGTCGTGACTAGAGGTTTTTTTTCTGATATTTTAGGCCACTGCTTGTATACTTACCCATAATATGCAGACACGTTACTTAATCAATCAAAATTAGTCACCATCTGGCATTAGTGAGTTATTGAAATAAATCAAAAGTCAGGTATGTTGTGCTTACTGTCGCGTCTCGAGGCACTTTATTTTTGGAAACAGTTTGATAATTGTCCAGTGGTTAACTATAAGAAAGTAGTGGTTGCCTTGGACATCGCATGCGGATATCTATACTTGTATTTTTTTTTTTTTTTTTTTTTTTTTTTTTTGCAAAAGGCGTTCTAATGTTGGAGAAGGGAGAAGAGAAAGACACAAGACACTCAGACCCCAATGCTCGTCGTTTCTGTTAATATAGCTTACAACAGTTGTCAGTGTGCAAATGTACGCTTGGTTTGATCGACACTATCGTAATCGAATGAAGCCCAGCTCTGCCTTTTTATTCTATTCGATTTGTTGTAATTAGTTTGATTCCTATAATATATAGGCAGAGGGGCTCTAATTGCGCTTTGGATTTGCCTTGACGTCAGAGAGTTTTAGAAAGCCGATCGTCCACCGTACGAGCATGATTTTATTTACGAGTGAAATGCGCTGTTGCTCGAAGTTTTTATTTTCCTCATTCTAAATAAAGATATTAACTCTCTTTCTCGAAAGAGACTGATCTTGGGAAATTGGAAAAAAAGCGTTTTGCACGTATGACAAGTTTTATCGCGGAAACGAATCAAATGACGTTTATGCTGTTTGTACGACCGAGCAAGCACGTATGCTGCTGAAACGTTTCGTTTCTTTGTTTTTTTCTGACATTATTTTTCACGAATGTCAAAAAAAAGAGACAAGTCCAATTGATACGAGCATAATTTGCTATCGCGGGCCTCTTTATTGCACTTTACATGTATCTATATGTGTAATGCGTAAATATATATGTTTTACGCAACTAGCTTTAAATTTGACATGCAGCTGAGAGTCCTTACGATATATCTTTACAAAGATTGAAAACCATTCGAGCGACGGAATCATTTTCTCGGTTGAATTTCACATTGCTTTCGCGGAAAGAGCAATAATTTTACTTTTACAGCTCGTTGAATTAAAAGCCCAATACACCTGATGTCCTAATTACAAATCGAAAAAACGCTGTGTAAAGTTGTCCAAAAATCACATCAACAGCCTCCCATATACTCGGATTCCGCTCGACTTCTTGACAAAGCCCCACACGGTCGGGCAACCTGGCAGCTTCCTAGATACGTCACTGCAATCTGACTATATGCATATATTGCCTATTATGGTACTAGTAAGTAAGACCACAACTCATAAACGGCCCTTGTATTGACGCGCGTAAGAACAGAGGAGAGCATAATATGATGACGATGATATAGAGCTTTGAGAGCTTAGGCAGGTGGGGCATCCTATATTGGTGTGTTCTTTGAAGACGACGCGCGTACTGGTGTACATGTACATCCGTCTAATCTCTTGTGTGTGTGTGTATGTGTTCAAGCATGCAGTCGACTCGACCGCACGTTTGTAATATTCTGTTATGCTGCTCTTCTTCTCCTCTTCCTTCTTTTTCACTCACTTCTCTCCTCTTCTTAATATTCCCATGGACGTTTAACGACCTCCTCATATGATTTATACCCGCCACCGTTCCGTGAAAGAAAACATTCGTTTCTCTTCCCGCGGGCGCCCGCAATGTGTGTTTATATATCTATCCGTGTATTAGCCGTTCCATTGCATTTTCCGAATGTGTATATCATACATTATAAGCTGCTTTGTACAAAATACACCTTGCACGTAAATGTGCTTAGGCGTGAAAATTCTTTTTTTTTTTTTTTCCCCCACAACATTGGTCACCCCTTGGACTTGCGCCCTCCACCTCTGTGTATATATAAAACCAGCTCCTCGAAATCGCGTACGGAAAATCTTAAGCAAATAGATTTCAGTGCAATAAATAATTTTTAATCAGATCATCTTGCGAGTCCCGGGCAGTTTATAAAACTTTCACCGCTCCGACCTCCCCCCTTTGTGCAAAGCGTTTGTTCGTTTAATTTCGCGAGCTTGCGTATGTTTATGAATTATTCCGAGTATTCAATACCCATAACTAGAGGTGAGGTACCTTTCCTCCGTGACACATACTTACGCGTAATATATATGTATAGATAAATAAATATATATATCACAACCTGCTGCTACAACGTGTACAACTAATATATACGAGCTTGCATTGTACACGCGTATAATATAAACCGATCTCAACTCCTCGATGTCGTAACCACGGAAAATTCAGCTTTTTTTCCCATTCTTCGGTGGTGCACTGCAGTGCCACGACGACATTCCGTTTCGCAAACTAATAAAACAGGTGGCTCGTATTATACGGTGTATGTGCGAACGCTGGACGCACTCTCACACACACGCGGTAGCGCACAATAGGTCCGGCGTAATGTGTAACACAAAGGACCGGTGCAGCACAATGAGACGTGCCCGATCGTGGACCACAATCCGTCTTCCCGCGTCCCGAGGACCATAATAATATATACCCTTGCTGCACATAAGTACGACACAAAAGAGCATGGTATACTTAGGCCCCAGCAGTTTGCCTTGGCATGGAAAATATGTATACATACGAGCGCTCCGCACCAGGACCTACAGCATAATGCCTACGGTGTATTACTATATTATGTAATGTGGCCGATGCGTTGTTATGTCACGCGTAAGTAGGTACACACATCGGTAGTACCTACATCTTGTACGCGGTCAGAGACGCCTCGGGTGATCCGTACGTGCTTGGGAAAAAAAAGCTCGTGCTTTTGTGTTTTCGACGTGTTTGTACGGACGAGCGATTTTGCTATTTCTCGTGCACCTATACGACTGGTGTTTCTTCTCTCCCGCTGAACATACTGAAATTTCATCGACCGAACTTTCAACGAAGCTTAAAAGTTGCGCTGAAATGTCAGGAGTGGCCGAAGCGATGGTTGAACAAATCGAACGCCGATGAATGGGCATTGCATCGAGATTGCAATTGTCGAAAAGCTGGTGCATTGCGTCCAAAGAGAATACTTTTTTCCCCACCAGACTTGCAAAAGCTCCGATTATTGGTAAATATTGCTTTACATTTATGATAACCCGCCGTACACGAATCGATCATTCGAACGCGCACATTTTCAAAGTAAATAAACAATGTTGAAAAAAAAAAGAAAAAAAAAACAATAAAAGCACCTGCGTTTTAAACATCCCACCATATCATCCCTGATACGGGGGACCAGTCGCAAGAAAAGCCCCATCAGTTTAAGGAGCTTTTTTCATGTACTCGATATCAGAGACAATCAGCTACTTTTCATGAAAATACAATAAACTGCACAGACATATAGTTGTTGATATAATTAATCAGTGTCAGCTTTCATCTTTCAGTGCATCTGCACGTCATACTCACGTCTTACCCCCTGTGTATGGGTACAGATACACGTGTTAGGCAACGAAAAGCAGTAATGCAACGTCTCACTTGATTAATCATTGTGCGGATTCTTACGCGTGTGCGTAATCAATTCGACTGAGCTCGAAGTTAATACGTAAATCGCGGACTTTACCTCGAAACACCTCGCAGCCCAATGCGCGTTGTATATATCGGTACACCGACTCGCTATCGAAATTCCCGGCATCGCGAAAGAGTGATCCACGCGGTCGGAAAAATTTTCACGATCCTCGACACCGACGAATCTCACACCACGAGAGTTTATGACACGTTATATACCCTCGGGCGAGCAGCGCATTCCGCGGCTCCTTCTCTCCCTCTTTCCGTCTCGTCCACACGGACACGCGTACATTATCATTGACAGCACGAGGCGCCGAGCTCACGACCTCTCGGCTTACAAGCTTGCACCACTATATTACACCACTTGAGATTTTATTATCATCGTCATTTCTGGCGTAGGTGTTATCGGTGACGAGGCAGCGCGAGTGCCTATACCTCTGTATAACATAGTTAACGTGTTGAGGGTGGTTTAGCTCGCATCGCTCATCGTTTTACAATCGCTCGGTGTAGCGAGTTTTTCCGCACACAGCGGTATGTATGTATTTATATGTCCCGACGGGTGGGGAGTCCTTCGTATATGTACAAGCTTGCGCTGTGCCACGCTGAGTCATAAAAGCGTTTATATGTGTGTACATATATGCTGAGGGGAAGATGCAATATCGTGATGTCCCTCGACACCCGCTAAATGGCACAATAAGCGCTTTTTGACCCTCCCACGGATAACGCGAGTTGTGCCTACACATATGTTTTAGAGGAAGCTAATGAGGCTTTCAGATGTTATTTAGCTTGGAAAACTTGAGCTTATATAAAAGAAATACAACGGCGGTATTAATTGCTTAAACATCTTTTTAAGAGATATACATGAATGTACCATTTATTTTGGCTGTGCCCAAGTAAACGATTTATGTACAAGGATGTCCCTTCATTGAACCATAAGTGTAAACAAAAAGATGTTAGGTTTGGCTTAGCGAATCTATCCAAGGAAGCGGCGTATCAAAAAATCGATGCCATAAAGTGCCATTAACGAAAACCTCTTTTCGACGTCCCGAAAACATGAAAAGCGTACACGGTCACTTGCGTTATACTATCAAAACTCTATGTATTATATAGATAGGCGTATAGGTGCCGCAAAGCAACGTCGGAACCGATTAAATTCAGACGGGCGAATTATCGCCGACACGGAACACGTACACACTGCATCCGTACAGCAAATATACATACACGCGGGACGCATAATTGAGCTGGCCTTATCTATGTCTGCGCGTTATACGCGCGCCCTCCCTTGGAGCTCGGCAACCGCATGGTATCATAATCGATCGGCTTTTATCGCCGGCTAAACGCCAGACGCTTGTGCCAGGTACATATATGTATATATATATATATATATAGGTAACAGTAGTTGGTGTTGTTGTGATTGGAACGACAATTCGCTGTAGCAGCGGGGGAGAAAGTCGCGTGATTTACGCCGTCCGGCGAAAATCGCTACCGCGCGCACTTACGCGTGTCTCTTAATTGGCTTAGGCTTCCGTAGGTACACAGGTATATGTTTATTTTTGCTAGAGGGGAGGGGAAGGGGGTATTGAAATCGAGCACCACTTTTTTTTCGGCACGCGTTTCTGATCGCAAAGATTTATACGTCGCGATTTTTGATCATATTTGAGCCCCCACGTATATATGTCTACTGATAAGGGATTCGAGCAGATTTCAATGAGTGTTGGCGAGAGGCGTGTGCGGACATTGTTCTGCATGTCCAAGTTTCCCTATTTAATGTTGTTTCACGGCTCTTGCTGTCGAGTTTCCCTACTAAGGTGGTGATTTTTTTTTTTTTATGAAAGGAAGGATACTGAAGCTGTAGAAATGGATTGCCATATTTGTATGAATATGGCGTCAAAAAGGTATAGTGTTATATAGTACTAAAATAATGTCCCAACCTTTATCGTTGAGAAAGTATTTCTTACAGAGGTTATAATACACAATTGCCTAATTTTTGTTCTCAAACCTTGATTAATTCACACAAATCTACTACAATCAATATTGGATCAACTAATACTGTAGCTTCATATACATACCTCTTGGATAAGAGGCTCCGAATATACCACTTAAGCAGTAATTATTGTGATATGGCAACTATAATATTATATATTGCGTGGAAACAGCAGAATTACTCGTGAAAAAAGTCTTTAAATCTTGTTATCGCGAATCTCTATTATTCGTAATGTTATACGGGAGATTCGATAAACAACTACCTGTAAAAAAAAAAAAAAAGAAAAAAAGAAAAAAAAGAAAAAAAAATTTATCTTAATTATTCGTTCTCTTCCTCGTCGGCCTACAAATGGATGCCCATACTTACCAGATAAATAACTTTATCCGAATCCGATACACAGCGCCGTTTCGAGTATATGTATATAAATATAAATTTTTTTTCTTCTCATTTTATTACCAAACTCACATAATACAACGTTATGCATAATGCATTCATGTCATCGCGGCTTTTATTCCCGCGTTGTGCCGCCACTGCCGCCGAGATAAATACCTCGTCGATCATTTTAAAATACGAACGCACCGGCTCTTCGTTATTTTTACATTTTCAATGTGTACACATAACGGCATTTAATTCTCCGATTGTTGGATATACATATGTATATTGTAATCATTGGCTCGTGCGACAAATTCATTATACAGTACGCAAGGTGTACCAGAGTCTATAAAACCCAAGAACCCCGTGGTGGATGTGAAAAAAAAAAGAAACTCGATGAATGCCGTCCCGAACAATAACAGGAGGCGACAGTCGATCTTGACAACCAGCTTGTTCCGTCGTAATAGTAGAAGAGAGAGAGAGAGAGAGATTCGAAAGTCGAGGAAAATCCGAAGGGAAGAAAAGCGCCTCATTAGAGAGGCCCGATTGTTGCGATGGAGCGCGCACAAAAGAGAGCCGAAGCCCTGGATCGGGAAATCAAAGAAGTCGAGAGAGAGCGACGGACGGCAACGGCGATCCCAAACTCGTTTGCCCACTTTTGTCGTATGGATATGGGTGCACCGCGTACTCACTTCCGTCACCCGAAATCATACGCTAGTCCATTGGTAAATACTCACTTGTGAGCTACAGGAGATTCTCTATTTTTAATGATCGATGGGCTTAGATGTTCCTTCGAGATTACTTTCATTGAGTACTCGACCGGAAATGAGTAATGACTTTCTCATACGGTTTTGCTTGTAATTGGTGTTTACACGAGTCGAGCCGCGGTACAGAACATCGTTATGTTGGAATTGGACGAGAAATCGATAATGTATGAATAACATTTCGGTAGAACGTATAGTTTTACAATGTTGTTTTAGTCAACTATATCTGATGCTTTGAGAAAAGGACACTTTGAGATAATATACTAAAAAGAAAAAAAATTTCTCAGAAAGCACACAAACAACAAACCTATTCATTTGACGAGTTATACTGGTATAAAACAATAATTAAACTCCAGAAAGAACAACAGCGGCGTGGAAGCATTAATCTATACGCTATCCTTCGCTGCGTTTCGACAAATACCATCACCAACCAACACTTGATGAATGACACAGGATAACATCCACTGACCTTTCGCTTCCGATGAAAATTACGTTTTATCGTAGCGCAGTTGGTCCTTATCATTGACCAGCTTTGGGTTGATAAAGAGTCGGTCGTAAGGTGGTGGTTATTAATAGAATTCGATTTACGTGCAACAGTCAACATAAAGCACGGTGTTTCCTTACCGATCCACAAATAATACCCAATAGTGCCCGTACAATAACAAAAAAAAAAATTCGAAAGAAGGAAAAAGAAAAAGAAGAGAAGAAAAGACACCAACAACGGCGCAAAAGACGACATTCCTCCTCACGGCGGAGCATCACCGCGCGCTCGCATGGAGTATAGGCGAGAGCCATCGATCGGAGCAAAAAATTCCCGAGATTCCGGCTCATCGCGCTCTTTTCCCTCTCTACAAAACACACGCGCACCCGTCTACGTTACAGCGTCTCTCGTTCCCCAGATTCGCATTCCTTAATAAGCCGTAAATCACACCTCGACCCTCCCCTCTGTCCGTAAATCGAGTGATCGGGTAAGAAAGGAGGAAAAAAAAAAAAAAAAAAAAAAAGAGTATAGAAGACGGAGCAGTACACACATGGAACGAGAGCGCACCGCGGGAGCGAGAGCCCTGTCGTCCCGATAAGGCCGGACTCTCTCTCTTTGCCGTCTTTTTCTTCCTGTTGTTGTTCCGCGCTCTCGTGACCGCCGGGGCGAAAGGAAAGGAGCAGAGAGGAGCATGAAATTTAGGGCCGGCGGAGCATTAATTTAAATTGATCGATCGCCTCTCTCCCGAGCTCATCCCCGATCCGGATGGCGCTCGCGCGCCGATATAACGCGAAATTGCCGTGCGGCGGCGTGCCAATGCACGTACACACACGCGCGAGCTTCGATGCAATTTTGTACGCGCAGGGGGAGGACTGCTTACTTGGCTTTCCTGTTTTTTTTTTTTTTCCCCTTCTCTCTCTGGCTCAATTTTTAGTCCCCCGCGTGCGCGGACATGAGTGATTACCCCCGATGTGATAAGGCGCCGTCTCTCTGCGTATACGCGCGCAGATGAAAAACAATGCTGCCGTGCCGAGGGACGATGGTCGATTAATGCTCGTGTGTGCACGGGTCGGAGATGCAACGTCGGGTGAATTACCATACGAAATTTTCAGCTGAAATTATGGAGGCGAGAGTTATACCTTTACGGCGAGCAGAAGAAAAAGAGGTCGTTGCGACTGGAAGGAGGAGCTGCACCTGCGCTCTTGGATGATAATTATTTATAAGCTCGCTCGCGGGAGATGTGATGCGTAATAAGAGCTTTTAATGCCATACACGGTGCTGCTGCAGTGCCTTTCAGTACATAGTATCGAGGATACCTTCCGTATGGTAATCATGAAAAACTGCCCCTGGTTTTCCAGTTTTACCATTGTTCACCGCTTGTGGGTTAATAATTTGATAAATCACGTGAAAACAGCATTTTACAATTTCGCGGGTGTTTGCGTGATCGTCAAGATTGGATGCATTGGAGTGTTTCGTGCGATTCCATCCATGTGAAGACTTTGCGTTGTATATCCAACGCGCGTTTAATATTCACTAATACCCGTGTTCGCCGATTTCATCCAAGTACACAGACAGCGTACGCGCGTCATTAAATTTTAAATCGAAAAAGGAGAGCCAAAAGGATACGTAAATAGGTGGGTATGTATATATTATATACGTGTACGAACGAGCGCGATTATATACAGTTTACGGTAATAAAAGATGCCGGTTAATCGAAGTACCTGTACCCGTACAGCGGGCGTAGGATAATTTGAAATTTATTACGGCAATTTCATAGAACGATTTTTGGGAGTAAGCGCACACCCGGTACAATTAAAAAACCGAAAGAGGAGGGGAAAAGAGGGGATTCCCGAAAAATAAAACCACGCGGGCGCATAACCTTTTTTTTTTGTTCCTCCTTCTTTCATCCGCGCGATAAATTAAAAAGCCCCCCCCCCCCCACTCTACCGCCGATGCTCTCTCCAGCTATTTGGATTTTATCTTTCATTGTGACCATAAAACGTATCTCTCGGCTCCGAGAGTCCCGGCCTTAAAGTCCCATGCATATAGTGTATACACTTTAAGCCACGGGGACGAGCGGGTCAACAATAAGCGGGACATGATTTACGTAAAAGACGAAGAAAATAAAGATGGGCGAGAAGAAGAAGAAGAAGAAGAAGAAGAAAAAAGAATCCCGAGATGGAAGAAAGCTGGTGTCTCTCTTATCCGGCAGTGTGTATAGCGTGCGGCGAGAGAAAAAGAAAGAGAAATAGGGAAGGGGTGGGGGGGAGGGTGGCGTGCATGACATTAACGAGCGTCCGTCCCCACGGAATTGATATCATTGTCCGTGGTACCTGTATACACATATACCCGCACCACCACTGCCACACAGGTATTTCCCTAATCCGAGGCGTAACCTGAGCATATTGAGTCAGTCCCCCTCCCATACAATATTTAAGAGTGTGTATATGTACCAAAAAGCTTCTTTTTCTACTTTTCGTGTGTATCTCTCCCTCAAATCCTTTCTCTCTCTCTTTTTCTCTGGATTCCGAGGCAGCGTTTATTTTTTTATTTATTTTTTTTTTTTTTATCTCAAAAACTTCGACACCGACTTGGCAGCATTAGGTCCAGGCTCTCGAGTGAGCGTCTCATTAGACGTAGCGAGCGAGAGACAAAGTGTACACACGTCGCGCATAATGGACGACGTGGACCACAATACCCATAACCCCGTAGAGGAAAAGTACGTGTAAGCCGTTGGGTGGCGAAACGCTAAACACACGGACAAAAGGAAGTGTAGAAAAAAAAGAGGGAGAGAGAAGAAAACAAAAACGGCAACGGTAAGAAAGGCCGAGAGGAGTCGGGGAATGATATGGAAGAAGAGAGGAGGATGAGACAAACGAGCGAACACGCGAGATGTTAAAAACGATGCGAGAGAGAGAGGCTTCCCGTTCCCTTCTTCTTCCTCTTCTTCTCCTGTGACGTGTACCTCTTGCGTGTGTGTGTGTACCGATGCTCGCCAATGAAGGAATGTGTTATGTGGCGCTGAGCGCGGAAAGGGCCCAAGTGTGTATACGCGCCGGATACGACGATGACGATGATAATAGCCGCGCGACGGTGTGGGCCGCAGTGTATACATATATATTGTTGTAGAAGGAGCCTTGTCCACCTTTTCTTTTTTTTCGTTTTTCTTATTCCTGTCGGTGGTCAGCCGTTAGATGTGTGCGAGTGCCGGGCTTTTGCCCAACTTTTTGAACAAATAGTAACGACTGGACTTTCCGGTGACAAAAAAAAAAAACACTTTTTGTTTACCGTTCACTCGACGCCGGGGAAACACGTATCCATAACGCAGTCGGTTCTCATCAATAGTCAATTCTCTAGCTGCCTATATGTACAATATATTTTAATACACGTCTTTTTTCTATTATTATCATCGGCGCGGTTCGTGAAAACAGGTTCCCCCCCCCCCCCCCCAATACATATTATATAGTCGACTGTTACAGTGTAGATGATCGGTATAACATAAAAACGGAGCTCGGAAAGGACGTGCCGCGCAATAAAAATCGGTATTCAAATGACAAGCGTATGGGACAAGGGAGGTGGGTATGGTATAGCCAACAGGTGGCTATTACAAAAATGTTGTAAAACAAGCGTCGGGTTTACGGATTTTTGTAAGTGTTACACGGATGTATATAAGTATACCGTTCGGGATGTATCGGGAAAACGCGCGTGGAAATGAACGAATACGAGGAATTCCAGAGCGCAATAGGAGGGCCGAAGGGGGGGGGGATCTTTAACAAGGCGGGCAAACGAGGAAACAAAAAACGATGAAGCGGTATAAGAAACGTAAACGAGGGTAGAGAGGGAGAGGGCTCCGATACACACACACACACACACACACATATACGTGTATAGAGAAAAATCGAGTCCGTCTCGGCGACGAGGTAGGTAAGTATATAAGGTATACGTAAGTATAGCGGGGGACACATTTGGTATATATACATACACCCTGCGTGTGTACATCGAAAGCAGGAAGAGCTAGACGAGAGAGAGAGCGCGGACTGGTTCACGGGACCTAATTAGTCAGGGATGCCTATATGTATCTGGAATCTCATGAGGCGAGCGAACAAGCGAGCGAGCTTTGGTTTTATGCGTTACACACGCCGATGCGGGACCGATTTCTTCACCGCACTGGACCGGCACTGGGGGGGGGGGATTAGCATACAAATCGATTTAAACTCGAGATAAATAGCTACGCCCGTCTCTCTCTTGGGTGGATCCTCGGGAGGAACGAGCGAGACAGATAGATATAGAGGGGGGGCATTATCTCGCCGAGCCTGACTGACGCTCTCTAATGCGGACTCGATTTTTTTTTTTTTTTTAGGGACACACTGCTTTTACGCGCATGAGCTCGCGAGTCACTTGGAAATCGTGGCTGAAAGCTCCTCTAGCGATGAAAAAATGTCCCTGCAATTTAATGGCACGGAGGCGTTTACGACCCGAGAGTTTGCTCAACAGACCGTTTTTTTCTTACCGGCCATTAATACGCGACGCTATTAAAAGATGGGGGTAAAAAAAACAACTACACGAGCGACAGTTCGATACATGCCTACTGATAAAACAGCTGTGCAGTCGGTGGAGTCTTTTTTTTTTTTTTTTTTTTTTTTTGTTCCCTTCAGCACCGGTGCTGTTATATAATTCACGACGAGAGCCGTTATGGCGTTGGTATGGTGAAGAAAAAAAAAAAAAAATCGCCCGATTATTTATGTGTAATACACACGAGCTCGTATAGGTATAGTTTCCAAGGAACGACTGGATTTATGCAAATGGCCACATTTCCGATCGCCATTACGTTGGACGACGCACGGTCCGAGGGAGGCTTAAACAATAATTATAATAGGATCGGATTCCCGAGTAATTACTCTCGGGAGGTTGTTACGACGACGCTTGGAAATCCATTTTTTTTTGGGCTTCGGTGAAAACTCTCTGGTGTACGTGTCCCTTTTTTTTTTTTTTTTTTTTACTTTCAGATATTGTATCACGAGTTTTCGATCGGTTATTCGAAAGTCTCTCTGTCTCTGGGCATCCTCGAAAACAAGCTATTGTAAAAGATGGAATTTACGATACGATTGTGACCCCGATTTTTTCGGGACTTCCGCTTGATTGTGTCCCGAGGTACGCGCGCTTGGCAGGTGGTACTTTAAAAATAATGCAATAAAATCCTCACAATTACTTACAGTTTATTTTACAGTGATACTCCGCACTGGGTGGAAAAAAAAGAAAATTTACAAAACAACGGGTGGGTATTTCCAGATGGTAAAATCAAATCCAATCAAGCCGAGGTCCATACGCCGATTCGCAGCCTCATCGTATAATTACGCGCAACAATGGCAGGCGCTGCAAGCCACAAAAGACTGAAAATTGCGCACCTCCTAGCGCCGAGTTGTACGAAAATCCATCGCCTTTGTTATCCCTGCAACGGTACACGTGTGCTGTAGATATATACTTGGACAATACGTCAAACATGATTATATTGTGACATTCGTGAAGTTGGAAAAAAAAAATCTTAATTTGACATACCGTATGTATACAGGTGTAGGTACACGTAATATACCGCATACATTATATTACATCCTTGCCCTCTCACCTTCAACTCATTCGAAACTGATGGCCACGGCATATCATACATTATACGGGATACCATCTCGTCAAACCGTATAGAGAAATCCAGTCCCTCGCACCCATACGTGTACATAATATACGTACAATCGGAAACCCCAGCGTCCGTCAGTCCAGCTTGTCTTCCCTATTATATTACCATCTCGTATAAGTATACCGTTATATTATATCCCAGCGTCGCTAGAAAACTATAAAAGAAAAGAATAAAAAAAAAAAAAAAAGGAGAAGAAGAAGAGAGAAGGCACATGTCTCGCGTCAGTAGTCCATCGGCCGCTCTCGTTCGACTTGGGTATACTTATACCGCGTAAGCCTTGCGCAAACGGATTAGAAACATTAGATGAATATCCTCTCTGGCTTCACCTGCTGTTTTTTTTTTTTTTTTTTTTTTTTTTTTTTTTTTTTTTTCCCGTATCCCCAACGCGGGAACACGAGATCTCTCTCTCTCTCCTCCCATTGTTTACGTCTCGACGGTCCAGCCCATGCAAGTGAGATTTATAGCCCTGAATTAGGCTTTTTCAACGTCAACGCTGTACGTATATACGTATGTATGTACACACTTATACGTAAGCATCGGCGCTGTTGTTTATTACCCGGAGACAGCTCTCGATATCGCATTATCCCCCTTTTTTCGGGACCCGATGCACACTCACACCCGTGGGTTCGACGAACTTTTACGAGAATGTGGAAAATAAAGGGCCCTCGATTTATCCAAGTCAAATCGGGGAAGATTATACAGAGAGCGGCGGAGGGAGGAAGGGAGGGCTTTCTTCTTCTCCTTCTTTTCCTCCATCGCGGGGAAGAAGAGGATCGCGCGATATGGCCCTCCCCTCTCGAGAATAGCCGTACATGCACGTACAAGGGAACGGGGGGTGAAAAATATTTCAAACCTTGAGCGTTTCTCCCGGTGTGTGTGTGTGTGTGTGTGGTGCAAGAGAGGAGCTATCAAAGGCGCATCTGTGAAAAAATTTCCAGACCGATTCTCATCGGAGCGCCTGGAGAGCCGTCTGTGTGTCGAGGGGGGGTTTGTACCGAAGCGAGCGCATAACACATGTAGTATATATATATATATATATATATATATACCTGCACGGTATACGAAAGTGGAAAATCTCAGTGGCAGTAGAGACCGAAGGGTGTTTTATTGTTTCCCACCGATGCGCGTATGTTGCGGCAGTATGGGTGTATCATCGATGATTATCCGCGCGTGCGAGCTTCTACATGTCGAGAGGTGTGTGCTGGTACACGCGATGCAAACGACCAACGTATCATAGAGTAGGTACAGCGGTTACGGGGCAAAGTTCGTGTAGTCTCCGTTTGGTATAGTTCAACGCGAGAGAAATTTCGTAAAAACATTGAAGTTGCAGGTGCAAAGGGCACGTGGGAGCGTCGCTTTTGACTTATCTCCCGATAAGACGAGGGAGAAATGTACGAGCCGAGTCGACCTTTTGTGTTCTCTTCACAATTGTACATACCTATAATTACTGGTGTAAAATTTTCCAGCTGCAACGAAGGGGGTGAAAAATGTACCCTTATAATAATACTCATACCGATTTTCGCCGTAGCTCGCGAAAACAACATGTACAACATGTATATTGACTCCTGGCTGTACAATTATTATCATCGATATACGCGCAATGCACGTACACGCAGCCTCGACTCTTCTGCGAGTTACGCTCGTTAATCCTCGTACAGTATATTATGCATACCTATGCATAAATATACGCGTAGGGTCGTTGCACCTCCCACGCGTAGATCGGCCACGAATCGCAGCAGCTGGTCTCCCGGTTACGTCACGGCGGCCCCGCGTATATATATATATGTACTTACAACTCGCCAACGGGAGCAAAAGAGAGCACGGCCCCGTTGATCGCGCTCTCTTGGCTCGGGATATGCCGTGTGCCATGTACACATCCTATATATACAGCGGGACCGGAAAGCGAGCCCCTATATACTGAGCCACGCAAGTGGGCCACTCTTGAAGCGGATGAACAGGTGAGCCGACGTAAATCAGGGTGAACTCGAGCGAAAGCGCGAGAGAGGAGCCTTGGACCGAGACCAGCTGCTGATGCTGTTGCTCCCGTATACATACATAGTACATACACGTCCCCATTATATTATATACACGCCATTCATCTGCAACGCGTTGTTTGGGTGTGTGCATGTATATGTTATTATTTGTACGTGCGTGTGCCGGTTGTGCGCTAACGTCAGGTGCGTCTTTGTTGGGAGTAGATACACCGCACGCTCCTCGAGACTTTTTAACCGCACGCGCGGTGACACTCGAAACTTTCCTCGCGCACGAGAGTATATTATGCTTGATGATCTTTTTTATCCTTCCTTGCTTGCTTACTTGGGATGCCAATAAAAAAAACGAAAAAAGTGCCGCGTCACGCGCACCCATGTGTATATATGCACATGCGGGAGATGATGTTTGGACGCGACCAGTGTTTGTATTATGTACACAGCGAGATTTTTTTTTTTTTTTTTTTTTTCGACAATGAGTAGCACACGGTGCAGCGAGCAATAACATATAGGTATTAGGTAACGAAACGACTACTGGAGCGGCGGGGGATGAGACAAAAAAAAGTTGTATCAGAGAGTTTATACGTTCAAGGATGACCTATCGGTGCGTGGGGTTGAACAATTTCTACCAATAACAATTCGTTTTACATCAGATACGTCAACGATAGCTCCACGAGACCTATTTTATTTGCAGAGCTCAGAAAGATAAAAAAAACTTTTGCTCGAAATTACACGTCTTACGTCCTGACGGTGCTTTAGTCGGGCCGATATTATTGTTACCTAATTATTGTTATTACGAGCGATGAAAAAAAAAAAAAAAAAAGCAGCACAGCAGCGAGTGCAGAGGCGGTGTGAGATACCTATGCCTATACCCATATACTTATTGCTGAAAGGCAAAACGGGAGGAGGAGAGAAAGACTAAAACCCGAGTATGGAAACCCCGAGCAAACACCCATAGGCACAACGAGCGACTTACGCAATGTTATTCTACTTTCGAATGCGGTGTGTTGCGACCACGTTTCACGGGGACTACGACGTTGAGTTGACAGTTTTACCTTTGCCTCTACTTTTTTTTTTTTTTTTCCTACTTCCCCCTTATTCTTATTCGGTCCAAGCGCATAAGTAGTAAAATACTTTTAATGAGCTCTACCTGCAGTTGATTGATTACGCGGTGGTCCCGGTTTAGTCTCTTTTGTCCATGTGCACGCGTAATTGAGCTGTCGATTCATTTGGTTGTATAATGCACGAGAGCCGCTGCCACACTGCCGGTCTTACCATTAACAGTATACTTACGGGTATATACAATACATAATATACTTGATGTATCACACATAGGTCCCCTGTATACATGCAGATTTTCTGAGGTTTTATAACGTGATTTTCCAGTGTTTGTTTACCAATTCCATTGTCGAGGAAAATATATGGGGAAAGCTCCCTCTTTTTTTTTCAAAGAGATAGCTCGGCCCTGTTTATTTACAACGTAACATTCGTACATCATGTGGATGGTCCAATAAACTTCACTGAAACGTTACGACCAAAAACAATGTAAGTCGAGCAGTAGCAGCGGGGGGTGGACTAGTTGTACTTGTCACTCGGTATATAAATGTACAACCAACGACAAGTGCCCGTGCCCATACACACCAGCAGCGTTTACCTGTACCGTATACATTACACACCATGATCCGAGGTGTTGACTGTCGCCTTGGGGGTGCGAGCGATAAATTCGCGCGAGATTTAACACCGCGGCGAGCTATACGGAGCTCCTCCTCCCCCTTTCCTGCAGCAGCGTTTGTCTCCCCCCCCCCTTTTGTCTCGACGATTTTTACAGCTCCGCTCGTCCTTTCCGTCCCTTGCACGCACTCGACCGGACAAAAGAGAGGAATGTCCGGTTTTTCGAGACATCGCTCTTCTGTTGGAAGTTAGGGAGGGTTTTGTTCTCACGTGGGCCGATATAAGTTAATGGGCCCTGTGGACTTGTCACGCGTTGCATTGTTGCGTCCTAGGAGAGATCAATGAACTCGTGAGTTTTCCAGTAATGTAGTATAGTTGGCTGCAAAGAGAGAGAATTTTTAAGGGAGGAAAAACAAAACACGCTTTTTCGTTACAAGTCTGAAAAAGGTTTGCTATAATGGAAGCGTCGAGTGTTGGAAAAAGGTAAATTTGATACCCGCTATGTTACTTGTATATCAATTTACCCATCACCTCTGGGGTATAATCAAGTAAAACTAAAGTAGATTGATGTACTTTTGTGTCTCCAAGCTGGTGTATTGTCGTGCCGAGGACTCATATTTTTTGTGGAGGATAGGTATGAAATAATTGGTACATCAAAAAATGCCCCATAAAAATGCAACTGCATATTTGATGAAGAATGTAATATCAATCGAATTAAAATACATACAAGGGGGTACATAGGGCAGCCCTGTTGACTCGTGCGGAACGGCACTTTTATATACAATACATTTAAATATTTGAGAGGAGTATTTTTGTCCCGCTCGCGTTTGATTGCAACATTTAAACTCTCACATTTAAAAAAAGGAAAAAAAAAAAAAAAAAAAAAAAAATTCCGTGTCCCAGAAAAACATGGGAATAAAACTAAAATTCCAATACCTCATCTCAATAAAGCTTTCAGCGGCTGTGATTCCTTTCCCATGAATTATTTATTAATACACTTACAACAGGACAGCGAGAGAGAAAGAAAAAAACATCTCTATCATAATACCTGCGGATGTATATATTATGTATATAATAATATACCGCAGAAGGACACAAAAGCGACAACAACAACGGCAGAAGCATATAGCAGCTGGCCAGCGCTCGGATGCTATACATTCGAAATTCCAATACGATGTTGTAGAGTGGAAAAAAAAAAAAAAAAAACCCGCAGACGTGTGTATAGGTGTATCAAACTCGACCTTTTGGAAGAGAAACAGAAGGAGATATCCCTCATAGAGGAGCATCGGTGTACACTGCAGGCATCTGGAAAACGCGGGCGCGCGAGGAAGAAAAGATCAAAGCAGGAGAGAGACACCGGGCGAGGTTGAGGGGGAGGGGGGGGGAGGGAACCCTTTTAAACAGTATCTCAGCATTTACTGTTTATCAACGAAGCCTTTGGTTTCGTTAAAGCGATTATGTGTAGGCTCTCTCTCTCTCGTTCGCGCGCGAGTGCTCTCGGGTGGAGAGGAGGAACGATCCAATCTTATCTCCGGACGAGCGCGAGGGACCGCGCATAAATTATTCCGCCGAAAGAGGGGGGACAAGTGAAGATGAGGAGACTCGGATGTTTCGAAACGAGGGGGCTTCCCTTCTCTCGTTAAAAAAAAAAAAAAAAAAAAAAAAGAGAGAAAGAAAAGAAGCGGCTCTCGTTTTCCCAAGATTTTTGGTACTTATATTCTCGGACAACCGAGACCACGACAAAGCCGGAGAGAGTTCACGGCTGCCCTAATCGGAGAGCGGAGGCTCCGTTTGTACGTGCATAGTTTTTTTTTTTTTTTTTTTAAATCTCATTTTATGGATGCATTGTAAGACGGGAATCCAGCTTCTTTGGGATAACTGTTCGCGGTGATGCCGGATGGTGATAGGAAAAATCTGATTGCCCGCGCGCATACTTTGCCTCGTCAGATTTTTTCGTTCCTGGAGCGATGAGTCCGAGTGCGCGAAAAAGAGAGCCGTTCAACAATAAGTATGGGTAGGTACGTAATAAACGCCGTGCCAGGGAATCTTCGTAACTGTTGTTGTTTCCTCCGCTTGCACTTACTTACGGTTTTTTCGGGAACGCATCGCACGCGCATCGCCTTCGTCGTGCGAATAATAACAATAACGGGTCGAGGCCGAAAGGCTTTGGCGTGCTGAATCGAGAGCGAGACTGCAACTTTTTTTTTTTTTTCTCGGTCGCAGTATCATATCGGTGTATCTGTAAGTAAGTTTGGACTCGGTTGATCGGTGAAAAAGTTCGTTTTTGTGCATCAAGTTACTGCGTGTTTTTCGCAAGTGTGTCAGAAGCGCTTTTAAAAAAATGATTGGTCACAAGGAGAATTTCTTATTTTTTCAAAGTTCAAACTTTGTTGACGAATGAATAGGTTCAAAAGAGGCCACATTTACGTGTGTGGGGCGTGATGATGTTGGTGATGCATGAAAAAAAAAAAATCTTTAAAAAATAAGATATTTTAAGGTTTTTTTATAAAATCTAACGGGAAAAAAATTCCCATGTTTATTTAAATTACAACTTTTGTGTTATTTTGTGTAAAAAAAAAAGAAAAAGAAAGAAAGAAACAGTAAAATACAAATAATTTTGCTAAAATAACGTAACTTACAACATTAAAACTTAGATTTGCTGCAATAAAATAATTTTTTTAATCATACAACGATTGATAAGCTGCTTATATATTTTGTAACAATTTTTGAAGTTTACTTAAATCTCTATTATACTGACAAGTTGCACAAATCTCACCAAAATGTCTATGATTGTTTAATTAAGTTGTAACTTTCCGCACAATACTGTTTGAAACAACGCACTTGTGACTTTTTTACAGCTTTTGTTATGTTTTGTGACAAATCTAATGGGTCCTGAATACACATGGGTGAATCAAAACGAAAGATCGAGAGTTCGTCTGATTCCAAACGTTGTTTGTACAAAGCAAATTCTGTCGGCAATGACTCAGGACGCGCAAAGGTGCTTTTTTTCATTGATTTACCTTTGTACGGGCATAAAATGCTTGTTCTGTAATCGTAATTTGCATAGAACGAGAAAAAACCTTTGAGATGATCCTTGAAACTTGAGTTTGAAGGAGTAACGTCTACTGATTCAGGAAAACCACACTCCCATCCTGTTGATAAAAAATTAGTTTGAAAAAAAAAGACTCAATCATGTTGATATAAACTAAAAGTTGTTCTTACCATCGACGACCTTAGAACGATTCTTCAGATCAATTAATTTCCGTACACTTGGGAAAATTTTTTTGGTTTGCAAATAAAAAATAACAAACCAACAGATGGCAAATGTTGTGATACATTCAGATCCAGCTAGTTTGCAGCTAGTTAGCCATTCCTTTAAATACAGGATTAGCTGACGACAAATGGGATAAGCTTGGTTATACTTCCTAAAACAGTAATTTTTTATGGAAACCTTTGTTAATCGATTGATTGTGTGATATAAAATTTTTTTTCTTACCCGACAAGTGTGGATTTTTCAACACCAAGACCGTTGGTAACAGATATATCACATTTCAAGCTGGCAGGTATGTGTCGCAGTTTTAAAATAGGTACTCGGGTATCCAATAAAACTTCATCAATGATCCAAATATTTGGATTATCTTCAAAAACTGTCTCAATCGTTAACAATATTTTTTGAGCTGCTGTTTGACTTGAAATTTCATGATACTTATTTTGGCAGTCTAAAAAAACGTCTACATCACTGGTTGGAAAACCCAAGTTGGATATTCTTGATCCAAAAGTGTAAGCAGTTGCATCGGGATATATGGACTTGACTGTATTCTCGATATCTTTCAGCAACTCAAGCTCACTGCCTTTTTCAAAAATAGTCTCATCAGACCTCTTTATCAAATTATCGACTTTCATTTCTGCATTTTCCAATAGATCGATGGTTTTACATGACATTTTAGACTCTGTGAAATCACCGTTGTCTGTAAAACGTCTGTGATACAAACTTTCGCAATGTAATTTGTATGCATCGGTTTTACCAAACCAGAAAGTTATACAGACAGGACAGAAGTCAAATTTCAAAGTCACATTTTTTTGACTCAATTTATACGCTTTGGATAGATGAACTGCCATTTGCAAATGTGCGACGAAATCCATCTCATAATTGTACTTTGTGTCACATACCAAGCATAAAAACTTCTGTGAATAGTACCAAACATTTTCAAGCAGGTTGTAAATTTCGTCTGATAGCTGTTTTGCAGAATTTTTCCAATCTTGAGCCTTCTTGACGTGGCCTGCCATTTTAATGTGCAAATTAATAGTGGTGGTGTCATCTTTGATATTCGTTTTACAAGCATAACAGTGGATAAATTCATCACACTTTTGAAACATGTACTGCTTAGCTAATTTAAGATCACTGAATTGTTCAGGAAAATCAACAAAGGTTTTATCATTGTCCACCATCGTTCGGATGTTTTTAATGTGTTGAGAGTCATGTAGATGTTCATATATAAGATTCTTGGCAATGGGAAGTATCTTATTGCATGGGAAGCATAATGTTTGAGGTGGTGTCGAAGGAAACATCAAACTGACTCCTAGCTTGAGCAAGAAAATTTCGTTGGAATTTAGGTTGTACATATTGTTAGGCCCAGGTTCAATACAAAGTTCGATGTACTTATTACCAAATAGTAAATTGTTTTTAGTAAAAACTTGTTTTTCTTGAAATGATTTTGACATTCTCAATTCGGATGAATGTGGATGTGCCTTGCATGTTAATTTGTTCAAATCTGATTTCATTAGATTATTCAACATTTTATTAAGGCCCAATTGAGTTACTTGACTTCCAGCATGATTTTTTTTTAAAACATCCTTTGTAGGCATATCCACTGGCTTCATGTTTACTAAAGAATCTTCGGCTGATTTCTTGGAGCCTGACTTTCCTAGATTACTCAACATCTTATTAAGGTTTGATTGAGATACTTGAGTTGCAGAGTGATTTTCTTTAAAAGCATCGTCTGTAGGAGTGTTGTTTACTAAAGAATTGCTGGTTAATTTCTTGGGTTCTGACTTCATTAGATTATCCAACTGTTTATTAAGGTTCCACTGATTAACGTGAGTTACAGTGTGATTTTCTTTGAAAATATCCTGTGTAGGAGTCTGTACTGGCTTGTTTACTAAAGAATTCCAAGTTTTTGCAGTGGAACTCTTTTTACTTGTGCTTTCAGCAGCATGGGTAATAATGTTACTATCAACTTTCATTAAATTATTACTCAAATGATTAGATTCTTTTGTCATAACTTGATGCTTATGTATACGAGATAGAGCATGCTCATTAATTTTCGAAGATGACATGTAGTAGCAGCAAATTTTGCAAAAAGCCTTCTTCTGAGAAAAAATAAAACACTCACTTGCTACCTTCTGTTGATTAGTTGCCGCATTTTCCTCAGTCCCAAGATTTACTTTATCTTTTAATGCACGTTTATGCTGCTTCCCCTCAATATGGCTCAGTAAATTCATCATACCATATACAGCACAGTTGCACGCATGACACGTAAAAGTGAAATTTACGTTAACGGTATTGCTGAACGTGACACGATTGTTAACTAACAATTTGTGTTGCATTTTATTCATTGTATCACAAGCCGAGCTTCTATTCTGTTGCTTCAGAAGGACGCGATGTTTATCCAACATATCTTGGTGGCTCTTGCTCTTGAAGTGCTGTTCTATCATTTCATAGCTTGGCCGACAGGTCTCGAAATTGCACAAGGTACAATGGTATCCTAATTGATTAAGGAAAACACTGTTTTCCAAACACTTTTTAAACATTTTTATTTGGTTTTGCACACTTGCTTTACCGATTATATTATCCTCAAGAGGAAACTGTACTAGGTTAGGGTGGACAAGTTATACACACACGTTGCACTTGCACTAATGGCACTTGTCACGTCACGCTGATAACAAAATATGAATCACGCACACCCATGCATGCACAGGGACTTCCCCTTCCATGTACTTATATATCGCATTAAAAAGAAACAGACAATTTCTCCCGGGCCACACACGAAAAGTAAACAATGCCATCAGACAATGCATGCTGCAGGTGCATGAGCTTTCATGACACGAGCTGGAGGTTTCCGACACACCACGTCAAAAACTTGTCGTAAATGTCATAAACTCGTAATCTTGTAAGAAATGTCAAAAACACGAGAATTATTTTTTTTTTTTTTCTATACCGATAACGATTAAGATAATTTTTCCGAAGTTTAAAGTGCAATATCTATTGTCAGACAATTAACTTGCACAGTGTCTCTGTACACTCTACCATGTTATCATTTACTCATATGTACGATTTGTAGAGGTAATTAAATCACTTTGAAAGTAACACGAATATTCGATCCACACGGATAAAAGTATACATTGCACCTAAATTTTGCCATTTTTCTGCATTGTGCAAATAACCTCATCCTGTATGTGATTATATCGAAAACTCCTGGACCACGACGCGCCACACATTCCTTCGAAAGGCGAAAAGACATAGTGTAGGGGGGGGGGGAGAAACAAAGAGAGGCGAGAGACGAGACGAAAAAGACGGGATGATGTATAAATAATAAGCACCTCGCCAAATAATATCCTCGGCATTATCGGTCGCGACGATACGCATCGAGAATTAAAGGTCTCGGGGACGAAAAATGGCTGTTCAAAAAAGCACAGTTTGTGTCAACCCTTTGGAGAGGGGAAAAAAAAACCCTCGGGGGGCCGTATACGTGTAACCACGTGTGTGCGCGCGCACACGCATGGCCGTTCGAGGGCCTTGGGATGACGAACGGCAGCAGCAAAAAGGAGAAAACAAGAAGCAGCGACAATTATCTTCTCGGCCCAAAAATGCGCTCCTTTAAGTAACTCTCGCGCATAATGCTCTTCGTGACTTGCCCTCGAGTAAGGAAGAAGGAATAAAAAAAAAGGGAACAAGAAGCGAGCGAGTAGGTATACAGGAAGAGAGCAGGTAGACGACGACGCGTGCCCCCGGGGGCCGCTCGGAAGAGAGCAGGAGCTGCAGCGGGGGGAGATCATACCGATTCCGCTCCTCTCGATCGGCATCATATACCCGTACAAGGCTCTCTCTTTTCCTTCTTACGCGCGTATAATGTATACTCGCTCGGTCGTGCACCTGTCCCTCCGATCATCCTACCTATATACCGACCGACTCCTCTTCCCGATCCCCGCAGCCTCTGGATCGCTACCATACGGAATTAAACCGAGAAAGACGTTATTGAGCGCACTGCAGCGCAAACCGGCCAATTATACAGAGAGAGCCGCCCATGTGTATATAAATATATATATGTGTATTGTGTGTGCGGTGCATCCGATCGCCTGCATATACGTGTGTGGGTATATATGTACACCGATCGATAGAAGAGAGGAATTTGCACGGAGGTGTATATATATATATATATATGAAGAAGCCGAGGTGGAAGAAGAAGAAGAAGAAGAAGAAGGGACAAACGAGAAAGGGGAGTGTAGATGCGGCCTGATACCGTTACCGGGGCCTCTAATAAAGTAAATAAAGAGCTTGCCGGACAAGTTGGCCTACCCCCACCCTCTTTTTCCTTTTCTCTCTCTTCCTTTGGACTTTCTTCTCTTCTCTTCTCCGATGCCACCTATAGGTATATAATATACACGCTCGCCCTTTTTTCGTCCTCGCCTCGTTTACTCGTCCCTTCTCTGCCGTGGTTTTGTGTTGCCTCGCACCACCTGATGACGATTTTGATATTTTTTGCTGATATGTACAGGTGGAGCAAAGGAGTTCTACCGACAAAAATACGTATAGTTACGTAGAGCCGTTCATTCAATAACGATCATGGTAAATCGGCATCGTTCCCGAGCCATCGTCCCGTTTGTCTTGTATGAGTTTTATATTAATTGACAAACTCATCGTTCAAACACGGATCCAACCTGTCATCAAAAAATCCACGCAACAGATGAGCCGTTGTGCAAACAATTCACATTTACATACCGGTCACGCGTTTAACCGTTAATCGAACGCGACGTTCGACATACCCCCCGAATACTATTTTCGATAACGATCGCGATGCGTAAACGCACGGTAAACAAGTTATGATGTGTACGGGGGTGGAGAAAAAAAAGGTAAACAACGCTAAGGGTTTTTCACGCCCTAATGGGGTACAAAGCACACTTGTCACGCCATTTTCACGCTCGAGCAGTTCTACTTACTGCACAACAATATGTAATTATCATCAGGGGGCGAGAGGTAAACATGACACGTATATAACATACAGGTGACAGCTTTATGGAGTCGCGCGCTCGTCGGTGTTGACGAAAAAACGTCAATAATACATCAGAGCGCGAGCGTTGGTAGCTTTTCTAATCGGCCTCGATGGAACGTAAATCCTTTGCCCACGCCATAGTACCAGCTGCACACCGCGATACTTTACCTTTTACCAACACGTAATATACATTATACATGTGTATCGCGTATAATCAGCGTGAACCATTGAATTACACATACGCGCTTTATCACTTTCATGGGTATATACCTAAATATATGCATGCATGCACTGATATTTTCAATAGAGAGGCGCGAAGTCGAGGCGCGTTGTGTTGTTGCAGCTGCTGCCTATATATTTCCACACCGCACCTGTTGTTGTCGGCGATTGCGTACGAGTATATATTGACGTGGGCTGCCGGTGCACGGCTTTCCCGATGCGCACTCGTGTGCAGGACACATTCCACGATTTGGATAAACAGTTTTTTTTTTTTTTTTAATCAGTGAGTAATTTATAAATACGTTACTCCACCGATACAAGTAATCCTTGTATGATAAGAGTTGCGTATCAAACGCAATTACTACGCTCATTTGCCACCAACACCACTACGTCCAACTAACAGCGTAAGAGCACTTGCTGTCATTGTATGGGCACAAATTAAAAAACAAAGCGAGAACTCTTAGTTGCGAGATAAAATTTTAACTCTTCCAAACGGAGGCGGAAAAAAAAAGAAGATTATCTACCGCGACCGCGTGAAACGTCCCGTCTCCGGCGTTAGATCAACACCCGATAAGGAAAAATATACGACACTTTTTCTTTTTTCTCGCGGGTCTTCTGTATTATCAAAACGTCTCTCGTTCACGTGTTCGAGAATAATTTTTTTTTTCCTTTTCTCTAAATACCAGATTTATCTACGGCAGCATGCAGGGTATCATTTCGCCGTGGAACCACTGGTTTATAATTAATTTAAAAAAATCTACGCACACAATGAGAAAACGATTTTACACAAAACCTCAGCCCCGTACGCAACACCATAACGTATAATATATATTATAATTTTTACTCAAATTCACGCGTAAGCGTAGTTCGGAACCCTCAAGAAATTTTCCGACGCTTAACTCGCCTCGTTTGTGCATGTATCCCAGGTTAAAAGCGCGTATGATTAATGAACACACAGGATATATCCATACAATTTATTCGAAGCGCGCTCGCACGTTTATACACAGAAACAAGTCGCTCCATATAAATATCTCCATATATGTTTGTATACCTGTACACGTAAACGTGTGGCTGCAGTGCGGAGGAGCGATTAGTACAGAGCACCTGCAATTCATCACTGGATGGTTATTTTGAAAATTGCCCCGACGTGGAGAAAAACAATGATATTAAATGTAAATGCCCCTACCGGCCGACCTTACGATACATTATAGGTATATATATATATGCTTATAATGTACCTGTGCCACGATCATCAGCGCAGATAACTCAAAAGGTGCGTATATACCTACCTATACGTGCATTTACATATTATGTGTACACGCTATATATATATATATATATATACGCATTTACCACGGCGTGATACATATATACGGGTGTGTATGAAAAAGCAGCCAATTTCATGCTCCATAAATTGTTTTCTCAGTCGCGTTAAACTCCAAAGTGTTAAATTACACAACGGACCTACATGTATAATATACTGTGCTGGTGGTGGTGTGTGTGTGTATGTAAGTATAGCGTCTAGCTTGAGCGCCAATTTATACCCACCGATCCCATCATTATATTGTATACACTTGTATACCTACTTTCTCCGCGAAATTCTTGCAGACGCAAAAAGCTTATAGCTCACTCGCGCGTTTACAATGTGGAATGAGAGGACAGTTTAACGCGCGGCCACAAAAACACAATCGCAATGTTCCGCATTGCCTATATTACTTACTTATTATAACAAGCTATACGGAACTTTTGCGATTCTAATCTTAATCGCATTATGAATCGACATTAAAAATATTTTAACGTACAAAAAAAATTAATTATCTTCGCTTTAGTTTTTCATTTTCCGCGCGAATATATGGACGCGCGTCCATCAAGACTATCGTATACTATATAGAGAAAGAGTGGGAGGTAGTGACAATAGAGGAGTGAATAAAGGAAGAAGAAGAGGAGGAGAAAAAGAGGCGTAATAGGCGCATGCGATTCGCTTAATAAAATCCACACGATCCAACGAATGGCTTTGTCTGCGTATATCACAATCGCGCATCAATGGTAATACCCAACTTACCTACACGAAGAAATCTCCAAAAACAACGTGATACCTTACAGGTAGTCCCCCCAAGACATCCTTTTTTTCTAAACTCCTGACCAAATAACGTCAAGGTGTGCGGTGCAAAATATAATCAAAATTGTTTTCAATGATATTTGATGGCCCTCATTTATCAATTGTGCCATTGTAAGCATCTTTTTTTCCAAAGAACAAACTAGGATGTGCCGAAAAGTATTTCGCTCAGAAACCTGATAATTATTGTGCCAAAATTGTTCAATTGCAGTTTTCTCCTTGTCGTGACTTTTTTTTTTTCAAAGACTCCAACATTTGTACTCGCTCAACGCAAGTGACGGGACGCAAGAATAGAGCGCACACGCAGAGGGCGCGATTCCACCGCGGTGATAAGAAAAACGAAGACGCCAAGAGGGAAAAAAAAAAAAAAAAGAAGAAGAAGATAGATAAAGAGCGACTGTATACGTATATTATTCCACGCTGGTTCTATAATTTGAGGAATTAACAAGTATCTGCCCCGAGAAACAGAGACGAGTGTGTGCACAACGTAACGCACAGCGGTGGCAGCGAGAGCTCACGCGTGTGGGTATTCTGCTCGAACGCTTTAATTGAGCGGCTGCTTACGTAATGACAATAATGATAAAAATACGGCACACGCGAGCGCAGCTCTGTATAAAATATCACGCGTTAAAACGCACCGTACATAAAGCTTACACTGCAGTGTGCGCTGAGTAGTCTGTCCCGTCGTGCGTGTCAGTAGTCTTTTTTCCCTCCTACACACATAAGATGCATACATACATATGTATATGTAAAAGCACGTGTCCCAAGCGTGTAAGAAAGAATGTAATGAGACTATTGTTTTGGCGCGCTCCGGTGCACCCATCCGTATGGATTATACCTATGTTGTATAGTATATATGTGTGTACTTTTGAGCGTGTACACACGTATACGTATTGTACACACCCCGAGAGGGAGAGCCGGGCCGTCTCGTTACGCAGGGAAAGGTGGTTTATCACCCAATTATCATTGACAAGCGAGCGAGCGCGACGGACAAAAAGCCGGCCGGCCGGCTGTAATGCCGCTACCGCACACACACATATATATATAAGTACACGCTTGGCGCGAGTGCGCGCGCGGCCTACAAAAGACATTCGCTGCTCTCCCGATTTCTCCCTCGAACATTGTTTTCGACTGTATATATATATATAAGGGAGCTACTGCACAAGAAGAAGAAGAGGCTGCCATCGGGGGTATACCCTCAAGAGCATATACATATATATACGTATACGCGGCAGGTATCCTCCTCTTCCTTTATTCGGACACGGCCCGCGCGGCTCTTTATACTCTCCCCCTTCCGTGCCCCGCTTCTTATACACTTTTCTTATGCCGTTGACTGCTCTTATAAAATACGCATACCTATATGTATATGATTGTATGCGTGTTGCTCTCTTTGCTGCAGAGTAATCAGCCGACATCTGCATACAAGCGTGTCCCAACAGCCCCCAACTGACACGTTACAATGCCTATACGTGTATATACATATATATATATATATATATGTGTGTGTGTGTACCTCTATACATCTGTACCCGGGTGCGGAGCAATCGCGGTTGAATAAGGAGTGTATACGGGAGCGCGAAAACCCTACTACTGCTACTCCCTTTGTCCCCCGGCTTGGCTTCTGTCTCCTTTTTCCTCGCGGTCCGCGCGCTATTTATAACGAATAATGCTGCCGCGGCTTTTTGAAGATCTGCCCTGCTACGCGTGCATCGACGAGAGATGGCTTATCTACATTCGAGTCATTGACAATGGTGGCCGAAATCGAGTCTCTGTCCCATGCTAATAACTCTTCGTCGCTCTTGTATAGGTGCCCTCTTTTTTATATTTTTTTTTGCTGTTTTCCGTCGCAGCCACGGTATAACTTGGCCCCTCTGATTGAGGAGCGAGTTATTTGCGTGCGCGCAGCGACTCTTTTCTGTTTTTGGGGGGATGGCGAAACAAGAGAAAGAAAACAAATCTTACAAATTTTCTTCCCAATGGTATAAGGTACAACTCTATCGGCACGCAGTCGAACGATGGTCGTCGCAAAAGTCTTTTATTATCTATTCGTACGTGATGCGTGGCATGTGTCGGGTGGAAAAAAAAAAAAAAAAAAAAAAAAAATATCTCATTCCATTTAACACAATGGAAACTGATAAGCGAGCAATTAAAGTTTCTCAGATATAAGTAGTTGTGCCGATACTCATTGTACGTATTATACGCAGCTGCTTTGTGTATTTAACGATTACTTAATATGTGCAAATGGAGTGTATAGTATAAAGGTAATACAACGCCGCGTCTTACCAATACACGGCTGTGTCTACTTGTGCTGTTATATAGATAAACTCACTGTACAATAGTAAGTCAGTTTAGATTTTTTTTCTTCTTTTTCTTCTAAATGAACACAATAAAATGATAACAGCAGTGCCACGGGAATAAAAAAAATCATCCTCGAAACAATGGCAGCGCATCTCGTGTATAATTAGTATCCGAAATAAAGACTGTAATTTCACATCAAAGCGAACCCTCTCGGCTTACTCGAACGTATGCGCAAAAAGGAAAATAATGCCAATTCAACGCAAGTGCAACAAACCCCCACCTTCCTTCTCTTTTCGAGAAAAAAAAGGATCCTCGCATGGACACACGGCCCTAAAAGCAAGAAAAAACATACACTCACACAAGACGCGGTGTATAATAAAAAGAAGAAAAAAACCTCCTCGAGAAGGAAAAAGCCTCGCGGGGATACGTATCCGTGGTATTACGTGTATATTCTTAATTGCGCTCTTTCAGCAAAAGCGTGTATATATTTCAACGTGTGTCCCGCGCGAGGGAACAAAAAAAAAAAAAAAAAAAAAAAAAAAAAACACGAAGGTGGGGATGAGCCCCGCGTATATATACATATACGCACGGCTAAAGAAAAGCCGACCACCCGTACAGCAGCGCGGATCCGCCGCACAATGCGAGCGTAATATCCACGGCTCCGCTGCTTTTTCTTCTTCTTCCCACAGCATCGCCTGATGCACACCACCGCCGTAATTGTACACACACGCGCGGACCTCGACGCGTGTCAAAAGGCAATTGCTGCCGTATACAGCATCGCGAGCGCGCGCATGAGGGTACATATAATGTACACACACACACACAAACGCACGTAGACGAAGACGGAAGTTATTCGACTCGAATTGAATTATTTAAGGCGAGAGGAAACAAGACTCTTATTTTCTCTTTTATTTCGTGCACATATATATATATATATATTATAATACACGTCCTCTACAAGGGACGCCCCGGCGGACGCGATTACACATTGTGCGCACCGAGAAGCAAAGAGACGGTATTATTCCCCATCATGCACGTGGAAGCGCGAACGTGCTAATAACGAAGGCGAATCCGCGACGGTGGGGTAAACCCGATGTATGGGCGTATTAATTAAAGGGACTTTGCGTGTAAAATATAACGAGCACGCCCCCGGTTGGCTCATTATCGTCTCCTTCCTCTTATTCGGCGTCGCGTGTATGTATGTATATGTATACTGCACCTGTGTGAATGGAGGACCCCGATCGTGGAATATTGCTAATGTTTGAAAACCAGCACGCCCTTTTGGATTATTGTGGGTGCACGGGTATATAATTACATAGTATACGCCGGGTGACATATTCTTTTGGCGCGGACATGTGTATTGTGTAACAAGAGACCGAACGAAAGTGTCCTCGAGAGAGAGAGTCATAGGTCGGGAAGGGGTGGCTTTCGGGTGGAAAGCGGGAAAAAAGCTTTACTTTTATAATTCACGTGAATATGTTATGTACTTTTGCACGCTGCACGCGCTCGACGACTTATTAAGGAGGAGAAAGAAGGTTCTTGGTTTCCGCGCATTATGTAATGCGTTGAATGCGTACACGAGGCGTTATGATGCGCGATGGACGCTCCGTTATTTATGCCTTCCCCCCCCCACCCACCCTGCTCTTGTGCCATTTAAATAGACGCGAGAGGCATAATGCATATACGCAGTGGCCTTTGCGTCATACATATACGCGTATATATTGTACGGGCGTGTATAATAGCATCGGCTTGGGCTTAATTCAAAGGGCGCGAGTCCCATTCAGCGAGTCGCTACCGTCGTCTTGATACGTGTGTAGCAACGGGCTACTCGTGTGTATAACCCAACATGTGGCTTTTCTTGTCTATACTTGGAATGTATGTACCCTTAGAGCGCCTGTGCACGTGGAAGGATAGTATATGTAAAACAGATGAGCGCGATGACAGACTCTCTTTTGTGAGTTTCACGCCCGTGTTTTTTTTTTTTTTTTTTTTTTTTTTTTTCATTTTTCTCTGTCCGTGTCTGGAGAGCTTTATCGACGAGAAGACTTTGTAAGGTATACTTTACATGTAACTGCGTCCAATTAGTTTTACTTGACGGTCGATTGTACCTTAAAGTTGAGATGAATGTTGAATAAAAATTACTTTTGTGCAGTGTCATCCCTTCTTTTTTTTCTTTTCATGGGAAATCTGTGGATTATTTTTTTTTTGAAAGGTAGTTTTTAACACTGTCATGATTACGTTTTTTCATAGAAAATTTCAACCGATTTGACACTCAGTCCTAAATATGTAATATACATCGTGCAAAATAACTCCCACCAATAAAATTTGCTGTACCAGTAGCTAGAGGAAAATTAACTATATACATTTGTTGTCGTGTGACGTTTAAATGGGCAAATGTTGTTAATACCCAAGTACGTCCCTTGTACAATATACTCTTGACGTAAATATCCTTTCGAAGAATAAAAATTAATGAAGCATTGGGAAGGGAGAGAGAATAAAAAAAAAAAAAAAAAAAAAAATTAAATGGCATCCATTACGACACGACAACCAATACGCCCGAGAAACAACGCGCCGTGATGTTCATTGAAATTTAGAGTAGCGTGACGCGGTTGTGGCTAAGCTGGAGTAGGTATATATATACATATATACCTCCCGACCGCTACTCAACCACGTACAGCAGCAGCAATACCCACTAAGTGCACAATATGCATATGTATATCCGTATACAGCGACAATTAACTCGCTTCGAGACACTTGCATAATGAGAAAGACGATGCGCGCCGGGAGAAAGAGAATAAGCTGGAGATTGATGTATTTATACTCAATACGCGTATGCCTATATGTATATACCCACGCGTGTGTGCGTCTAGCGTGCCATGCGAGCGATATCGACTTTTACCGTACCCACGGTATTAGATTATTCTTTCATCTGTCGTAGAAACAGGTAAAGTTACCATTCCTTGTCTTCCATCGAGTGCGTGTATATATATTATATGGTCATGCAGCCTCTATCCATGTGTGTACTTCACACTTATAATACATCCGATAGGTACATGTACGGGCGTGCAATAGCGAGGAAACTTTGTTATTTAAGTTTTTTTTTTTTTTTTTCACGCTATGATGCAATTATTTGAGCTTCACCTGCGTCTTTGAGCAGCAACTACGTTACAAAGTGCAAGTTTTTTTTTAGCTATTGCGCAAAGTGGTTTTTGCGAGCTGATGAAATTCCACACAGTTATTATTGGTAAAAAGGAAACAATCGATTGGTTTTTTCATCTTTTTACATGGGTTGTACCTCTGATGCATCAAAATCGATTATTATTTAACAAAAAGAAAAGAAAAATACAGTTGTACATTACTCGACTCAACGTTTCCCACATACCTCGTTGGCATAAAATTCTTTTATTCGACGTTCGCACGCCATGCGCGTTCGGCCTTATAAATACGAACAATTAAAAATATATGCCATTCTTTCGAGCAAACGAACCGCAAAGCACACCGCCCAATGCGGCAGATAAGCACGAAAGGTGTATAAAGTATATAGGAGGAGGATCGAAAGGGAGAAGAAGGAGACAAGGGAAGAGCTAGCCCATGGAGTAGTAGAATATATAATACGAGAATAAAAGGACGATTTGATTATTGCGAGCAGCGCGCGTAAGAGCTCTCGCTTGCGAGCTGATGGGCCCGTGTGCGGTGGCAATAACAAGCAGCGGCGGCAGAAGAGAGGTATATAGTGGCAGCCCCGGCACATCCTCTCGCGTCGTTCGCTCGGCATACATGGCCCGTCATCGCCGCGCATAAATCAAGCCTCGCCTAATTGCGAACATAAATTATTGTGATTTGCCTCTCGACCTCTTCCCCCCCCCCATCTCCTCTCTCCGCCGGCCGGCCTTCCGCGTGTCATGTGTGCGCTTCTCTTTTTGTCCCTGCCCCTCTTCCTCCCTCTCTACTGTTACTGCCTCGCTTGCTGCTGTTGGCCTCTTCCCTGTTATCTGCCGTCCTTTTACGCCGTAGACTCTTTATCTCTTTCTCTCCGCCGGCCTTAACGACATTCAATATTCATGAACAGTGCGGCCGGCGACTGAAGAAGCCGGCCGGTCGCTGCCTTCTTTTAGCAGTGTGCGTTGTTGCATACGTGTATACCTATAGTGGCGTCGGTTGGACGCTTCTCCCACGATTTTGGGGAGGGGGGCAGTGCAGATTCCGTTATCGCTTCGGAGGTTCACGGAGTGGAGGAAAGGTTGGATCCTTTTTTTTCTCCATTCCACACCGGTGTTTTCAACTCTTTTGCCATCTCACAAAGTAGATCGTTTTTTCTATGGGAATTCGATTATACGTCTTACAGGTACAACTTGGGAACTGGAATCACCTGGAATTTCCTCAATGGTTTTTATGGTTTTCTATTAGTCATTTTTTCAAGTAAATACGTGTCTTAGTCGATTTTATTATCGCATGCTCTTATGGGATTTTTGTTTCTAAAACCTCAACAAAATGTCGAGTTTGTTGGTCCATTGTATCGAGAAAACTCTGTGGGTTGAGGAAAGCTGCTTTTACAGGATTCCCGACCAGCGTTAAGTATAGCATAGTGACTTGGTTGAACCTCAGGCAGTATACTATTAGGCTGCTCCATGTAAAACAAAAAAAAACAAAAAAATCCATTGTTGGTGCCTTATTTCACGAAGATACGGGGTATAAAAAAGATACAAACCGTATAAAGTTATAGCTTAGGTTTATGTAAAAATTTTGCGATAAGCCCAACGAGGCAAAGTGACCGCGAGACCACAAAAAGCAGATGACACGGTTTAAACCATATAATAGCTTTCGGAGCAACAACGACGTACAAGCCAAGGCATCAAGCAATTGTCGAGCTTCCGATGAAACGCACCGAGAAGAATTACGGGCAAAAGCAAATATAATAAAATTTCCGAGAACACCCGTCCCCGTTCCGTACTCGGCACACACATGTACGTTCATCAATCAATCATGCAAGCGTCGAACGAGCCTTCGCGGAACTATGAAAGAAATAATCGGTGTTTCCCTCGCGAGGAGAAGAAAAGTGTCCGTATATCGACGCGTCGTCGTACACACAACCGTGTGCCGGACTTTAGACAGGGAACGGGCGAGAGACACACGGTTTTCATACACCCCACCTCACCTCCCGTCGTCACGTGATTGTCATTTTCCGGCGCACATATCCGGCTGCAGAGCCGGCGTTTTTCTCCCACGACTCTCGCGTTTTTCAATTATTTTTACGATCAAGTCGTCGCTCCTCCTCTCATCGTCGTTGTCCTCCTCGTCGTCGCCGTCGCGTCGTCGTCGTGCGATGCAAAGAGAAAAGGGGATCGAGAGAGAGAGAGACACAAGGGGATGGGGGTCTAGAAGGGAGCGAAAAACAAACGAGAGCTACAGCGTAGCGGCAATTACCTCGGCTATCGGCGCGGGGAGATCCACCCCTCGGTGGTGGTATGTAGAAAGCGGCACATGAGTTAGTTGTACCCTATACACATCTAGGGGGTGGGAGAAGGCCCAAGTGTTCGCGACGACTGTTCTCATTTCCTGCGAATGTACCATCGAAAAATTGACCCACGCTGGTATAAGCATGTATAATTATGTTGGAGACGATCAAAGTACATGTACGAAATAATAGACAAACAAGAAATTGCGGACGTCACCACCGCGTAACGATTAGTTTGTAATTCGGATAAACAGTGGCTGCTCTCGACCTTTTTTTTTTTTTTTTTTTTCTTTTTCCTCCCCGCGTGGGCTCGAGGACAAGACAGTCGAATGAATAATAAAAACCCCTTTATTTTCCCATATCAAACGAGGACAGCTTTGACGACTCGCTCGTTCATCCGTCACTCATCAAGATAACAGGTCTGGGGGGGGGGGCTGAAGAGAAATGACTCCCCCTGTTTCTCCCGCCGCTGTTCAAACATTAAGCCAATCGATGTAACTCGAAAAGAAGCCAGAGCTTCGCATAATTGAAACGCAAGCACCTCTCGGTCGTCCTCCCTCGTGAAAGCCGGCACTTGTCTCCCCGCAACAACGAGCGGCGAAAGAGAAAAGCCGACCCTCGAGCCAACAACAACAATAACCCCGGAGAGCTCCGCCCCCCCCCCCATTTTCGTCCGGCTCATTGTAAATTAATTACCTGGAAACGGGGAATATCCGCTGCCGCCTGATGGATGCGCGCTCGCGTGCACTGCGAGAGGGGGGAAAAAAAAGTAGTGGAGCTCGGAGAGTAGGAAGAAAGAGAGGGAGAATTCAATGGAAAGTAAAAACTGTCCTTTGATCGAAGGATGCTTTTGCCGGACGACGAGAGGGAGGAAAAAAAAAAAAGACCAGTCCTGTGTGTGTACACGCGGAGGATCCCGGGGGCTCTCTTTCAAGCGCTACTCTCATCCCCGATGCTGCTGTGCTGGCCGGTGGTACACACGCTCGCTCGAAAAGGCCATTGATATGATTCACGCGGTACTTGGACCACGCGCTCCTTTTTCAGTGTCCGAAGTTTAATTAGTCGTTAATTTTCTTTTTGCTCCTTTTTTCCCAACCATCCCCCACCCCCACTCGTTTCGATACGCGAAATCCGCCCGTCCGGCTTTTATCATTCATTAAACTTCCTGGTTTTCATGCGCTCACGTCACGGATGAAATTTAACTTTTTTTCTTTTTCTTTTTTTTTTTTCACCCGAGATTTCACGTGTCGCTGGGAGACCAATTACGTATCTTCGTAAGCGTTTTAGCGCTTCTATGTATACATACAGCCTCCCCGACTCCCGCGCCCCTCAATGGTATTTTTCGAATTCTATGTGTGGCTATACATATACTCGTGGCGAGGGTCAGTTGCGGGCTTTGCCGAGTTGTTTGAGCGTTTTCACGGGCGAGCGGGCATTTTTAGGTAAATTCGTGTCGTTAATTTTTACCACCCCCCCCCCTCTTGCCGCGAGAAAGTTTCCGATTGACACGTGCTTGCGGTCCTTTCTGTGCGTTCGTTTAATTAGTCGTGTATAGGAAGATACAAAAAGGAAAGAGGGCGAGGGAGACGGTGGGAAAATTTTATGATTCGCTGCAGTGGCGCGTTCATTGATACATAAAACCAACTCTCTTGAGCTATATGCCTATACCTGTCTCTTGATGCATTTAGTATCGTTTCAATGGGTGAACGCTGGACCAAAGTAATTTTTTTTTTTTTTCATTAGAATATTTGGTATACCTTAATTTCTTGATATGATATACGCGGTGATGATTCATCATCTAATTGAATAATTTCATGTATCGCCGATATCGCAAAGTTAATTAACGCTTCGCTCTTGAATCAGAAAAATTCTGCCGACCTTCCACTCCTACACTTACCGCGAAAGAAAAAGAGAAAAAAAAAAACAAAAAGTTATCTACTAAACAAACACTGTAACGATGTCACGCCTAAAGTATCGGTAGGCACACCGGAGCAATCATTGTTACGTCAAACTTAATACTCCCGATTGTTGTGCGAACGTTCGACTTATCCAATTTCACGTACAATGGATACAATGACAATACAATATTCGTATGATATACTCAGCGTATGTAAACAGCTGTACCGCGTGAAACGTGTGTATATATGTACCGAGAAACCGCCAATGCCAGCTTTTGTGCGTACGCATAACTTCGTGTAAGAACTAGACAAGAAACTTCCATTAAATTGCACCGCCCAACCTCGATTCATATACCAAAGGAATCGTCAATTTATCGCCTCCAAATTGTTGTCGAAGTGCGACGCCGAGGAAAGCTTCACGTCTCACAATCATACATTTACGTACACCCAGCGAGCAGAGGGAGAGAGAGGAGGGGGGGGGGTATCCTTTTTATAATTTTTCATCTCGCAAGCGCGCCCATCGCGTACGGGTGTACAATACACAAAAGGTGTGGTTTTACGAAACTTTCGAGTGTCTGGAGGTCACGGGTGGATTCGCGAGCCTCCACTAATTGCATTTGAAAACTGAGAGGCCGGTGCTGCAATTTGTACACACACGCACATGTGTGGTGGTGGTTCTCGATGTCGTTGCCACCGCTCGTCATATGAGTATATAATATACGCTGGTGGCCCATCTCCACCTGGACAAACACACACGAGACTCGACACCCGTGGATACTCGCTCTGCAGTTTCGACTCTTTGGTCGCGGTGTCATTGTGTGCTGGCATTGTTATGCTAATTCAGTCGGGAGGAGATGAGCCAGCGACAATGTGCCAGTCTCGATTTAGGAAGCAAGTTGGGGAGGGGAAAGAAGAAAAAAAAAAAAAACCAACAGCCATGTATACGTTCGAGCAAGCAAGCAAGTGAGCAAGCACTTGGACAAATATTAACTAAGCAAATCATTAGTGCCTCCACTGGCTCCCCGCCACGACACGCTATTCCCATTGTATACCGCGTGTACTTGCGTTTGTACGTATGGGTCTCTCGCTCGCACACCTCTCGTATTGTGTACACATAACTACCTGACGGGGACACACACACACACACACACACACACACACACACATTGTCATCCTCCTCGGGATGGCTTCGCCGTCCTCGTCATCGTCGTACGTATAACACGCAAAGATTATTGACGTAGGTATTTCGTATGCGCGCATACGTGTACTTGAGAATGTGTCTTTTGTGTGCACGCGCGTTTATTGAAATTACCGTGAGCACGATACTCGAGTTTGTCCAATAAATTTCTTCTTCGCTTGGTCTTCGGTGTACTCGTATATATATATACCCGGGGTACAAGAGGGAACGAGGCGCGGTATGGGCTCCCACACTATGGGTTGGCGTCGAATAGTGTCGTTGTGTGGGTTTGGCAAGTTTAAAAAAAAAATCCGCACTCCAAGTGAAACGGAGGGAAAGTTTGTTTATTTGAGTTTTCTTATCGATCGCTCGTGTATCCTATGCTGTATAATATATATGATGTCTTCCACTGATGATGTTGATGGGATTCTTGCATGAAAAATTCTATTTAGTCCATATTATACGTGTACATGTTTTTTTTCCACATGAATGAAAACTGACGAAGATAAATTTGGCCAAACTCGTGCTTGAATATACTTTTAATTCAAGTTGTTCGACTCCTTTGATCATCTCTGGTTGAGAAATTTCACTTGATAATTTCATTGAAAAAAAAAAAAAAAAAAAATCAAGGCTTGTACTTTTGGAACAAAGATTATAGAGATAAAACTTTATTTTCCAGCTCTTTCGAACTTTTAACCTACGGTTTTTGCGTTTATTGCTCGAAGAAAATGTTCCTCGTAATTTTTTTGCTAGTCAACTTTGCGATTTTCTTTTTACTCTGGAAAAAATTAAAGCTGTTTTCCGTACTATACTTGGGAAAAAAAAAAAAAAAAAAAAAAAAAATACTACTCTGATTTCATGTTTTAAAATTTTTCCGCAATCTCAGAGACACGTCCGAGGATCTCGTTTTAAAGCATGCGCTCGCCAAATGAATAACGTATATGAGTAACACCCTCGCACACGCGTAACGAGACACCATCGAGTGCAAGAAAAACCCCAGACACCGCGAGCACCTCGTAGCCGTTGTTATTTTTTCACACGTGCAATTTGCACACACGCTGCAGAGGAAGAAAAAAAATCACCAAAGGGGCATCGGGCAAACGAGCTCGTCGAATCATACTTTACAACGAGGGCGCGCTCCTCAATACACATGTAAGTACATATACCTCGACAGCCGCGGTCGAATTAGCGCAAAAACCACCACTTACGAGCGAAAAACACAATGATCGGAGGCGGGAAGAGCGTGAGATATACTCCCCCTAGTGCAGCGCGCGCGCGCGTGCGATCGCGATAAGTCATCAGGCGCCGAGAGCCGCACATTGTGTCTGTGTGGCAGCACCCGGCTCTCTTCAATTAAATTAAAAAAAAATCTCTGCGCGTATACAACACGTCACAATGGCTCTACATCCCGTGTGTGCCCCTATTGTTGTTGTTTCTCTTTGCCAGAGCACGCATGCGTACAAGCGACGAAACAATAAAAGCAACTATACGAGCCCTCGGTAAGTAAGTTAGTTGAGCATATATTTATATACAGCAAGGTTACGCAGGATGACTTTTCGAGTGCCGGTGCATGCTTTGGGGCCCGAAAAGTCAAGAAATACAACATACATATGTGTAATCCCTTGTACCCCCCGCATATCGTCCGGGTGGCTCTCTCTCCCTCTCTACCTCAATGCAATAATGGAAACGACAGGCACACGCTTCTCCGAGTAGTACATGGTTATATATATAGCGCACTGATAGGCTATTATGCAACACACGAGCGCTAGAATGTCTCGAGAGCTTCATGCACCGGGACCCCCTCCTGCCCCCGTTGCTCTTCATCTCCGCGTACAATATTACTTTCGTTTGTTCGAGGGCCCTTTTGCTACGTGTGGTGATTTTTTTTTCGATTTTTTTTCTTCCTTTCTCATTGAGACGAAAGTCGCTTCAGGATTGTTTGATTTTTTTTTTAACTAGTTTCATCGAGTGCGATTAGTTCGTTCTCATGGCTTACGCGTTGGTGGCTTGGGACTTTTGGAGGTATCTGACGAGTAGGATATTATTGAGTTTTGTTTTCGTACGCCATCGAGCAGCTTTTGAATTGTTGAAATTGTACTGTTGTTCTCATTGCAGTTAGGTATTTGTACCCAATTATGAAAATTGGACGGTACTTTACTTTGCGTAGTATCAATGTAAGAGTACAAACTTACTCGCTGAAATGTACAATTATTACCATATTTTCTGCCGTTGGGAAAGAAGAAGAGGCCTAATCGACTCTACAGCGTTAAAAGGGGTGGCGTTTGAAGACACCTCGAAAGCTGTACTGTTAATGTACATATATATAGTTTATTTTGTGTTGTAGTCCGATTTCTTTTTTTTAAATTACTTTATCAGTTCCAGCAAAAGTGTATAATGACCTCCATATGATATTGCATTATTTATTCTTGTGACCGTCAATGTTTTTCTTTCGTATACACATCTCAATATAGATATGACGAATAATTGTTAACTTTGCGTCCAAGTATGCGCATAAAAATCAATTTATATAATCAAACAAAAAAACACAATCGTACTGCAATGAATACCATTATTATGCACCATTGAAACTTCTTTCACCCCCGAAAAAGAAAAGAAAAATTACCCCAATTTGCCATCGCAAACAAAACCCAATCAATAGAGTGATGGCGACGCCGACAAAGACTTGTATACGTGTACGCGTCTTTGGAAAGAAAAGCCAACACCGACGATGAGCGGCAATTACAATTATGGAGTCGAGAGAATCTACAGGAGAGAGCAGCCCTTTCGAAAAGAGTTACAAAAGTAATGGGGCCCAACCATTGTCGCCTCACTCGTACACACACACGCGCGCGCGCACTCGCCAACGTCAGCTCAAAGAAACCGAATCATCCGACGAAAGGTAAATTGAATTTTGCCTCCTTCTCTGCCTCGGTCTCTTTCGTTCGCCACGTTATCTTTGCCCCCTTCCCCCCTGCCATCGACGCCCCGCTGCCTTCAGGCGCGCGCGTAACGCAATTACAATTGTTGTTTGAATGAACAATCAAGCGCCCTTGAGGAGTATAGTAGCGCGAGCCCCCCCCCCCACCCGCTTTTCGATCATTCAATTTCTGTTCAATCGACTTTTGCTGCTGCTGCACGCGCGAGAAACCATACACTCCTTCGCTGCTGATGCGTATTATACCTACTACTGTGCCACCCTACATAGGCGTGCGCATATATATATATACCCACCCACCCCTGCACGTCATGTAGGTATATATAATATCTATACCGTGTTATTTCGCGTTCTCTCTTCTGCGTGCGTGACCTTCTCTCTCTCTCTCTCTCAGGGCATGTACGTGTATGTGTGTGTGTGTGTGTGTATAGCACGTACCCTCTCATTTCCCCTTCATCCCATCACACTGTCCGTCCATCCGTCTGTTATGACAGTGTGTTATTTGTTTTACACAGACGCACACGGCTCACCCGTCCTGATCGAGCATTGCTTTATTATGCGCATTACGCGTTATTATCGCTTTTTTTTTTTTTTTTTTTTTTTTTTTCCTTCATTGTACGCTCTCGAAGGAAACGAACGGCCGCAGATAACGTTAGAATGGATTAAAATTCTATTACGCGGCGAGTAGCAATACTTTGCGATAAACAAATAACAGAACGTGCCACAACAAGGGGAGCGCGGTACGAGTGTGTGGCGCTATAAGTAAGTAATTTTCGTGGGAATCAGAGTGGGAATTAAAAGGAGAGGAATTAAGTACTGCATCGTGTGTGTTTACGTTTGAATTCACATAATACCTCTATTATACGAGTAAACGGAAAAAAAACGCGCCGAGTACGTGAAATCACAAAGGATGAAAAAAAAAAAAATAATAAATAAAGGATCATATCCACGTATCGCGTGCGTTCCTTCGAGCGAATCCGACTCGTCCGAGTTTGCACACGTGTGCTTTTCATCTGTATATTATTCAGGTATGAATTAAGATATTATACATGTGGGGCTCTATACTAAAATTTTAGGCGGAGCGTAAAGTTAATGAGCCGCGTCACGACTGATTTGCAATTGTACCTATAGCGATAAAATAACTCTGCGATCGGACTTACGTGCATAAATATACAAATCGTTACCTGCATAACTCCTCAACTTCCTTTCTCTTTCGTCGTATCGCGGATTTATGCGAAATTAACGCGATCGTAATAATGCCATGCTCAGCTGTTGGGACTCCCACGCACGACACTGCTTGTAATTTATTTCCCTGCCCAACCATAAATACATATGATGTACACCGATGTTATATACACGTGCAATTTAGAAAGAAAAGCAACAATGTCACTCGTGGCCAACATTCTAATTGTCTTGGACGCGCACATTAAAAAAATACTTCGTCGCCTCTGTGCCTCTTTGGGCAGTAAGTATAGGTAGGTAGATATATATAACGAGCCGAAGAATCTATCGCTCGATTATACGGCCATCAATCACTCGCGCTTTACCCATACCCATGTGTGTAATGCATACATATATATATATATATATGCACGCAGAAAGGCGATCGCAACTTTTCTCCGAGACAAATGTGTATTTTTCTTCTTCTTCTTCTTTCATCCTCGTCCAACGCAATTAGCCTCCAACTCGCAGGTATCCAGCGCATAAACACACGCCTCCTCCCGGTTGCCCATTACTTACCCCCGTGTTCCTTTTACACTCGCGCGTGCACGCGTCACCACTGTATTTCCACGTTACACGCCGCGTACATGCACAGTACTTATATATACGGCATCAGCAACAGAGAGAAAGAGAGTTGCTCGATTCTTTATTTTCGCCGTCGTCGTCTCGTTCGTTCTCTGTTATTGAACAACTTTCGCAGCAGTATATGTACATATACACACAGAGCTACCACACAAGCTAGTGCGCACACATATACCGAGTACATACAGTCAGCCAATCATCGGGAAAGAAGCGCGGGGCTAACAAAGTGACTCTTTGGAACTTCTTATTTCCTGGCGGTGACAGGGCGCGTATTAGAGCCTCTGCAGCAACCGGGGGGGGGGGGAGAAAGTTAATAACAGCCCCCGAGACTCATATTCGGCCCTTTTTACTTTTCTTTTTTTTCCCTCTCCAGTACGTCCTAGCTCGCTTGCGAGATGCTGTGTATTAGTCTCTCGCGAGCGACGCGCGTCTGATTGTTGTTTCCGATAAAGATTTCACTCACAAGTTTATATGGACTTGCTGGTGGGTTTCTTATTTTTTTTCCCAGCGAATATATGCGTGGACGAGCTTCCGATGTGGACGAAAAAAATGTTGTCCGAAGTTTTCGAGGCGTTCGCTAAATTCTTTGTAATATTCCGGCATTGGGAGCCAGGTATATTTACCAGATATTTATAACTGATCAATTCTTTATACATTTGAAGCAAGTATCGTATTGTCATTCAAATGATTACAAAAGATATTTTAGCTAGTACATCGAGTTTGAATGCAGATGTATACATGCAGCCGTCGATCGCTGTCGTAACTTGTACGGGGCAGTAATTAACAGAGTCGATATTTATTTTCTCAACTTTGGCGTTACGTTGAAAAAAAAAAAGAAAATTTGTTAACCAACCAAGTGACAACAGCAAATTTCTTGAAATGATGTTTTCGTCGAAGACAATTATTTTAGTAAGGCGCTGAATAAAAGTGGGACATTCCTTTTTAATTCCTACTTTGCGTAAAACCAATGCAGTCTGGGTCACGCACGCACGGACAATGCGTCTATATTATGTACGCTACTCTTACGATTCGTATGCAAAAAAAAAATAAAATAAAATCACCTCGGGTGAAGATGAAAATAATTACCTCGCTGATGGGGCCTTTCGTACGATCGACTCCTGAATGCGCCAAATTACTCTGTCTTCCAAACCTCACGTACCCGACCGCATGGAATCGAAAAAAAAGCACACATGGGCCTCGTTAAATCTCAACTTGTCGATTGTATTGTATACATTGTTATTACTCCTCGAGACGCAATATTGTCATTTTCTCTAGTTACTCGGGTTCGCACGATTATCCGCGTGTACATTGGTATACACGATAAATTTGAACGTAGTTCGATCTTGTCTCTGCAGTGCGCGCGAGCGTTAAATTGCAAGAGATACGCATCGTCTTTGCCGCGCACCGCTGAGCACTTATGAGCGCGACGGTGCATATATACGTACACATATGTGTGCCCTTTCGAAATTCACCTTTCAATTGGCCGCGTAATTGTTTAGCTTGTTCTTTCCCCCCTTGGTGTGGATTTGTTGGAGATCGGCGCCGTTTCGAGCTTTTACTTTTCGATCGATGTTGCTCATGGTATGTTGGTTTTTTTTTTTTTTTTTAGGATAAATGGTACACATCTTGGATCGTGTTCGCGTAATGGGTTGCCATGTTTTGCAGAAGCTTAAAAACTAAAAATTTGCCGTCCCCTTTGATTGAATTTCGGAATGACGGATTTAGAGTTTGTCTAAAACGATGTTGATAAAGGAAAAGAGAAAAAAAAACCACAAAAGAGGAAAGCAAAAGAGTCAAGTGTACTAACGTATACCTTTACCTTTACACCTAACTCGCGTACATTCATACGTGACGTCTCGAGCGAGATGCTGCACGCTATACGTGCACTGCAGAGACTTCAGCCAGACGGACAGACAGACCGTACAACATAGATATAATGTAATGTATACACGTATACAGTGCACGTACAAGATAAAACAAGGAGATGGAAACGACGAAATAAGAGCTGGTGTACCTGTGTATATACGATACCAATGTACGTGTACAGAAGGTGTATACGGCAAGAGCGTCGAATAAAAGCAGGAAAGTTGGCGGTGGTGGTGGCTGATGCTGGACAAGCACAAGGAAGGAGCACAAGAGGCGTAGGGAGGGAGGTGGAGCGGGTGAACGGCCTGCCGCGTCCTTGCGAACCACCTGACCACTGGGTAATATATACGTATACACATATACCCACGTAATATATACATGTATACAGTAAGCATATATACGCAGCTTTAACACCGACTGCGCCGCCACCGTACGGACTCGGCTCTCTTTCTCCCTCTCCCGGACTCTGGACCACTATATGATGTGGTGTACAGCATCCTCTCCTCACTCTCGTCTCCTCACATACATTTTGTGCCCACGTATACGTATATATACACATGTACAATGTGTGTGTGAATATATATATATATACGTAAGTATTGTATATATAAAAGTGATGGCGCGGGCGCTCGAGTTTCTCCGATTGCTCATTGTGTTTGACGTATAGGTGTGTAGACGTGTATACCCGCGGGTTATTACGCACGTTTTCATTTCGTATGTGATCCTCGTGATCTGAATTATCCATTTTCGTTGCTCAATGACTAAAGCGAGATGATCTTTGGTAATAGTATGGTGCTCGATAGCTGAAATTTTCCATGCGATATGTGTTATAGGTACATACCTACGCGAGAGGTTCTAAGAGAGGATTTTTCTCAAACCTTCAACTTTTTAGCAGGAAGGGAACTCTGGGGCGTAGAAATCTGTACGAGATTGTACAGTATAACACCTACACTGTGCAGAAAGTTTTTACATTAGTACATGTGACTGTAGAATATGTAAAAAATATATTAAAAAATGACTGTAACCGTATACTAGAGTGAAAAAAAACTATTATTTACAAAACTTCAAGTAGAGAGTTTAACAGTGCAAATTACAATCTTACTGCTGCTCATCTTTCGTACAAGCCTTTGTGTACTATGTAATCAAGCGTCCTCTTTATTCCAAGTAGGACAACGAAACAACAAGCGCCAATAATCAGCCGAGAAGAGCTGCAGGAATGGGCTTTCTTGTCCACTTTTCACGCTTCGTTCACTTGAATAAATTTTCTAGCAAGCCTATGTATATATATACTTGTATATACTTACATTACCCATGTGCAGCATAACAATGCCACTTTGATAAGGTAAAATATATACCCTGTGCCGAGCTAAACTATGACAATTATAAGTAGTGGCCAGGTGCATGTCATGCAGCGCCACCCTTGGTGTCAAAATCGTGCAACCGCGGGTACCCACATTATACGTCAACAGCATACACCGATGCACACTTTTAGGAATAATTAATTAATTAGAAAAAAATTAGTGTATTTATTCATCTGATAATGGATGTTATCATAAAAACAGGCTTTAGGAATATCACATACTCGATTTGTTTTAACTCTGAAGCCTTAAAAAAAGGTAAACATTTGTTTAGAAGTAGTCATGTGTACGATGTTACAGAATTTCAAAGTGATGGAGTTGGCAATTTGACACGTGCCGTCGTAATAAGACAGACCTCGGTAACTTCAGCTCCTTACAAAGTTAACTTGCATGTACGTTTTATTCAGATTATTTTGAAAATTGTCTAAGTTGCAATGCACATGAATATTACCTTTATTTACAGTTGGATAATCATCGAAATTTATGTAATTTTACTCCATCCGCCTTTGCGCTACTGATACACTGAACAACATAGCACTTTCTTACACCCACATTTCATAAACGTTTAAATAATAGAAATCACAATGATCATGTCTGATTTCGCGTAATTATCTTTCTTTTTGCCGTCTGCTTCTGAGAGTGTGCTCTGGATCGAAAACTAACGAGGCTTCATTAATATATTGCTACATTCAAACATTTTACAACCGTTTTTGGCACCACATAGTTCATTTTTTTACATTTGTGTAACTGCAATTTCATAATTTTGATACCATTTATGCATACGTGATGATAACATTTGTAAATTTGACGAAATACTGTTATTCTTTCCTTAGTTAAGCAAAAATAACAGTAATTTGGTACCCCAGGTTTCCTGTTTTTGCCACTACGCACGCTGGCGTCGACTCATCTATCCCCTCCCATCACTTGCACCTGGCCAATACGCTGTTACCTCCGCATTAAAACTCGTGTTCGTGATTTTTCCTTCACAGTATATACATGACATTGCGAGCAAAGCACTACTTATCTGGAGCTCGTGCCTCAAAAAAATTTTTATTTAACAAAATCGGAGACAAAAACGGGATCTTTTTTTGTGGATTTTCTCACATAGGTACCTGTCTATCATAGAAAAATCAAGTGATAACACTGCTCGTCCCTCTTTAAGAGAAGCCCTTGAACATAATATAGTAATGGGCCACGTTCAACCTCCTGCAAACTAAATGTTCCAAATTAATAATTTCTTTGTTTACAATGACATAAATTTATGTACGTTGTTATAAAACTATAAAATCTCGTAAAATTACTTTGCTCCATTTCTATCTAAAGCCGAATGAGTTAGATTTACGCATTCCCGCACTCACACATAGTGGGCCTTTTAATCTCGACGGGAGAGAAAATCCCTGTCTATCCCAACGTAGTGTGAGTAATAATGCCATTTGTTTCGAAACGAGTTCGATAGTAAACATTAGCCGGCGTAAAAAAGTGTACATATGCGTCGTAAAATATACGTGGGAACACCGGTATTGCGCGTTATGAGATAACCGATAGCGAAGAACCGATTATAATTCGTGCCCTCGGACCGACCGGACTCTCTATCAACTTGCTCCGAGTGAGGAAACAATCATTACGACATTACTCTGGAATTTTGTTTTCCCCCCCTTTTTTTTTGCTCTCGATCGCTCCACATAGACTTATATACACATACAAACAAAAAAATGCAGGGTTATTATAGGGGAAAACTAGATCCGTGGCGTCGTGTTGGATTTATTTATTATTGCACATGTAACAAACAAACGTCTCGAGTATACAATTTGCGATATACAATATCCGTACGATGTAACCTCTCGCGTCGACATCACGTTTGAGACATTGTAGTGCACAGCTGCCGAGTAACTTGGAGAACAACTACAGTGCAACTGGAGAGTGTAGTTGTTTGTTGGGGTGAAAAAAACGCGTCCGTTGATTTACGCTTGGGAAAGCATCGAGCGTCGCATCGAGAAAACCAGATTCCTCTCGGATTTTCAAGCCCCGCAGCTTCATTATACACTCGTACACATTTACGGAGGTAAAGCCGGGTAAAGCACGTGGGTGAGGCCCTCGAGCGTACGTGTTGGTACGGAAGTAGTGGTCCCTAGACGATGACAAATTCCAAGAGGCATACATATAGTCTTGAAAGCATTGGAGCCGCAGCTGACAGTGGAGGGCCTGCACACTTATTTTTTTTATTTCATTGTTATTCCAAAGATGACTCTACATCCTCGAAACACTTTTGCCGCCACGGCGAGTTTCCGAGAACGCGAGGCTGCTTGACCGCCCTCTCCCCCGCTGTTATTCATTTTCCCGATGTGGGCGCACCGCTCGAAGGCCGCATTGTTGTCCCCCTTTTTTATTTCCAAGTACCGCGTGTCCTATCGCGCTGCTCTTTAGGTTAATTGCCCACGTTTATGGCCGGTATTGTAATAAAGTCGCTGGGATCGTCTCTCCCACGCGCATTCACGCCCATAGGACGTGTCGACTGACGGATTAGTGCTGGTTTTTTGGACCGATTTGTCTCTACGAAACGCCATTGTTTTAATTTATCGTACTTTTATGTTAAATCGAGCGAAAGTGACACTGAAAATCGGTTCACCGGTCCACTTGCGATTAAGACGAATGACCTCGATTTTGCCGTATATGACTACGTGGTTCTCGTTGAAACGAGTATTTTACGATATTTTCTCGTTTTGATATGTAAAACAACTCCTGTCGTATCTAATTGAAAAAAAAGGACCACAAAAGCAGTATTGAGTTGGGGAATGATTTTAGAAACGAAATAAAAAATGAATTCGTATGGACCGATTGAACCAGAAACATTCCTTGTTCCTCTGTTTCAGGACGCTACTGCTGTGATTCCCCCCGATGCTTGGCGTAATTACCTGCCGGTGAATGGGGTCGTACCGGCCGTAGAACCGATCTGCTGGAAGGAGATTCGTGCCCGGTAAGTAAGCTGCGCTACGTGCGTCTTTATGTTACACACCTACTCCTGATGGTATTTATATACATATATATAGTATCCAAGTGAAGCTCTGACCCGCGAGCTGACGTATTTCTGTCGCTTTTCGCTCTCGGGAGGATCGAAAAGAAAAACCTAACCTCAAACTGAAAAGAGATCGATACATGAGCTGGAAAGCGCGCGTGTGTGTATATATATATGCACACGCGGCATCCGAGCAATAGCAACAGTAGCAGGTCGACAGGAGAGGCCCGATACTATTAAGATTTATTACCTCCCATATAGGCGCTCTTCTCCCGGCCTTTGCATCTCGGCCGGTCTGCCGACGGTATACCTTTCTTGCATGCGATTGCTTTTTCGCGGTGAAGGAAGGAGCTGAAAGCCGGCGTTTGACGCTTTGGAGCCCACCCCCTTCCCCCTCGCCCATATAACGATCCAAAGTGACGTTAACAATGAGAGAAAGAGAGTAGATGCCAGGGGCACTCTGACGGCTCTGCTCTCGGTGTGCCTTTCTCCCCGACTCCCGCCTGATGTCTGCGCTCCCGGGAGAGATCGGCCGATCTCACTCGCTAAAGGCCGCTTCTGTACTGTCACGGCTGCTTCTACCGCAGCGCCGCTTTTACTTCGCCCCGTATACACCATCAGCTCTGAACTTTGACTCTTTAATCAGAGAAGGAGTATGCGCGCTCTGCCTGACTACCTATCTACTGCATGCCGACCTGTTTGCCTCTGACTGCAAACAGCCTTGGTGGGAAATCGGCTTCGGTATTTGGATTTTACAGTGGAGCTGTTTTGTGTCAAGGGAAGTCCAAACATAATTGAAGTTTTTCATGTCAAAGAGAGATTAAACGAAAATCCAAGGTGAAAAATTGAATAATCAGACGTTAGACCAACGAGGAACGATTTGATTATTTTTTCATCCGTGTCTGCAGGAATGTCTCTTCTGAAATTGCTTTCCCTAACAAAGGACTCACTACAATCGCTGAATTCATAGGGTTGTCCTGGAAAATGTAGTGGTATGTGTGTTAAAAATAGTTCAATTATAGTGTTAAAATTATTATCTGTTTAGTAGAGGGTAATACATTTTTAAAGTAACGAAGTGCAAGGGGTTGAGTAAGTACCGCGGGGAGAGCGAGCCATTGATAGCTGACCGTCGTCGATGGCACGAACAGTGTCCGGTGACAGTTTCCTTTCCAGTGTTGGTCCTCCTCTTCCCCCACCCCCATGACTCACCAACCGGCCGCAAGATTTACATATCTCAAAGCCTGAGGTATATATATATATACGCGCCAGGGGGCTGCAGTGCCTATATGCAGCTCGATAGCACGCGGCGACGTTAAAAATTCGTTATTCTCTCACGCGCACTTGCTCGTTCGCTCGTCCTTCCTCTTTTTTTTTTTTTTTTTTTTTTTTTTTTTTTTTTCCCGATGCCTGTCGGTTGGTGCTGCAGCAGTAAAGCTTTTTAGGTACTCTTTTCCTCTTACCCCTGTATTTGTGCTGCAGTTATAGTGTATCCGTGCGTGTAGTGTGGATGTAAGCTCGTGTTGTGTACCGATGCCATGCGCGACGAGAAGAGGAGAACCAGAAACCCGAATCCTCGAGCTGATCATGACGACAATTTATGCCATTTATTTCTTCCCCCCTTTTTTTTTCTTCTTTCCACGAATACGGAAAACTCACGCGAGGCTGGTTGTGTTTGCATACAATGTGTTGAAGTTTTTTTTTTTTTTTTTTCTTCTTTTTCGATAATGAACCGTATTGTAGGAGATCCATACGTATAGTACCTATAAATACGTTAAATTGAGATGGTATATGGCTTCTTTGGATGATGTATTAATCGCTCATCTCATACTTTGCTTCGGACAGCTATTTAGGGTTATTGTATAGGGATATCTGTACTTGTTTATCTGGTGCAACGAGTCGATCTATTTCTTTATTTCTTGAAAAACGCCTGGATTGTTGTCATTTTTTTATTTTGCGTGATAATCGATGTTATACCATAGCAATGCCAAATGGCACTTGGAATAACGTAAGAGGTCATACAAAAATTGTACACTACGTGATGTAAAATTTTGTAAAAAGTACATTTATTTGAAAATAAGTGAATTTAATTTAATTTTAAATTAAACGTGTGAAAACTATTAGGTACGTAACGATAATCTTCAAGTACAATTATAACACGGGCGTGTTACAAGTGTTATTACATGGGTAAGTGGTTATAGCACGATTAGATTGAAAAAAAAATGTATATGATTTGATAAATAGTTTATTAATTGAATTGAATCTCGCGGGTGTTAATAGAGAAACTCCCTGCGCGCCCATACATCATACTCTTATCATAGTCTATAAATCAAAATCGTAATATGAAAAAGTTCAAAGTGTTGTATGTGCATAGATACATACAGAGCCAGGCACAATAATATACAGCCACACGCGAACGGAACGGAATCGGTATCACTCGGAAATAACACAACGCGAATGAAAATCGAAAATGCGGGCATGTAAACTCGCGTTGCGCAACACACGTATAACTTGATACATAGCGACGAGACCAACGCAATGCATGTATACATATGTATGTGCGCGCGTCGTGGTATCCACGATTCTTTTTGATTTATTGTCTGAAAATCAATTCCGAGCATTAACTAATTCTTAACCCGAGCCCTGGTTCCCGGTGGCGCGCGCGAGAGTAATTACAATAATCAAGCGCGCCCGCGTCCGCTTACCTCACTGGGGCTTTCTCGATTCGTTATGTATACGTCCCGCGTTTCTTTATTCCTTTCGTTCCCCCTTTCTTTTTTCTTTTTTTTTCCATTGGTCCACTTCTTCTTTTTTTTTTTTTTTTTTTTTGATTCGTCTTTCTTTCTTCTCGCGTATGCCCATACATACCCACACGGCGGTTGTACTATATTATCCCGGGCACCGCGTCAATGGGCGCGAGGAGGTGGGTTATAATTACAGGCATTTGGCGCAATAGAGGCCATTACGGCGCCCGCGTGTCGTCATTTGTCTTCGTCGATCATCGAACCTCCCTCCCCCTCCACCTTGTGATTTCAGCTGCCATATATCATACATACGTAACTCACGTGAGTTGCGCACAGGTGTTTCTTCACAATGTATGGTATATATATATATGTGTGTATGTGCCTCGAACGCAATTGGAAAATGTAATTCGATCGGTACATGGAGGCTATATTGCGCGCATCAACCTATACAGAATACAACACATACCCCAATTGAAAACTGATAGAGCCAATATAGGCACACCGGCAAGTGCCAACTTCCAAAGCGCGTAACTACCATAATATGTGTACGATACTTTTCAAAAGAGTTTGGTGCTTTTCACGGGTGGTGTAGCCGTAGCTGTCTATTTTTCTTTTCACGTGTGTACATACACGCGTGTCTACGCGTCAGTGCAATATAAAGATAGTCAAGATTACAGGAAGGGTTTTTCGATTCACCAAAGCGTGAGGGATTATCGAGAAAAAAAACGCATCAGCAATTACCTTCCCGAGCCTGGGGGAAGATTGTTTTGCTCTAAATATATTTATTTCGAGCTAAGCCCTGCAGTGCTTCATTTCCTGTGCACTGTTGTATACGTAAATACATGGTGTCCTTTTGCTTGTGAAAATACAGATACAGCCGCAGGTGATGACGCATCCTCGTCTGTTTTTTCTTTTTTTGGGCTCTCTGGTGTACCTAAACGTGACGATTCGACTTTTCTTCTAATCCTTGATGGGCCCGTTACCTCCAAATCCATGTGGCTGCAGTGCGGGAAATGGGTGATTATTCACCCGATGCTTGAGTAGATGTTATGAAGACGAGGACCAGAAATCCCCACCCTAGAGGGATTTTTCGTATAAATATTTGCTTTGTCGGATACATTATCAAGCAATAAAATACAATTTTTTTCATATATAATTTTTTTTTTTCCAATAGAAAATAATTGAAGAGATAAAACGCGTCAGTGGGAGTAGTATGACACCACCGTGGGTTATACCACTTTGATGCAAAACTTGAACACTCTTGTATGTTCTTCAATTTTTCTTTATGCAAAACAAAAAATGAGTTGCACCTATGCATATAACTAATTTTTTTTTAAATGTCAATCTTTTTTTAAAGTACCTAATTGTGCATTCATTGAAAACGTCAATATTGAAAGAAAAAGAAATCACCGAACCGGAAGCACGACATCGACGAAAGCTGCATCAAAGAACGGCACGAGTATAGGCATCGAAATGACGAGCACACGAGGGGCGCAAAGCCCGTTTCGGGCCGAGACGGGGGAGGGAAGAAACTTTTGAATAAGAAAGAAAAAAAAAATCTCCGTCGCGCATATACCTACACCACCGCAGCATCAGCCAGTTTAGAGCGAATCGAGCGGTGGGTAAGCGCGTAAGTAGTTTAGGGGCCTTAATCGCGAGAGGAAAATAGATTGTCACCCACCCCCCTCCCGCCACCTGGGGATTAAAGAGAAGAGCTCCCACGGTTCGTGTGTGCGTGCCCGTATGCGAGTGACGACAATGTCGATCTGCGGATCGGCAAAGCTCCAATGGGACAACGATGATGATGGATCGGGGTATATGGAGGACGAATAATTGGTTGGCTGGCGCTAGGACGGCTGCTTTTTTTCTTCCTCTCGAAACCCCCCTTACCTCCCAGGGGATATTGGATTATTCTCCCCTTCCCCAACGCGTTTGCAAATCCAAAGAGTTTTATCGCGAATTATTCCCACTCGCGTGTTATTTTCACGTGATTCATTTGCAACAGTAAAAACAAACTTATTTAGTGCAGTTAGGGGAGAAAAAAAAAAAAAAAAAAAAAAAAAAAAAACACTTGTCGAATGATTGGCTCGGCTCTTAGCATATGAATCGCACCATTTGACAGAAGTTGTAATGTATTGAGCACCGGGTGACAGGGGGGGATAATAGGCGCAAAAGTTCATCGGGGCACTTCCGGCCTCTGCTCGGCGGAAAAAGGGGTGCCCGATAACATTTTCCTACCAAAAGATTCGCTGAAACTACGTTTGCAGTGTTACACAGCCCAAGAGAAAACGCGAGGGGTAAAGATGATTATACTCCCGGGTGGACGACTTATACATGTATAAAAGCATCATCGAGCACGTCAATTGCGACTTATCGGTGTTGTAGCAGTGTGCCCCCCCCCCTCCCTTCCCCAGTCGGGAATAGAAACCGAAGGCGAACGAGTTCGCTTTTGCGTTTAATTTTCCTTGCCTCCTCTACCGGTGGCTGCTGTAGGAGGCGGAGAAGGCGTGTTCCCTCAAAGGAGAAAACATAATGTCCCTCTGATTACGGCTCACCCCGGGATTATTCGGCAGCGTCCTCCTCGCGCTTCCTTCTTTTCTTTATTTTCGACCCTCCCACCGCCTCCACTTTTTTTTCTCTGTCGAGCTGTATGTTTCGCTACTCTGGTGCACGGGGGGCGCGTACCTATATAATACGACGGAAAAAGAGAGGAAACGAAAGAACGGGGGGGGGGGGATTAAAACGATGTTTGCGCGAACGCGCGAGCGCCAACCTTACAGATCTATATCTATGTGCACGTATATCTTTGGCCGCGTAGAAAGAGAGCGCCTGTACAAGTACTACTGCTCCCTTTTATCTCTCTCGCCTGGGCGCCTTTATTTTCCCTTTGGCTGCTGTTTCTCTTCTTTGCTCGTGTTGTATATATATACCACCCTGGACTCTCGCTCTGTTTGTTTTCGTAATTCCAAAGACGACGAGGAGGAGGGAGGAGGTGCTGCTTTGTATACAGAAACGTCATTATCCTCGGCTAAAGGTGGCACGTGGAATTAAAAGGACACGCCCACCCCCTTCCTTGGTGGAAGGTTGAAAGGTTATATCCCTTTGGCTCTCGCGATGATCCGACGAGGCGAGCGGTTCTTCAGGGGGGTGGTGCAGATTTTCGATAAATCGATCGATCGTTACTCTCTAAATCGAAAATGAAATGGTGATGCGTGACGAATCCATTACAATTATGTACATGAGTGTGTCGTGAATCAAAGCGATGTTTTTTTATTCATCGTCAACTTTGCAACTTCACCCGACAATCGACGAAAACACGCTTTTGCTTTCAGCCTCTCGACTCTTTCGACGCTCCGAGTGTGGATTGTTCGATTATTTCTTACTGCTCCTTCGATTATTATTACGTAATACTACGTACGACGCACTTATCTCCGGCTACGAATAATACATATGCAAATGTAAAGTCGTGCGATCAACGATTTTATCATCACTGCAGCAATTGAAAACTTTCTCCGTGCAATTATTGTGATTTAAGCATCGTTCGAATGAATTTATAATGAGGATTCTCGTACGTGGATGTGCTTCAACAGCACGCAGCTAATCGATGTACAGGTATGGATTAATCGCCTTCGCTCTCGTGAATACGGCAATGTATATGATAATTGTATCATTCATTGTCAAAAATTAATTTGCAACCGATCGACCAAGCCCCGATTTGTATACGGGCGTATACAAGCACATAACATATACACGCAAAATCTCTGTCCGATGCAAACATGCCCGAGAGAAAGGTACATATATAGAGACGTGGGGAGGGGAAGAAGTAGCATCAGCAGCACAACAGATGCACGTGAGATACGAATCGGATAAGTGCACGCAGCTCGGCACGCGAAAGCAAAAAGATCGAGAGAGACCACCCCCCGTATCTCCGGTGGATATCTCGAATTTCGTGTGTACAGTTTTCCTTTGGCCGATGCTCCCTGTGTATGTATGTATGTACTCTCGCTCATTTCCACGAGATGTAAAGATCCCCAATCTGCGCGTGTTACACCATTGGCTCCCCAACTTTTTCGACCCCCCCCCTCTCCCATGAGTTTTTAATGCAGTGTGCAGTATCGGTGCAGCCCCTTCTCTGCACCTTGTTACGGGGCTTATATACTTTTTCGATTCGTGTGGGAGACGATGAGGCAAAAAAGCGGAGAAAAGGCTCGTAAAGGAAAATAAGCGGGGCATTAACGTGTAGCCGAGTCGCGCAAGAAAGACAAACTGTACCTATACCTAATGTGTATATGTCTGCGGCATCGGAAAAGCCAAAGGGGGAGAAAACAGCGCCTCTCTTTCTCTCTTCATCCATATATACTTGTATACGCTGTATAGGCAATAAAAAAAAAAAAAAAAAAAAAAAGGACTCGTGAGCTCGGGGGTCGTATCGGGCGACACCAACACCGCGTCCCGGTGGGGCGGCAATTTATAAATAATTGAGCCGAGTCCGGTAAAAAATGAATTACGCGCGGGGCACAATACGAGCCGACCCGGGAGCGGTAAAACACGAGCGGACCCGCGAGACGTGGCCCTTTCCCCCCGCGCGCCCATCAATTTTGCAATCGGAGAATTTTCATGTCGCCCCGCCTTATTTCTCTCTTTCTTCCCGAGCACACACGTATACATTATGAATGAACGCCCGTCCCTTCGCGAGAGCGCAACTCCGTTACACATTGCACGCCCTCGGCCTGTCCCCTCTACCTTTTTTTCTTTATCATCTTATTTTAGGTTCATTATTATACCTAGACATACATCGTGTACGCCAAAGGACTTTCGATTTCCCTTGACTGGGTGGTGGCGTCTCCGATTCATGTTTTCTCGTTGAATATCCTCGCCATGTTGTATACAAACTCTTGTCACATTGCACTAGGTTTTTTCAATTAGCGTTTCGCCCGTACATACACACATCACAAATAAAATGCCACACCGAGATTTAATATGTTTTCGTCCTTCGTAGCGGAGAGAATCACGATGATTTTCTTTTTTCTCTCCGATCTCGTGTTGACGTGCCAGATAATATGTGGAAAAAAATATATCTACATGTAAGTACTCGAAAAGGAACCTATGCAGTTTTCGATTCCAGCATCACAAACGCCCTGCACCTGTCTCTCTCTCTCTCTCTCTCTCTCTCTCTCGTGCCGGCACAACATATCTGCGATCTTAATAATGCCCGCGTTCTCCATAAATTTACATGAAATTGCAGGCTTTTCGCGCTCACAAAACGTGCAATTTCACACAGGCTTCTGTATGATAATGGGGTATGTGTGTGCCTGTGTGTATGTGTGCACACGTGTACCGCTACGGGATGATATTACGCTCGTTGCATCCTACTTAACAGCAGCGAGTTTGTTTTTTCCATCACAAAGCGCTGCAGCGCAAATATATCTCGGGCGTGCACTTGCTCTCTCTTCGAGTATACAATGTATATGCATATAGGTATATACGTTTAATTCGAGGTTTAAAAATCGCTGCGGGTACAGGTAAGTAAATATTATACGCGCGTATATACTCTGCTGTATCGTCGATCTATATACACGTAAATTACGGAAGGGGGCTGCTATCGGACAACCGGTTTGATATGGGAATCGACAGCTTGTTTTTTCTTCCGTTTTGAATCACGATTAAATTTTTGTTTTCTCCTTTTTTCCTTCGTTGTTGAATCATTCATTAGGACTGTTGATGATTTTCTGATATTCACCCCCCGTGGCTATTTATAGTCCCGGTGAATCGTAGTGGAAAGGTCCCTTTCGATAACCTCGTGTAGCTGATGGAGGATATATTTATATTTATAGTACAATAAAGCGCACGTATACGTATCAAAGAGTGTATACTCAATCCTATTTTTTTTTTCCCCCAAAAAATGCCAACAACCGTACAATTACCCTGCACAATTTTTTATGGCATCCAGAAAAATAAAAATCCTCACATTGTCCAGTCACACAAGCATGTACCCGCTTACGTATACACTACGATCGAGCTCTCGCGTGTAATTATTCCCCAGGACTGAATTCATGCACTCGGCATTACATATTGTATATTATGTAGGTACACTTTATCCAAAACTCACCAACCTGTAAACACACACTCAGAAGGGTGAGAAGAGGGGGATGGGAGAGAGATGCCGATCCGGTGTATCTTAGGGGTGCACGAGAAAAACATATTTTCCGGGACTTCGGTGGGCACGGGAGTTGTTGCTCCGATCGTATTCTTTGTACTGTTTGGCTGTATACGAGAGGCATTGAAAGGGCGGAAATTTGATTTTACATAATCGTAGCCATCACGCGCGACGCTGCTACTTTTTGACCCCCTCCCCAATAAATTTTTGTTATTTCATGGCCAAACGATTGTAATTTGTGTAAGTACGTCGATTGAGATTCAGCGCATCAGGTGAGTTGTGATATTTTGCATGGGAGTATGTATAGATAATATATTATGTTTATACTGTAGTTTACGAGCAGTAATGTTTTTCCTACGTGGATGCGTGTGTATGTGTGTGTAAGTACTAACTTCTTATTCTTTTGTTTTGCTACATGAATGTACAAAGCATTTTTTTTTTTTTTCTTTTTTTCAACATGCATCGTGTTTCTCTTTTATTATAATTAAACTTTAATGCATGTACGTGCGTGTGTGGATGCATTTTTTTCATTAAAACGCCGCGGGTATTTACCGAGTTTTTACTTTGGCGTCGGCTGCTCATTACTTGGGAAAATGAATAAATGCGGATGGGGAAAAAAAAAAAAAAAAAAAAAAATTATGAAAAAGATATAAAGAAATAAAGAAACAGCGGAGTATATACACTGCATCACTGACACGGGTAGCTTTTGCGTGTCTGTAATTTGTAATTTTAATCGCGGCGAAAAACTACGCGACTAATAACAATAATTATCATCCTTTTTATAATAGTTCTCTTCACACATTGCCCCGTACGGGTGTACATAATGTGTTTATACAGAATAATATTATTACGTGCGTACTGTTTGGACAAAAGAAACATCATACACGCCTCCGATTGTTCGTACTTGGTAGCAATACCTATACTTGGACTTAACTGATGCGAAATAATGAAATCACCACCACGGCCACCGTTATTCGGGTTAAAAGGAAAAACATATATAATAAACTAAACGAAAAAAAAAAAAAAACGATTCCTCGTAGAGCCAAAAAAAAAGCGCACGTATACGGACCCAGTCGAGCAAACAGTTTCGGACTATAGCGTATATTCGTAAGGAGATGTCGATGATAATAATTTACAGATAGCAAAACTAATTGCAGTTATTATAATTATACGTATAAATAAGTGACCCCATATTACACATCACGGTCTGTATACCTATACTTTACCCCTCCTCCCTATGTATAATGTACGTGCAACGTTTCCCCGTTAAATATTAAAACTACCAACTTCCTCGACTAATTACCCCCTCCCCCCCCCCCGGTAAATGATATTATAAAGCCTTTGCTCCCGTGCGCGCGTACAATATTACATGCGACTGCGGACTGTATACAAAGTGGCAAACAACGCGGAAAATGTGTCTCCGATGCCGATCGATAAATACATAATCTCGTCTGCTTCATACGCCACCGCGTTCGGATACGACGTGTGTGCAATATGCAAGCACACACAGAGAGACACAATTGCTCAATCCATGTGTTTATATGTATATAGCGCTCGCTCTGGATGGAGCCAAGGGGGGGGAGGGGGTTACAAACCCGATTAATGACATATTATTCGATCTGTGTCTCTTTTTGCGAGCTCCACCCACCCCCGGCAGCCCAACCAGCATCCCTCTCAGTAGAGCTCCCTTTTGCATCTCTCTACGACAGTACACGCGTGTGTGTGTATATATGCAAACACGCTCGGTGACGCTAAGCCGCTATGATTGCGTATACATTAAGGTCGACAGAGCGCATCGCGGTAAGTGGAGATACGATCTCTCTTCTACGTGTGTAAGTGCGTGTGTGTGGATACACGTCGAAATCTTTGAAAAATAAACAATATCATCGGAGAAGATTAAAAACTTTTTTATTTAACTTTTTTTTTTTTTTTACCTTTAAGTATTGTGTATGCGCTAAATTTGGTATCGCTGATTCGATGACAACTTTTGTTTTGCCCTTATTGCAACTCCCGTAGAATCGAGTAAGAACATCGGCTCGAGAAGCCATTGGAAAGAAAAGTTTTGTAGTTTCGAGCTCTAGTGGAATAAAGAATTTATTGTGATTTACATCCGTTGGAAATCACAATTGCACCGAGCTTTCGACTTTATCAGCAAGTACGAGGGTGGACGGCCAATCAGGATAAACCAAGAGTACGCGATTAGCAAAAGAAATTGTTTTTTCAAAGATTTCAACGTATATAAATATGTACGCGTGGGATTCGTTGGTGTGTACAACGAGCGCGATTCCTGCGAGGCCCGTTTGTCGGTGTGTATAATATGTCTTGCGCAGAGTACGATGGTGTGTCTCAAAGGAGCACAGAGACACGTTGCGGCGTTTGATGCCGAATCCTCCTCATCCTCGCATTCGTGTACATATATAGGTACAACCCGAGCGCGCACAAGGGCCACGCGTATATAATACGTAGGCGCGCGAGCTTTGACTGCTCCCAAGAGAACAAAATCTCTCTGTCTTCCCTTCCGCAGCTCCGTGTGCGCGTACGCGTGTGTGTTTACACACCGGCAGCCTCTGTCTTTTTATGCGCATAAACTATGAACCGCTACCGCTCCCGTTCCTCATTTTCTGTATCTCTCGAATTTTATTTCAACCATATGTATATATATACGTACACCGCCGCAGAATACATTCCGTCCTTCCTCCCTTTTTCTCGATTTTCCGGGACCGCGAATCGCTCCCCCCGCGCTTCTCTCTCGTGTGTCTGATGCGTCCGTATTATATACACAACCCGCACAGGCGCCCCCCCTTCTCTCTGCATCTTCGCGTAGGCCTGATGCAGTCTTGTTTGCGAATCGGCCAAAGGACCATGATTTTTTTCTTTTTTTCACTCCCTCTCTTTCGTGCTACCGCGTGTGCTTTTTAATTAGAGGGACCTCCCTCTCGTGGGTCGCGAATATATTTTCCCCTTCTCCTGTAGACAGGTGCGTTGGTCGCCGACAAGCAAAAGGTGTCTACTCGATGATCATCCGCGTTTATATACCTCTCGTGCAAAGAGGTGTGCCTCTCTCTCTCTCTCATTTTTTTTCGGATTTTTGTGTAATACTTACTCAACAGTAAGTGAATTTGAGAGTTTTCAAGTATTCAACGAATGGATGGTTAACACATATGTGCTAGTGTGGAGGGATATATTATTGCTGTACAAATTAGTTGGTCTGATAAAGTGACGCATAATTTTCAACTAAAATATCAGTTTATCAGAGTATATCAATAATTCAGGGAAAAAGGGGAACATGTATACCTATACGTGCCCGCGAAGATGACACCGAAAAAAACCACGGGTTTTCGTGTACTAAAAAAAAACGAAAAGAAGGACAGATGTGTGAGATACATACCCTATCTCTCTCGCGTCTCACCGCAAACGTGACACTATGGTTATGATACAAAATCGATCCGCAAACTATCGACGTACACGAGCACGCACATTTATATATTATATACCTCCATCAGGTGAAGTAGCACGTGTATGCGTAAAAATATTCTTTTTTTTTTCTTTACTCCGCACCTGTCGTTTGTGCAAAGTGTGAAAGGAAAAGAAAAAGAGACACAAGACTGAAGAAGAGCGAAACGCACCCCCTTTCCCCCGGGCCGGGTCCATTGATGCACAAGAGAGAGTAGCTCTCGGGCCAGACAGGGCACAAATGAGAGGGAAATAATGTAAGAAGCCGGCCGGTAGTTGTACTGTCGTGGTGTGGCTATAAAAGGTTATACCCTTCGAGCAACCTTGATACCCCAGCTGAATGAGCGAGAGAAAGAGTCCATTGTCGCATGGGTATAGAGTATAGATATTACACACTACTCGGACACGTTATTGTGGTGCTTGCCTCCTCCTCCTCCTCTTTTGAGTACTTAAGTACCGGCGCACAAAGGCCCCTTATATACATTGCAACGAGTGCTTTATTCATCGCGTACATTTTACGTGTATGCATTGCACGAGCCGATCTAACGCGTGTGTCCTGTATACATATGTATGTATGTATGTATATCATGTGGCGGAAATGTGTAAGTATATATACTTATTACAATAAAAGAGGAGCTGAGCTGTAATGAGCTCCCAAAAGGCGATGAGACCGAGCGATATACGTGTGTCAAGGAGTCGATGCAAAATAATAGCATCACGTGGGACCATCATTGGTTGGAAATTGTCAAACATTGCAGCATGTCAAGTGGGAATGATGCCTGAGTAAGAGGAGATTGGGATACTGATGTTTAAAAAGCTGTCCTGTAATGTTGTGTTTTTTTAAGAAAAAAAAAAAAAAAAAAAAAAAAAAAAAAAAAAAAAAAAAAAAAAAGAGAGAGAGAGACTCCACTGACTCGGTTATCATTTTGAATGAACAATATTTTGTTACAAGTATACCACGCATTGCTGTAGAAAATACTGCCTCGAATCCCAAAAAAAACGTCACTTCTTCTCCTCGTTCGGATGAAAAAAACACGCCGGTACAAGCATACAATATCCGATATCCTGAGCCGGAGGACCCAGCACCCAAATCCTATACGTATATAAGAAAAGAAAAAGACGATATCTTCGGCACACGTGTCAAGCACGTGAAGGCACACATGCGTGGGCTCATGGTATAGTCGAACGCAAAAGCACAATGGAGCCTCGCACCTCTTTTGGAATCCAGAGCACAAAGCTGCGGATACAGGATTTTGGTCACGAGCCCCCCCCCCCCTCTGTACCGATGCCATGTATAATATTTATAGGTATAATAATTGCGTATAGATTACCATTGCGAACAACCCCTTCTCGGACGAAAACCGAAGAATCAGTTAGCTCAATCTCACACGTTCGAGTCGAGTGAGAGAGAGACGAAGGCACGAGTTTGAAGCGATGTGCAATTTTGGAGAGAAAAAAAACTGTGGAGTATCAAGGACTTGTATCTTACTGCAATAAGAGAGAAAGCAAAAGAAGGGAAGGAAGATACGAGCAAATGGATAAAAGAGACGGGGGTGTAAGTATAATATGTGGGTAATAGCGCGGGGGATAATGGAGGCAAATGTATGTATATATGTGCATGGCGATGCGACACAATGCGACCCACCGATTGAATGTGAGCCGCGACCATTATCATACGGTGGCAAGAGGGGATTAAGCGCGGTCGGCTACTACGCTCGCACGCGCGGAAAGGATAGCCTTTCATTTCGGGTGGCATTAAAAGCTGGGCCCGGCCCGTGTGTGTGTGTGCGTGTGTCCGCCTTGCCGTGACAATAATCGCGCCTCTCAATGGCGGCCGCGCAGATTAGAATATATACCTTGGCAGTGTTTCGTATTGTGGTACGCCCCAAAGGCTTGTGTCTCTTTTTGTCGTCAGGAGCCGGCAAGAGAAAGAAAGTGACTGGGTCTGTGTGTACAAGCAATGCAGAGATAATCGGCCCCCGCGACAATTCGTCCTTTCAATTTTACAATCTGCTGCTTCCTCTCGCTCTTGTGTACGTTACGTATATATACGTGTACACTCATATAAATATATACCCTTGGCGGTGGCTCTTTTCGCTCATTTACGCTCGATTTTGTCTGTGTGCACACGTTATATTGCGTGGGTGTAGTACACATGCCGTACTTTTGAGTTTGTGCGCGAGGACAAGAAGAATGAGAGAGTCTCGAGGTCGGATTAGGTGCGCGTTGTGTGTATGCTTCCGGTCCTCGAGTGTTATTTTTTATGGCATCTTTCTCTGGTGTGTCATTATATTATGAAGGTATACCCGATATACAATCGTGTCAATTTTGAGTCCCCTTTTCTTTTCGTTGAGAAATCCGTAGGTGTGAAAGTATGTATACGACGAGTGTTGAAACAAGCAATTTTTCTCGCCATTGTCTCGATTAATTTGGTCATTTGTTCATTGTCGGATCGAATCACTCATATTGACCTCTCATTTTTTTTTTTTTTTTTTTTTTTTTTTTCAACTTGTATCCTGTGATCTTGTAATTAGAAAGTCTCGTTATTATAGCCTCACAAAAAATTGTATCCAAATTTCCTACGAGCCGGCATCTCGAAAATACCTCTCGTTCCCACCGCCAAATAACCCTCCAAACTCTCAAATTCCGCAACGGAAGAAGAAAAAAGAAAAACAAAATCGTCACCCATCAAATTAATCATCGTATCAGCACCCGAAAATCACAAAGCGGCGCACAAATATACACACGCGTTCCTACATATTACACAGGTACACCTCCGTCTCTCTCGTTGCCATCTGAAAAATGACGGAACAAAGCAAAAAGATAGACGCGCGCGATAATCCTTTTACCGCCGGCACTCACGTACACACCAGAAAGGCAATATTATCGGGCCAGTTATCGAAGTGCTTGGCAACAGCATCACCGAAAAATGCATTTTGGGCTCTATAAAAGGTACGTATATACGTATATGTATGCTGGTATACTCACTGCATCGGAGCAATCTCTCATCGTGCAGCTCTCGGTACCTATACATGTGTGATACTTATATGTATAAAAAGTACCTTATATTATATACGTGCAATAAAAGCAACGTGTACAACTGCACAAGTGTTGAGGTGTATGTTACATTATATTGGGGCATGTACCTATACAACGTAATGATTATTATTACACCAGCGTCGACGAGACGTAACACGAAGGGGAAAGATGGTGGAAAAGAAAGAGAAGAGGAGGAGGATCGAAGGCAGGAATGTTATTCCTGTCGCGCTGCAGGGCGCGTAAATAATTGGGTCCCGGTGCAACGATGCGCGCGGTCGTTATCGCGCCTGGGCACTTTTTCGTCCCCATACACATCGAGCAGCTTTCTCTTCTTCTCCTTCCTACCTCTTCCTCTAGCATTCCTCTCGTGTCGCGAATTAGAGGAACCGCAAGCCCGTTTGTGTATATGTATATAATACGGATATACGAAAAAGGGCAACATGTGTATACATTGCATACTTATATATACGCAGCCGCTGGCCGTAAGGTGTTAATCGGTAAAAGTAACGCGAGGGGAAGATAAGAGGAGAGTAGAGTCCCGGTTTAGCCGATGGTCTGTTACGTGGTAACCTGGTCCATTGTAAGTATTGTTAGTTACGTAGGTATGTATATACTAGAGAGTCCGAGGATGTTCGCGTTAAACCTATATACATTACATCCTCGCGTTCCCTCGCGTATATACGTATACGCATGTGACGCGTGTAATACGAAGAAAAAGAAGGTGGGTGATCCGAGTGTGAGAGAGAGCATGCATGCACGGTGCAGCAGCCGTCAAGTGATGCTGAAGGGATGCACAATATAATATATACACCCAGGAACGGCCTCGAGTGTGCGACATGTGTGTGTTTGTCCCCAGGACTCTGCTCTCCTCTTCCTATATATATATGTATATACACGCCTGCCCATACTTTGTCTCTTTCTCACTTTCGCGTTTCCCTGCATACGGGTGTACCATTTCTTTTTCTCGGGTGTCATGGGTATGCGTTTTTGTGGACGCCTCTTCTCCACCACGTTCACCTATACATACGCATGGGGATCTCGCGTGTGTGCGTATGCTGTAACGTGGATCGGGGAGTTTTTTTTTTTTTTTGTTTTTTTTTTCTACTCCAATCCCCCAGTGTACATAATATATATAGGTGGTGTCCTTTCTTGACTTTTAAACTCATTTTCCTTCCCTTCGTTCTACTCGGTCTTTTTACGAAATCATAAATATAGAGTTTGAAATAATACATGTATATAATATGATCTGTCACTTCATAACTGATGGATTTATTTATCACCACAACCAAGTGACGATAATCTATATATATATTTGCCAAGTCGTAATGAGTACTTCAATGCAGTAGAACATAGATCTGTGGGAATAAACAAAAAAAAAAATGTTTTTTTAATTGTTTTTTCTTTTGATCACGTAAAACATTGAGATATAAAATAACAATTTTTCACCCCTAAGGAGTATAATTGTATTAGAAGTGAAGATTTGAATTTTGAACAAACATGAACTAAAAGTGTCAAGGTTGCGGGCCGACCAATTAACCACAGTCCGGCATATGAAGCCCCAAAAAGATACTCTCACCTTTCGATGTCTCGATCAAAGGACCCACAACGTCGCACCAAAGTTCTCAAACGACAGGCCGAGAGAGATCAATCTCAGCTTCTACCAAGGACAAAAAAAAAAAAAAAAAAAAAAAAACAAGAGTCGCTGGCGTTTGTTCTGTCCACACGCGCTGCCTTTTGTACGCAAGCACCCGCTCGCGGGAGGAGAAAGATCTCCCTTAGCTCTCAATCGGTGCCAGCAGCGCGCGGCCATCTATATCTCTCTTTCTCACGTCTCTCTCTCTCTCTCGTTAATGCTATTCCACGCGTACACGCAGCCAAAGGCTCAAGAAGAAGAAAGAGAGCAGTTCAGCCCGTATAAGTAGGTACATACATACACGCACGCACCGCACAATGCCTTCATCTCCATTTTGCGACGCGAGAATTTATCGCCCCTCGGCTCGGCCTACGGTGGAATGGAGACACGGACGTGTGGTATCTTTTGCGCGGCATTAGGAGAAGCTCCGACTGTGAGTACCTGTACAACATATATATACTTACCCCGATGTGTATAGATGAGAAACGAAAAAGAAGAGTCTCTCTGAGCACACAGCAGCGAGCACAGCAGCTCCTTCGGGGAGTGCGACCGCCGTTACTTCTGTATACCTGCAAGACAGTCACCCATTGGTATATTGTACACTCTTGGCTCCATTCTTTACACGAAAATGTACTGTTGCACGTCCATTCGACGCTTCTTTCGATATTTCACCCTTTCACGGTGTCTACAGGTATACATAAATATACGCACCGGATTCACCGAGGTAAGATCAAGGGAGAGAGGAGACGAGATGCGAAACTTAAATGAGATACTTCTCCAAGGCCCGAGCCCCAACTTTGTGGCCTTTGACGCTTTGTCAAAGTGTATATAAGTAGGTATACTATCTAGTTGTATGAAAGAAAAAAAAAAAATACCAGCGGCACGAGCATCCTTTTTCGGCGTTGGGGTGAACTTTTCCTTCGCATTTGTCATTCAAAGAAAGAGAAAAAAAAAAAAAAAAAAAAAAAAAACTCTTCGATGGCATCTCATTTCGGGGAGCAATTTGACTCATTCCCTATGATGACGTATATTTAAAAGCGGTTTCGAGCTTAATATACATAAAAATACAACCTTATTCTCCCTTGTCACTCGAGATGTTTGTCGGTGTGTTTCGATGCTTGATTCATCCTCCATTAACAGTTGGCATTTGCTCGATTTTTAATGGTATCGTTTTATGGAAAATTGCGATTTCTCGGGACTATTTTGTACCATCTTTTGTGTACATCGAAACAAACGAGAAAAATTCCACGCTCTTACCTTCCTGAATCTGAGAAAGACCCGGAGTAGCGCGTCTCAATTCCCGAGTTCCATCCAAATAAAAAAAAAAAAAAAAAAAAAAAAAAACGAGGAGTATCGCAAGCAACGAAGCCCACGCCGATTCGATCTGGCCTCTTCGCGGAGAGTAATTTACAAATGGCCATTTTTCTCGGAAGGCCGCGTCGAAGAGAACAAGAGGGATCAAAAAGAGGAGGAGAGCGCGCGCGGGAGTCACGAAAGCCCAAGCCATACCCAGGAGAGACGACAACAACAAGAGAACATCGGAAGAGGTGGAGGAGATACAAGTCTTTTGATGTCTGGTGGAGATACGAGAATGATAATCGCGACGTGGCAGAATCCGCAAGTGTCTATTATGTGTGTGTACCATTCACTTGGGAAGAAATTTGTAATTTCTGCGTGTTTTTGCGCTCCCCCGTCGGGTTTCCCTTCTCACTGCCGATCTCAATTGCAGATAATAAGTCTCATCGGGTATATTTGGCACTACGCATTACAAACGAAAGACTCATCGGTCGTGTTGGATCGAATTCAATGGCTGCAGTTAGTTTTTCCGCAAAACGGCATATCGACTTGATGAAATATGCGCTACCGATCGCCACGGACCAGATCTGCCGGTAACCATACGAACGACAGGTGATGCGAGTGAAATTATCCATCCAAAAGCTACCCCTTCCACTCCCCGTGGCTATTATATGATTGTTGTATACATGAAACAATAGGGATTGAAAAGGAACGCGCAGCAACAGCGAGAGATCGGTATAGCGATCAAACTCGATTCCTAAGAGCAGATTGTACGTACGGACCGAGGGCCGTCGCGTCACTGCAGATGAGCAGAAGAAAGGGAAAATGGAGGAACGAGAGATGATACCGAGCTCGCGCGGTATAAAGTATATAGCGTATAGTTATACCGATACAACACGCGGAAGCCGATACGCGAGTCGCGGTCGCTATCTGGACTATAAATTCCTTTTTTCTCCCCCTCCTCGCCCCTCTCTCACGTGTATCCTATACACGTATATATACATGTGTATGCTCCCATCACTCGTTCCCCTTTGTCTCTCTCGTTCGGTGTGCACATCTCTCCCCTGATACGTTCATGCCGTTGTTGCATCCGGCGATGCAGCCGATGCTTTTTGCGCGCCCGTTTGCTCGGTAGCTGTCCCGCGGGGCACCGGCTTCCGATGCTGTTGTAGTTGTACTGTTGCCCGTATATACACTTGTACACACGGGACGACACGACACGGCGTGCTATACACACACACGTACACGCGCGCATAATGTATATAGGGTATACCCACTTACGCGCGTGTACAGCACAAAGCGCCCGCGGCGAAGCTGCACGGCCACTCAATATGGATCACTGCCCGGGAAAATCCCTCCGCTTGTGTATCGCTCACACGTGTACTCAATAGCAGCATATAGGTGTATAGCTTGTATATGTACACATGCAGGGTATATCGGTACTGTGCGCGCGTGTGTTAGTTAGGACGGGGGGGGGGCTCGTTCTATTGAATTGCCCCGTAATTACTTCGTTGTATTATAATCATTCGATCTGTGTGCCGGACCGCATTCTTCCGAATGAAAATTAGCCGGTCTCCGTCTTTTCTTCCTTCGTTTTTTTTTTTTTATCCTCCTCCTCGGCTGTGTACCCCTCTCTATTTCGCTCTCGGCTACTATACTCACCACACGTGTAACAGTATCGAGTATAGGTATATATATGTTTTCATTTCACGCCGGACATGCAACCTCTTTGTAAATATAGAAACACGAGGTAGAGCACGCGTGAACATGTACGTGAAAAAGGGTAGGGGGCTTTTGTTTTTCCAATTTTTCTCGGCTTGTGGTCGTTGTTCAAAATATTTAGAGCGCCGCGATTAGAAAATTTCCATCCGAGGAATGAGGAAACGCGTCTTGGTCGATTGTGCAAGGGGGAAAGGAGGGAAAGAAAAAGACGTGTACGAACAAACAAAAAAAGATGTGGGTCGCGCTGTATTGTTCGAGCCGGTACGTAAGAGGGAAGCACGCTTATTCATCGAAAACAATTGATAAAGGAAACCCTGTGCCGATCGCTCTGTCGTTTGTGCGGCTCTTTTATTTCTTTTCTTTTTTTTTTTTTTTTTTTTTTTTTTTTTCATTAACACTTGACGCATATATATAGGCTTGGATATTTACGATTTAGTCCGTGTTGATTTTTTTTTTGTTTTCTCTTCAGCCGCTGCGATATACCGTAGGTTTATTACTTTATGACGCTTCATTAGTATAAATTACATTTCGCCTTTCGCAGTATATTAAAAATCCACGGATCCCCCCCCCTCCCCGGATTAGCATACAACCATTACGAACGGATCGAGAAATTTTTCGAAACAGCTTTCAAAACTACTTGGCATAAATTTCATTGTAACAGTATACATACCTGTAACAAAAAAAAAAAAAAAAAAAAAAAAAGAAGCCGAGGGGAGATTCGGCGAAATTCATAAGTAGATGAAGGCCATCGCTAATCCCGCACGCGGGTCGCGAGAGATAACGATCCGATCCGTTGACGAAAAACAAGCAGTTACACCAGCGGCACGCTGATAAATCAAGCCAACTCACAACACGAGCGACAAACTCTTTGGGATTTTGTAACGTACGACGCAACATTATAATATACCACCTCGGGCTCGCCTTACCTCCGCTCGTCGTCGCATCAACTCTTTTTTCGGGATAAGTTGATTAATATACACACGGCGGCTCTTTTAAGCGCAAAAAAAGAAGGTAAAATAAATAATTAATCGTGAAAAAAGTTTTTACAAGCCGCATTACGCACGCGCGTAAGGAGAGAGCGGGCATTAATTAAAGCCGAGAGCGCGCGCGGGTATAACAATGGCCGGGAAGCGAGCGATGGACCGCCAGCATCGGTGCTCTGGTTCACCTGATGACGCTTCGCCGCCACCGCGTCCCCGATTTCCGAGCGTACGTGTCGTTGTACCGTATACGTATACGTATACACACTGCGGTGGGGACTCTGCAGTCGCCGTGAAAGTAACCGGCGTCGTCCATCCACCTGTTTTTTTTTTTTTTTTTTTTTTTGCGCGCTCGCAAGGAATAGAAAGCCGCGTTCGCGCGAGATAAAGTTTTATGGGCAATCGAAATCGCGAAGCGTTGTATTGTGCGTGTGTATACGCGCGGCGGTTTTAACGAGCTGTACCTGTACGTGTGTGTACGTGTACTCGATGTATACCCTCGGAATGCATACGTATAGAAAACGCTCGTGGGATATTTATATGTATTTGGCGTGAAAAGTCTGTCGCGCCTTATTTCTTCCCCGGTTCTTCTTCCGCGAACGAGGAGTATACGTGGGCATGAATCGTCCTAGGGTTAACGGACTTGGGGACGTACAGTGGGAAAAGACACCGTTGGGGCAAATGGGTGGCCATAAATTTATCGTTCGTTTCTTTTGTTTACCCCAATAAGAGAGAGATATATATACATATAACATGTTGCATACACGTACATATACATACAAAGTTGTAGCAATAAGCGATTCTTTTTGAATGAGAAAGGGTCGTAAGGGATCGGTAATTGAATTTGTGCTTCATCGGTTACTGCTTTTCACCGATTTTTTCGAGTACGGAGGGATTGGGCTTTAGTTTATTGGATATGCGTATTTTTTTGATAACAATTATTTAGTATCTGACAAATTTTTTTTTCTCCGTTCAATTGCAAGCAAAAAACAAAACTGAAAACTGAGAGAAAGGGGAAGGGAAGTAGTCATCCGCTTAAAAGTACAGAACCACCCCCCATATTAGGTACGCGTGTGCAAAATTAGGGCACGGTGGGTACAAAGTTCTCCTTGGATTAGCGTGATTCGGCCCATTGACTCGTTTCCTGAAACGGAGCGCATTTTCAAGCTCTCGTACAATAACGTGCATACTTACTTACAGGCGCAAACAAACACAACCGCCGCGTATCACGTCAAGATGTTCAAGTGCCGAGATATCGAGTCCTCTGCACATACTCGGCTGCATTTTACCACGTAATATATATATACCTGGATCAGCATCTCGATCCGAGAGTCGCAAAAGTATGTATACATTAAAGCGCGACGGTGGCAACCGATTTTCCCATGCCACACACATGTGCTGCACTTGCTTGCGTGCAATATGTATATAGGTACAGTGGCGGCGTACAATCTCCTTCCCACCCCCTCGCATTATAAAGTAGCCGTAATGTGATCTTTGTCGCGTGTTACAAGACGAGGCGACATCTTGGTTCACCTGCACCGAGCTTTTAATATACCTCCTGCACGCGTGAGTGCGCACCTGCACCCACTTACCTACTGCCTATACTTAGGTATACCTTGTATTACACGTGAATGCTCTGCCGTTATATTTACATATATAATACAGCTGCGTCGGCGTTTGCACTTTGTAGACATGTATAGGTACGAAGAAGAAAGCTCACTCCGATGGTGCCCATACTACATTATATTATATTGGTATAGGTATATGTAAGGAGTTCGAGTAGAGATCACTGATGTATCTCGCGGTGATCTCTATGCCGACGATCAGCGCTACGCAGGAGCTAAGTATATTATATACATTGTCTGTTAGTTGGTGTGCAGTGACGTATAACGCATATGGTGTACACGTACATATATTTATGGGAAAGGAAAGAGTACATTGTGGATACAATCGCCATAGAACCGAGGGATGTACCGTTGACTTTTTGCACGAATAATTTATCTAATTTATGATCGCTATTTTAAGTAGAACCCGCAGATATTGGTCAGCCGTACAAATGACACCGAAGAAAGTTGTACAGCGTTTGCCGCGTAATACTTAACAAATAACCGATCATTTGTTACTTGCAGCACCTGTAAGGGCTCCGAATCGTACACAATTGTAATACTAGTGGGTAAAATTCATAAATTATCCATTCACGCGTGCGATACAAGGGAAATAGAGCTGAGAGGAAAAAAAAATCAACGACATCACGTAGGTGTGTGATTTTAAGGTGCCTATGGTTGATAGAGCAGAGAAGGCGAACCAGCCAAATGATCGGATGTATCGCCAATTGCCCGCAACAACCTTAGATATGCGTCCCTTTTTCCCCCAATAAGCTCGAGCTATGCATTTAGATGGTCCCTATACGCACACTCTCGCTCTATTGAGCACATGCCCCGCGACTTATACCCACTTGGCGCGGCATATCGATATTCTCAGGCCGGCTACCTTCCCTCCAATTAAAATAGCTCGCGGATCGAAGGGGGTTGGGGGGGGGGGCGCCCCGAGGGCCTATTGTCCGATCAGTCGTCGATTAATATCACCGATGTAATTGCGTTAATCGGCGGCCCACGGCTCCTTTGGCTCCCCCTCCCGTCCCCTTGGCACCGCGACAATACAATGGCCCCGCGTCGCGAGATAATACGTCCGCGTGCGCGCTGTCTATGGAATTTGCGCGCCGCAGCCACTCGCGTGTGGTACACATATACAGGTAGGTTATACCGTGCCCTCTATCCGACTGCCATCTCTCGAGACCAAGTCACTCCGGGGCCACGTACTCGCGAGATATACGTATACGTACAAGGCAATACAAAAGCGAAATTCTATACGTTTGGGGGGCTTTTCGATCCAACGGTTTTTTGCGCCAACAAAAGTGCCGCGCTCGCGCTTTTCAATTGACGTTTGTCTTTTTTTTGTTTTCGTTCCTTCCCTCTTTCCGCTCGTTCGTTCGTTTGTTAACTGGAGGGGGGTGAGGAGCCGTTTCTCCGGAGCGAGTGTCTTATTGTTCGTCGCTCGGGCAGTTATGGGACCGATTGGCGAAAACCTCCCCCCCCCTCCCCCCCCCTCCTCCCCTCGGCCAGAGGCACGATTGTCAGAAAAATATTTATCGTTCGCGCGTTTTTCCGGCTCCCTTTTCTTTCTATCATATCGCGGGACTGTATCTCTCCATTCATTATGCGCGCCCGTGGCGTGGGCCCGCTGCGGCTCGAAAATTTATCGCGCCGGATATACATTTTGTGTTTTCGTACGGAGATAATTTTGTTTTCATACATTTGTACATGTGAAATCTCGAGTTTCGTTGACGCGTTTTACCTTGCAGGTTGTTAATTGAACGCAAAGTGGACGAATACGGGGTGTACGTGGGAAATGACAATACTGGTCTTTGATAAGTATATGGCACAAATGAAGATTGTAGGTATGCGATATTACCTGCCAATGGATTGCAAATAAATTTATTTTTCCCTCGAAACAATCGTGTACTTTTTTAAAATTTTTGTTTGTGCTAAAAATTAATTCAATTGACACTTATAACACATTTTCACAGCAAAAAACAATTATAAATTAAAAGAAACAAACAATTAAAGAAAAAAAAAAGGAGTCAAAGTATATTACAAAATCATTCATTATCTAAACTGCGTTACATTTGTAACTAGAAGAAAAATTCAGCTATTATTTTATTAAAAATACCTAGTAATGAATCAGCAAATATTTCACCGAGAAAAATGCACTTCACTTGGAAAAAATAATTTTCTTTCGAGGCGTTGAAAAACGTTGCTTGCCAGAGTCTAGAAAAATGAAACACGTGAAAAGCGTATAATATATGTGCGAGAAATCCGCCAGTAGTATCGAGAGTCAATACACTCGGAACGAGTCGCGGACACAGTGAGCAGAGACAGATAGTCATTACTAAAACAGCACGAGTCTCCGTTGCAAGCAAGTATACGCACAAGCCCCGACCTTCGTCCCGATAAATGGCCGCGATGATCCAGCCCCTGTAATGCACACTCCCTCGAGTGCCCATATACACCGATTGTAAAGTAAAAAAGGGGGGGAAAGGGGGGACACTGATAGAAGAGAAAGGGAAGTGAAAAGGACGAAGAAAAAAGGACTCGGGGCTTGTATAAATAATGACCGCCCTTCTATTCCCACCCCCTCCCCTGCTTCGGAATCTACACGCTTCCACTTTCTCTCCCCCCTTTCACCCTCGATAACGCAGTGGCAAGCCGGCTCTACACTCCACGGGCCCATAAATACACCGGTCCATCCATCCGAGAGTATAGAAATAGTTGTGTATACCTATACCTCAGTGGTGGTGGTGGCGGTGGTGGAGGGTAAGGCGGACCGCGCGAATTATAGGCGTTTTAAAAATATTGTCTCATCACTTATTCAGAGGAGGAGCCACCGGCTGGTCCAAAGCTATTGCTTTCCGATACCTATCTCTCTCTCTCTCTTTCTCGATCACAATTTTCGAGCGCCTCCCTCTCTTGGCGCGAGTTCTCGAGTTTTGTATTATTGAAGGCACTGAATCCGAAAGAGAAGCTACATCCTACGGCCGGACACTCAATATATACTTACACGTTGCCCGCAGGGATATTGCCCTGTACCTTGAGCTTTGCAGGCTCGTGATAAAAAAAAAGAAGGGATGCGCGCGTGTCTCTGAGTACTTTCTATCTGTTTTATTCTCTCTCTCTCTCTTTTTTTTTTTTTTTTTTTTTTTCTTTTTGTGGGTATTTACGATTCTCTTTTTTAAGACCAGCGTTCGTTGAGCTATGGGGCTGTATACGTTGGTACAGTGTTTTTTACTCGATTTTTATGCGCGACGTGTATAGGTAACATCAGGCTCTTGCAATTTGTTATTGCTCGTGCAACGAATACTTCAACGTGGGGGGACGAAACTCCGAAACTTAATTGGTGCCTTGGTAAAAATGGCGAAAAATTGTCATCTTTTTTTCAATAACCTCCGCGATGTCTCCGTACTGTCACGCTCAAGTCCTTTTTTTGTTGGTTGATTACAAGAAGGAAAAAAAAAACTGTACCTAAGGGTTATATATTTCTTGACCCCTCCTCTCTCGGTTCCGACTCATACATAAAAACTCCAATGACAAATTTTATTTCTAAAAAGCCGAAACGAGATAAAAAAAAAAAAAAAAAAAAAAAAAAATTCCCCTACACCTCCGTCAATTAAGAGCAGCGTTAATCTTTCATCCAAAGATTCCAGCGGAGCACACAGCACACACCACGCAATCTCGATGAAAGGAAAAAAAAAAAAAAAAAAAAAAAAAAAGCCGAAACACCAAAAATTCCCGGTCACCCTAGCTCCTTATAAACTCGTCGCACGCGCGCGACCTGCTATCGGAAATCTCCATGCGACACCTAGCTATTCCGGGGTCCGAAGGAAAGAGCCGATTTCCGAAGGGCTGACCCTCTCTGCGAGATTTCGCACGTCCGAAAATAAGAGACCCTCGAAGAATGAAAAAGAAAAAGAAAAAAAAAAAAAAAAAAAAAAGGAACAAGCAGGCAGCGAGGAAATGGAAGGTCAACAGCAGCCGAGTAACACGACTGTGCGGAGCCTGCACCTGAGGCTCTTTCTCCGTGCATGTGTATAGACATATATATATATATATATATATATATATATATATATATATATATATACCTATATACTCGTAAGAAGCAAAGCAACACAACCATCGTTCCCCTGGGCGTTAATGAGGAGAGCCGGTCTGCCGCAGCATTACGCATACATTAAGAGGAAGCGGCGATCACCCCGACGATCGGATCTCCCTCTTCCCTCCGCAAAAGTGCACCGAGTGCCGCGCGCGCGTTTATACGTGTATACGTATATATACCTACCTCCGATCAACAAATCGAGAATGGGAATGAGGGAGAAAGAGATACTTCTTCCACCACCCCTCCCCTCCCTCAGCTACTCTAAAGCGGCGCTTTCAATTATTCCCCCGAACAATCACGCCGCTTGTTTCCTTCGGCGATTACATCTCTGGGTATTTATTTTCTCTCTCTCTCCCTCTCTGTCCTCTTCTCCTCTTGTCCCTACGGACCAGGGAGGCTTCTGTACACATATATATGAACGCAAGAGAGTCACCGCGATGCACCTTTTACTTGTATTATATTTATGTATGTATACCCTTATACAGTTCTCATTGGAAGATATGCAAAGTTTCACATATGCGTAAATATCTAATGTAGGAGGTGCCTCATGTTTATACTCTGGGGCATATATTGTGTGTGTTGATCGTATCTGTCGACTACTGTACGAGTGATATGGTACAAATCGAGATAGTTTACGAGCGATTTTGCCATACCAAAGTGAAATTTGGAAAGTTTATGCAGCTTCATTCATTCAGAGAGCAGGATGAGTTCGTTTTCATTGGGCTCAGCTGAAATTTTCCGCTGTTGAAATGAATCATCGAGACTGAAACCAATAAATCTATACACCGATAATTTTGTGCTATGTGTGGATCTCCTAGTTTTTTTTTCTTTTTTTATTTCAAACCTCGCGTGTTTGGACAATAAAACAAATCGTCTGATTAAAATTTCGACGCGTTCTCGAGTTCAACGTCCCAACCGATCCCTTTGATCTCCGATCAGCAAAAAAATGTTAACTCAAGTGGAAGGGGGGATAAATAAACATATAGTACAGTTACGGAGAAGCAGACGCCCCCGGAGAACTCGCGAGAAAAATCTTGGCTCTCTCCGACAAGCTGTAAATATAAGCGTAGCCCCGGATTTGCATACGAGCGTTTAAAACAACTGGCTTCCTCCTCACGAGTAGTTAACACGTCATTAGCGGCACGAGGAATGTAATTGATACACGCGCGCACTCACCCGTGTTACAATCGTCATCTCGAAAGTTTCGGCGCTTCTCTATCTGTTTTTTTTTTTTTTTTTTTTTTTTTCTTTTTATTGGTAAAATTTTCACTTCATCACAAATGTTAATCGACTCTCGCCGAAGATTCACTGAGGGACACCGACGGAATTTTTAATCGCGAAGACGTTTTGTTTTATCGATTTACTTTTTTTTTTTTTTTTTTTTTTCTGTCACGTAAATAAATCGCCGCGCGATTCAATACCTTCTCGGGCTATCTGCCTCATTAAATTCCAAAGTCTCGATTTTTAGAGATAATATACACTATAGAGCGCGAGGAAGCGTCGAGTTTGGAGGAGGAAGTTTTTACAGCGTTTTTCGGAAAGCACGCACTTTTTCAAACTCGGTGTACATTAAGGATAGCGATCTAATTTTGTTTTCTCTCTTTTCTGTTTCAGGTAAGACGTCCTCCATTTCCATGCGATCTAAATCTAATATACCGTATAGTGTTTCAAATTCAGCCGGACTCGTGGTAAGTTCAAACGGCATTCTATAGACACAGAGAAGGAAAAAAAGCGTAACAAGTATTTTTTTTTTTTTTTTTTTTTTTTTCCCCAATGCAATTAACACGTCAGCCACTGCACCTAATAATAACTGGTGTACGCACTGTCGAACGAAAAAACTGACTTTAAGGCAAAAATCACACGTGCACTTGTACGTGAAATAAAAAGCCCGATCTAGTGGTACAGCCACTCAAAAGTATATATATATATATCCCCCTCGGAGTCGAGAATGTCCCTCGCACGTGAACTGCATTTTAAAAGCCGCGAGTAAACAACCGCTTGCGCAACGCTCATTAAGTAATAAAAAGTACACCCGAGAGCTAATCGCGTTGAGAGACACCTGCATCGAGGCTCGGCCGCGACAGGCAACTTTCTAATCGCCTTAGCGGGACGTTTGTTTATCCGCGGGAGGTGTATATATATAATATAAAAATGAAAATCGTAATAATGAGGGGAAAAAAAGGCCGCGATTCCCGCGGAAAACTCTGGACAGGTAATTTATTCGGCGTCGTTCGGTCGGAAGGGGCAGGGGCCCGTGTATATAGACACCCAACGCGCACAATCGTCACCCACCGCCTCGTAACTTGAGTACATAAAAATATATGATAATCACCCGGAGGAGAGTAAGCGGTCAATTTTACCGAGCTCCGTAAATTATACACAAACGAAGCGGAGGCCTATACGTGGCAATAAAAGATCCGCTGCACCGAACGTGGGATCAAAAAATTATACTGTGCCGCGTAAATTCTCCACGTGGAATCGTTGAGGTTCTCCTTGGCGTTATCTCGCGCTTGGAGGTGGAAAATCGCGCCGGCGAGCAGCTAACCAACTCCCCGATCAATCGATGGGAGAGTAAGTACCTACAATCTCAATATTTATTACATCTCGAGGGATGAAGACACCCCTGTTCAAGTACCCTAAGCAACAAATGTACAAAGTTTTGCATCGAAATTGTAAAAAAAAGTATCACTTAGTATAAAGAAAACTAAATCCAAAAGTAAATTGTTTCACCCAAAAAACTCGTATCCACTTGTAACCATCACTGAAAACACGCAAATAATCGACTCCATACCACATGCAAAGATGGTATATTGTACCGAAACGTATTCAAATGTGATGTACATAAATGTAATTTCGCTAGGCACAGAAAAAAGAGACGCCGACTCGTGGGGGAGATACACAGCGAGTTGAAACAAAATCGCTCGAGAAAAACGGTGTGGCCGGGGCACAAAAGAGTTCATTATGCGTGATTTCGGGAGAAGAGCGGAATTACCGCCACCACATGTGCGGAGACGGGATGTAAAAAAAAAAAAAAAAAAAAAGACACGAGGCACAAAGATTGAAGCCGTGGAGGTACACGACAGCAGCGAGTAAAGAAGACCGAAAAGGATCGAGAGTGACGCGTGCATTGTATAGGTATATATACATAACGCGTGTAGCTCGGCGACGCGTATGGGCCACACGTGTCAAAAAATTACGATTGTCTGAAACGCCTGGGCCGTCCTCCTATTCCCCGTGCGGCTCGACGTCTTTCTTTCTCCCGCCTCCCTTCGCTTGCGGCTCTTGATTTATTTTTTATCCTCCACATCCTTGCAACCCTCGTCTTCCACGCGGTGTGGCTCTTTATTTCCATATTGTACACTCGTGTAGCGTTGCGAAGGATATGGACTTTCATCAGGGGCTACATAGTTGACTCGACAGCGCCGGCCCGCTTAATTATAACGGGGCCCTTTGTCTGTATGCTCACACACATTCTTGGTCGAGCATCCGATTTCCATGTACGGAGGAGTCAACGATGACGATGTACTCGGGTTGCGTCCATCCGTTTCTTTTTTTTTTTTTTTCTACAAATTACGCTTTCTTTCTCCTTCGTAAAAGTAAAGTAAAGAAACCGTTTTCCCGTGTTTCTTCCACCATCGAGCCATTGACGTGACGTGAAACGGAATGCATTTGGTTTTGATCTACATTGGGGCCATCAAGTATCCAGTAGTCGAGGATAACAGCCTCGTAAGTATAGTCGAAGGAATGTTTTTTTTTTTTTTTTTTTTTCAACCATACCGTGAGGAGGGATGAAAAAATTCTCTGAACTGCACAACAATTAGATTAGCTGTTTCCTTCAGCCACATGAAGGGCGCTGCACCAAAGACACCTCGCTTCCACAAGCCACAAAGGAACGCTGTGGGCATCACTTGATCTTGTCGAAGCTTCGAATTCCGAGCACCGATACAGAAAAGCGAGCGGAACAGAGATACAGGGACGCAAGGGGGTGGCGGGTGGTAGAGAAAGTCTCTCGGCTAAAGTATACACAAAGTGTCTCCAAAGCAGAGGCAGAGCGCACACTTGGATAAACGAAAACTAGGAGACCGCGAACGACAAAGTTGTATATACCTACTGTACGCGGATAGACCGACAGACAGCATCAGATCGAAGCACGGATATATATATGTATATGCACGAGTTGGTAAGCGACTGTTGCAGTATAGTCCTTGGGATCCAGTTGAAAGGAAGCTGTGCTACATGTACACACAGGAATAATGAAGAGCAAGTGCTGGGTAGACGTGTAGGATGTATAGGTACACATATAATATAGACTTGGACGCGAGTGGGACGCAAAGGAAGGGTCATAAACCGCAAAGGGTAGGCATACGTGCGTATATAGGTATACATGCACACACGTAGAAAAGGGGTGGCCCTGTCTCGGCACGTGCGCCGCCTGTGATCGGTACAGAATCACCACCGGATGCCGTAGCTGCCGCGCGAGTATAACGCGTGACACATATGCACGCACGGGAGGGTTGTTGCCTGCTACTATTTATACGATGCGTATATTATACATATATATGTGTACGTGTGTTAATGTTATTATTACGTCAAGTCTGAAGGGCGCATTAGGGTGGAAGGGGGGGGGTTGCTAGGGCTGTTTTAGCTCTTCCGATAATTCATGCGTAAGCGGCACGCGCGTATGTATGTATATACGTACCAATACACGTGTTTCACACTACACCGCCAACGTTGGATCTTCGTGGCAGCCAGGGTACTTATACTTGTACGCGCTTGCGGTGAGACACGCTACTCGGTGAGATTTGCACGGATTGCGGGTGTATATACGTACCCACGTATGTATTATTGATTGATGTATACTTATATAGTACTGTGTATCCGTAAGATGTGCTTTTGACGATCACATAGTTGCAAAGTCGTTAGCGATTTCAACGATGCCGTAGGGCTTTTGATTCTTACTATCGTTGAGCCATTCGGTTTTAAGGCTACGCGTGTAGGTGTTTTAAAAAACAATGTACCATAACATTGACACACACGACTCCCGTACCATTGCTCCCCAAAGAATGCAACAGTTTTCCATCATCCCGCAAACATTGTAACCAATGGCGTACGTCACCCCTCGATGTTTTTCCCTGTGCCCATACACGTATCTTTACTCTGTAGGGTAAGTATATATTGCGGTTAAACGTCTTCGCCGCGATAAGCTTAATTTCAGAGAGTAAAAAAAAAGGACACCAAAAATACCCATCTAAACAAGTTTCGCGAGATGTATATCCTCCCCATCGGAAAAAGAAAGAAAATCTAATGATAAGTTTTTCCGTTCGTCCGAGACGGCTTCATCGGCAGTAGCAACGTATCCCCGAGTTACAACGATTGCAGTTTAAACTTCAATAGCTCGGCGCTCGTGTATATACCGTTACCTCGCGAGTAACTAATATTATAATCCCACCAAAGGAAAAAAGACCCAGCTCTCGTTTTTGCATTCCACGGCTCGACCGCGTCCTTGAATACATATATAAATACCTGCAGGTATGTGCGCGCACGCGGTCCAAAAGGAACAACCTGCTTGCCCATTCATCCCGTCGCTAAGCGCAATAATGAAAAAAAAAAAAAAAATCCATCGACGTCACAATCATCTCCATTATCAGCTGGTACGGGGGTATACTCGTGTCGTTGAAACCTGGTGTACCGTTAGTCACTATACTTACGTGCACGGCTCCGTTTTTAGAGCTCGCGAGGTATGATAACACGGCGGAGAGATATATACATGCACTTTTTCCCAATTACCCGGGCGTATACGTGTACAAAGTCAATTGCCCGTCAATTATATGCGCACACGCGGTCGTTCCTCTAAACGACCGTTTTATACAGGAAACATGTATACATGTATTATTTTATGCCTACATATATAGGCGCTACACTGTCTCGCTCTTTATCTACGGGAGTGTGTAGCAACAGGATTTCGCGGCAATGAGGAAACGCGCGACTCGGTGCCCTAAGTGTATATAATATAATATATCTGCTCGTCGCCGTGGATGCGCTCGTGGATACACTGTTGTCGCGATATCTCGACTCGTCAATAGTCCGACTGTCCGTCCCTTCGTTAGCAAACTTTTTTTTTTTCAAGCATCATCGTGAATAATATCAAATGTAGTACTCGGAAGACGTTTGATTCTTGAATGGGTCCCTTGGTCGACTTTGTACGCCACGACAACAGGGAGGATTATATATAATTACTGTAAAATAATATAGTGCAAGCGTGTACTTTGCCGGGCACTGAGGATGCAGTGAAGCTCCGATTGAAACTTTTCATCGGGACGCGAGTGTCGGTATGTATAATACACTGGTAACAGCAACGTGACGAGTCCGCACAGAAACTCCACTGTTCGCACAATACCTCGTGGTGCATGTGTGTATCTCCTCTAGCCTGTATGGGCATTATAGTTTGGCTTATCGCCGAAGGAGGAGAAAGGAAGCCGTGTAGATCGCAACTTTGACGGCGGAGCCCTCTCGCACAATTGACCGACTGTTTTGCCAGAAAAACAACTTCATTTTATTCCGATCGGGTCGAAAGTGTGTAATATATATACTCCGCGCACTGGCTCGCGCTGATGATCGAGATCACGTTGAAAAATAGAAGATTACCCGAGAGAGAGCCCTCGACTAATGAGCGCGAAAAGCCTCCGTTGAAACATCGCACGCGTCGTTAAACGAGCCGAACGCGAAAATCATAAAAGCTCGAGCCGACCCTCGCAGGCGCGCGCGGCCGTAAAATCCAAAAGCGCGAGCTAATGCACCGGTGGATTTTTTTTTTTCCATAAACGCTCGTTATGGCTCCATAGAGGAGAAACGACGGGACGAGACTCCTCGCAACCATATATCATATAATATTATAGCGCAGGGTGTATTATAAATATGTTATATACGTCGGCACCTGCTTGCCAACAGGTAACGAAAACAACATATCTCAATCTCCGGGAGTATACAGAGTTATAATCGCCACGGTGGCGCCTGTATTTTCCATAATGTATGTCTATATACGCACGGCGATCGGATACGCAAAACGTGGAATCTCCGTTTAATTGCGAGATCGAGCTTTTTGAGCTGATGGAAGGAAGGAAGAAAAAGAAGCCCAACGAGTCCGTAATCAGCCAAAGCTACATTTCCAATCGCATCACTAGCGCGAGAGACAGTAGTCCCGTGTGCTCGCGGTAATTACAATCCAAAAGGTGCGAGATTTAACGCTCGATCGTAAATCGGCGCAAAAATCAATGGGAAAGGGAGGGAAAATAGATATTACTTTAACGAGCAATCGTCAAATTAAATTAAACGGCGGGGCGCACGATATACAGGACACGCACCGTCAACTTGCTCTGCTCGCGTTTGTATATATACACGTATATATAGCTATCGGATGAGACACAAGTGCATTTCGTCGCATTGGCGAACCAAAAAACGTCGTTAGAGAGCACCGGGGCCGTTCCTCCTCGTGCGCGCGATATGTGTACTCCAGCGCACTTCAAAGGCCTTCCTCGAGGAGCTAGAAGGAGACTTTGGCAAATCGTTGGCTCCAGCGGCTTCCTTTCTAATTTTCTCGTTTCAAATGATATATATTTTCGCGGGTTCCAACAACTCGGCTTCAAAATGCGGTGGCTTTCGCGGCCCTAACGAGTGTACCCGTGCTTTTTTCCCTCCTTCTCCCTCTCTCTCAAGGAGGTATATAATGTAACAAAGACGAGCTGTTTACGAGAACTTGTATAACGACTCTTTAATTGCCGGTCTAATCTCTTATTTGCATGCGCGCCGCCGTACCTGCATATTATCCTTTTTTTTGTATACGCGTGTGGCACAAGTACGCGGAATGTTGACCTTTGTTATTTTGTTATGTATTGCTTCTGCTGACGCGCGTAAGAGAGGGTATTAATATTCCCGTGATTAGGGGCGCGTTTTTTCTTCGTTCGCTTTAGTTCCATGCACTTGCGCAGCTTATCCGTCGTTTTAATTGGCTGTAAATTATTGTGCGTGTGGAAGAAAACAAATTTATTTTTTAAATCGAGTCATCTGCTTTGGTTTTTGGGGGTTGGGAAAATCATTTCCAGGGCGATTTGTCACACGTTGTACCTTGAGACAAGCGAATGATCGATTCGAGCACTGATTGCGAAATCACAATGCAAATCATTACTCTTATTATTGCGATAAACATAGTGTGTACTTGTGGAGTAAAAAAAATCAGTTTGGAATACATTCGTTACCTCAAATATTCGACAAGTGTTTTTTTTTTTTTTTTCACAGAAACTCATGTGGTGCGTCAAAGTTTGGGAATTGGGGGCGTGTGAAGTTCATATAGTTGGAACACCCTTCATCTTCGTCACTTTTTGTTCGCGTGAAAAGAGAAAAAATACGTGTTCAATAACCACAGATGATCTACACTTGACTGGCCTAACATGGATTTTATAAATTTTCAAAATACCCTTCCACAACAATGAACACTCAAACAAATTCAAAATTTCCAAACACAGTCAAACTACTATGTATCGTAATAGCCGGTCTGGCGACAAAAGAGCCGCTTCCGACAAATCACGGCCGACGATGTAATTGACGTGCCCGTCATTCGTACTGTTCACACCCCCCGAAGTGGGGCATGCATACGCTCAGCTGGAAATTGTGACGGTTTTACTCGCGTACAGCCCGAGAGCGCGTGACGATTGAAGATCGAAATCGTAAATATTTCAAAGTGCCCCGATGCTCGAGGGCGAGGGAAAACCAACGGCGCACACGTATGTGAGTTGTGTACCCACAGAGGTGGCCTTTGTGTCGGCAATTAATGGGGGATTACTCGGGGGGGGGGGGAAGAAAGACGAGGGGCGCCGGTGAAGCCGATGACGTACTTATCGTTGATGCACGCGATACAAGAGCGTCACGGGACGGCCGACCTCGAAAAAAAAGTCTTTTTACTTCACGACGCGGTAGACCCAAGGATATACTATGTGAGAAAAAAAAAAAAAAAACAGAAGAATATGTATCACCCAGCGTTGCGTCGAGGGCCAATGGGACCACGTAGGTATATAGCTCGCGTTGGATGGACAGATGAAGCGCGTGTGTGTGTGTATATAATGTAACACGTCGCGATGACGGAGGGGTGTGGCGAGAGATTAGCCGCGCTGGAGATCAAGCGCCCCAAGGGGCTTAGCGCGCTGGGCGATCTCGCGATAAGAACGTCGAAATAAGCCGTGCTATCTCTCCTTCTTTTTCTTCTTATTGACCAAGTAACCCTGTGTGCCTAACTATATACTTGCAATGTACGCACGGCGTGTCACGTCTAAGTATACACCATACGAAAAAAGCTATAACATTGGTGCTACTTAATCATATATTACTTATTATATCCTCGTCGACTCGTGGATGAGTATACGATGCACTTCTTGGCAAGCTTTTTTCGAGCTTGCAGCCCCTTGTCCGTGAATTACTGTACAATGAAAACAATTATTAACCACGTTTGTGTAATTAAATGGAGCATTGAATAAAAATTTTTTTTTTCAATTCATAAGCAATAATGTTGTTTGCTATTTTTTTTAAAATGAAATAAAATGGAGCTGCTATAGTGTCGAGGTAATCTTGGCTGCACAGACAATGAATTTTTGAACAATAAAAGCCAATGAATAAGATTACACGATATAAAAGTACACTGCGCATACATGGCTGCGTGATTGCCGATCATTCGGTGATAAATAATAATGCGCGTTAACTATAGCAATTACCCGATGTAGCCCCAACGAGTCGCGTACATGTAGGTGCGGAGAAAAGCCGAATATAATGCGCTCGCCCCATGTGTTCGAGCAATTGTCCGTCACAGCCCGATTGTCGTATTTACGGCTCTCATCAAAGATGGGTGCCTACGCACGACAATGGATGCTTACATTAGTGTCCGCCAAATGCACCGAACGGGGGGGACGAGGGACATTAGTGTTCCGGGGCACGTCCGAAAAACCGCTCATGGGACCCGGGGCATGTAATACGCTGCAAGTAGTCACAATGGGGTGGATTACACGCGACTCGATCCTATCCACCATACAAGCGTATACAAGTACGCATCACTAACTTATCGTATGTACAAGCTCGGGCGTATTATATATACATGAGGGTCAAATGACGCGGCTGTGCATGGTAGTCGTGAGCATACAAAGGTCGCGTTGCGTCCCCGTGGCAGATTTAGCGACTTGATATATTCATATCGAGATACATCGGGTACTTTTGGGGAGAATTTTCGGGCGTTTTGCCTTGAAAGTCCAATATTGTGCAATGGCCCTGTTTAGAGCTTGAGCTTTTCGTTCTGGCAATTGTGACGTTTTGAGACTCAAATTAACGCCCACGCCTCGTTTTAATAAATTGCTTTGCAATAAACGTATTGTATTGAGAGACGTTTTCAAATAGTCACAAATCCGGTTATCTTAAATAGGTAAAAAAATAGTGAATGTTGCGAGTGTGTTCGAGTTCTTTGATCGAGGCGTCCGATATATATATATTTCGGGAGAAAAAACATCTCTTATACGTACAAACAACCAACTAAAAAAAAAAAAAAAAAAAGTCACAGACAGCCGAGAGACAAAAGCCTCAGAAGGGCCCGAGCGGTGTTGACACAGTGTACCTACAAAGAGTGCAGATTCGTTCGCGGATTAAGGCAACGCGCGTGTGCGTGCATTATGCGAGTCTATGTATATACATATACATACTTGTGCGGGAAAGAAGGCGAGTAGGGACTACAATGCACCCACCGAGGGTTCCGCAACTCCCATCCCCCTCCTGCTCTTCCGAGCTGTCCATTGTGTGGCGCCGGCGACCTTACGTCCATCTTGTACGCGTGTATAGGTACATAAATATACGGGCCGACACCATCGCCATACAGAGCCCCGAGAGTAATAACCGTGTGTCGCTTTGCGATTACAGATTCACAAGAGTACACGGGGAGCAGCCAACAAGGCGGAAAGGATGAGATAGGCGCGACGACAAGTGGACGAAGAATAATACAATCGCCGGCTTTCATCTTCCCAAATGATTTTTCCTTCTATTCGCGCTTGATTGGGCGGCTTTCTTTCTCTCCGCTCTTTCGGGGATGGGATCCGGGAGCAGATAAGGACGCGGTCGGGATTACTCCGTTGGGTGTACGTCTGCGCCTCGGGATTAAGTATGGAGCGTTTATTCTGTCTCTCAACTTTTTTTCTTCTTTTTTTTCATTATTTTTACACTACCTTCTTTGTTTTTGGCAATTATCGTTTCGACAAGCGCTTCTCATTCTGTGGCCCTTTTTATTGTTACATGGGTAATAAGCTTGAGAAATTGCATTTTTACATAATATTTCAATCGCTCGGATATCATTGAATCAAATGTAACAAACTTCGTAGGATAACAGTTGAAATAACAATTCTTCTTGGAGCAAACATTTTTTCATGTTGCTTAATATTGTACTTGGCGGCTTTTGGGGACAAGTCAGGTCTCGAGTATGCATTGTTTCCTAAAAATGTTGTCGTATGCAATGTTTTTTTCAATTACACACCCATGCATGGCTCCGAGACAAAAATTTAAGGCACGTTAGGAAATTTTCCATTCAACCCTAGTACCCCTGGGCGAAATCGCCTTCAACCTTCGCGAGTAGCAAGTACCGCAGTAGACACATAGAGTACAGCGGCAGCAAAGTTTTTTGGCCCAATCGCCATCTCCGATACCTGCACGTATCTGAAAAGACGTAAAAAAAAAAAAAAAAGAAAGAAAAAAAAGTCATTGCAAAAGTACTGTAAGTATATAAAAGCTCTTTGGCGTGTACAGGTATATACAGGTCAGTAAGGGCGAGTGTCCGCAGCGGACGAGCGAGTCCATCGTCTTTACGAGGTCTCTCCAAATGAGCACTGAAAATGGAAGTAGTGACTTTTCTTAAGACGTGAACGCCCACCCGCGAGTCCACCCCCTTATTCAGGGGCTTATCCTTTCGAAAGCCGTGGTCGTCACGCCAAAGCCGATGTATACTTACTTACTTACTTCATATAATGTCATAAAACGTCCGAGCCGTTCCGTGACGCATGTAGCAGCGACAAGAGACCGAGTGTAGCGCGACCTGGGGCGGGGGATTGGCAAAAGTCATCGTCAAAGAGTCGAGAAAAGCTCTTTTCTTCCACGTATCTATATACCCTCTCACACACACGCACAACCAAACTCAGAAGAAATAAACGAAGAAAGTGTGGAGGGAAGGGAAAGAGAGGGAGAGAGCTTGTTTCACGTAAAACTTTTCGCTGCCAGGTATGTATGTGTATGTATAGGTACACGACGCGCTATTTTTCCGTTGATCCATACGAGGCGATGAGAGACTGACCGAAAGCTCTCCGAAAGTTCTCCCGGAGCGCGGGCTTTCTTCCATTTTGCGGAGCGCACCGTCTTTTATACACACCCACAGACACACGTGTGCTTCGGAAAATGAAGTCGCGAAAATTGCGCGAAAAAGAGACAGAGCGAGAGAAACGGCCGCAATATCTCGGGTAAGCTCTTTCTCTCGGCTCTGCTGTACCTACGACGTCTTTTATGACGCCAGACTGAGCCGCGGAGGTGAGTAAGTATTCCTATGTACACCAACAGAGAACACGCCTCTATTTCAAGGATATTGGTAATCTTTTGGGCGCAAGGGGGAGAGAGGGTGTGTACGGCTGGGGTGTAATATCGGTGGCGCGCGCACTGATCTCTTCTTCTTCTTCTCCTCAACAGTACATAGCTGCCGGTGACGTTCTAACGGCACAGTCGCCTCCTCTTCTCTTTCCCTGCGTCTCATCTCCCCCCCCCCCTATAGCACCTTTACACCAACAGCCCTGTTCCTCCTGATCCTCGAAGCTCCCTAGAGCACACACGCCCTACTCTGAAGCTTCTTCTTCGCCATCTCTGTCCTCCTATACGTACATGGTTGCAGCTAGGTGCGTTACTTCCCGGCCGAGCTTATTTATATAGACGTGGAGCTCCCTGTCACACGAACCGATACTGCACTCCATGTATAGAACACTGAGCTCAGCTTACATATTTGTATATATATATCTGCCTCAGCGAGGAAGGTTCTCTCGATAGCGCGTCATTCGACCGAAGATGACGATTCCCTCCCTCCTTGTCTCTATTTCTATTCAATATTTTCCATGAGCGCCGATTTTCCTCGGGACTTTACGCGCTCTTTCCCTTTTTTGACTCCCCCACGCGCCGAAGAATACCCTCTCTTCCTCTCCCTTGCTTTTTCTTGCTTTTGAGGAATAGTTGATGGAGCTATACGTGTAAAATATCGGTGCAGCGCCAAGAAAAGGGAGCCCGAATAGTTCTTCTGATAGATGCCGATCGACGGAATTTTTTCTTACTTTTGCATGTTTGATTGTACGGAGCTTTAACTTTTTTCGTAAAAGTCGTGGATACAAGAGATTTTCAATGATAAAGGTCTGCCTGTGTGGGATAACTCAGTTGAGCTTGCAATCGTTAAATATTGAGTTTGAAAGATATGGGTCTTCCTGTTGGAGTATCGCATCGATTCATCATCGACAGGTCCGAAGGACAAGAGTAATTTTGAGCCAATTTACGTGATATTTTTCTTGAACCACAATTTTTAATTTAGAAAGGATTTTCATTTTTTTCTTTTTTTTTTTGTCCATTTCTTTAAACAACGTCGCATCTACCGTACGTATACATTCTTATGTATATACGTGAGTGAGGCACAACAAGGAATATATTCCAAAGCGCATTGCAGTGTATACCGACAAGCAGTCCTTGATTCCAAGCAAATAACCATCAGCTCGAGCTTTCGTCAAACACAATTCCCAAGCACAAGTGTACAACGTGTATGGATGCATACCCAGACACCCTCTGAATAAACACACACGTGTACAATATACGAGTGCATATATAGGTGCAAGCACAAGCCGTGCTGATGATAATATTCCGCGGAAAGTCCTATATTGCGGGGAACTTGCGCTTCCCCCCTTGGCTGAGCTCATACTTACGTATAGTGTGACAGTTGGTACAGCAGCGCGCACAAGCACTCGACACGCTGCCGTAAAATAGAGAGACACTGTACAAACCACAAGGTTCCTCCGATACACCGTGCACAGGTAGGTATACACATAGAAAGTGACTCTCGCAGCAGGGCTAGTGTCAAAGGAACACGATCCGCTACCGTAATTTACTTGAATAGAGCACATACTATGAGGTATACGTACGTACGACGGAATGTTATCTTTTGCTCCTTCCTTCCTCCCCCTACCCTCTATTATATACGTATACGTACATGTATACACACAAGTCGCGCAGTTACTAAACTGTACACGCGTATAATGTAATGTATTACCTATCCTTGGAACAAGCGTCGCGTCCTGATGTATCTCGACGACGACCGACTTTCAACCCCCTGTCGAACCTCGCCCCAGTCTAGCCTACTGTTATGACACGCCCCGCGTACGTGTGCTATAAACATACGTGTTCAGTTGTGCAGGGTTATAATCACTGTATTCATTATTTGCAAGCGCACGAAGATTCAAGAGCGACTAAGGATATTATTACTTGGTACAGAGCTTGCGACGGGTTTTATTGTGCATCCATAGTCATACTTGCATACTCTGAGAGTAGCGCTGTTATTTTGTTAGATAACACGTGATGACAACTATCAGGTGTCGTTTTGTGCAATTGAGCTTTCAAGTAAGGTGTCGTCGAGCTTTTACAGATACACGGGATGATGTGAGGTGTATTTCTTCCATACCATGCATAGAAAAGGGGCAAGTTTTTTCATGCATCACAGTTAAACTTGAAAATGGCACTTAAAAAAGTAGGAAAAAATAACTTTTTTCTCGAATTGGATGACTTTTATTGGACTCGAATGAGATAAAAACTATAAGCCTTCATCCGCAGGAAGCGCACCGCACTTACGTACACTTCCTCGCGAGAACCCAACAAACGAAATCGTGCAAAACGCGTCTGTTAATTGCAGCGCAGACTTCCCCCTTCCTCCCTTCATAGCGTCATTTATCTCCTCCCAATGCCCGCTCTTCGCGCGATCTGTTAATTAATGCTCGCGTGCCGCGACGGAAATCGCGGCTACAACGTGTGTATACTCGCACGAGACAACGAACGCCGGTGTTACCCGTGAAAAGCTGACGACAAGGGGGTGGCAACTCCTTCAACTTCAAGGATTCAAAGGTGCGACTATGGCCCTTCTGTCCCACGTGTCAGGTTACACACCTACGTTTGACACCACCGACCGAAGAAGCAAAAACGAATACAAAGAACACGTACACGCGTATATGTTTTTTTTAACGAGCTCCAGTGGAGGGATGAGCCCGAATGATTAATCATTAACACCCTCGCGCGCGCGTACATCGGGATGTAAAGGGTACTTTTGCGACACGAGTAGGGGGGAGGGAGGAGGGAGGCAATAATAATCACTCGTAGTTGGCATTTACGCGGAATAAAGACCACGCGAGGGCACAACGTACGCGCTGACAAGGGCTCGAGAGGAGGGCTGAATGTAAAAGCTTCATTGCGAAAATTGAGCGCAGCCCCCGCGACCTGCATCCCCCCATTGTCCGGAAGTAATTGCGAGGCCGAGATCTTATGGTAGGTGTAAGGATAGTACGCGTACGGGATGATATAATGCACTGTGAATGAAACTTGAGGGAAAAAGAAAAAAAAAAAAAAAAAAACTCGAAAGAAAGAAGAGAGATCGGCGAGGAGGGGTATATATACACGCGAATCAACTGATTGTGCGCTCGCGCGAAGCCTGTACCACCTCGCGTGTATAAATCTTGTAAAGAGGGATGGGGTGGAGGAGGCAATGGAAAGTACAGCAAAAGCCGGTCTTGCTTCTTTTTCTCGTGCCCCTGCATTTTCCCTTCTTTATGAGCCCATAATGGGGGAAGAGGGAGACACAGTGGCTCTTATATATACATGCGTATACATATATATATATATATATATATATATATATATATATATATATATTTACGTGCCGAATCGAGGAATATTATGTATAAAGCTCGCGACGACTAGAGAAAGGTAATACGCGGCGCTCGCGCATAATAAGAAAATGTATAAGAAGAGAGTGAAAGAAAAGGCCGCCTCTATATAATATATATTTTGTATGCGAGTTAACACTCGGGAAGCATAAAATAAAGGCTATTGAATCCGCTCTCGCACTACGCTCTTTTTGGTGAGTGTGTGCGTGTGCGCGAGACTCCCTCCCCCCTCCTTCATCTCTTTTCACACGGCGCTTTTATGAAAAATTTCTGAAAACTAATTTTCCCTCCCAGCGGGCGCGACTCCCTCCCCCTGATACTGCACAACTCTCGCGAGTAGATATACATATATATATATATATATATATATGTGTGTGTGCGAGTAAGTATCCCCAGAGTAAGAAAGGAAGGAGAAAGAGTAGCGAAAGCAGCTTTCGCGCGAGGACTCCCGTAATATACATATATATGTAATAACACATACTTATTCTCTCACCTCGTCGTTTTTCTTTTCTTTTTTTTTTTTACTCTTCGTCTTCTGCTTCCATCTTCGTTTTTCTCCGGGTGCGAAAAAAAAAAAAAAAAAAAAAAAAAAAAAAAAAAAAAAAAAAAAAAAAAAAAAAAAAAACGGAGAGCGAGCTACTCACACATCTTACGAAACTTTTACTACGCGAGGTGCTAATCCCCCTCCAGACGAGCTCGAGCGGCCCATTCTTGAGCCCCTTCTTTCACGCCGCGTCTCTTTTCGCCTCCTGATCTATATACATTATTGTCATTATGTGTACCTATATATTATACGCTCGTATACTTTTCTCATCTCCCTCCGTACCTCGTGGGTATACCTACATGCTCATAAAAACCGTATTGCCGCGTCGTCGTGGTGTATGTATACGCACTACGTGCGTACACCCGCGAACTTTTGCTCTTTACCTCGTTGTCTTCTTCTTCTTCTTCGTGGGTATACACATGCATGTAATATATATATGTGTATAGGCCTTACATTCTTAACTACCCCCCGTAAGTTTCTTGTTCGAGCTGTTGGGCTGTACATTGCTCGTTCGGTTTATGTTACTTTATTATCGAGTCCGCGTCCGTGCTGCGATGAGTGGTATACACACACCAACATCTTCCTTCTCTCATCTTGTGTCTTGGGGGGGCTCTTACCTAATTGGATGCTTCTGGAGGAATTAGAAGGCCAAATAAAAGTGTATAAACATTGCCGACAGAGGAAAATTGCCCTTTGACATCTGAGTGTATAGGTACAGTTTGGTTGATCGAGGGAATGATGGGTACCTACTTTTTACTTCCATACAGTCATTTTCCTCCTCAATACGTCATTGAAAGGAAAGTATTTCGTCGACATTATGCGCCTTTTGGGTTTTTTTTTTTTTTTTTTTTTTTTTTACGTTTGTAACAATTCAACCGATTTCGTGCAACACATCGATTCATTCAACAGGTAAGAAATTACTCTGAGGTGATCAAACAAAAACCCACGCTGAAAAATAATTGCATTTTCGTTGTAGACGATAGCGATCCATTTTATGAAAAAAAAAAAAAAAAAAAAAAATGAAAATCAGACCTCCCAAAAGCTTTAAATAAAACAACGACCAACGGTTCCGCCCCAAAAGCTTGTGGAACGAGATACAAGGGGGTATTAAAACGAGGACATGGAAATCGACAGAGAGAGAGATAGAGAGAGAGAGAGAGAACTCGAGTAAAGTGATTTCGAGGATCCGCAAAAAACATGCAAATCACATAGGAGCACCCCCCGCTTTGGATCCCCGTTATGTGCGCGTTATCGCATTACACCCCCCCTCATTGTGCGTGTGTGTGTGTGTGTGTATTTGTTTGTCACCGTCCCCTGCATATGCAACATCGTGTCGTATTATCGTCACCCACCTCGCAGCTATATGGGCATAACTGATGTACGGGAGGCTTGCAGGCCGCAGGTAGGTATATATGCTTCTGTGTACACACATGCGTGCCTATATATTAGCCAGCTTTCCCGTGTGTGTACCTATACAAGGGGAGGGAGGGACAACAATGGGCGCCGTCTCGTGAATTATTCCCTTTGATTGTTCGCTTTCGTCGCGCTTCGCTTGGCTCTCTCTCTCTCTCCATCTCCATCTCTCGTGTACACACATATATGTATATATATATATATATATATATATATATATATATATATATATATATATATATATATATATATATAGCGCTTGCACGCATAATACGATGTAATGTCGAGGCGTACACAGCTCGGGTGGGTGCACGTGTATATATATATATTTATGTGAGGGATCGGGTCAGCGCAAGAAGCGATGGTGTGACGTTGCGAGATGGTCGTAGGAATTTCGTTAATTTTTGTTCGTACGTGGATGCCGTGCAGAATATTATAATGATGTTGATTTAGGGAGTAGTGCTAAAATAGGGGGTTGTTGTGCGTCATGTATATTGTATATACCCAACAACGAAATACCGAAAGTTACAAGGACTTTGTTTCGTTTGAACAGGGTAGGAGAGATCGGGGAAATCGGTTAATTCTTCTTGGTCACAGAGTGCAAACCATCCGAAAAAACCAAAAAGTTTGTCCCCGCGTAAACCAATAACGATGTATACGTACCTATATGTACCCACGCAGAACGGAAAGAAGGGAAGTACGCAGTAACAGCTTTAGCCCCTGCAACGGAGAACAGGAGAGTAGGTGGATAGGTTATACGAGGGTGGATAGGGGGGTGGGGGAGGTAGTTTAACCTTGTCAATCCTTTTTCCCATACCGGCAATTGCATCCCTCGTATGCAGTTAGTAAGTGCACGTACCTTGTACCCCCAATCATACACATATAGATGTAGGCACGCGTAGTGGGGAATCGAAAAACACGAGGGTGCATGTCGTATAACGTGTGTGCACTCCCGGTGGCACTTGCACACAACCGATTAGCGTCAAGGGCGGGGGAAGGCAAACTGCACCCTGACTATATACACATATGTACTCATACGGTGTGCGCGCGTTGTAGAATAGCGAACGGACGGGCGGATGGATGGATCGCCGGGCAATCAAGCTCGCGTTAACACGACTAAGTGGAAACAAACCTTTGACCGTTTTGTCCCTGCCGTGACGCACCTCACTCTCTCTCATTCTCTACTCCTTTGGTATATAACTTTGTACGTATATGCTTCGAGGTAACCTCATGGAAATAGTTGGTTGTCTGTAATATATGTATCTATGTACTGAATTTTAATAATAAATACCTCGAAATTTATATTGTCCCCGACACGTACGTTATATCGTTTTATAAGATATTATGTAAAATGACTCGAGCATCTTCTGTAATCTCCAGTGGTCAGACCCGCTCGAACGAACCGAAATTCATGCACTTGTCAAAAGAAAAAAAAATATACATCACCTAAGTGCCTGTTCCAACCAAACACCCACACACGATTCGGCAGATTCGTTATCCGATATTAAAAAAGGGAAGAATTCAATTAGACGCACTTCGACTCTCGTGCAATGTATACACAAGCGGAATTCTATGGTATAAGAACCCACATGTGTATAAAATACATACGTCACCTTGTAACACAGGAGGTACAATAAAAGCACGTCCGTGCGATGTGTATCCCGTGTCGATTACCATATCGATCACACACAATTGACGTGCGCGTGACGCAAAACGACGACACGTATTGTAAGAGAGAGAGAGAGAGAGAGAAAGAAGCGAGGACGAGTATGTATACGTACGTGGGACAAAAACAAGGGCGTGACGAAAGCTTGAGCGTCGAAAAGCCCCGGCTTGTGTACTTACGCATGCACGAGCCCGAGAACAAGACGAAGGAAAAGAGGAGATCGGGAAGTCAAAAAGAAAGGAAGAAAGGGACACGAGCGGGAGAGAGAGAGTGCGAGGGAAAAAGTGCTGCCAACGCCACTCCGTCATGGGGTGAGAGGGAGAGAGCACAAAAAGGCCTTTATTGGCCGTTCGGCCGAAAAGCCCGGGCCCTCTGTGTATTATGGAACACAGCGATCCATCTCCTTTGGCCGACAGCCTCGACAATGGACCCCCTGATAACGTCCCTTTACGCGCTCGCGCGCTCGATCGTCGTCTTGTAAGTTGGGCTGTACTCCTACGTACACGTATATACATATGCGCTTATTGCTCCTGCCACTGCTTTTGCTTTAATTTTTTTTTGGAAAATTTCCTCACGCTATTGAATCTTTAGGAGGAGACGGTGTCAAAATTAGTTTAGGTACTCAAGCTGTTTGGGGTGTTGATTTATTTTTGAAATAATCGCGGAGCCATCGAGTTTAAGTTGAAACTTTTCCCGAAAAGCGGGTATGTATAGCTTCATTGAATCGCTCGATGTAAAGCGTCAAATTTAACTCACACGATGTCAAGTGGTAAAACGAACTTCTTGGCGAAATTAATTCATGGGTTTTCCATTGCAAAGAGCTCGACTGAATAAACATTATATTTACATCGATTTTATTTGAATTCACTGTAAATCCTAGTACACTTTTCAGTTAGAATTTTGGTTTTTTTTTTTTGTAAAATGCATTACAATAGGGTTGATAAACAATTGTATTTATTTCATTTTTAGTTTTTCTTAAGTGTCCAGTTTAGTAGGACCGGTTGGTGCACCATAAATTTGATTGTTTTTAGAATTATTATTACGCAACCGAGATATATTTTATAAAAAAACTTTGAAACACATAAATTCATAGTGTTGTTGAAACAAACTATTGCAACTGCACCTATGACGTAGTAGTTGATAATTAACAATATATACTTGGATCCATAGAAATCATAGACGAGACGAGACCTTCCGATCCGCGCAAAAACACGCGATATCATTCCGTTTAATACTTTTTGTCGCCGCTCGTTATCTTTTTTTTCTTCATCCCGATAATCATGGAGGCCGAGATGCAGGCACTTCTTTCAGGATACTATAGTATAGGCCAGTGTGTGACAACGCGCTCGCCGGATAAGCAACGTGTATAAAAACCTCACGATGAGTAAGCTGGAATCGCCTATGTGAGACATCGGTGTTATGGCGTTGACCTTTTTGCTTCGAAGACTTCGTTACCACTATTGGCTTGATTGATCATTTCGTTGCCTTATTTCTTCTACGCTATTTAAAAAAATTTTTTTTTTATACAGGCAGTAGCACAAAAACAAAATCATCGAAACCTTTGGGTTATAGATAAAATTACAATTGTTCAAGTATACAATTATACCATTTGCTGGTGGACTCAGTTATTTCAGTTTTACTAAACAAAGTGTCATTTCAAATGTGCTCTGTGTACACATGCTTACAACGTAACATTACCATGCATATTGATGACAGTCAATAATTTGAATTAAATGTTCCACTAGTTCCGGTGTTGCAATTTACTCAGAGAGTTTGACTTTTGAAGCACAACGTTTTTCTTTTCTAAAAAGATTGCCGCATGAGAAAACTCCAGAGTTCCAAATATTTGAGTTTAACACAAGTATATTGGAGACACGACAGGATGTTTTAAGTTCTGCAACCTTCGTATACGTTAATTATTAGTGCTAAACATCATTTAACTCACCGATACTGGTAAAATAATCGACAACAGATCGAGCAGTTTCTCTTTTCCAAGCGCTCGTATGCATTTTTCAAGAAGATAGGTATACAAATCAAAAAAAAACCCAAAGATGCAGTATCGTGAAAAAAAAAAAAAAAATAAAAAAAAATACAGCCCGCAGAAATCGTCCCTGAAGCTACGGAGCTCAGTGAAAGTGCAAGTACCTTACCGATCTCCAGCGAATCCGCGAGCGAACAGTGACCGGAAAGACTATATGTACTTATATACACGCTCGCTCGGACGAGGAAACCCATCCAGAAAAGGAAACGCCGGACTGGAAAAACACGTATACCACTCGACCAAAAAAAAAAAAAAAAAAAAAAAAAGAAAAGAATAGCAAAGCATAACGGTAGGGGGGAAAAGTCAAAGTGAAAGCACGGCTCAAACACAACACCGCATCGGAGAGAAAGAGAGGCCCGAAAGCGGGGAATAGGCGAATCAATCATCCCGCGACTCATTAGCCATATAGCGCGGGCATGGAAGCTTTCTCCCTCTCGCGGAGCAGAAAGAGAGCCGATCCTTCAAACGTCTCTCGGATGCGCGTATATAACGGTATACATGGGTATGGATGTATACAATAAACGCACAACGGAGTCCCCCCCCCCCGCCCATGGTATTCGTCTTGTTTGGCAAAAAGACGCTTCTGCCGTTTGGGCTACTTACACAATGGCCCCCTCGCGTTGGCGGAGTCCAGTAAAAAGAAGAAACATAATAAGGCTCCTCTCGCGAATGAAAAGAGAGAGAAGGAGGGACTGGCTTTCATCGCAGCAGCGGAGGCGAGAAGTGGCAAAAAACTTGAGAGCACAGCGTATCTCTCTGTCCGTCCGTCTGTTTGTGTATTCCGGAGAGCTCGAGAGCGCGGATCCTTTCTCGTTGGTAGCTAAAAAGAAAAGGAAAAAAAAAAAAAAAAGGAAAAAAAGCTTCCAGAGAAGAGAAGCCCGTGGCGAACAAAACGGAAGGAGAAAACCGAACGTTGTATTATTCCAATTCTCCGCCCATGTACCGATGCTCGAGCTTTCTCCGCGCCTGATGACGCCGATTCATTAGCGCGGGGATAATGATGAGGCTCTGCTCCGTGATGTTCTCAATTGTGCGTGTGCTCGATTGACCTGTGAGCTCACCTTCATATGATGTACCGTTTCATTTCTTTCTTTTTTTTTTTTTTTTTTTTTTTTTTCAACATGTACCAAGTGTATTATAAACAGATAACGCGTCGTGTGTGTGAGTATTGCGACAGAGGGGAGAAAAAGTATATAATACGGAGCCAAGTTGGCAGGTGATTGCACCTGAGTTACGTAAGTGTAAATCAGTGGCCACGTATGTAACAACGAATTATGCGTTCGTGCGACTCGCACTATATGTGGGCGCTCCTATATACTCCTTTCTTTAATTCGCTCCTCACCCCTGTAGGATATTATAATAATGCTCTGACGTCGACTTCCTGGTGCGCGACGTCTGTCTGCCGGTCCGACACTATATAGCCTGCGATGCAGTACAGTTGTGATGTAACGGAGTCAGGTTACCCAGCAACTCCTGTGCATATAATGCCGTACGATTGCAGCGACGAAAAAAAACAAGTCTATCGTCCGTTATATATGTGCTAAAATGCATTAATTTTAGTACATCTACATATTATCGGCAAACGATATTTTTTGTTTGTTTTGTAGGAATTATTGTTTGGTGGAAGTAGAACAAATGATGCGGTTTCAAATTTTCCTATGGGTGTACTCTTTCACGGCAGTGCCTTAAAAATGTTGGTTGTTACAGGTTCGTAAGTTGGATGCAGCAACAACGCTCGTCCGCGTGAAAAACTTAAGATACAAGAAAAAAATATACCTTCCACCGAAACAGAAGTCGGTACTGCAAGGAAATCGCATAAGGCGACTGATCTTGATCGACTGTAACATGTGTACATGCCGCGGTATTTTCTCGATTTTTCCAAGACAAGGAGAACTAAATTGTAGAATCAATACAGCCCCGGCGACTGCACATGCATAGTACATGATGAACCCAACAGTTAATCACGCGCGAGACTAAAGTACACACGGAGAGAGAGAGAGAGGGAGGGCCGGCAAAGTCTAGAGCCATTAGCCGACCCACAGGAGATGGAGCCCGAGTCCCGGTGGATTAGCCCCCGGAGCGCCACGATCCTCCTCAAAGTATACCCGCTCAAAGGACAAACATAACGACTTTAGCCCTGGCCGCAAACTTAAGGGTTAAGCTCCCCTCCTCTCTCTCCCCCGTCCCTGCAGAGGCAAAGTTCGCGCCGGACCCCCTTCTTCCTCGTCGACGGCACGCGCCGCTGCCGACCCTCCCCCGTGTACCATCGCTAAAGGGATTGATTTCGCCTGAATATTTTACGCGGCTCGCGACCCAACTTGTTGCCCTCCCTCGTCTTGTATACGCATACATCGCATACCTACGAGCAGGAGGAGGAGGAGGAGAGTTCGTTAAAGTCATTATTGCGTCGTCAGTTGCGCTACTTCGCCCTCCAGTGTGTACAGAGATACGCATGTGTGTGCGCGGATGTAAATATATAAAACTCAAGTTCATCGGTTTTTTTTTTCTTTCTTCTTTCTCAATTCCGGACCTCATCCGTAACGTTGTTATTATTGGGATAGTTGTCTCGCGCGCACTCGAGAATAATATGGTATAATTTTTTTTTTTTTTTTTTTTTTCTCATCCGCTTCATCCGCGTGGTGTACATTTGCGGTGATAATGATGATCGTCGAATTTGACGTGTCAAGAGATGGTGGATAACGCGCTTTCGTATCATATATACAATGTATACAGATTGCACGTTGATTTTCCGTCAACTTGAACGAGAGTGGTTGTCATATTCGCGCATAGCAGAGCTGGCGATGATGGGCACTTGGTGCGTGTGACGTGCACACACTTCATTTTAATGAAAGATTTTTTTTTTTTTTTTTTATTGAAAATTCTCATCGGTAAATTAGATCGAACATAACATCGCGCGCACAAACGACTACTCGGCGCACCGAGCATGTATACACACATTGTAGACATTGCGAAATCTGCAGCATATATTACACACAACTATCTACATGTATGCTACTGTATATAGCTCGTTCGGCCGGTGGATAATAATTATGACGATCAACTACAAACAAGCGACTCGCGTATTCAACGTCGATCAGGTCAAATGATCCTATATACACACTCTTTTACCGCACACTGCACTACTCACGAATCAACATTTTGGGTTTGCGCACATGATTATTTATGGATGACGCGTAGATATAGGATATGTGTCATATCGAGTAGCTCAACGTGTAATCCGTGTCATTCAACTTAACTCACCGAGCGACCCCCTCTTGTCCACACGCGTCGGGAGTGTTTGAGCAAATGATCGGCCGAAACGATTTTACGACGTGGGTATAGGTCCAGCATAGGCCGATCGACGTACTTATACAATTTTCTCGAATGTTTTCACTGATATTAACCGATTCGATCGATAATTCGATTATGCAGTTACCGACTGTATTGTAACATTGTAAGCTTATATAGGATGACGAGGTTTTTTTGATTGTTTGTAATATTTATATACCACGTCTGCGTATTGTCAGGACCGATTTTGTGATAAAGAATGGGATCATTCGGGAGGAAAAATAGTAACTTGGCATTATTTTGAGGTAAACAAAGGATCGTTAATCAAGCTTGAACAGAATTCAATTGCAACATCAAACGATAGTTGTTTTATGGTTAAAGTTGGGTATTCTTCGAACTTCATTTACCTTCATCTTCGCTAAACTTATAAATATTTATACTGTCCAACACAATCGAAACGTATGACGGTCACTCAAGATCACAATAGCCCAAATTCGATCCCCATCAACTTAAAGATCAAGATTGCAAGAGATTTTGAAAAAAAAAAAAAAAAAAAAAAAAAAAAATACAGGGCAAGCTCGAACGTTAGACCCATTTACAAAAGACGCTTTGGCATTAAAGTACCATCATACCCGAGTGAAAAATAAAAGTTTTCCGAAACGCTGGCTCGGTGCTCTCGGCTCTGCACCCGACAGTTGTTCAACGCGTTTCTTTTCAAAGGAGACATGTATTACATCCGGCAAAGTATCGAATCTCTCTTTCTCGAGGAAAAAAAAAAAAAAAAGCTTTTTGCGTCTTTCACGTAGCGTGTACCTCTAGAGGCATTTTTCCAGATCCCGGTGATTTTCCCTCGCGCTCCGCGCGCACTCTCGCGGGCTTTTCCGCAGCGCAATTTCGACCCCTCAGCCCCGACTTTGTAAAGTATAGATGTTCGCGACATGCATGTTACGTTTTTCCCATCTGCGCACGAAAGAGTTTTCACGAAAGTGGAAGACGAAGGGGTGGGGGTTAAAAAAAAAAAACAAAAAAAAACAGAGGAGGTGCTCTTGGAGCAAAGCACCGGCAGCGGAGCGCAGTCAATTTCCGTGCCGGAGCCAATGAAAGAAAACTGGTGCTCGCACGCTCGCGTTTTCTTGCGTCGGCGGCACGTATATATATACACACGAGCTCCCGCTTGACTGGCAGCTCACTCTCATTCTCTCGCTGTACAGTAACATCTTACTCTCTCTCGTTTCTCCACCCCCCCCCCTACCCCAATCTCCGTCCATCCCAAGCAAGAAGCTAAATAACATCATCCCTTTTCTCATTAACTTTTTTATTTTTAAAAGCCAGACGAGCGAGCAGCAAGAAAAAGCTCGTGCGCGTATAAAACTTGAAGACGGGGAGAAAAGAGCATCTTACTTTCTTCGCCTATACTGTTTTTTTTTTTTTTTTTTTTTTTTTTTTTTTACCTAGAGGTAATAATGTACTCTGCATTCCCTCCGGTGACTATAATTTTTTTTTTTTTCTTGCCCTCTGCTTTTCCTCGTTTGCCAGCAAAGTATATATTGTATAGGCAACGGAGCCTCATCAGCTATATATCTTTCGCTGCGAGACACCTTTTTTAAAAAAAATCCGGAAGAAGAAAAAGAGAAAAGAAGGTCACGAAAAGCAGAGGAGGAAAAGAAAAAAAAAAAAAAAAAAAAAAAAAAGGACGCGACGAGAAGGAGGAGGAAACAAACGGGCCACAGGAGCCTCGCGGAGATCAAAGGTGCCTCGAGGGGTGGTGGCTCATTGGCCGGGGAGCTGATTATTTTTATGACATGATGATAGCGGGGTTGGGAGGGGGGGACTGCTGCGTGTACGTATAACTGTATACGTACGAAACAGCCCCGGACGGCCCGCCGAGCAGCCCCCGGGTAATGACGTCTTTGCCGGCCGGCCTCCCCTTCCTTGTCCCCTGTCTCTCTTTCTACGTAACCGGCCCGTGACCGGAATGTCTCATCGCGAGGCTTCCTCGTCTATTCGGCAGAAAGGAGGAAGCGCCGTCTTTTCTTCCCTTTTGCTGCCTCGTCCGATGCCGAGGCTCTCTCATATTTATTATATTGCTGACGATGCCGACGTGCCGGCGTATGTGTATACACGTGTAGGTACAGAGGCCCGCTGACAGCAAGTTGATGAATTAAGGGGACGGACATCGGAAGCGGGAGACTGTGTGTGCGTACGTGTATTACTTAATACCCTCGACAGCTTTCTATACTCTCGTCTTCACCGTATAGGTTTGTGTATAGGTATGTATCGCGGGTGACTTACGTATACCTTTTCTGTTATTTTGCCGGTGCTGCTTTTCTCTCTTTTTCCACATATGTGCAACAATATGATCACAAACTATCGGAATAATGCATACACTCGCTCTATGTGCATCGAACAAAAGATTGAGTAAAAGCATCCATTGGCTCATATTGCGCAATTGGCCATAATTGTTTGGCCTGACACTGTGGCCAAATATTTCCGACAAACCCTGCACGTTACTTTAAATATGCATATTTTTTTTTTTAAGACGTCAAAAAACTCTGCAACAAAGATTTGCTCTCGCTTATATCAACCGATCTGTGCTGTGAGTGCAAAAATAAAAATCAATAGCAACAATTCGATCAATAGTCAAATCAATCGCGAGACTCTTTTGAGCTAATTAATGAAGAGATAAAAAAAAAAAATAGCCCAAAGCCTACATCGCGATCCTCATTCTCGGAACGACGAGCTACAGAGAGAGCCTCGTTTGTTGAGCAAACACAGCCGCGTCTCCCGAAACGCTCCCGGTCTTACAATCACAATAAGTAATTTGACTCCCCCTCCCTCGAGCCAACGCGCACTCTGCTGGCGTGTGAAATTTCCATGAATTTAAAGACACCCGGACGCCAGCCACAGAGCGAGATAGCAAATCCGCGTCGGTGGCCCAAAAATCCCTTTTTGATCTCCTTACGCCTTATGAGCGATTGGGCAACCTCGGCGGTGCCGTAACGGAGGGTGGCCGTGTAAAAAGTACGGCAGAAAAGGGGCCGCGTAAATCGCGGGGGAGGGAGAGGGATGGATGCACGTTACTCGCCTGTTGTCCGAGTCACAGCGACAGATTGACGGTTATTATTTTTAACCGAGCGAGACGGGTGGGGTGAGACGCTCCATCAAACAGCCTATAGCAGCCATACACCGACTCGTCTTCGCACTCCGCGACCTTCGCGCGAGCTTCGAATAATTTTCTCGCGGCAATTTGTCTTGAAAGACGCATACGTGTGTGCCCGGCATGCGCTGCAGTCGTCGTTCGCGTGAATAACGACTTTGCCTTTGTTATCGCGCCACGGAGTTGCGGTGTTTATATTGTTATTGTGCCTTTTGTACGGGTGATTTGTAGGTTTTCAAGGCAACTCTAGTAATATACGGCTGGCATTTTTCATTGGCGTCGATACGTGCATTATACAGGGATGTTTTCAACTATACGAGGTCGATCGATTGTTCGAATATCATTGAATGTTTTTACGCGCGTCCGACTATTTTTGCGTTTTTTCACTTCTTTGTACGGTCACTACTTGTTTTACAGCGGCACTGGTACGAGTGTACCTCATTGCTGTGTTTGTATCATTTGCAGAGCACCTTAATCTTCTTGATTATAACGAAGAGTCTATAATATATAGAGATGTGGTTTCATTTACGTATTCATTTATGTTGATGTACACAATGTGCATTAAAAAGTTTTAGCTTCTTTTGACGCATATATATATATATATACGTATACCACAAGTGATGTACAATGGCCTAGTTGCCACAAAATATTACGTGACAGTTTGACCTACGTGTATTTTGTACTGCACGCGTGGAGGTAATAATTTCACGAAGAGTCGATTGACAAGCCTCTTTACTCTCCATCTGTTTATTTTTTTTAACATTATCACGATGATTACAATAAAGTGTGCTCGTTTCGCATTTCCGCTGGCTAAATCTTAAAACAATCATTTAAAATTAATTGGTTGATTTATAAATCGATGCGAAGAAACGGTTACGATAATCGAGTAAATGGAATATAAAGCACTAGTGGCATAGATAAAAGGTGAAGAAAAAGCAAGGAGGATCAGCTTCTTTACCGTTTTCTCGGGGAATGCGAAAAATCCGAGACTCGGAGATAAGCATCGTTAACTCGATGGAAGACAAATTTGCGCACACCTCGCGCTGCATCACTTCTCTCACTCGCCATACGCGTATATATATGGACGTGCACGCGTCGTTCATCTTCCAATGCCCCTCTCTCTCTCTTTCGCTCAAGCACAATGTAAATAAAAAAAAGCGCGAGAAGACTGGGTGCAGCGCGATGTAACGAGCGAAAATTGCTCATCCGCGATAATCGTTGAAACCCACCGCGTCGCTTCTCGGGACGATTAATCTCTCGATCGCTCTACATTTTGTAACAACAATTGAGTACCCACGGACACGTCCCAAGCTTTCACAATCAAAGAACTTTGAAAAATATATACGTGAACGCGCGAAAAAATGGCAACATCCTTGGCTGCCCTTGTTGAATTGTTGAAATCCTCGGAATACCGAAGCCTCGGCCTTATAATACATTTGCCGGAGCCTCGTTACATCAATTTGTGTCAGTTATAGTTGTCGATTTCACTGCAAAATAATCGATGTTTTTATCCCGCGTCAATTTATACTCGATAAGAATCACATGGTTGCACCGCTCGCGAGAACGCAGTACCGCGCGAAAGCTCTACAAAGAATATACGTGCTTAAGCAGAGCAAGAACAAAAAATATGCTAGATGAAAAAAAAAAAAAAAATAGACAACAATCAGGAGAGCGAAGGGTGTACAAAAGAGCAAGCTCTTTAGCGGTGTACACGCGGTTTCTGTGGGACTGAAAAAAAAAAAAAGAAAAGATCCGAGAGCTCCGATACCGCGCAGCGTATAACGTGGTGTATAGGTGCATCACCCATCGGACGGACGACGTTGGCGGCATTCACGTCTCCGCAGAGCGCGCTCCTCCATCATTTTCCCTCTTTTTGCACGCGCTTACCCAGTGTATGTATATGCGAGAGCAAACACAAGATTTCCAGTTTAGCGCGTATATTATCCGCACAGTATATACATAATATATGGTGTATGTACGGACGTTGTACGGGGCCTCGCGTGCGCACTAATTATACAAAGTATCGCAGGCCCACGCGCCTCCTCCACCCGCATACGTTCTCTTCTCTCCGCGCACACCGTTCCTTGCCGAACAAGCCGGTCTTTGTGCTTCCCCGTCTTCTCTCGTTTCGGGTGCCTTTGATCGCTCCGTTTCTCTTCTCGTACCTCCCCCCCCTCACTCGATTCTCGTACCGCTGCAGTTCGACGTCGAAAGATGGTTTGCGTTCGTTGCTGCGAGAGGGTTGGTCGGCCAAATGGGGGTTTTTCAGGATAATAGTGGATAAATATTAATAACAATACCTCAACTGGACAACTCAGATATTTTTGGGTATAGTCTTAATACTGTACGTATAAATTTAACAATGTTAACTCATTTTCGAACTTTTACATGTAATGCCACTTAAAACATCAGTGGATAAGTGATTTTTCGTCAAAACAAGTGGTTACCATTTTTATCCATTTTACCATCACGTAAACTATATGTCATTTTGAAACAAAAAATGTTTTTGAGTATCGGCTACAACAATAACAGTAAAATTTTTCACCACTACTGTGTGCGATCAAAAATAATAGTGATGTCTGGGAAAGTAAAATGTATATTTAGATTAAATACTTAAATATGTGTCGGTGCCACCAAAAAGAATAAGCTTTTGTTTTGCCTCTCGCATTATGGGCATTCATAATAAAAAACACTTGTGGTTTCCCTCTTTTTTTTACATTCTCGGTGGGTTACTTTTTTTTTTTTTTTTTTTTTTTTTTTTTTTCTTATTATTACTGACATATTTTTGCATGCACTTTCTTTCTCGACACAGTGTTGTCTTATTACGAAGTGGGATGGCTCTAAAAATATGCAGCATGAATTTTACGAGAACACGCGAGCTCGTGTATACATATTATTAGTCGAGTTGTTAACAACCCCGATGTTTTTTCGATAATAACGATCTTATTTTCATGATGATACTTCTGAAATTATTTTAATGGCGATGAAACGCAAATTCCAAAAACTGAAGTGGTGAAGATTGTTTTGTGTCAAAAGATGTCATGAATATGACATGCAGCATGTGTGACGATATGAAAATAATGGGCTAGAATAATGATGCAAAATTATGAATTCGGATGGAAAAAAAAATATCTTTTTTTTTTTTTTTTTTTTTTTTTTTTTGGCAAAACATAATTAAAAATGATACTTGGTAGGACTGAAAATTGCAAGATATTGCAATTTTATAATAAAAATATATGAGAAGACCTGACACTATTTTCAAGGGTGTGTAATTTAAATTTGAGAAGTTTTTTCTTTTTGTTATTTTAAAATTGGGCAACCATAAAATGTTTCTTAATGTATTTTGATTAATAGATCAAAAACTGAATTAAAAAAAAAAAAACCTTTCAATTCGTGAAAATCGAATATTGCTAAAAATAACGAATGATTATTTGATTTCACGATATTTCTCCACGAGTAAAACAGACGGTGCACAAAATATAAATATAATCGTACAAGTATTCCGACACCACTTGTGAGCTGCCTCCAAATGACAAAACGTCCAACGTTCCTCAGCCCAATAACACGTGCGGCATCTTCCGTCCCCTCCCCCCCCCCCTCCCCGATCTACTCTTCAACTTTTTCTTTTCACTCCTCCTTTTTTTTCGTACCCCATGCGTCTTTGTACATCCGGCCCTTTTATTTTCCCTCGTCGAGAGGCAGCCCGCCCCTTCTGTTTTATTTTCATTAATTAACGCGGCCCAAGCAAATGCCTGGGATTATTTCGTACGTGATTCTCGATGCGATTTGTTTTCGTGATATTTTTCTTCTCCCTCATGCGATATTAATCTACCTACTGCTGCTGCTCTTGGACAATTTTTAATATCGCAGTCTTTATTTTCTTTCTTATTCAATATTAAAAAAAAAAATTAATTAACATGTAGTTGAAACAATTATTTATCGAATCGTTTTTTACTTTGTTTCAGGTAAGGACTTATATCCAACCATTAACTCGTAACTTGGGTTGTAAGTACATGAAACAAACAATTCTACCTTGCCAAAAAAATAGTTATCAGGTAACCACCTACACGCATGTAAACATATGTAACGATGTGCACCAAAGTTGTAAGTCGGAAGATACATTTTAAAAACGCCATTTAATAAGCTAGCTTACCTTCGAGAGTAAATCCCCCATGGTGATACATCGCACCCGAGACAACAATTTTTTAGCCCATTATCCTCCAATCATAGAATTCTTTGGAGGACGTTTTCAATAAACGAAAAGGACCTCTTGTACATCGTATGAATAAAAAAACAAAAATAATAACAACCGAAAGGCAACCACGATCACACGGTGCCCCCTCCACCCCAGCGCAAGCTCTGAAAGTACACGCGAGCACGAACGAGACATGGAAAGAAGGAGCTTAACCGAATAATACAAGCTCTCGAGTGGAGGCTGCCGGTCCTGGAGGAAGGAAAGCAGGAGGCGTGCACGTGAAAGGAAAACCCTTTCGTTCCACTCTCGAAAATCCCCCGGAAAGTCATCGTTCCGGCCCCGTACAAAGCCCGACGAGTTGAAAAGCCGGCCAATCTCTCTGTGTGTCTTCCACCTATATAATAATAATAATAATAATAATAATAATAATAATAATAATGATGATAATGCACCCTGTGCGGGGTGGAACGTGACATTCGTCGGAAAGCGAAGGGGAAGGAGGAGGAGGTCACGTAACGAGGATCGGCGAGCTTGCGTTTTATCGAGGAGAGGCTGCTCCTTTCGGAAAAGACACGGGATCGAGCTATACGCCGTACCCCTACACGTGCATGTATATAGATAGGTACCGGTAATAATAATAGCTCCGGAGGGCGCCTGGCGGAGAAAATGGAAAATCTCGTTCCCATGGAAAGCTTTACAATAATCGTAATAATGATGATGATAATAATTCGCCCGGGACTCGGTGGAGGGTGGGAGGGACTTTCAATGGATGCTCGTAGGGATGTATATATACCGTTGATGGTTCGGTTGCCTTTTCATCGGCCCCGACTGAATAGGCCGAACGAGTTGAGCCATACCCTCTCTCTCTCTCTTGCTCCTTTTCTCCATCGCTCGCTTTTCTCTTTTCCCGCGGCTCCCGTTCGCTCGCACTCGTTTTGTCTTCCATTACTTACTTTTATATATCCCGCAACTGCCGTAGGTTTTCTCTTCTATTTGCGCGAAAGGGAGGAAGTCGTGTATACGTATATATAGGTGAATAAAGGAACGAGCTTTTCGGCGTTGGATTCAGTTGCCGAGGAGTTACTGTTGCAAGTTATCTGCAGCACTGCTCTCTCTCTCTCTCTGTCGCACAAGCGTCGGTACAAACATTTCGTTAGGTACTTGAAAATCATTGCTATTGCGAGGGGAAAAATGTTTTTTACCAAAAATCTTGCATGCGAAAAAAGAGTTACATTGGTAATTTTTCGACTTACAAATGGGACAATTGACCACACAGGAGCAGGTACAGTTGTTAAGTAGTAAAGGTGTTGTTTTCAATTTTTTTTAATGATGATAATCATCGTTCCACTTTTTTCCTAAAACTATAAAATCTTGACATATCATTATAAATATTGAATTTAATTACATATAAAATATTACTTTGCTAAGTTGTCACATGTAATACGTGCATTCTTGTACATATATTCTAAGAAAACTGATGCTTCAAGCATAAAAAAAAAAATTTAGCTTTTTCATAATTAATTGATTTTATAAATCTACAGGCACATATTTGAAGTCTTAACATGCAACGTTTACAAAAGTTATACATTCTACTGCACATCTGCTATAGCTGTTAAAATTTTGTCTAAAAGATATGGTTTTGTCGTTAATAAACTCCTGTAACCATCTGTTTTTATTACTTCCTTTAAATTCTTTGTTATAAATTTAAGTGATGCATCTTTCAATAAGGTAAGGTCATGCAAGTCGGCTAAGATTAAGTAGTTTGCGCAGTTATCTAGTTTTAAATTTTCGTAAAGATTGATCTCACAACACTTTTCCAGAGCTTCAAGCCCATACTTGTCTGCAGCCGCTAAAAGTTCTGTGATTTGGCATTCATCTTCATTAACTATACCAGTATAAATGAAATGTAGTATAGCCTTGAGAGTTTTGCCATTTAAATCTTTGATTTGGATTTTAGACTCTTGATTTTCTTTCATATCATGCTTAAACATAGCTGCCAAAACTGGGCAACGGGATGATAATACGCACTTGTGAGCTAGAAATTGAGTACCATCGTTTGCCTCTAAAGTAAAGTCGCTAAAGCTACCCTCATTGATAAGAATTTTGTAATCATTTGATAGCTGAATCAACATATCGTCTGTACCTAATGCACTTAACATACCACTAACATTATCATTTTTTTCCCATTTCATCCAACATCTGATTACTAAAGTGTCACCTTCAAGGAGACGCAAAATATGAGTACGTTTACAAAAGTTCTCATGACCATAACCACAACCATTTTTTGAAAAGTACACGGAAAATGAAAATTTACATCCATCACTTATGCATCTTCCGTTTTTACTGTGAAAACTAAATTTCAAAAGTAATGGCATGTTATCCACCGTACTCACATCATATCCAAGAAAAATAGACACACGGTTGTTTTGGGAATTAGTACTTCCATAAGGGTACAGCTGGAACCTCGATTTGAAATCGTCTCTACCAGGAATGGAAAATGTCTGAAACCAAAATTTAATAGATCATGTATCGTAAGAAATAATAAACTCTACAAACATTGATTACTTTTCAATACTTCCTTTCAAAACTAAGAAAAAAAAATTGAAAACAATAATACTTAATGTGGTTTTACAAATTAAGAAAGTTGATGGTTTGCAAATAAAATGCTCAAAACATCTTTCATTTAGATTCTTACTTACACAAATATAATTTTTGTTTGCATCGTTGCTCTAATGCAATGTATTTTATGCAAGATTTTGTGGATGGTAAACACGTCATTAAAGATTGAAAAAGTTGTAGTATAATAGAATCAAAAAACATGAAATCAAAGATTATTCCAGATCCTCATTGTCATCAGGTTGTTTTTTTACTTTAGAAAGGTGTAGTTTGTAAAAGTTAAGATATATTTCAGTGATTAACCAGTATTATACCTGTGACACTACACATTTTCCTCGACTGTTTGCACACCGGCTAAAATTATTCACTGTCCATGAAACAATAGCTTCTGGAATTTGTATTTGAATACCCGAGCCGGTTTCCATTGTAAACATAGAGGTATGTACACGTTGTACACGTACTTTCTATAGGTATGTCTGTGTCTGTGGCTTCTACAAAGTAATGTGACAACCTTATCTTAAGTTTTAATACAATACTATACAGTTAATTATTATTTATTCATCAAATAGTATTAAGTTTCCGAGGTACTAAGCACTAAACAATAAAGTCTCTTCGTTAAACGAAGCAACACAACAAATCCGGTATTAGGGTTAGGTTTAGGAATAGATATACTCCCAAAGTCTCGAACAGAGATGGACGAAATATATCGATGTATCGACATCTTTCTCGATATCTCGCCAATCGATTCAGCGCAGATTTATACGCAATTATAAAAATAACTGAAGCCATAATTCATGAATTCATTACTTTAGAACATATTGGAAGCTGAAATTTTACAAGTAGGTAATAATACATAATTATATACAGGTTATCTTTTGTAATGGGCTGATTTAAAACTTTTGCTGCCCTTGTTCACGCCACCACCTCATGGCTCGCGCCTCCGCACAAACGACCACGACTCGTGCCACAAGCGGCCACGACACGCAAGACGCGAACGAACGCTATATCGTTTTATAATTTTTGCGGGCTTCATGGTAATTGCAGTGTATATAGTCTGTATTTTGCACAATTGAAAATTACAGACAACACCAAGTATACTGCCTGAACTTAAGTAATTACGAAGCTCGCCGAAATTTCAAAACAATAAGAATATAACAGGTTGTAAGTAGTTGCATTTTCAACCACCAGGGGAGCGCTGGTAGTGGTGATGAGTGCGTAACATGAGCTTGGGCTCTTTGTGGGACTGGTGAGACAAAGGAAAACCAGGAAAGTGAAGAAAAATGAAAGAAAATATGGAAAGTGAGAGCACTAGTAACGTGTGCTACCAATGAAAACAAAATCAAAAACTTGGACAAGAGTGTTAAAAAACTGAGAACAGATGAAGCAACAGATAAACCATGTGAAACGATGGGAATAAACGAAGAACTGGTGCAAAGAAATGAGCAGCGAAAAGAAAAGAACAAGAACTGGGTAGTTAAGATTGCCGAGTTGAGAAGAGTATTGAAAAATTGAAAATTGAAATGGAAGACCCGAGCGTGGAATCCACTGGCTTATCATCGCAACAATACTCTGTACTTGATATGTAAAAATTTGAAAAATTCGTTTGCTACTCAAACTTGCATGTGGCACTTGATTTGTACAGCGTTAGATGATGAAATACATCATAAGGGTATTGATAGATATGAAGAGCTGGTGCATACAGGGTGCGCACCCCAGTCTCTTCTTTTTTTTTTTTTTTTTTTACCGATCGGCCTCTTTTCTCTTTTTCGCGATCGAGAGTTCGGTACAGCGACACAAGAGTAGCGCTTGAAAAAACTACCTTGGATGCGCGTAATGAAGGGACGAGGGTGAGTATGGGTTCGCTTTATCTTCTGCACGTGCAATTTCGAACTTTTTTTGCGCCATACCATGTGCGCTGACTTTTATGTTTTCTTGTTTTTTTTTTTAGAGATTCGTAGTATCGCTGATACTGTTCGGATAAAAAATAACAATTTTTCCGCTCCACATGGAAAAAAAAAAAAAAAAAGGTTATCACGCGCACTCGTTTATTTTTCATTTCTCCAAAAAGGCATCCGTGCACCCCCTCGTCTCAAGCTCCATTCTTCACGACTCTACGAGGAGAATCAAAGATAGCGCAATTGATATATAATATAATAGCTTATCCGGGCATCCTGCGAAACCATAGACGCGGTGGGCCATCGCTCAAGAAAGAAAGCTCATCCTCGGCGATAGCGAGGGCGCGAAAAAGGCGAAAGCTGCCGGAGACTCCCCGAAAAGCTTAACAAGGGGGTTGCGCTTCGCCCACGCATCTGTCAATGGCCTGGTTAATGGGCTCGAGCATTAATCATTGCCGCGCGCCGCCTGTCACCGCCTCTCTTTTTCTCTCTTCCAGGCTTCGCTCGCCGTGCCGCCTAGTTCCACAACCCCCAACCTCCCTCATTGCGCCTAGTGTATATATACTATAGCTATTTGGATCGGTATTTTGCAAAGTCGGCGAAATAAAGCTCCGCCATGGCCACCTCTTAGCTCCCGATCGTCAATCTAGAATCCGCGTTCTTTGAAATACATTTTAAATAAGAGGCCGCGTGCGAGGCGCAACGAAAAGAAGAAGAGAAAAAAAAGGGGGGCCCGTGTATATAAGTGTAGGTGGGTGGGACCGCCCGGGCGATATTTGAGCGCGAATGGCTGAAGATTGAAACTTCTTTCGGTCGGATTGGCGCGATGGCTGAGAATGCGGGGCTATAGGTGGGTGATGTCTCTCTTTATCTCTCCGGTGAGAGATATATATATATGTAGGTGCTTCGAAGGATTTATACATGCGTATACGGTGGGGATTTGGCGCGTGTGAGGAAGAAATTGAATATTTTTGTGAAAAGAACCTCGGGCTTTTCTTTTCCTCTGGAAGCTTATCCAAGTATATATACCCGAACAGGAGGACGTTGCCATTTGTTCGCGAGTAGTTTGTGGCTAAATTAATTCCACCTGGCAAATAAATCTTGGGGTCAACAAAAGCTTGAGTTTTTCCATTTCTGTAGAATACCAAAGGGGTTTTTTTCACCCCGTTTTACCCGTACTCCTCGAAAAGGGTGAAAACTGAAAAGTTATTGATCAGTGTTACACCACAGACACGAATAATGTAAAACAACATATGGGACATGCAAGTATAGGTGTAAACTGGAACTTGAGGGAATATGCAGCAGTGCGGAAAAGTACGCAAAAGCAGCTGATGTATACATATATATACGTGCTCCATGCGGAGAAAGAGACCTGCACACGGGGCGATAGCCCCCTACGCCTATCCGGCAACTTCCGGCCTAGTTGAGGCCCGAGAGCGCACAGGCGCGGGTATAAATACACCGGCCGTAATTTTAGACCCGCGCCCAGCCGAGTTCAAGGTCAGCGGCGTCTCTGCTCCCCGTACTTTTAATTTCGAGATTTTTCGATGTTGTACGTATACTCGTTACAGGCACGGCTATGCTCATATGTATGATCGACGATGAATAACCGAGGGAATCGGCGCGCTGCACCATAGTCATGGGTACAGTGGGTATTCGGAGCATTGTTTATTTTAACTATAGAAAACGAAAATAAATTGTTTTTACGAGGCGTCGCGCTTACCTTTGAAGTTTATTTATAATTCGGTTGGGTTGACGCTGCGCTTTCCTTGGATTCTGGTGTTTCACAACAACGAGTGGATTAAATAACGGGCGGTTATCAAAGGGAGGGTCGCGTCATTGCTGCGCTGTTGTACATTGACGACAGAAGGTGCATATGGGCCCTGGCAATTAAGAAATTTTATGTGCTTATTACCTATATTGGGTCGATTTTATTCGTATATATAGGTGGAATTGTGGTTGCTCGGCAATTTGGGGAAGCGGGGACTTTTTGCAGACGTTTTTTGCAAAACAATATTTATCGGAACCAAAACTGGTCGCTGGCAAATAGTTTTTGTAGGATGAGAACAAAAACATTGTCATTTTTTTTTACTAGATATATTCTATATAAAAACAAAATCGGGTATTGATCTGCTTGACGACCGAAAATAACAAAAACTGTATACAGAGAATGATACGTGTATTGGGAAAAAAAGGGGGAAACCAACTAAAAAATCCGATGCGATGCGCCTTGAATTCGCGAGGATGACGATCGAGAGAGCCGAGTGGGAACGGAGGACAGAGCAGCTGCACGGCAAAAAAAAAAAAAAAAGAAAAGAGGAGAGAAAGCCACGGGGACCGTGGAAGTATATATAAGATAAGAAAATAAGTCAGGGGAAGTGCAAGTGTTGGGCGCCTGCATGTGGGCCCATGCAAGTATGGGTACACGTTACAGTTCATCGTAGCCGCGAGCGCAAGAGGATGAGGTGGGGAGAGACGCGCGAGCGGTCTATTTATAGCGTTCTATACGTTATTCGGTTAGCTTCGGTCGCTTCTGAGATAATATATATCCGCAGCGGCAGGGCCGAGGGTAAGTATAATACACATTCGCCATTATTATTGTTATTGCGAGCACCTACTGCATATATACACACACACTGCACTGAAGCGGACCTTTTATTATCTTGTGGGTTTATTGTGCTTCCTCGGCAGATTAACTCGTCTAGCGCAACCTCGCGTCGCGCGATCCGGATCATTAGCTCTTCCTCTGCAGCGGCATCGACTGTTTTTTCTTTCTTTTTTTTTCCATTTGAATTTGCTTCCAAGTTGATCTACGAGTGTTGCGAACGATCTTTTGTTTTTCAAGCCCAAGCAAATTTTACGGCAACCAGAGTCCAATGTAATCTCTATAGTATTATTGGGTATTTTGAATGTCACTCGTTGTAATGAGGGTTTTTTTTTTTTTTTTTTTTTTTTTTCAATACATAAAATATGCAGGTCAAAACAACCGTACCCGCGCCCGCGTGTGTGTACTTTAATGGCGAATTTTATAATACAACAAAATATTTTGAGATGCTCTCTAAATATAGCCCTCTCTGACCTCCTTGCCACGCGTGAGAGAATATGAATGAACGCGGCCCGAGTGAATCGGAGCTCCTTCTTCATTCACGTGATGCAAAATAGTAACGCGTTTTGTAATTCAAACGTTTATTTTCGTCAGCTTTCATCGTTGCCTTCCCTCTTTCTATTTTTTTTTTTTTTTTTTTTTTTTTTTTTTCATCTCAATCGACAACTCGGAAATAAATCAACTGCATATCGCATGGAAAACAACTTTTTTTTTTGTCACATGCATGTGCGGGGCAAAAAAAGGGGGGGGGGGGAAGGGTATCCGAAATTTGTTGGCAACGAGGGAAAAAACAACAATCAACCTTATTGCGCTCCAATTAACATAATGACGAGTACCGCGTGTACGTGCATATATACGTAAGCCGTGCACGTAATGACCATCATAATGCGGATGGGAGGGAAAAACCGCGCGCCATACATTATAATATGTAGGCTAAAATGAGCCAATACAAAATATACCCATTATGCACGAATGAACCGCAGCAACGGTGGAGGTGCATTATGCAAAAACTGTACAGCCACCTTTGGGGCTTTGACAGGTAAATAACAGCATACGTGTATACATGTATGCATCGACACTGTGTGTTCGAATAGTATATATAGTGCGGAGGTAGGTGTATAATATATAATATATAAGGGCGCGTGCGTTCAAACGCCTCGCGGCAAAACGTCAAAAGCGTCAAAATAAAATTACCCGCTCGTGTCCTCGCGTACATACGAACGTGTGTGTGTGTATCTTAGGGGAGTTTCTTGCCGTACACGTGTATTTATACATCATAGCCACGTATGCGGTTCATCCCTATAGCGGCGGTACAACAGCGCGGTAGCACCGGAAGCGCGCAATTCACGCGACGACGTCTCCGTGTACTCATACATATACGAAATATAAGAACAAATACAAGATTTGAAGGGGAAAAATAGAGGATGAACGAAAGGGATGAGGCTTCCTTAGCCCCTCTCTCTCTGCGTGCGCGAGAATATATTTTTATTCTCAACCGAAGACACGCGCGCATTCTCCGGTCAAGATTTTCGTGTGGTGAATGGTGTATATATTATACACGTGTGTATGCGTGGTACTTGTACATACAGGCATTTACGTATATATATATATTATATGCACGCACATGTACACGGGCAAGCGAGAGAGATCCATCCCGCGGCTGGTGCCATGTATACGTACAATGGCCCGCTGTGCTCGAGGCTGAGAGGCTGCACAATGAGCCCTCGAGTACAAACTGCTTATTGTCCCCCTTTACACTTTTTGCCCCTTCCTCACCTCCCACCCCGCCCCTAGTCATATATATATGTGTGTGCGTCCGCATTTATATATACCCGCGGTGTACTTACTTCTCTGTCGTGGCACTTTGTACGTGTGGACGTATATCAGCGATTCCGTTTAAAAATCTTGTCCGGCTTTCGAGCTTCGTTGGGGACACACTGTATATGCCACTCTCGAGAACATGCATCAAGTGCAGTATTAGCCTAGTTTCGAAGATTAGTCGACGCAAGTGGTTACTTTACCTTTGAATTGTACTGATTTTCAAAAAAAAAAAAAAAAAAAAAAAAACCAAACACCTCATAAAGCTAGGGGTTAATTTCGTTGAAACCTATTTATCCTCGGTACGTTTAAAAAGTTGGTCCGGTTGATCTTTGACAAGCCCAGCCCACACGATGTAACTGCCTTGGTATACACGGGCACATGCTTGTGATTTTGCGTAGAATCGGTCGTATGTAGAGGAGGCTAGAGCCGCGAGGAGATAATAATAGCCGGTGGTCGCTAGTTTCTCCCGCTCGCGGCCTTTTTCGCGTGTGTGCAACTTCACGAAACGCGTCCTCCGCTCCTCTCTTCTCCTCCTCGTGCGTACTGCTGTTGCTGCTACTTATATACCACTTACTACTGTCACTACTACCACTGCCCCTAATACTATACATTACTACAACACTTGCCATTACTTGCTTCATGCTGCCTCGGCCATTCTTCCCTCATATCTGAGATAGCAAAGACAGCACTTGTATGCATGTGTGTGTGCCTGCACCAGCCCATTCATAAAGAGCAAGAGGAGGGGGGGACTCTCTCGAACAAGAGATTCCACTATATGTGAACGCTACTGCAAGTAAAGCCTGTACAGCGTGAATATAACATTTTACTGTGTATACCATCGCGACATATACACATTTGGCTTTAATCATGTACGGGCCTCACTTGTATCTTTTGCCTTTCCTGTACTGCTGATCAGCTTTGGCACTTGAATAAAGTTCTGATGAAATTTTTGTTTGAAAATTGCATTGTGTAACTTATTATATGTACGCAGATTCATAAAAAAAAAAAAATCTTTTCTTCTCTCCCAGTGTTTATAAAATGAGTTCCACCAATAACACATTAAAATCACAGACGAAATTACATAAAAAGGCATCTTAACGAAAAATGTTGTGCACAAACTTGTCTAATTGCATGTATAAACGTCTGAAGTACAAATGTCTCAAAAAATACGAAGGAAAAAAAAAAAAGCGTTGAAATTAACATAAAATTAACATTTGCTCGTAAGTTTTGAGAAAACGATGCTAGCCAACAATAAAAGAAGCCATAAGCGTTGGATGGCCTTGGAAAAGTTTATTCGTAATTGATTCGGGTTTTCCGCTTAGTTAAAATTCTCACATGATTGTCAAACAATTCACGCACCATGCGTGTACACACGACCGATGGCAAATTCTTATTTTTTTTATTTTCAGCACGTTTCAGCAATGCCCACGCGTAAGAGACCCTAGAAAATAAAAATAAAAAAAACCATTTGGTTAGTTTATACGCAATACGAAAAGCAAAGACAATCGAGGATTTATTCCTACAATGGCTGGATGTCTCATAACCGCTCGATTACTGGCTTGTGTAATACAATCTTTGCATAAACCAACAATAATAGTATAGGTACACGTAAGATGATAAAAACTCGAGGTAACACGGGAATTAAGAAAAGTTTCGCACCACACGCGAGTCGTTCAATAAAATTGGATAAACCTCGGTAGGTGATCTCTGTTGCTACAATATCGCGATGGGTGAAACGTATACATATATAAAATAAAGACTGAAATCGCCGGAGAATAAAATTAAAATAACGCAGCCATGTGACGTAATAATTAACTTTGTTGAGCTTAAGAAAAAAATACGTGCACGCGGTGTGTGACGTAGGATTTAATATTTCAGAAGAAGGACGTAAAATAATGTAATCGCTGTCATTGACATATTATAATTGTGAAGCAAGTATGTATCCAAGTTTTTAATAATCTTAAAATCACATTCGTTAATCAGCAAAAGATGAAAAGTTTAAGGGGGTAAAAAACTCAATACAAAAAAAAAAAAACTTACGAAACTTTAGACCTTTTTTGCCAGTGAGGTCTCTTTGATTGTTTTTCTCTACGTACCCCCTCGAGGGTCTTGCACACAGCAACTGAATCGATTCAGAAACGAGGAACAGATTTTGACTTTTAATGGGCATCTCGTTGGACATGTACACGCAATCTGACACGAGGGACTACCATATCATTGTCTAACCATCGTCACTCAAATTTATACACATACACTTCCATCGTGTTAATTTCTCTCAACCATACACATGTACATGCTATACATAATTACACACGCATAATACCTGCGCACAATAACCGGGGAGCGCACGACAATAGCGCGGATCCGGCGCCCCGTTACGTTATTCGAGAGCCGGTCGTAATTCACGCCTACGCGCTCGCTTGGAAACAAGCTGTGCGTCTCTCTTTCTGCGGGCCCTTGGCCATTATCTCTCGCGCGGCGCGCGCCTTATCTCTTTTCAAAGCTCTTCGACGCGAGAGAGGTACAGCGTGGGAATCTACCGAGGGACATTGGCGCGTGTGGGGACGCTAAAGTGGGCGACTCAGGCGAGAATATCCGCAACTGTATATATAACTGTGGCAATAAAAAATGAACAATAATAGTAGTCGGCAAAAAAAAAGAATAACAATATCGTCTCGTTTTTATTGCCATTATACATGTTATTCGGAGATAAGCTGAGCATCTGAATTAACTGTACTTACTCGCTTAACCCAATATTTGTGGTATACGCTATAGTATTGTAACATCGGTATACTTGGCGATTTCATGAAAAAAGTCGCATAGTAATGGAACATCTGCTTTACTTATATTATGAAGGCTTACGAAGAATAAAGACAAAGTATATGTATGTTTGGAAAAAGTAATGAAATAAACATTTCTTTCAAAGTAAGGAGTACCAAGAAGTGTAAGTACGCGCGTACGAAATTCATTACCCCAGCACCCAATGAGGAAAAAAAAAAAAAAAAAAAAATGTTTTACTTAAAGTATCTCACTGCCATTACGAGCGCCATAACAATAGTTCCTCAGCACTGTATGTGTATCGCGAATATGTATTACATTCGTTTGGTGTACACCTAGTCGTTGTTGTCCATGTATAGGTATACGTGTATTTATCTTGCCCTCACTATCTCTCGCACTTCTCTACACGTATATATATATATAGGTGCTTACCTACATGCATTCACATCAGCTGACACAGCTATCTGGAGAATAAGTAGTACAGATTTTACGGCAAGAAAGAGAGAAGGCCGTGTTGTACCAACTAGCTCGTACACATACAGGTACGTAAGGTATACACACGTATATTACATATATATGCGAGCGCGATATCGTTACGAGCGCCGCGGGCGGCCATTATTACGGCGACTCGGGTATAATAATCATAACAATATAATGCGTGATGCATGTAGTATACCCAACACTTGTGTGTATATACATATACATCAGGTATGCGTGTTCAATGCGAGCAAAGATTTTAATTGTCCGGTTGCCCCTCCCCTGCCTGCATCGCTCCCGACGTTTGCACCTTGCTCACCTATACACACGCGCACAGGACACATTTCACGTAAGTATACACAACGGTATAATATGAATGATAAGGGCCCCGGGGCCTCGATAGATCGGCAATAGAAATCGGCACTCGTTGCGAAACCCATCAATCGCAGTACACGTGTGTATATATAATATATTATATGTACACGTACCGCTCGGTCGTACAATTGAATGATCAGTAAGTAAGTAAGACATTGTCCTTTCTCGAGTCCTTTTTTTGGCTTACGAGAAAGTAGGTAATATATCTCAAGTACAATATGCGCATCGATCGTTTTTCCGATTCTTTTTTTCTTTTTTTTATTCAATCGTCCCTCTTTTGCCTCCTTCCCCCTCCTATCCATTTCTCGTTGTATCTCTGGTGATAAACCAACTGATCCGGCGCTCAAAACGCACCGCCGACACTTCCGCAACCCATATGTATATATTACATACCTGCGCGTCTCGATTGCAGCCTTTATTGAAAAGTCAGCGTTATTTACGCAACAGCCAGCCCCCGACGAGCCATCGGATTGGGTTTTGCACATATATATGCCTGACTTGTTTACATACGCACTGTGCAGCGCATTAATTACATACTCTGTGGAGGTATGATTTGCATTTACCGAAATATCTCGCGCCTCCTTCTACCTGCGCGTATACGTGTATAATTGTCTCCCCCCCCCCCACCCGTATAATGCACAGCAACGATTTCGACATTCCACGCGTTACGTACATCTGCAGATATACCTATACTTGATGCGCGTGATGTCATAAAATCGTTACACGCAACAAAGTTTTCCCTCCAAGAGTCCGGCAGATGCACATACTTTTTTCCAGCATGTATGAAATAAAAGTTGCGAGGCGCGATCGTCTCTGATGAATCGGTGCCTCCCATACATATATATTATACGCACATGAATTCGAGTGTAGAAGCTAGTCGCGGAGGCGGGTGGGCTTTCGAGCGCTCGAAAATCCGTGAGAAGTGACCCGATGCACGAGTATCCTATAATATCCTGGCTGTCGAAAAAAAGTTCGCACAGTACACGCCGGAGAAGGTATACGCCAAGTGCTCGTAAAATATGTTGCATATAATATACACACACGCGTTCGCATTGTGAATCACGACGTTCGTTTGTACATGTGGATGGTTGTTTGACAACTCGCGTGTGATTGGTCGCGAGTCGCGCCAACGCACAGTTTTCCCTGCTACTTGTTGCTCATTTCTTCCTCTCGATTTCTATAAATAAATAAATAAATATACGTGTCGATGGGGGAGGAGCTGCGATGAATCGCTGTGTACATTTGGTGGGCCAACTTTTGTGCCAACTTGGATAATATCATGTAATATGTTATAAACAATCGCTTATGGTGGAGGGTAAAACGAGTTCAGTACCATCACCTTGGGAATGTACGTTACGTATTATTTTTAAGAGGGAAATTAATTTCTTCGAAAATTGCGTGGAGAAAAAAAATATCAAGTCAGTGGAGCGTCATCGACCAAATTGGACGGTAATCGCGAGAGATGCAGTGCCCATATAACGAGTCGCTGTGAGGGACAAATGCCTATGAAAGGCGAGCGCGACATGTATACATTAAACCATATATTCGCTAGGAGGAGAGAAGAAGGAGCGCCAACACACACACAGGGGGTATGGGTTGAAAAGACGCCCGTGGCGCTCTGGGTATAAATTAAGCTGCGCAAATTTACAGGCATTGTCCCGAGCTCGCGATGATCGATTTATTAATTTTGCGCGTAGAGAGAGAGAGAGAGGCGCGGAATCCCGCGAGTTCGACGTGGGCGCCTATTGTAGCAGCCCTGCGTGGTAAACATTTTTTTTTTTTTTTCTTTACGACTCTCTGTACAAGCGAGCTCTCGTCTTGGAAAATGTAGGCATCCGGGGAGAGAGAGAGAGAGAGAGCCGGAATGACATTAGTCAAACGAGTTTCAATGGGGAAAAGCGCGCGCTTGGTGTAACGCGATCGCACAAAGATTTGCGTTGCATTGTTCGTCAGCGTCTATGGTTGTATAAGCCAGCGAAACCACTTATTCGCTTTCTACTTGTTAATCATCTTTTATAATTCAATTAACCCGCGGCTCTGGAGGTTTTCCGTACACGGTTTCGATGCCGCGGCGAGAGGAGGTAATTTTGTTACTCATCAAAACCACTCTGCATTTAAGCGGCTTTATATATTTATCAGAGGGACGAGTAATGGTATTGTTTGTCCCACGTGAAAGTGTATAAATGTATGTATAGCCTTGTCGGACAGCCGTGCTTTGGGGAAAAATTGTTAAAATGTTGCACACGACTCATTATACTAATAATTAAAAGAAAATGTTTACTAGAGTTATCTCTTGGCTTAAGGTAATACATTATCCTGCTCTAAAAAAAATATTTATTTCTACGAAGAAAGTACTCTCAATACTAATATTTTTCTCATTTTCATTCAAGCGTTGTCAGAATCTCTGAGGGGTATCACAGTGCATTTTAATTTTACGAATAGACATCCGCCGTTAATTTTATTGTTTTATCTTCAAAGTATAACATCTAGTCAATTGTTCAAAACAATAACCATTTCAATAATAACCTACAGTATTTTTTTTTTTTTTTTTTTCTCTAACTTATTTAAATCAGAGTTATTAAGTACACAGTTCACAAAGTATAAGTAATTAAATTTGTAATGTACTTATTTATTTACTTATTATTTGCAATAAAAAATTAGCTTTGATAAATCGAACTCAGTTGTACACTCGAGCACGTAAAAAAAAAAAAAAAAAAAAAAAAAAAACTGAACAAGCGCCTAAATGTGAATGGCCAGATTTGTTCAGTGAATTATAACCGAGGAATGCAAAACGAAGTGGACACATGTGAGTGTGCGTGCACTGGTGCAGAATTCGAAGGGAGCGAGGAAAGTAAGAAAAAGAAAAAAAACAAAAACAAAAAAAGGGACTCGACAAAGGCAACTATTTATAATCGACCAAGATTTTGGCTCTGGGGATGCCAGAATTCTCCCATACCCACATATACATGTAATATGTGCGCGTACGTTGTATGCATGTATGTATGTATGCATATATATGTACAGCGGAACGTGCACGCGGTGATGGTTGCTTTGTAAGTGCAATAAGATCATTTCCGGTGTAATTTCTCATTTCGAAACGGTAAAGTGGATATTAATGACGGGTAAGTCGCGGGGTAATAAAATCATTCTCTATTTTGGATCGTGCGCGTTGTTTGTTTTTTTCCTCCCCCCTCTATTTTGTCGTATTTGCGCCATTAGGGTAGCACGTAATGACGATACCTTCGTCCGATGATCGATATATACCGTGACTCGCGGTAATTGATATTCCTCCAGGGCACAGAGTAAAAATATCGATCTATATATTTTTTAAACGTAATTGAAAATAATGAAGCAACGATTTTTGAAAGAAACGTGTGCACTATTACTTTGATTTTACGGAGGCATCTACTTGTACCCTCATCGCCGAGGAGAAAAATAAAAAATTTCTTGGCTACAGGCACAAGAAAAAGAAAGCACCGATACCTCAAAACGCCATGTTATACCTCTTGTCCGTGGATGCACACTGCGAAGCCAAAGATAAAGAGGAGGAGGTGGAGGGTGGGGGGCGAAAAACAAAAGGAAGAGAGATAAAACAGAGGCACGCAAGCTCCCGTCTAAATCTGTCGTCGCGCAAGCTCTCCTCTCCCTCCGCGTGCAAGTATATATACACACGTATACGCGTATATATATATAATCGTTGCGGGGCTCCACAGGGCTCGAATAGTTTTCACTGCACTGGCGATTCATTCATAAAGCAAGAGCATCGGCAGTGTATGAGTACAGTCGAGTTGGAGTGGCCCAACGCTGGCACGGCCGGTGTGTATAATATTAAGTACAGGCGAGAGATGGAGAAAGAAAAGGCCACGACAAGTCGGTCGCCGGAAACGCTCTCCCGAGCCAGCCAATGTTCATTCACGAGCCGCTTCATGTGCAAGCTCAACTTTTCGCTTCTCTTGTCTTGTTTTTCCACCTCCTCCTCTATATGCTCTCTTGGACTCTCGTTGCCTCCATGAGTTTCATTCTCGTAATGCGCTTACTCCCTGCGCGGAAACGGGAGCAAAACAACGGCGCGCAGCCACCATCAACGAGCTGGACATAAATCTCCCGACTCTCTCTCTTCTCCCTTACTGGCATATTATCTTCTTTTCTCGCTCGCTCTTTCGTTATACCATCTCCTCCGCGCTTACCTATATACACCCTCCACCCACCTACTCTGCTCCACGCAAATACATATATACATGTACATATATAATCACCAGCGCAAGCTCTCCCCCAAGGGGGAGGAGACGGGAAACGGTGTTCATTGTTCTTTTCTGGTGCACCGGGAGGACGAGAGACGGGAATAGAATGACATTTTCGTGGGTCGCGTGTATATATAGATGTACGCGCGAGCGCGTGTTCTTGCGAGCGGGACTATCTTCGCGGTATTGCGGATGTAGGTGCCACAGTAGAGAGGAAAGGGGGGGGCCGCGAGCAACCCGAGGATAGAGAGAACTAGAGGAACTGCTGCTTCATAAGCAAAATATATAGAGGGAAAAGGCAAGACGAAAATGAATATCTCGTTACGGGGCGCTGCGCCTCTCGTCCCCACATCCGCCCGTCTCTTGTGCCTACACCCCACGTGCAGTTACATAGTTGTGCGGTCGAGCTTTTCTTCCTCCCTCCCTCTCTCTCTCTTTCTACGCCTTTCATTTTCTTTGCGTTCGCTCGGACACGCGGTGTATACTTGGATAATTGTTGGGAAATAGAGATAACGAAGCACCGGAAGTGCTTCACACAGGCCCGGGGCTTTGGGGCGACTTTGCGAAAGAGGACGCGCGGAAGTGCCCTCTTCTTGATATGCTTGATGGCTCGTGGCTCTGTTCGGAAATGATACTTTGGTTAAGTATTAAGTTGGTACCTACCCCCACCCTGGCTTAACTAACTGACCGTGCGTTCGCACATGTAAACAATAGTTAATCAGCTGGTCACGTTTTGGCGCACTTTGAGGCTTTCAAGTCCTCTCTTTAACCTTAAAAGCGCTTAAAGTGCGCCAAAACGTGACCAGCTGATTAACTATTGTTTACATGTGCGAACGCATGGTCAGTTAGTTAAGCCAGGGTGGGGGTAGGTACCAACCAAAAACTTAACCAACGCATCATTTCCGAACAGAGCCCGTATAAGAGGTGCTCTCTTACATTTACGTGAGAAAGAAATGGTCTGTTTTTCCACATGAATCATTATTTTTTGTTAATTTTCGCTGCAACATAATACATTAGTCATTTCAAAATAATACACTACAGCACACGTTACATTGCGCACGACATTTACACCTTCGGAGCTTTAAACGTTTTCATTTGATTTAAATCGCCCGCTCGCAAGCTCGAGCTTTCTTTTGAACTCATTTTTGACCGCAAAGGCTTGGCGAGACGCGGAGCGGTATCAAAATAGGGCGTCGTAAAAAAATCCAGCGCAACATTTATGCACAATAAAGACGCACGAGCACGAAGGGGGAAAAAAAAAAAAAAATGTGTACTACCCTCGTCAAGGGGACGCGTGCCGCGTTTTTTTCGAAATTCCTTCTTTAGCGCGCCAAGGGGGACACGATCGTAAAGTCGCACTTTATGCCTTCCTGCTTCGATGCGATTGACGAAATTATGAAGGAGGAAGACGACACGCGCTGCCTCTCCTCTTTCATATACTTTGATCAATGCGAGCTGGACCTTTTTCGAGGGGTTGGGCTTTTTCTTTCTTTTATTTCAACCCATACATCTTTTCACACATTCCCATACGATAAGCGAGCTCCGGCTCGTGGAATGTCCTCCATAAGGGGGAAAAGTCGCTCGAAAGCGTGGTGATTCGTTGGACAACCGTGAAGCGCTAAACGGCACTTGCCCCGTGATGTATATATGTTATTATGTATACCTGTAACATCCGCTGCCCATCACTTTTTTCTCGCTTATGATCGACAACAAAATTCTGAAAAGAGAAAAAGTTATTGAAATGCAAGCCCTCGATTCGAGCTTGACACATTGAATCCTAGCCCATATCCATATATACCCATGTGTACCCTATGCTCGTACACATGAGCATATAGTCATACATGTACCTACGTATAAAATATATACGCGCATCACATAATACGACATCAGCCCCATATAGGACACAGGAAGCTCGGTGCGAGTATTTATGGTCGAGCTTGCGCATCTCGGCGTTTTTAACACGTTGCAATGGGTATATTTGTACATGCAGTAGGTATATACACGTATATACAGGCGGATATATAATATATGCAACTCTGCTGCTGTTGCGCTCCAGCAATGTCATCTTCCGGTCACCCTTTTCGCGGAAGAGTTCGCACACGCGGCCGACCGTTCTTCCAAATCATCACACCCGTATAACAAGTACACGCTCGACTGATGCAGCACTTTGGGGGTGCGTTTATTTTCGTTATTATTACTGGCCCAGCCGAGCAGTAGAACATATTAGAAGACGGAAAGGCCCTCGGGACTCCCATATGTGCTTGCGACTGTAAACGATGGCTAATATTGTTCATAGCGTGCGGAATATTATCAATATATCCTTCTGGAACAAGCCCTTGAATTTTAGTTATCTCATCAAACGTCGATCCTCTCGCGGATGCTCATTCGATTTTATTCTTTTTTTTCAAACGAGTGCAGCAACATCGTTAGATTGACCAGTGACAATTGCGCCTCGGCATCCGAGCTACGCACACATATTGGAGGGGGAGAAAACAAGCACGTACAAAACATGATTGTTGGGTGAAAAAGAGAGAGAGAGAGAGAGAAAAGGAGAGCGGAAGCTGCCGGTGTATATACGGGCTCGCCGTGCATATATGCTGATTAGTTTGCGCGTGACGGCGTGCTATTAGCCGCGGCTGTAAGTGGCAGGTATAGTGGGTATATATATATATGATACCTCAACGGAGCCGGCGCGCGAGTTATACACCAGAGCTCCGACGACCGGGATTTTCGCCGTGCACATGGTGCCTCTCTCGCTCGTCCTCTACAACCTCTCCCTCTCTATTCCCATCCTTCGAGCGTATATGTAACATCCCCGTCCCATTATCCGTGCTTTCTTTCTTTCGTTCTTTTTTTCCCCAACGCATGCATACACGGCGGCAGCATCTTCGCGCAGTAAACGCAGATTTTATCGGGCTCCCGATCTCTCGAGCTTTTCCTCCACGGGATCGTGTGCCGGTATAGGTATATATGTACCTTGGAATATAACGAATAGGCACCACCTAATGTTAGACACGCCAGTCCAGGTATACGTGGCGGTAGCAGTATAGGTGTCTATCGCGTGTGGCTCGCAGTGACGTTTAATTACGAGGGCTCGTGTAATTTATCGCTCGGGATGCAAATATTGATCGAGTGCCCAGCAGCTCATACGTATGTGTATATATATTTTGTACGGGTATTACATGCGTTATTGGAATGTCGGATAATCACCGGGGAATATGATTGTTTGTTGGTGCGTTTCACAACTCTTTACGCATACAGTGTGATCTGGTTTTCGAGTTGGCCAACGGAAAAACAAAATCGTGGTTTTTTTTTTTTTTTTTTTTTTTTGTTTTTTTTTTGTGCGCGTTACGAAATGAGTTTACACAAGTTTCAATGTGCGTATAATTTCAATCGGAACCAGCTGTTTTACTTTATTTTGTTGGTTTTCCACCGTGGCGCTGTTGTGATTAGGTGACCATCTCCATCAGATAGATGCTATTTTATTTATTTTTATTTTTTTTTATCAATATATAAGACGCAGCCTTTCGTGTACATATTGCAACCCGGAGAAGCTTCAAGAAGCTGAGTGCGCTGTATATGTATACCAAATATGCTTCGTTCAGGACATGGAAGAAAAGAGAGGTGCCACGACGCCATTATCCGTACCCTCTACCCTCTGTATACCTACTACTGCCTAGGCCCTTGGTTTTTGTCTATTGTTCTATACATTGACGAGTGTGTACTTACGTGTGATACAATTATTATTATTATTATTATCATTACTATGAGGCTCTTTACGTATCCCCACATTTTTTGTTTTTCCGGTGATCTAAAGAGTCTTTGATCTCGATATCGTCTGAAAAAAAAATTATCATTCCTTACCGTTGCTTCTGGTGATTTTTTTTAAGCACCGAAATCTGATAAATCATATGCCTATACTCGTATACAAGTGAGATCCGGGGGAAGCACGAGAAGAGCTACAAGATCCGACATTTTCGTATCGTAAAAATATGCATCTTCGCTATAGCATAGTGCATGTATATGCTTACATACATAACTATGCGTAAGCGGTAAATGTCACGTTTTATGGTTCGCGTTACGCGTACAACCCAAGTGTGTATATACATATATTTACAAGCACCTTGTCTGTACATCAGAAATTTTAGAGTGCGTTTGAAGGCACTCGCATCAAAGAGCAAGTAGGCACGCGATTTTTCACTTTCTTCTTACTTTTAAATCAAAAGACGACTTTATATTTTATCCCCTTCTTCCTTTACCCGGAATCTTAATTACACCCCGTGTACTCCATCCTTGATATATGAGATACGTTTTTTTTATGTAAAAAAAATGACATTTTCTTCAAAGTTTATGCATATACATCCTTTAAATTGCACCACAAGCACATCAATTGCACTTTCTTTCACGCAACCAGCAAGGGATACTCTCGCATTCTTGTCACGATTTCACAAAGTTTTCTTTTCAAGCTGCAAAGCATTTTTTTTTTTTTTTTTTTTTTTTTTTTTTGCAGCTCTGAAACCTATTTAGATATTTAAAGCGCAATATCTCCTGTGACTTTTTTTCTTTCGCGATTTAATTTACTCGGATTTTCCATCCTACGCAACAAAACAACGAAAAACTAGGCGAAGCTCAAAGATGCGCGAAAATTAAAGTGAAAAACCAAAGTCGATTCGTATAGCTTTGAGCTTTGCCATTTACTGCGAGTAGTGATTGTGGCCCTCCGTAAATCATCAAAAGCCATTACCTTCGAGAAGGTCACATGTATTTAAACATTCATACGCTAATTTCCTTTGTACTATACAGCGCTCGTATACCACGCGCAAGTATATAAGAGCGTTTTCGCGCACTTGGATTATTCAATAATGGCCATTAAGAGCTTCGGGCGACTGCTCTCGCGAATTTACTTAATTACTTGCCGAGGCTCGAATTTTTGGCATTGGCCATCCAGGCGTCACGTCATTTCTACCTCTTGCATATGTTCATCGCGTTACATGATATGATGCAGGGTTTGCTCTGCACACACGTATCGTGTGTTCAACTTTTTTATACTCTGTAACTCAAAAACGCGTGTATTGCGCGTATATTTATATGACAAGCGATTTGCCAGTGAAGCTTGATTAATCGACCGCAGTTGTGTGTACGAGTCGAGGATATTTTAATCTCGAAATGCATATACCTATTTGCGGAAAATAATTCCTACCGGTGAGATTATTATTCACTTGGACAGCCACGCTTCGCCAGAGCTTCGAGTTTTTATGAAAAGCGTATATATAATAAATGAAAAACAAAAAGATAACTTCGTTAACAGCGAAAAATATCCAACAAGGTTGGTGCAACTGCTCATTACGTGGAGAGTATATTTAATTGTGAAATTGAAAGCTATACAAGCGTATACTTGACTGGTTTGGTGCACCCATATATACATCACATGCAGGTACGATGTGAAGTTGCTCGATAACTCGATAATTACCTGGTTTTCGTTGGTTTTGCAACTTATATACATTTCGTTGCAAAATTGCACATGCCACCTATACTATTATTATTATTATTATTAATGTAAATTATTTTTTTATACACATACCACGCGTATGGCACGTGTTGATAATCGATTTTCTTTTTTTTTTTTATGTTACAGGTAAGTCGATTTTCCAAAGAGATGCCCATTAAATCATAAACCTGCAACTTTGATCCGTAAGTCCAAGCATATAATATAACGTGCGGTCCATCACTATACTATGCACCACAAACATATTTATACACCCGTGCAGACACACTTGTTTAAAAAGCTCGTACATTTGAACTTGACAAACAGACAGAGTTTGACGCGTCAATCTCCCTTTTCTCATTTGTGTGAATCTACATACATGCTTCACCGCATACACATGCGCATATACTATACATATGACTAAATACATATGGATAGGTACAAAAGTCTTCGTATTTGTACAAAATTAACGAAACGTATTTCGGATCGGTAAAAGGTTGGACGTCAATAATAGCTGTTTTTTTTTAAATTTATATCGTATGTGTACGGATTGAATGACCCGAGTTTGAAGCTATCCGTGGCTTTGGGCATTCTCTTTTCGGAAGGAGATATTAGGGCCCATCGATACAGTTGCGTGTTTAGCCTCCTCTCGAAGCATCCCAAAGGAAAGCGGCAACATGAAGGAAACACGCCACTGTTAATGGATCCTTGATTGAGACGTTAAACGTTTGTGATTGGGTATTTATATCTTTGCAGCTGGACACCGAAAATCCTCGAATCTTTTTTTTTTTCTTTCTTTTTTTTTTTTTTTCATAATCCAAGCGAAAATTGCTGACGAATCCCACCACGAATCCCGAACGGATGAGAAATTATGGTTTATTTTAGACGTTTATTAACCTACTTTTTTTTGTTTTTTTTGTTTTGTTTGAAAGTTCTCTTCCCTGCATGCACCCTTTTTTCCAACCAGACCCTACAGTTGTATCAAAGTTACCTGGCAACATAATAAAAACAGGTAAGTTTCGCAAAAAAAAAAAAAAAAAAAAAAACATAAAGTACCACCACCATCTCGTATCGTAGCTCCCCCACACGCGCAGCTTGGAAGCCCTTACACCTGATCCCGTCAACTCAAACATATATATATACAGGTACAAGTATATAGGTGTACATACTTATATACAATAAAGAAGGGAGCAAAAAAAAAAAAAAGGGAGGGGGGGAGAGAAAGAGGAGCGAGATGGTGGGTGGGAAGAACCGCGGTTGCTGCGGTGTGGGCGGCCAAATACCATATACAGGAGAGGAGGCAGGATATAATAATATCAGAGGAGAGAGAGAGAGAGAGTAGGCGCGCGCGCATGTATACAACAATGAGCATTGTGATTTGCCGGGCGCGGGTGTGCGGAGCCAGCCCCGTCCGGGCGCTCCCATTGGCTGACCGTCCTATACCTCAGACGACGGAGGCCACTGCAGTCCTCATCTCGTGTCTTGCTCTACACCTACCTACATATATATACATATATATATATATATATATATATATATATATATATATACACAGAGCACCCTTTATTTTATCCTCCGATGCGATGTATATTGTATTTATAATTATGTTTTGTTCCCCGTTTTACACGTATATCCATATACAGCGGGGGTGGCTGAGCTCTACCGCCCCTTCGCCACTCTGGCTACACGGAGACAATAAACAATGCGCGCGCTGCTACCTGCGCAGGACGAGTGGGTGGGCTCGTCGTCGGGGGGGTGTGCAGGCAAGGGTGCTCGACTCTCTCTCTCTTGTACAATATAATATGCCAGAGGGTCCGATCGATCGCCTACCCTCCCCCGTCCGCGGCTGGCCGAGCTCGCCCACGTGTATGTATATATATGTTGGGTATATAACCGTACGGATAATATAAATATACACTCCGTGCATGACGCGTATATATATACGCGTACGTGTATATATATGCATCACCTATTATCCCAGGAGGATCGTCAAAAGAGTAGAAATACCCGATGATGCCTCGCTGGCTTTTATTGATTTCCCGACGATTCGAGCGCGTCGGTATATCTAGCGCCAACTCCATAGTATACATATACATATATTTTGTTTGTCCGTCCGTTGGTTTGTTGTACGGCAGGTATATAATGTGATGTACCGGTTGAGTGCTCTCCGCTTGTGTGTTTCAGAGGGAACAATATGGGGATGGGGGTTGTTTTTTTTTTTCCCAAGTGCTGTTTTGGAGTGAAAAACGCGCGGGCTGTCGATCAAAGGCCCGTGTGCAAATGCAGAGTGGATTTGTAACTTTTATCGAGAGCGGTGGGAGGGTGCACGGAGTGATGGGCGAGCTTTTCATTGTAAGCCCGCGCGTGTTTAAATACATTGATGGCCCATTGTTGTTTCCCAGTGGAAAAGGGCTGGAGGATCCGGAGGGGCTTTGACGGTTTTTTTGGCGATCGTGGCGTTTGGAAATTTTTGTAACACCGGTTTTGTTAAATACTCGTGTGCGTCTTAATAACGATATTAATGTTATTGCTTTTTTTTTTTTTTTTTTTTTTTTCTGTCACGCTGACCTTACGTAAACGAGCTAGCTAAAATCATCACATTTGAGGAGTATATATCATTTAAGTAAGTGTATTTAAATGCTGAACTAATCCGTTTGAACATTTTCTTCATGTATAGGTATATATATAATTTTATCTCATGTGTTCTTCGATTCGGTTGAAAACGATACCTCTCCAGTGAGACATTTGGACTCATTAGAAACGCGATTTATATATATTGATCGATCATTGTTCTTCTTCAATAATTGTATCGTTACTTGTGTGACATCTAACGGTATGGTGTGAATGACCATCAATTTTGAACAATCGAATCGTTGTTACAAAAATATGTAAATAGTGAGTAATTCGAGGGTAAAAATCATATGGAACAAGGACTAGAAAAGAACAAACCCGGGATCTTTACGACTCTCTACGTGGCGCACAAAAAAAATGCTCATTGTATGAAACCAAACCATCCGATGCACTTTGAACCTGTGGCATAAAGGCGCACAATGTATATAATATACGCACGCGCGCACCCCTCTTGGCACAAACTAAACTTTGCGGGCAAATAAAATAGCGCACGTATGTAACGTTACAAGAACATATATATATGTATAGGGTGAGCTTTCCGCGTGCATAAATTTTAAGCTCTGCCTGCGCAAGAGAGCAACAAAACCCACTTATATGCTCCGGAAGCAGCAAAATATATATAAAGACGAATAGGAAGAAAAAGAAAAAAGCACATGGCAAATGTACGAGGACAGAAATGGCACACGACCCAAAGGAAATGAAAAAAAAAAAAAAAAAAAAAAAAAGGTGACATAGCGTTGCAAGCATACAAGTATAGAGAGAAAAGATTCGCTGGCGTGAGCGAGCCACATATACAACGAAACATCGCAGCTATGGAACGAAAGGAGCTTGAACGCCGGCAGATAAGAGGAGAGAAAAAGGACGTGCCTCCTACCACGCCCCCACCTCCTCCGGCACAAAAACGCCGCTACACGGTCCAGTGGAGAATAAGAAGACGATGGACTATAGCCATTATACGAAAGGGTCGGTACACCCAACGTGGACAGGTGATATTATACATCACGTATAAAATGTGTGTATATATATACGATATATGTATAAGCGTGGGTGGAAGAGAAAGAGGACGGCGGGCGTACGCGTGGGTGTATGCGCGGCGACTAAAGCCATCACTGCCGCGAGAAGCGAGAAAGGAGAGGACATACCCGTGTGATGGATAATACAATATGTGCGTCCGTCGGCTCGAACCGCGAGAACGGGGGCGGGGCCACCTCCGCGGGCAGCTCCAGTGGGCGTGCACCCTCAGGTTGGCTCGGGCCGTCGAGCGGCTCTCGGGACAGGCCGACGCTGCCCGAGGTGGGAGTAGCCAGCCGACGCCTGGTGGGGGGAGAAACAGCTGCGCGGCGCGGGTGATGTCTCTGCCCCGTATAGGCGGGTGGTGGGAGAGCAACTTCCCCTCCTCCGCCGACCGCACGCACGGCGCTCGCTCTCCCCTCCCCTTCACTCGCGCGCTGCGGCCGCGGCGGCTCAAAGCCCGAATCAACGCACGCGGGGGGCACGGCCCTTCCCTTCTCTCTCTCTCTCTCTACATCGCTCGCCTCGTTTTCTTTTTCGTCTGCTAGCTTCTTGCTTCGGCTCGCGAGCGGCAGCAGTCGGTCGCCACCACCGGGCTGTGTCTCATGTATGCACGTAGAGTGCCGTACGTGTACGTGGAGTCGCGCCCGACGCGCCCCGTCGTCATTATCATCCCTGCCCACCACCCCCACCCCCCACCCTCCGGACGTTATTGTGCACGCGCCCCTGGCGCTACCCGGGGGAACTTTGCTTCCCCACCTCCGTATACAACCCCCCTCCCCCCAACGAGTCCAATACACGTGCGCGCGGACCTTCGCCAACTGTGTATATATATACTGGCTGCTGCTGACGCTTTTGTGCCCTGCTGAGCTGCAGCTTCTTATATTCTCTGTAGTTAGTTCCTCGTCATCGGAGTGCTGCAGTTCGGTGCAGGCATTGTCGGCGCGAGAGGGGGGGGGACCACCAGCAGCACACAGCACCGCCAGTTCCCGTCAGGCCACGATGCAGTGACGTCGCCGTCGTGACCGAAAAGTCTACGGTGACATGTAGTGCAAATTAAAAGGCTCGTTACAAACGCAAAAAGTGATTCTCGAAATCGGAGTCGTCGACGACTCCGCGGAGCATCATCGGTACAAGGCCGAGAGTTCCTGCAGTGCGGAAGGGCGGAAGGGCCAAAGGGGGGTAAGGAGGGACCCGATGATCGAGGCGTTGGACGAGCGGTGCACGCAGGCCAGTGAAGTTTTGGCCGCGCCGAGTGCGTTATTGTCGGCAGCATGCAGTGACAGCGAGAAAGCCGGCGGGGCGCGAACGCGGACACCGATCGACTCTACTCGAGTGTACCTCCAAGTGAACTTGTTTTTGTTCTCCCCATCGTAACAAGCCATACACATGTTACCAAAGTGAATTATTCCGTTCGAGGATAATAGTTATAGTAGTAGTAGTAATATTTAAAAGGACCGTGTGTGTGAGCGCCCGCGCGTGTCAGTGTGTGCGTGTGACAGTAAATATATATATTAAATAATTTTGCGTAATGAAGAGTTATGGTTACTCGTGAAGAAACGGGGCTCCTCGGGTGAGGTGTTGGAGTAACTCGTGTACTATTAAAGTGTTTATCACGAGGAGAGGACGTCGCACGGGAGGAGGCATCGTCACTCAGTGGCCGCTCGCGCTCGAGGATAATAATATGAGCACGATTGTCAGGTGAGTGGATAATACGTGAAACCATTGGTTGCGGGGGGGGGGTGGGTAACCGTTGGATTATTAGCTCGGCATCGTTTGGTTTTGAAGCAATTTCGCAGATTTACGATAAATTCCTGCACCTGCTCCGATACGAAGAATCGAGCGCACGTGTATATACGTCTTGTCGAATGTATCAAGAAGAAAGGGGGGGGGGAGCGATAATTCACGCGAGTTTGTTATTGCTATCACGGGGCAAAGAGGAAGGGAAAAAGATACGGATCAAGTAGATTTTTCGTTCGTACGTTTCAATATAACACCAAGACGAGGACGAAGAGACGTGTCGTGGAGCCGACGACACATTATTGGCGTTCTATAAATAAGAACAAGTAAAGTTACGTGTAAAGAGAGGGAGAGGGTTAACAATGCCGGTTATATTTAAACATCGGCTTCTGGCAATATTAATAGATTTTAAATTGCGTACCCGCCCCAAATAAGCGCTTCATTAGCACTTGTTAATAAGCAAAGAGCCCCCGGAGCCTTCATAGAAACCCGTTTCTCAATGGACGAGTCTCCCTCTCTCTCTCTCTCTCGCACTGTCTTTCCCCCTGCACGTGTGTTGGTGCGTTATAATTTACCGCGTGTTTTTTATCATCTTTTTTTCGAGATCGAAATAAAACGCCGCTCCGCTAGCTTACCGGCGTGTATTAAGTATACCTATTTGTCGTCGTGCGCTATTGTTATGATTCCCGGAGACATTCTTTCGAGGTGAAATCGGTTTGTCGAAATTTAGAGAAAAAGGACGACAACCATTTTAAACAGGATTGGTTGTTCGCGCCGAACGATGATAATAAAAAAATCCACATTTGCTTCGACTTGGGCCAATTTCACCTGCGTATTGTCTATGGTGGCTGATGTTTTTCGAGCTCGAAAACCCAATAGAGCGACAAACAAAAGTCCGGGTTACATAATTCCCCCGAAATCGTCAAAAACAACGAACGCCTCGAGGTCGAAAATAACACCATGGGTCTATCTCGATCGAACAAACAACAAACTCGCCCTCCCCCCCCCCTCCCACCGTTATTTTGTTCTTTTATTTCCTTCGCCGCGCTTTCTCACGACGCTTCCCCCGAAGCAGCCCCATGCACTTATTTATAGGAGCGCGATGATTTAAATCCGCGCGCACAATACACTGTGTCCGCGAGGAAATCTCCCGCTCGAGAGGAGTCGTCTATACTATTTGCGCGCGCTCGGGCCAACCTTCGCGGAACGAATCGGGACCGCTGCACGCGGTATATATACATCAGCGGAGAGAGCGCACATTTTAGCGGAAAGTCTAAATTCGCGCGTACGCGTATTATACATCCCAGAGAGAGAGAGAGAGAGATTCTCGTTTTAAAAGCACTCGCGCGCGTGTGTGTGTGCATATAGCGCGAGAGCTGGCGTGAAAGTAGCGTGCGATTTTATGAATGGGGACGCATGCATACCGCGAAGAGGGAAGAAGAAGCAGGGACGAGGAGAGAGAGAGAGGAGCGCCGAACGGGGCAGGTTTACAAAACGAGGATGCCCCCTCGCACCTCCGCGATAAATTTTCGAGCCGAGCGGGCGTGCGGGGCTCGATTATGTATATAATATACATACACGTGTATGTGTATAGAGGATTCGAAAGGCTTTAATCGGAGGTGGTGGTGGTGCACCAGCTGACACGCGCGCCAACCTTCTCGTGCGCGGTACATGGGGAAAGAGGAACCACCGGAGCGCCGGCGGCTGAAATTCCCGAATCGACTTTGACGCATAGAATGCCCAACATCTTAAGTACGCGCACGCTAAATTTAATTGAAGTCCGTGGCCAAGCGCCAAGCCCCGAAGAAGCCGAGAGGGACAGTTCTTTTTTTTTTATTATGATTATTATTTTTTTTTTTCCCCCTGCCAACAGAAAAGTCTCTTTCTTTCCTTCGCGCGTGTCTTATCTAACGCGAGAGCCGGGATTATTTTTTACCAACGTCGAGAGGGAAGCTGCGATCGGTGGTGATGTTTGTGTACATCATCAGGCCAAGCGCGCGGTGACGGACTCTTGGAATTCTTTTGTTGCGATTGTGGCACTTTACTCGTGTGTCAATACAACCATGGTGTTCCTCTCTCGTCTTTTGTCGTGCTCGAATACCTACGCGCGCCATAGGAAGCATGGGAACCCCGACCGTCTTTAGCTAATCCTTTCTTGACTCGTAACAATGCATACGTGTTTCGTCAGTCCCATACTTGCCTTGTGAATTCGACCGAATCAGAAATAACACTTACTACTACCTCGTATAAATGAACCAAACCTTTTTTTTTTTTTTTTCTTCAAACGATTTGCATTCGCTAACCTGCATTTTTTCAATTTATACTACTTTTCAATGTGAAGGCATTTAAAATACAACACACTTGGGTGTGCACTTTACATTATTGACGAGAAAATACGAGAAGGAAAAAAAAAAAAAAAAAGTTCAACAGGGAAACAATCATATCAAATTTATCGGAGCAAAGAAAAGGGAGTAACGCAAAAGCTTCGTAATAAAGTCGTAAATTGGCACGTGACGATGATTTGTACGCCGGTGTCCCTCTCTTTACAATAATTTATCAGCCGCGTCGCGTCCAATCGATTATTACCCGACACCCCAGAAAGACCTTCCCAGCTCCCCAATCTCGGGATATTTCGGCGAGAGAACACAAAGGGCTGGCGATCAAATCAGCCGTGAAAAGTCACGCACATCAGAAAAAGTACCGACTTTTACAATGGCACCGGGAGAAAGAGAGAGAAAAGCTACCTCCTGCTACTGCGGCTTATTACCAGCTTATACGGGCTACGTATTTGTATACGCGACTCGGAACAATGCTGAGCCCGTGATTTTTCCAAACTCGGCGCCTCTCGTGCCATCCAACAGGTCTCACGCGCTATATGTACTTTACCCTGATGAAAAACGGCCAGTATAGTGTTATATACAAACATGCCTCTTCCACCAACGTAATGTATAATATTATTTTGTTGTGTACATGTGGGCCATGTGTTCATCTCAGCGGTGATGCCGCCATATAACTGTTGGGTAGGGAGACAACGTATAATACTTACAGGCAGGGGGTATAGCAGCTTAGCCTCGTGCACGTGAATGGTACATCAAGATGCATCTCTGCGTGACCTAGTGATCCTTTTTCTCTCCCTCTTGCATGTGCGTATGTACGTCGTTGCCCCCCCTCCCTCCCTCAACGAAACTCCCCTAGGCATGTTGCTCAAATGCTTTTAAATTTTCATGCCCTACGGAGACTGGGTTTGAAAATTTCATGGGACGACGACAATCTACTGATACGGGGCTCTCTTGTGTTTTTTCTTCGTCCCTCCCCCGTTTTCAATTTTAATCGTGATTGTGTTGCATTGGTAAAAAAAAACATCGTCCTATTCGTCATTGCTCTTGTTTTGTAGCGTTTCTTTTGCAATCATTTAAATAATATAAATCTCGTTTCCGGAGAATCGCCATACAACAAACGAATTGTTGAATTTCGAGAGCCATTGAGCACTTATATATACCTGCAGTGCACGTATAGTGCTTGATCGCCGATGAAAAAGGACAGCATACTGTCCGTAAACCATAGTAGACGCTCGAAAGAAAAAAAAAAAGAAAGCTCCTACCCCTCCCCAAAAGTGTCTGGATGATGTTCATTGAGTTTTATTCCCATACAAATTTTTGTTGAGAAAAATATAAATGAAATAAACGTACATATTTTTATCGACTGGACCATCATATATATTTGGCAACAAAACAGTTTACTTGTTAACACTCAACAATCGTCACTGGTGTCGATGATGGAAAAAAAAGCGCTAATCCCGTATATCCTCCTAATTACGTAAAGCATGCATGTATTACTATTCCATTGCACGATCAAGGTAACCGGAGTAAGCTGCACCATCATCGTCATCATCCGCCCTCCTGTGAAGCTGCTCCCGAACAGTAACACCGGCCTCCTCTAACTGCAGTAACAGCCAACAATAACAGCCCTAAAAGGTGCACAGAGCTCGTCCAATCCTCCCCAAGTGCTTACAAGGAAGAGAGAAAGAGAGAAAGAGGAACAACCTCGCGTCCTCCGAGAACACCCTCTCTCCTCTGCCGCCTACGCTATCCTTTTCTCGTGTGCGACCCTCTCTCTCTCTCTCTCTCTCTTTCTCGATCTCTAATGGTTGTGTATTCTTAGCGACCACTTGACGGCTCAAACCGATCGTATGACGTGCATTTAGCCGAGGGAGTAGTATACAACTCGCTGTTCGTCGTCTTCTCTGATACTCTACATATGTATATATACATATATTCTTTGTCGATCTCCCAGCAAGGCGGTACACGTGTGCCGCACATGTTTGTCGTTCGCTCACGCACAACTGTACAATACACACACACACACATCTGTACCTATACACCGATTTTCGTAAAGAACCGATGACGCGACCAAAGAGCTATATACACGCACACACTTTTGTTCGGCTCGAATGCCAAAATTTCGTTGTTATTTTCGTTAAGAGTTTGTAACACGTATATACATATGCGTGTGCACGAAAGAGCGCGAGGTACCTATATGATTTAGATGGGCGCGCGCTAACGGAGGGACGGAAAAGTGGGCTTTGGAAACGTTAACTGCGGCAGATCGTTGAGTTGGATACGATCGTCCTTGTGCGTATTGTTTGTATCGAAGGCGACGATGGATTTATTCGTCTCTCTCTTGTTTGGTTGAGACGAGCGATATGCGACGTTTCGGGGGGAAGAAATCGGTTGAAAATATACAATTGCGGTTTCATATTCATACTATCAACACGAGCTCTGAAGGAAATTGTAATGCAAGGGCTTGTTGGATGGCGCTCATTTTTTCTATCACCGTAGACGATTAACGTATACTTAGTCCTCCTAAAAACGTGCACCCAAAGGAAATAATCAACATATATACCCAAAATGTATTTCAATTTAAAAGCTGGTGCACGTCTTGACTGATGATATTGCGAAAAATAACCCGGCTATAACTTCATTCTTGGAAAACACACGCGTGTACGCTTTTGTCGCCGAGATAAAAGCGCCACCCGAGAGATTTTACTACTCCATTCAAAGTACAATGCGTCCGACCAAAACTGGGCTGCGAAGCAACATCGTTTTCCTCCGTTAATTAAATTGACGCGGCCGGATTTAGCTTTGCGCGCCTACCTAAAACCAACCAAATATTGTTCAACATTATTAGCTTTCATAATTACTTATGTCGGGGTGAACGAAAACCTCTGAAAATTCCGTGAATTTGATGTACAATCAAGTTTAAACTAGACAGAAGGAGACAAACGTGGTATGGTTGTCTTTGTCCTCTTTTTTTTTACCATTAGTAAATGTTTCGCCTTTGACTTTCCAAATCAATCAACTCGTACAACAACCCCAAATTAATTATCCTAACCGAATCAAGTACAAACAGACAAACAAATCTAATCTACAGCAACGAGCGTCAATGCATCAGAGATAAGGATCAGGCATCAGCAACGCCGCCGCCGCTGCCACTCGTCACCATTTTCTAGGAATATATATATGTATGTGAGAGCGCGCGGTGGCTAGGTCGTGGATTGGCACGCGGGAGACCGTGGTTCCGATTCCCGGCCAGTGCACCTTTTCAGGCAAGTACCTCTGTGATTTTTCACATGTGCTTTTTCACCACGCAATGCTCCTCGAGGAGGGTTTAGGCGACCTCCTCGCAGCATAATTGCCTAATTTCCCCCTACCCCCCTCCCAGTAATGGGAGGCCTCCCATCCCTCATCCCTTCCTTCTCCAAAGTGCCCATAGTAGTGCCCTTATTAAAAGGAGCCGGACGTAGAGCACTATAATATTATAATATTATATATATATATATATATATATATATATATATATATATATATATATATATATATATAAGTATGTACATATATATATATGTGCGGTACAAAACAAAAAAATCACCTTTCAAGTGCGAATGGTGTGTTACGTGCTGTAGGTGTATGTTCATGCAGCGCGTACAGCGCCCAGCATCCGCGAACAAAAGAGATCGAGCTTTTCGCGCCCGATAACGATCGCCAAGAGCGCGAACAGCGACAATTGTACGTACACTCTCGTACGTGTATAACGTCCGCAAGAGAGTGAGAGCCCAGTCAATTCAACCAGACAAATTTATGAACTCCCATTCGTGCTTCTCTCCTCGAGTCCCCGGGCGACGACATATATACCTGCACCTATATACACCTACCCGTACTCGGGTATTTAACGATAGCCCACGACACGGCCTACAGATTTTTCTAACGATCGGCAGACCCGCCAAACGCTGTCGTGTGTGTGTATGGTTGCAGCAAAGTTGTATACCATCGTGCTCTTTCTTCTCCGAAATTTTTTGCTCCCAGTTGTTTTAAAATAGTACATTTAAAGAAGAGAGGGAACCGTAAAAAAAAAAAAAAAAAAAACCATCCCAACTTTCGCTTCTCTTCGAGAGAATAATTTCGATGGAGTAATATAAAAAAAGTCGGGGCTGATCTTTTCCTCCGCGTGGCTATATAATACGCAGCATTCGGAGAGGAGAGGGAGTGAGATAACTCTGCTCCGTCGTCTCGACTTTTTTTGTTTTTTTTCCTCCTAGTGGTTCTTATTGTTGCCGGAGAGCAACGTCGTTATTAAGGCCGGAAAAACACGGGACAGAGCGCGTGCAGTGTGTGTCATCAAAGCTCCGCTTCCTTCCTCGTAGCTTTTGATAGCCGCGTAAAAATATTGCGACCGAAGACGCGCTTTGATCGTCGCGCCTGTGTGTTTGTTGTCATTTTCCACTGCATTGGAGGTGATGTCATAATATAGCCCAGGGAGTTTTTTTTTTAAACACTTTTTTTTTGGGTGTGTCCTCGTAGCGCTCGTCGGTAATGAGGTATTAGCTAGGCTCACCCTCTGCTGTTGTTGAAACGAGACTCGTTAAAAATAGAGTTGTGTATAGCTGTGGACGATACATACGTGTGTGCGCTTTTTGAAAAAAGAAAAAGAGGCGCACGGGCATTGTCGCGTGTAGGTGGGGTTTTCATATTTTTCGGGGAGACGCGCGGGCACCCTAAATCACTCGGCGAAAGGTGAAAATATTTTTGTCTTCGCGGCTTCTATATTTATATGAGAATTCCGAGAGGAGCCGGATTCCCGAACGCCCGGCACATTGTTTCATATATTTCTTTTTTGCTGCTGCTTCGCCGAGTCGCTCTAGTCTTTTTTTTTTTTTTTTCTTATTCTTTTTGTTTCACGGCTCGATAAGTCATGGAAAAAATTTTCAGAATTCCGCCAGTCTATTTTCGAGGTTTTGTTATTTCACCCTCCCGGTGCTTTTATACTATTCTTTTTTTTTTATAATTGGAGTTTCTCTCATTCTCGAGAGAGAGAGAAAGAGATAATTAGCTTCTATTTCTGCGAAAATAATAGGATATCCGCATATTTTTTGTCGCCCCGAGCTGTCGACGTACTTACACGTATGAAGCCTCGACTCGTCGCGGCGTTTTTGTTTGATCTCATATTTTTGTAAAATTAAACCCCCTCCTGTGCTCAAATGAGCTTTCTGCAGAACAATAATTCTTTTCAACTCTCAGCTCATTGTTATTTTTTTATCACGCAATTTTTATATATTTAATCGATGAAAAAAAAAAAAAAAAAAAAGTAAATAACGTGAAAAATCTCAAATTCCAACATCTTCCGTCTGATGAGTGGTCAATTTGAGAAATGCCACGAGTTTTTGAATTCACTACGAGAGAAAGATATTAATTATCAAGAGATATGGGCCTCGAATATATACACGTATATACATTTTATATGCATGCCACCACTGCTGCCCGACTCTGAACCCGTACTATACTTGTAATTAAAATGAAATCTTCTCTTTCGAAATCAATGTGTCAGTTGTGATAATTTTTTTTTTCCATTTTATACTTATAGTTAAAAACTTATTTAACAAAAGTCGTTTTGATAATTCGAACAGATTGGAGTGTCGAGCAACTCTACATAACGATTTAATTATGCAAAGTTCGAGTCTCGCTACGTATCATCATTACTTAAGACCGACAGCATTAAACGTTGAAAGTAAAGTAATTTAATTTATTTCTTTTTTCTTTTTTTTTTTTCATCGACGGCTTCCATTATCTTATTTCTTTTTACTTATGCAACGTCATGTGTCATCAATTCGTTGTAGTTTATTTCACGTTATTTCAACATAATTTGAACAATAGAGACTTTTTGTCATACACGTAATGAAAAATCGCTTGCATACGTATGGGCATATTTAAAAAAATTGTAATTGTATCGTCATCGATTACAAATAAAAATATGAGAGTATCATCTAGGATTTAGATTTTTTCGAATAATCGTTTACTACGATTATTAGTATGCTAAAACTAGCTGATTATCAAGAAAAACAATAATTCACCTACAACGGAATTGTACAATTTTGTTAACTGAGGAGAATAATAATAAACCGAATTTTTATTGGTAAGGATGACGGTAAAAGCGTATATTTCGTTTGACATTAATTTTAAAATAATATTTTCAATCAGAAATTACAACTTTTTCATAACACTCTTGTACTGTTCAAATTTCGTTGGTTACACAACGACAGTATTTAAATCGTTAAATGTACCGATTTTTTTCGTCTCGTACAAGTGTTTACCCTTTAAATTTAAAAAATCAAGCTAAAATGTATATTCGACGTATATAAAACATGTATATATATGTAATGAAAAACATTCCAGACGCCAAAGTTTAATCATCATTTCGCCACACACCGACGAATAAAAGAAGTTGACAAATGTCTCCCGACTCTTTTGCTTTTTCTCCTACACGCACTCAACCGCGTCACCAAAATAAACAATATCCACTACCTCCATCTCGAAATCGTCCTGCGCTGGCTGTAAAGTTCGTCGACGGAGAGCTTTAGTTTCTGGAGTATATTTTTAACCTCGAGGCAAAAAAACCGTCGACTCGAAAGTACAATGGCTCTACTCAATTTTTGCACTCGCGCTGTTCCATTGTCTTTATTATTTATAATTTCAGCATATGCAATCATAACCATCAACAATGAGCGCTTTTACGCACACTCCTATATCGTCGTGGTTTTAACTATTCGTAGGGACCCGAATGAGTCACCCATTGGTTTGTCGATTAAGTGTATATGAACGGAATTTTAATGCATGCATATAAATATCTCTCAATGAATGAGAGAGGAAAAATCCACGAGCTGTCACTCGATAAAGGTGCTTTGCATTATCACCATCGCGCTGCTATGAACCCCGTATACGTAAGCACAGAGCAATTCCAATGTTATCATCAGGCCCAAAAAAATTACCATCATTTTAGAGAGCTTTTTTTTCCTCACCTCGCCCTCTCGTTGTTGCGTCCGTAGATCTGTATAAACTCATCACCGGAGAGACAAAGCAGTGCAGTCCTCAAGTTCGGCGGTGTCAAACCAAAAGACTGGCTCTATGGAGACTAACCGGTTGTCGTCATCTTGGTCAAAGCGGCGTTTGATGGATGTATTTTAAATATATACATATATATCGGGGGTGCGCGTCGCGCGATAACAGCAAATACCAATAAAGCACATGCAGAGAGCTGCTGTTGTGCAACGTGATCGGACAAAGCTACGCTGGCTACTGCTGTCCGATCGCATCATTTTTTTTTTTTTTTTTTTTTCCTTTTTAGAAGAGCGAGTCTGACCATACATTATATTCTAATAGTGCGCCAGTGCGAAGCGATAATCGGTCGCAATTGTGCAACCAACTCGGGAGATAAAAACGGAGAAGCTACTGATGCGAACAATAGCCAAGTGAGCTATACATGTATATGCATACTGTGCACTGGATACGTCGATCGATTATACTTTGATTTTTTTTTTATCTTCTTTCATTCGGCAACGCTGCTAACACAATCCACTTCTCTGTTCTTTGAAATCATGCGATTGTATAGTCCATATAGTCTTTAATAAGATTAGGATTGCGCGAATATATACATATAGCCAATGATGATAAATTGTTATCGGAAAAAGTAAAGTAGGTATATAGATGCGAGTTGCATCGAGCGATTGAGCGGTGGCGTGTGTCATACTTTCGCTCGAGAGCATCATCGGGTGCAATAAAATTACGATACTGAGATACTTTCCTCTATCACCCAGCATTGAGAGCTCCGATGTGTAGGGTCAAGGTCGATTGTTCTCTAGTATTCGGTTATCACATGTAGTAGAAGAGACCGTTTTATCACGAGCCGAGAATTTCTTATCGTCATTCGTCCGGTGATTCTACCCGAGGGGATTGTCGATGATTTTTCATAATTGCTATTTTTTTTCTTTTCTCTTTTTTTTTCCTTTTTTTTTTTTTTTTTTTTTTTTAATCAAACAAAAAAAAGTGCCATCGTGGTAATTTGTTGCACGACATCGGCTTGTACATTATTTGTTAATGTCACGCGGATGAGTGTTATGATTACTTAGTTTCGGAGAATCGAACGGATTAGAAGATGACTTTTGAAACGTCGGGAGATGAACACTTGAAAAGTCTCAATTATGTTTCGTTTCGTAATACATATATTATGTATGTGAAAAAACATTTTCCAAGTTTTTTCAGCTTTTCATTTTTGATGCGTCCAACAAAGTACAAAACTTGTCGGTATCACGAATATATCTTTCAACCCACACACTTGGGAGATGTAATGCAATTTTTCTGGGTTTCGCAAAAGTCTCGTGCACGCCCCCATATCCTCCAGTAGTACACATACAGTAGTAAAATAGTTTAAAGAGCTCACCATTGGGTTGAAGGATATAATAATAATCAGGAAACAACGGAACTGGTCTGATGAGCAAAACAGTTTCAATTAAACAGCAGAGGAGAACCCAATTAAAATTTCCCTCATTACTCGTTTTTCGCGAAAAAAAATTTTTTTTTACGACTCCTATTTGTGTTCAAGGATGCGTTGCCACCCAACGACGTATCTAATTGTACCTACGCTTGTATGATTTCAATAATTCATCCACATTTTCGCGTGAGCTAATTATCGCTTATATTAACAAGCAGAACAAAACACTGGTCATTAATTCGAAAAACTGTTAAACATACTCGTTTTACTTGTAACATACAGTTTGTTTTTCTACTTTCACCACAATACAAACACTATTATTCCTACATGAATATAACACCATGGAAAAATTACTTTTTCATGGCTGTAAACTAACTTGAAAAACGTATTTTTATTTTATACTTTTCAAATCACCTAAATGTTTCTTAATTGTTGAGCTGCAAAATCTAATTTATAATATGTTTACAGCTGTAATTAGTGCAGATTTCTAGTGTCCCAAATAATAATATTTTATTGTATAATTGTAACTTTTATTTTACGAGTTACGTTACCAACGCGCTTCGCAAGATTAGAATTGTAGTGAGGCTACTTGTATATGCTCATTTTAATGTCATATAAAACAACTGTGCGACACTAACAAAACCATTAGGTTAACTTGTTCCATTTTAATTTTTGCTTCAATTTAATTAGTACAATCGATCTTTGAAAAAACCACGCTAAACAATCCACGTATTTTCAACGCAAAACGCTTACATCATCATCAAATCAAATATAAAGGAAAAAAAAAAAAAAATATGTGCGTTCAACAGTTCATTATCCGTAAAAGTTAACTACTGTGAAATACACTCGTACCACCCTCGAGTGGTATATGTAAACATATAGTATGGCTCCTTATTACATTTCGTACTGATAAATCGCTATATTATTTAATTAAGTCGGAAAGCATTTGCTGCAAGTAATAAGAAAAAGAATGGAGGTGAGGAGGGAAGATTTTTAGTCTGAATTGTATAGTATTCTTGAGCGCAAACGAGTCGTCGATAACCATCGAGTTTCTCCGGGGAGAATCAAGTTCACATTGTGAGCAACAACAATAACAACAACAACGAGCCTTCGACGATATTATGCATTATCACAAGCAGCGCAGCAAAGAAAACACAGTATAGTTGTAAATTCGTTATAATTAAATGCTAATTACCTTAATAATAGATAGTAGCGTCAGGCAAGGGCAGTAATTATTATGTATGTGCGTGTGTGCGTGTTTATGTTTATCCTGCTGTATGCTAAGGTGGTAAGGTGTTTTTTTTTTTTTTTTTTTTTTTTTTTTTTTTTTTTTTTTTTTTCCCCAACAAACCAAAGGATAAGGAAACTATTTGCGATTCAGGCCTTGACACTTTTGTGGGCCTCTTATTATTACGTTGTCATAGCGGCGTATCGATGGTTTGTTATACAACGTTTACATGAGTTCAAAGAGTTGGAGCTAAAAAATGAGGATGCACGAAAGAAAAGACAATTGAACCCAAAACGCAGGATTGTAGGACGAAAATATCCTTTTTAGGCAAATAGATGCATAAAAAAAAAACGTCTCTTGAGAATCGAGCCTGAAAATGAGTGTTACATCATTACTTCATTAATCCTTCAGGGACCATCTCGTCAGCATTTAAGCGATGATGCCCAATCTCGGGCTAATAAATGCAAAAAAATCAGACAGCCGATAAATAAACCGCGAAGCAGCCATTAAACATCTCCAAGTAAGGCGCGCAACAATGTGGGATGCGCGATTCTTTTGAGGAGTCGACGAGGAGCCAGTCACTTCTTTCCATCAGAGAAGAAGAGACTATACAAGAGGGACCATTACACGATAATACATGCATTGCAGGGGGAAGGAGTAGCCGGCAGGCACGAAAAACAAAAAAAAAGGTCCTACCTACCTACACACATGAAAAAGTTCGTGCTGCTCTTCTGATGCAGTAGCCAAGATCCACCGATGATGATGATGAATAGGCCCCAAAGATGGCATAATAATGCGTGTATGGTCCATCAACCGTGTGCCGCTCGGGCATTAGCTGTACCTATTATATACATGTATATAGCATACCTACAACTCTGGCTTTGTTCGGCATGAGCCTCTCCCCGTTGTGTAAAGTTACAGGGTACAGGTATAATCAGTATTGTGTAGTTGTAGGTAAGTATGGCTACAGATAGCCCTCGGATAGTGGTAGCAAGGTTAGCTCGTGGGTGTTCGCCGCTTCGAGCCGATGAAAGGGAAATACATGGAGAAGGTGAAAGGGCCCCGTGATTCGTATACTCGCATATATAGTGTGTTTCGCCCGAATTAAAGGGAGCATGGTCGTATACGTGTTATATTGTACGCATACGTATTAGCAATGATGGGCCACAGCCACGGCTCTCTTTCGGGGCTACTGTTCTATACGTATAAATATATGTATGTACGATGTGTCTATCACCATTCCGGGACGAGGATCCCTCCCTCCGTAACGCGTTCCAGATGCTGTATGTACCCTGGCTCAGAGTGAGAGAGCCGGTGCTTTGTTCCCATCGTCCTCCACCTCCTCCTCCTCCTCTTTTTTCTAAATATATAATATACATATTGTATACACTACGTGCCTGTACAGTTTACAGTACACGCATATGCGTAAAATGAGTATATATTTATGCGCTCTCTCTCTCTCTCCCCTCCTATTCTTTTTTTTTCTCATCCTCCCGCGAGCGAGCCACACTTTTGCCCCCTGCATGCACGTGCGGTCTTCTTCTGCGGCTCGCTCTTTTTTTTGTTCTCCTTCACTTTCTCTCTCTCTCTCCTCCTGGTCTTTATTTCGCGCTAAGCGCGAAGAAGACGAAGAATAATGAATAATGCGTCAGGTTGTCGTTCGTTGTTAGGGTGTACAACATGTGCTTTGAGGATCCGAGACGAGAGAAAGACTTTGAGTTTCCCCCCCCCTCTCCCCCCCTTTCTTGTACTTTTGGGCCCATTGTGCTGCTTTGGCCGAGAGAGACGCTCTGGGGGCTTCCTGTCAGCGCGAATCCACGCAGTCTCGTGTGTGTGTATCCATCCACGTACTCCAAGCTCCTCGGTTTTAGATATTTCCATTATCATCTCGATACTCTCGATAATGTTGCACTGCGTGGAGAATAATACAGGGTTGTATTATTGTAGATAAGTGCAGGTGGCACCGAAATATTACATACACGACTATAGAGCACTGACCCTACACTTACTTTCTTTACTCACTTTTCTTTATTATTGGCCTCGATGGACATAGTTTAAATTCAAGCTAGTGATCGGATAAAAAAAGAAAAATATGAATGTTATCATACTTGCAATAAAATTTTTTCACTGTGCTAAACGAAAACACTAAAAGCAACTGAAAATTCAAAATCACGTATGCACTGCGCTTGAAAAAAAAAACAAAAAAAAAAAAAAGGCAGAAGCACACATCGCCCAGGACGATGATGATGATGATGATGATATACATCCTTTGCTCATTTGACTATTTCAGGGAGCCCCGCAAAACGAGCACGTAACTCTCTCCCTCTCTCTCCTGCAGCCCTGAATCGCATCACGTTGCTCGATGCCCTCGGATCTCCTCCACCTCCTTCCCCATCTGCCGCTGATGCTGCTACCGTCCGTACACAAGATACAATAATGCGAGCGAGAGAAATGAATGCAGGAACAGAGCATCACGGACTCCCTTCCATACATGTATGTATATATATATATATAGATGTGTAGTGCGATGTAGTGCTCATGTCAAGCTTTCACGTGTGTGGTATACGCGGCCCCCCGAAGATGAGAGATGAAGAAGAGAGGGAGAGGAAGAAGTAATTGTTGTGCACGTGCACCATTCATCCGCGGCTGTAACGACCTGCGGAGAGCAGCAGCCAAGAGAGCGAGGAGGAATATTGTTCCGCGAGGAAATTAAGAAGCATCGCAGAACGAAGAAACCTCCACTCTCTCTCTCTCTCTCTCTCCTTTTCTTTTTCCGTGTCCTTTCAAACGCAAGGGCGAGAGAGCGATTCTTCTCTCCCTTTTCTCTGTTCTTGCTCCCCCCCCCTCTCTGTCTTTCTCTATTTTTACTTTTTCTTTTTTTTTTTTTTTTTTTTTTATTGTATTACATTCCTCTTTGAATGCATTCTTTCGCCCTCCCTCTTTGCTTGGTCTCCTCTTCTTTCTCTTACTCGGCACCAGTACTACTAAGTATACGAGCACGCACGAATCTCGATTTTGTAGGTGCATGTATACACTTTGACGGAATAATGAGACGTGAGTATTAGATTTTAAATCATCCCTGATGCAGCGAGCGGAGAGAGATTCATTTTCATTGTATGTGCTCTCTTCTTCCTTCCCTGTCTCTTTCTGCGCGGTGTAAATACATCGTTATTGCAGCAAAAAGCTTGGCTGGTTGGTTGGTCTCGGCGATTTTTGTACATCGTATCGTATATGCAGATGTTCACACTGAATCTCCTGTTGGCGATCTCAATCGATGGTTCAATGTATGGATCTCAATAATATCGATATGCTTGGGGTGAAAAAAAAAAAAAAAAAAAAAAAAAAAAAAAGATATTTGAATAAGGCATTGCCCTTTCTTTCCCCTTGAGCGTCTATCACAACTACACAGAAGAAAGATGAAACTCCGGTGTATATATATATATATATATATATAAACGCGGAAGTCGATCCTCATCGTCATCATCGACTTGGCGATCTCGAGTTATTAAAAAATTCTTCGCCATCTCGCCTGGTTTATCATACATATATCCATAGATGTAGACACTTGCACACAGGTGTGTAGCTCGGTCCGCCGCGCGATTAATGCGCTCCTATGCATATTAGGTACGTGCGGGCGGAAGTTCAAAGCGAAATCCCGCGAGCGCAGCGCGAAAACACAAAGTCGGTAATTGTTTTTCTATCTCCCTCCCGAGAGTTCATGAAGGTGTATATACATACATGTACATATATATATATATATATATATATATATATATATATATATATATATATACCTATATACAAGTTTGTCTGTGTGTGTAGCACGTCGATTCGTAGAATAAGCATACACGAGAGACGCGGGTTCGCGAAGATGATGGAGGAGGAGAAGAAGAAGGGGGGGGGGAAAGAGGAAGACGCGAGCAAAGCTTCGCAAAGCGGAAAGACGGGGGTAGGTAAATACGCGGAGGAGAGAGGTTGGAGGAGGAGCGCTTCGGGATTGAATGAGGGAACGTGGAAATGCGATTTTCCGGGGTATACGACTGGGTAGGGGGGATGAGGAAATTTCGCTGCGTTTGATTATTATTGTGATTGCAATTTATTGTGCGTTTTCAGGGAGAAAGGTGGAAGCTATTCGCTTTATCAGCCAAATTCACGTATACCAATGTACAATATTATATATATAGTACGAATGCGTATACACATGTATATGTGTATACAGTATAAGTACGTACGTATAATGGAGAAACGAAATATTCCCTCCTACAATCAACATCTTTTTTTTTCATCATTTTTTAGACCCTCGCGTAAATGACATTATATTGTTATTACCATCGAGCGAATCGAATGGACAATGGGCCACGTGTATGTTTTCCGTATCTCAAAAAGTAGGTATGCATCAAAGAAAGAAAAAAAATCGCGCGGCTCACAGCAGCGATCGAACAAACTCTCGATTGTTTCTCCTCTTCGGTAACGATCCCAAACGCCACACGATGCAAGCACACCAGAAGATAAAAAAAAAAAAAAAAAAAAAAAATCCCATCTGCCGGCTAGACGCAATATCGTCTGCGTAGAGACGTCGCGTCGCGGAGAGAGAGAGAGAGAGAAAGCTTTCAGTGCACGCGCGCAATTTGACGTTAAACACATGGCCCCACTTCTTTGTAAGCCCCATCACGTCACGCGTTAAAGCACGAATCGACGCAGCAGCAGGCCCCTTCCTCTCTCTCTCTGCACTGTCTTTTACATGTCGATGCTACGGACTTATTGTTTTTTTTTTTTATTGTCAGTCTTTTTATAAATGTTATCAGCGTCCAATAAACACACGTACAGACCGCTGAAAATGTATCCATGATATACAAGAATCATATCCGCCATCCGTGTACGGGGCGCCGAGGAACAAGGGAGTGATTGTCAACGAGAAGCCCTTCTTACACTACTCGTCCTTTGTAGTGTATCCCGTGTCCTCCCTCTGTATGTGCGTGCATTATACCGTGTCGTGTACGATGGTGGTGGATACTCAATGCTAATTATTGTGCATCGCAACCGATCGCCGACTCGCGTATAATATATACTAAAGCAGCTCTTGCCGAGAAATTATTCGGCCGGTTTTATCTGGATCGGCACTTCAAAGGCCTCGAAGGCTACGAGAGAGAGTTTTAGAGAGCACAATCGGAGCTTTTGACGATTTCAAGGCCACAGGAACAACACGGAGTCTTTGTAGTATACGGTAGATTAACGAAATCTCTCGACGAGGATTATAATACGCCATTGGAGGGCGCATGGCAAGGGGTATGGGGGAGTTTTTAAGAAGATCAGTATAGGTTGGAGCAAGATAACTTTTTTTTTTATAATACATTTGTCATTTTCACTTTACAAGTAGTAGATTTGCGAAATGCTTTCATGTCAAAAATCCACTCCGAAACACCATTTTCCTGGCTCTGGTCAGACGCGCATAGGTACGTACAAAGTTAGCATATATAGGTACACCTGCACTGGTGTGGCGCTGCTGAATAAAAGAGCCTCTTGCTACCTTCTCTCAACGTGCTCTCGAAAGTTTGTAGGTATATCCACGGAATATCCGGGGACGACGAGTACAGTGGTATGTATATAATATACGTGAATCCCCATTACCGTGATCAAGGCTTTCTTGTTAATATACTGTACTGCACACCAACAAGACCTCTAGTCGGCGACTGATGGATCCTATAGCTACGCTGATAACCAAGTTTTGGGTCCTGCGACTTTCGTGATGGACCACCGCTACTGAAATAGCCAAGATTGCAGTGGCTCGGTGCCCCCCAACGCGCTGCCCATCGGAGAGACAGATGTGTACTCGAAAATTCGGGAAACTTTGCTACTGCCGTAAGATAACGCCGGTACAAAAGAGGAGGGAAAGGTAAAGAGGAAAAAAAAAAAAAAAAAATTCTCCAGAGCATAGATAAAAGAAAAAACTAGATGTAGCTGTGTAGGTAAAAAAAGAAGGGGGCCGTGCTACGAGAAGAGGGACAACACTGTTTTTTCTCCCCCCCAATGCACACGTGTCCGATTCATTTCCCTTTCTTTCTCTCTATGTACTGTTGTGTAGCTGACACCCACCACTGCGTATAAAGGTTATCTGTGGTACTGCCATAATAACTCTGATAATGCGAATTCTAAGTTGTCAAGCAAAGAAGAAACGCAGCCAAAAGGACTGGTATACAATAAAAGAGAATTCTTTTGCTGCCGCGGTAGCTCTTGTACAGCTTTATGATCACTTGGGTGGTACATATGCTATACTATATTGCGGATTCTGTAGATTGATGCGTTATAAATAATGTATGTGTTTTATCATATCATCTGTGCGACACGGTATATCATAAACTGAATTCAAATGAAGAAAATTGATGTGGTGAGAGGAGTGGTGGGTGGTGTAGGGGTATACGTAAAGGGCATTGTTGATTAATTCCATAGATGTAAGTGGCCTTGGCTTTTTAATCCCTGATGCGTTTGGAGTTTATCTCACGCATCGCCGTATAGCGTAAGCAAAAGTAATAAGTTAATTTCATGCGCACGCGAGCATTTTAGATGAGGTGGGTGTGGTGATTTAAGGATTTCCTAAAAAAAATGTGAAAAATAGTTTTCATCCAGTACTACTTGGCGAGTGGTCCCTGTATATCGGGTATACTGATCTGCATTGTAGCTGGCGCGCAATGGCACACCACCCTCGCTTCTTAACACGCCCGTCCGACTCTCTCTGTGGCCTTTCGCATATGGATATACTTATACGTGCCGTAGAAAAGAGAGTCTTGTCGCGTGTGCTGATACAACCAGACGGTTTTCCTCTCCTTTTCCCAACCCCTCACCCTCTGCGAGGAGGGGGGGGGGGAAAAGTCAGAGCAAAAGAGAGACAGCTGGATGCCGTAACGCAGTGTATCGTAGGACGCGGCGACGTCGTCGTGGAAATGCGCTGCCAGCTATACAACAATATACATGTATACCGTGTACACCTCTATACGTGGGAGGGGGGGTGTGGTCCCGCCCTTCCAGCCATCCATCTAGCAGCGGTTCATACATAAACAAGAGATCGGTCGCCTGTGCTCGCTTCAAAAGAAGAGCTCTCTCTAGCTGCCTGCGTGGAAACAGCTCTCTCTCTTTCTCTTCTCCTGAACCACCACCGGCTAGCGCTACTGCTCGCGGACTCCATTATGTATATTCCGCTCTCTCTCTCTCTCTCTCTCTCTCCATCCCCATCGGCTTCTATGAAGAATACTAACGATATGGCTCTCTCTTGCCCCCGCGTACCTTTATATATATTATACTCTACCGCCAACCCTTTGGAGCGCGTCCGGCGACAGCCTCCGCCTCTCTCGCGGCGTCGTTCTACATATCCACCTACACGCTCCTCCATCGCGGGTCAACTTTGTCCTTTTGTCGAGCTATCCTCTATTTTTCGCCCTCGCTCCACCTTAGCGAGGTCCATCGACTCTTACCGGGTACGAAGGGAGAAGAGATATATTTATATATATAACTTGAGCACAACCAAGGGGAAGAAGAAGAGGGGGGTTCAAAGCAGCGGGCTTACCCACGGAGTTTATGTGCAATTTACAGGTATGTGACCGATCTGCGAGGGATTTGGGTCAGTTCGCAGCTCTTGGGTTGAAGCTTTTTTTGACACGAGAGTGCGGATGTGTTATTGACTCGAGTTGAGGCGATTTGACGTGTATGGGACGGATATCGGTAATTGCTGTTGCGCGACAAATACGTAGATTTCAGTGCGCAAAGTTAAGAGTGAGCAGGTGCTCTTGATGTCGCGTCTTCTCACGTTTGTTTAAGATAAAACATGCGTGTGTTATTAAGTAATGTGAAAAAACGTCATTGGTATAAAGTAATTTTAAGCTTTGGTGTCGTATAACGATGAAACAACTGTAAAAAGAAAGGAAAAGAAAAGATCGAGGCAACGAGAAAAGAGAAAAAGGACACTTCTTGCCAAGGACTTGATTTGTGTTAACCGGAAAGAGCATCGCCGCCTCTTGCATGGATTCCCGCGACGACGACGACGCGTCACTCGAGCTCCACCAGATGTGACGGCATTTGGCTCTCCCTCCGATGAGCTAACCACTGGAACGGGGCAACACATTTTCATTGTGAGGCTAATGTACAAGGAAAGACCGAGAGTCATGCTTTACGGTCAACATTTTTAATGGTCCCACGGTAACGGTAGCAGCATCTCATCTCCTGGACTTTTTCGATCTTTGTCTCCATATATGTATACACGTATACATGTATATATGTATCGTTGCCCGGTTTTGTTTTACCATTCCAGGAAAGCCGTGCGCGCTCCCAAGAGGCCGCGTCGATAAAAGTATACAGGGGAAAGAGAATACGTCTTTCAGCTGCTCTGTACGTGAGGGAGAAAAAAAATCCGTTAACTTCTCATTTTATTTTTTCTCTTTTCTTTTTCTTTCCTTTTTTCTCGAAAAACGCATGGTAAGTATAATACTCGCGAGAAGAAAACACGCCGGCGACGACTAACGCGGTACATGCTCGTATGCGAGCGACATTTTAATTTTCGCGCGTGCCGAGATATCAGGGCGCGATGATAAGAGAGAGAGAGGCGCGTGATAAATCGTTATTGCAACACGTGTAGTCGTCGCACTAATGATGCCGATGGAAAAACTATACGCTGCGTCGCGTCATTATATATACAAGTGTGTGTGTATAGTCTATGAATTCATCAGCTGTAGAGGTAGTTGTTATTTTTATTTTTTTATTTTTTTACTGCTTTTACACATCCAACGAAATAATAAACAACAAGTGCAACGTATTACGTGTGCGGCATTAAAAAGAAAAAAAAATCAAGTTTTGGAGATACTCTCGAGCAAGACGAGCGCGTTGACGGAAAAAAAAAAAGAAAAAAAAATTGCGCAGCCAAATTTGTGGGAGCAAGTGTCAAGTGTTTGTTGCTTGTTGTTAATTTCAATGTCCTATAGTAGTTTTTCTTCTCCAACTTTAGGTGTATTAAAACACATGTTTTATGACTGTCCAGAGATCGGGACGTGATCACCCCGTGAACTCCGGAGAAGTTGTAACTATGTTCCTTAACCAACAGATCGACAAATGTGGTATTGAAATTAGTGATGAAAAAACTATGATCAACGACTTTGTTTGGCTTAAAAATTTCTACTCAATTTGACTTGCTTGTAGTTTTTTTTTACTCGATCGAATTCAATTTCTATGTTTTTGCATCGGATGAAATTTAAGACAACTGCATAATTACATACAGAATGCTAGATCAGTATATTAATTTTGCGACTATACCAAATGAAATTTTCTTACCTTTTGGACTACTCGCTGCTTTTTCAGAAATTTCAACTACTAAGTGAAAAACTAGAACTTCGAAAACATAAGGATAAACGAGATTTTTTTTACCATGTAATTGTAAAGTAATGGCGATAGAGCATAATTCAGGGTAATGCACCAATGCAGCGCCAAGTAGACTATATAGTATTTACATAGTATTTATCTCAAAGCAGCTGAAAAAAATAGTTATCAATCTCGTATTGATCTCCCCCCCCCTCTGCCCCCCTTTGTTTCGAAAGGTCACACATCGTGTCCAGCATCGTTAGCACACATGCACATACACTTATTGTTCGTCCACTATGGAAAACCTGATTATCATATTGATTGAAAATCGGGAAAAAAAATGTTCGATCGCGCAAAGAGGTCTTTCGAGCGCTTCTCACTTACATATTGTACTGAAAGGAGGGAGAAAAAGCGTTAAATGTTACACTGCACAAAAAACATATCGACAAAAAAAAAAAAATGTGTTCGTGCTCGCGTGCATTAACGTTGTGACGCGAGAACTCATTACAAACAATGAACTTGAAATTATTCCAACTTTGTAATCTAACGCAGATGCTTCGAGAACAAGCCGCGAAAGGGCTGGGGGGTGGGGGGGTGATAGTGACGCTGAAGCACGATATCGTTACGTAAGCAGCCGGTATCGCGAAAACCAGAGTAGCGATATCTGTCAATGAATTGCGCGCCTCGTACGAGATGATAGTTACGCAATCGACAATGCGGTGGATAACAATGAGACTCGTGGCTGTGCTACGCGAACGATAGATAACGTATACATACTCTTGTATCATTCATGCATGATATTTGAATATTTTCGTGCAATGCGCGGAAATCAACTAAAGCAGTGCCAGCGGGGTATTGTTGGTCGTTTCCACCGAAGGATGCCCTGTATTGTACAATTTATGGAAAACGAGATGGATACAACACAAGTATTTCAAAAAGAACAGTACCGTTGCGCGCGCCCCCCCTGGAGGAGAAAAAAAATAAAATAAAATAAAATCCGAGCCACGACATCTGGAGGTCTGTTAAAAATATTTCACTCGATCTCTCTCTCTTTCTGTGCGCCTTCTGTTTTTGTGCGGAGACTTTTTAGGGCCGCTTGCGTATATATGTATATATATGCGTATGGAAAGAGAGAGAGAAAAAACGAACAAGACTCCATCGCGAAGTGATTGCGTCCGGTTGCGGTGTGTTATAGCTCATACGTAAGAAAGCTGCTCCCGTAAAACGCTTCTTCTGTATTTTCTAAGGCCGTACCCGTACTAGCCGTACACGAGCGCGGCTCTGTTTATCCGAGAGACTTTTTAACAACCGGCCGATGAGGATGAGGGGTACGGGTACACATATACCCTGTGCATGCTGTCTTCTATCTGGCAATAGACGACGACGTCGCGTTACATTGTTGTTTTTTCCCGCTTTCCTGGAACGAGGCTCCATCAGGATTAAAATAACGGGACCGAAAGGCTGCGAGGGGCCTTTTTCTTCCACCACCTCCCCCTTTCTTTCTTCCTTTCTTTGTTTATTGCGTGCCGAGAGAAAAATTTAATCGCCTTTGTCGTGCCTTATGGTTCTCCGTGCGCGAGTTTTATTTGTACGTTTCTTCGTCGTTTATATTTACCCATATCTATAATTCAATTTGTAGGCTTTAATAATTACACCGACACTTGGAGTATACGAAACTTGACTATACGTTTGCAAAAACAGCTACGAATAGTAATAAGCCCTGTACATTTTCACTCTCTTGAAAAAAGCGTTTTTACGTGACCCTCGAAATTAATCACGTCAGACCTCAGTTTTGAACAACAATTTAGAAATAATATATTTATATATACGTGTGATTATGCACCCAAGGAGTATAAAACTGGTAATAAATAAAAAAAACCATGTAAGTAGGTATGATTTACAAAACTTATTGTGATTGAAGAGAAACATAATATGACACAACTTGATGTTTGAGGATGATATTAAAAAAAACCATTTATCAATTCGACTCGCTCCATTTGTTCTGAATTTTTTGGGATCGCGAAAAATATTACCATACTCAGGCTGTACATGTCATAAAAACAGTGTAGGTATTTCGTAACAAACGTAGTGTCGATCCAGAGGCTTATCATCCGTCTTTCGTTTTGGCAGGAAGATAATACTGAAACGTGTCTATCTGTAATCATCATTTATAAAAAATAAAAAAAAATAAAAAAGTCACAACAAATCCTCCTCCGTGCCTCTTTATCGTCTCACATTATCCTAAATATAACCCGTCTTACGCAATTTCGGCAGCTAGCATCAATACTTATCCTCACGTTGGGATAAAAAAGCAGTTCCATTCAAAGCTTTGAGAAGAACAAGAATTCATTCTCTAAAATACTCGTCATATCAGTCAACTACATAGTCATACTTGTGCAATAAATGGCTCAGTTGAAAAAAGCTCTTGCCAACGAGATTATAACTAATTTGTTGTCAAAAAAAAGCTCTGTAGGCGAAACAAGAATTAAATTTCCTTACGTTAAGAAAACATATATTTTAAATAAAAAGATGTCCTTTGTGTTGTAAAATATTACGTTGTTTCAACAGTACAATAAAATGTTACTATTTTAATAAAAATGTTATTTATGTGATAAATCACGTTGATGGAAATTAAAAGTCTCTGAGCTCGTTGCAATTTCCAGAGACATGCAAAAAAAAACAAAAAAAGAAAAACTCACCAAGCGCGTAATGTATGCTTCCAAATAAAAAATTGCACGGCGCGAGTATATCATCGTTCATTTGCACGCACAGCAAGCTCCAGCGCTTAAGCATGTAAACACGCGGATTTTCGTATGATGTAGCGTTGAAGCACACAATACGTACGAGACACATGCATATATATGCGAGGTAACGCGGGGGCCCATGTACATAACATAATGTCCGCCAACGCAATGATGCTCCATCACCATATCTTCTTTTTGACTTTCTTCAACACCTGGAAAATATATTACAGGCAGCATAATATATAGTAAAAAAACAAAACAAAAAGTACTACATCCGTGTAGTACATCACTCATTTGATCGTTTTACACATATACATGGGTATTCGATAATTGTATATAGGCACAATAAAATTAAATTGTGGTGACACGCGGATACATGATAAACTTACCACGTCTACCCTGCACATAACATGTACTATCAGGAATTTGTAAAAAAAACAGTACTGCCCGCGTCTCTCGGCGCATTAAAATTCCACACAATAGAGCACCAAAAGCTCGTTCATTTGCACACACGCTCTCGCAAAAGCTTTAATTTGAGTGTAAGCGAACGTGTGCACCCCTCCTCCTCTTCAACTTCATCCTGTGCTTCGTTTTACAGTGCATGTCGGCGGCAACGAGTACAAGGCGCGACACCACCGCGCGCATATGTAATGATGGCCCGGTACACGAGGGCACGGCTGTAAGCTGACGTTGCATAGCAGCAGGGGTATACGGCCGGGCAGCAGGAAGGAGGGGAGGAAAAAAGTGACGCTGCTGCCCATGTATACTCCTCCGCATCCTCGTGGACGCGTGTAAATGCATCCATGTATATGTAGGACTCTTGTAAGCGACGACAGGGAACTATCGAGGAAGGCCCTTTTTTGCTCCGATGATAATTTATGTCTCTCGTCATTATTGTCAATTAAATTATGCACGTATACGTACTATCCACGTGCAGCCGGAGTTTGGAATTTACGTGGTATCATTTATAGGCACATTGTTCACTTACGCGTGTATTGCGTTATCATACACACGTTTTGAAAAATATGTGGAAATGTCTAATTAATATTTCTATACTTAGTGATGCAAGCCCGTTGAACTTTCGCTTGAAAACAAATGTCAGATGCCAGAAATCGGTTCGGCCCTATCCCGCACGTGTATACGTCCAAAGCAAGACAAAAACATGGCTATTAACACTTTGATGAGTAATGGTCTGTTTTATGTACATTGCAGTTGAGGATCGGACAGTTGGAGAATCTAATTTCTATTGTGACGTTAGATTAGTTACAGAATTATTGTATTTTGTATCGAAAACAATATCTACATTATTTGTCACACTATTATTAATCTCGTTCGGTACAAAATGGATTCCTTTACAAAAGCGTCGAAAAAAAAAAAAATGTATATAAAAGAGATGGACCTCACGCGCAACACATTACACAGCAATAGATGTGAGGCATGAAGTGCACACGGAAGGGAGACAGAGTACAATCAACGTCAGTTTACAATTTCGTGTCCCAGAGTGAAATCGTCGAGCGGAAATTAGTATATAACCAAAAGGCCATCAGGACAAATGACGTCCGAGAAAGCGGAGTCTCAGTGACGTAGGTATCCATACGTTTCACTTAGCCTGGAGACAAACGTGATTAGTGGCTATACTCCGCACGGGTAGGGACAAGACGTGTCGAGACGTGTATAAGACATAAATGTACGTATAGGCACAAGTTTTTCGAAAATCGTGTCGCCATTCATCACGCTTGTACAGCAACTCGAGCATCGATACCCAGGCTCCCTTACCCTTGGCTGTCTGTAACTGTGCCACTGACAATTTCCTGTGTTAGTTACATCCATATTTTTATCATCTATACATGTAACATCATATTCATTACTCTTTTAACAAATTCTAATATTTTTTACTCAATTTTATCTCACGATGTGAGCTTTTTATATTATACATTTCATTTGCGTCTTTATTTCAGATCGCAGTATTTCAAACCCGTGATAAAAATTGATGACCACTTCCGGTACACGATTGTTTCGTTTTAGTGTATTTTGATTTTAAGTGTCTTTATCCACACGTTGGATTAAGTAGGACGAACCCGATCCTTCGAATCGTTGTTTGTTTATACCGCCTGGGAGCTGGAAAAATATACATTATTAGGTCGGCACATCGAGCTTGCACTTTAAATCCCGTTGGATATAATGTGTAATTAATACTGCACCTACGGATGAGCCAAAACCTATCAATTAAGAAAAAAAAAAAAAAAAAGATTCTTTCCTCTGCAGAGGAAATATCGAGTCTCGTGAATCCATTTTTTTTCCTCTCTCTTCCGAGCGATCAAAGAGATTAGGTATAATGGCATATGCCACGCGAGCTTTTTCCGCCAGACTCATTAAAAGTCTCTTCTTTCCTTTTTTTTTTTTTTTTTTTTTTTTACCGCCTCTCGCAATTAAAAAGTGTGGTGCACGAACAAATGTAAAATGAACGTTTAAGAGTAGTCGGGGAAACAGCCGCAGCAGCAGATAAGCTGCAACTCTGTAGTTTGCCATATTTTTTTTTTTTTTTTTTTGTTTTGTTTACTTTTAATCGGGCAAACGCTTCGTGGCTGGCGGCGATTTAAACAAACATGCGTATGTGTGTGTTTTTCGATTTTGGCAAGGAAAAAAAAAAAAAATTGTCCACTCTACTTGTTATTTCCTCCGCAAGAGGTGGTACAACATTACACAATTTTGATGATATTACTACGTTTCCCCTTATCAGCATTAGATTGTAAAAAGCTCCCGTACATAGGCCTTATTAGGTACTTGCTTGCATCGTCCACTCCGTGTATATATACGTTGGTAGTACGCTATTATGAACCACTTCCGATAGATTGGAGTTGTAATTAATTAACAAATACATTTTTTTTACGTTCAATGAACGTCGACAATACTTTGACATTTTATCTATACACTGAACAAAATCATGTGTATTGTTGGTGGCGTATACATAAGTATTAAAATTTAGGGTGCAACGTGATATGTTTAGCGAAACAATATTTGCCGGGGCGATAAGATATACGACTCTCGTGAGCGAGAGCCAACCGCGTGTAGGCTATATACTGCACGAATCGACCAATTTGTTAGCATCGTGCATCCTCCTCCGGCACAAATGAAAACTTTTGCCCTACAAAATGCTACATTTTTTTTACTCTAGCCAATAAAAATTTGTAATTTTGACTCCGTAAACGTTTTGAAAACATCCTCTGAGCAAAAAATCGTTTAAACGACTGTTTCAGGCTAAGGATGTCCTCGAAGAGGAAGTCGCCACCAACGAAGCTATCGGAGGGCGGGGTCGGCCAACAGAGGACGACGGTGGCGGGCGCCGAGGAGGAGGAGGATGCGACGGGCTCGTCTTTGTCCGCTGGCCCGACGAGGGAGCTCATAACGGCCAACAATTGCAACAACAATAACCTCGACGTCGACGTCGACGACAACAACGTGGATAACGAAGACGACGATGACGACGAGGAGGAAGACGAGCACGACAACGACGTCGCTGACGACCTGACGATCAACAGCAACAACAACAACAACTCCGTTGTGGCGCACCTGCACGGCAGTAGTAACAGCAACAACAACAACAACAACAACAACAGTAGCAGCGAGTTGCTCGACGAGGAGGCGGTGGCGGTGGTGGCTTCGTACCAGCAACAGCAGCTCCAGTTGCAGCAGCAGTTTGCTCGACTGCCGGGTCACGTGGCCGGGGCGGGTGAGTCCTCGGGCTGCTCGTCCCCGGCGACGACGAGCGAGCCCGAGATTTGCTCGTCCTCGCCACCCCCTGGCTCACCCCAGCCGAGGAAGCGCCAGCGGCTACAGCTGCTGCTCGGCGTCGTAGCTGCCGCGGCCAATCCGGCATTGGGGGTCGAGCATCACCACAGCAACAACAGCCTACAGGCCACAGTGGCTGGTTACCACCACCATCACCAACAGCACCACCACCACCAACAGCAGCAGCAGCAGCAGCAGTCACATCACCAGCACCATTACCACCGGACGAAGCAGCAACAGGAGCCCGGGCCCGGTGCAAGCTCCTCGGAGTGCGGCTCGCCCCCGGCCCTCGCGGCCGACCACAACCCCTACTACGTGGCCCACCATCACCAGCAGCAGCAGCAACACCCCCACCATCAACACCAACATCACCACCATCATCACAACAACAACAACACAGTCACGCACAACAACAACAACGGCACGGGGCCTGCCGCGGTGGCGGGCAGCAAGAGGACCATGGACGACGTGCTCAAGAGGCTCACCTGCAAAAAGTACACCGGCTCCTTGGCGATCGAGGACGCCAACAGCAGGCAGACCCCGCCACCCTCGTCCACGCCCACCAGCCACAACACCCACAGGTTTGTTTTTCGATTTGTGTTTATCTAGCATACGTTGTAGGTAGATGTAGGTATACATACATATTATACGTGTTGGGTGAGTTGTTTGTGGATTTTTACATACAGCAGCAGTTAAACAAAAAAAAAATAATCGCCCTCAAAAATGCAACCCCAACTGTATACATTTGCAGTAAGATTTTATTTATTCTGACAGTATATGTTTTCATTTAGTTGGTAACGTGAATTTACTGTGCTAAATTTGTTTAATTATTTTTTTGCCATCACCATAATATCATTAGCCACCTATCTCAAAAGGTCCTACAGTTTTTTTTTTTCGCACTATTCAGTTGCTTTTTCTTACTACCTACCCTTCCACTATACTTTACATGCCCTACTGACAACGGTGTCCCCTGTATAACAGCTAACTCCCTTTTTTCCCCGATTCATGTTATTGGAAACCATTCAATTATATTTATAATCAAAACGAAACGATCAACTGGTTTTTTGGGATACTGTTTACTTCAAACTACGGCAAACACATCCAAAAAGGAAATCAATTTGACATTGATCAACAATCGTTTTCGACGATCGGTACAAAATAATGCGACGTGTTTCATTCCCATATTGTTGTTATCATCGTCGTCGCTTGTATACGTATATACACGTGTAACGTCCATATACTGCGTCTCTGTTACGAGTAAACACACGTAATTATCGAAACGTCAAGCATCGATCGGCCCATGAATCAACGTCGATTTACATTATATATGTGTGTGCTTCCTTCCTTGTTAGTCCCCGCCGTGAACAATATTTTATCGGCCACAGGACGAGCGAATCAACGTATTGATGTATCAATCCGAAAAAACCGTCGCGCTTACAAACACACAGAGTCGACGAAACGCAATCGCTTTTGCGAACAGTTTAATTTTATTTTTTATTTTTTCTTCTACGTCAACCTCGGGGGCTCTCACAATGGACTTGGGTGTGTGTAAATCGGCGGCCTGTGCGCGGTGTATTCCCCAAAGTTCCAAAAAGCGGGTTGATGCAAAGAGCCGAGCCGAAAGCGAGCCGCCGGCCATATTTTGTCCCGAGATCGATCGTAAAAGCGTGTAGAAATCGGTAGCCGCGTGGCTCCCATGGACGCGCTCGTAAAGCCAAAGAAAAAAACAGCAGCCCGCTGAGGAATCATCGAGGCGTGACTTTTGTCTCTGTATGTGGTATGGTACGTCCAGCTTATCGAACGGCCCCGGAGAGTGTATTGGGCGCACATTGGTATAGAGATAGCAAAGAAAAAAAAAAGCAACGGACAAGAGAACAGACGCGCGAGTTGTTCAACGTATGTGGATGAAAAACAAAATGTGTGACCAGAATAGTACGGTTGCGTGCGCATACGTTTTTTTTTTTTTTTTTTTTTTTTTTTTTTTTTTTTATCGAACCCCTGACGCGAAGAGGAGCATAATAACGTGTATGGTTGCAATTGTGTGTGGATATCAGTTATGTACATGCGAGTGTAAGCGCAGAATCGTGTGATAAGGAATTTGGGGCGATTCGTACGGTGATTCTCTCTCTCCTTTTTTTTTTTTTTTTTTTTTTTCGTTGTTTGTTCTCTGGTGTTTTTTATAACAACGCAAGGACTGATACATGGGACGGGAGATTAATAAAACTCGGCTACCGCCGCATTAGTTATCTGTTTGGAGATTCGGGCTATTACTTCATCTTTGGTTCACGTATCTCTTGCGGGGGATTTGGATCTTGGCTTGGAATTTTTTTGTTTTTTTTTTGTTCATCTAATTTGGGCACTTTGTGCGATTGGGCAAAAACTCGGTTATTATTTCTCAAAGTGAGGCTGCGGTGCCGTAATAATGAAAGAGATATCACGTCGAGGCGGTGGCTTACGAAATCTTTGTTTTGATTGTCTCGGTAACTTTTTTCATTCGAAACATCATTTCTTGAAACGTTTTTTTATTTTTATTGTTATGCAACGAGTAAACGAATAATCAAGAAATGGCCCATCAGTTATGCAAGGGTACGGGTATGCAACAAAAATACCGAAGACACAACTTTTTTTTTGTGTACCTACTCAGAAAATGGCACTTTTGAAGCCTTTTTCTCCATGTTTTAAGGGAAACTGAATGTATGGCTTTTGAAATTCATTAAAATCCCCTTATTTGTTTGGAAACAAATAATTTTGCGACATCATAGAAAAACCAGTCTTTGAACACCAAATGAAATTGTGAGAGCAATTAATAGCCTAAAACGCGGGGGGGGGGAAAGACAGTCTAATTGATCCGTCATCCCGATATAAATTCGTCAACGGAGCCAAGCGACGTCCGACGACGGCGACCATCTTCGCGCGTCAGTCTGGAGGCATTGAAAAAACGGATCCGACCGCTTCCTCGTATTTGGCAACTGCGACGTTCCTGACGCGGAGCTCGGCCAAAACTCGCTCGCATATTTATAATGCATACTCTTGTTCGCCGCTCATAGTAGTAACGTCACGCGGACGCCGACTTTTGGATTTCGATCAAAACACTCTGTTATTATAATAAATATATACATCTGGTAGTATACACGTATAGTATTCAACCGCAGCAACAATGTCTTGCTATTTTTTTTTGTGCCGCCACACGCCGTGCCCGTCTTGTGATTAAATTCATGGTAACAATAATAAACTTCATTTTTAATCATCACGTATACGAGTGTAATTTCTGTTATTTTACGGAACAAACTAATTTCAGCGTCGTCAAGGTAACTCGCGCTACATCTCACGTGCCGCTAAAATGTCGTGCGGACAATACCATCTCATTAAAATATTTGTATTTCATTTTTCCCCGGAAAATGCATCACAGATACATATGATTCCCCCCCCCCCGAAGGTTGTTCTTATCATCGTCGCGGCGTACAATGTATCGAAAATTATACACTACAGTTTGTAATGTTTTTCCTTCAAAAAACTCAAGTGCCATTATCGGGTGTAATTAGCAGCTCGTAATCAGCGCGTTTCACGCGATTAGTAAAACCCGTTGGCAAAAAAACGACAGTGAATATAGTACAAAAGCGACTTTGTGACTTTGGAGCGTAATATGTAATGGTCGATAAGCAAAAAAACAACAACAAAAAAACCCCTCTCTGCTCGCTGATGCTGCTCTTCTTCTCGGAGTTTTTCCTCGTAAACTATATACTTTTCATAGAACTTGAGCGTACAGGAAGACAAAAAAAAAATGGAAAACAGTATCAACAATCTCGTCGAAAGAGACAACGTAAGCGCATACATTGCAAAATCATGCATTATCATCACGTGGTCTAGTAAAAAAAAAAAAAAAAAAAAAAAGGCCTAGTTCTCCTTCCCACCGATCGTATAATATCACAAGCGACTCGAGTGATAGATGAGTGGACTGGCCCGCAATCGGAAGAGAAAAAGTTGCTCTCGTCACTTCGCACGGCTCAACCCATACGACAACGCACCCACGCACCGCAAGCTCGGACCAAAGATTACAGTACAATATACCGCGTGTGGCTTATCGTCAATGAAACCTCGTTATACCTCCAAGTCGAAGAAAAGACCAAATAACGCGAGGAGGAGGAAGAGAAGAAGCCGTAGTAGAGAAGACGGGAAGGTGGGAAAAAAAAAAATAACAAAAGAACAAGGGGGTAGGGGGAGAGAGAGCGAGGTGGCAAGAGAAAGCCGACAAGAGAGCGCGGGCAATTTGTCTTAGTCCGCCTGGGCGCGCTTTTGGCGGAAAATAGACCGCTATTTTCCCATCTCGGCGGGCGCACGCTATGTAACAATAATAACGGATGAAGCTTTTGTCGTCGTCGTCGTCGCCGTTCTAGAGGAGGAGGAGGGATTCAGTACAAGAGTAGAAAGAGAAAAGAGACGCGTATATACTTACCGGGGGGGCTGAAATCCGTGGTCCCGTCAAAGGGAGCGCGTGCGAGATTTCGAATTATGCTAAATCCGCGACGACGACACGTACACGGGGGATGGGGGTACTGTTGCGGCAATGGAGAGGATTTCTTTTTAGAGATCTGACGATTTTTTGTACATATATGTGTGAGGGGATGATAAAAAGAGAGAGAGAGGGAAAAGATACTTAGTTGTAATTGTCGGGAAGCTCATTGCTTTAGAAAGCTCGGACGTATATAGGCGTGCAAATGAAACGAAAATTTACCTTCATATTACGTCTTATCGGATTGTCAGCGTCGATGAATGATTGATGACGGTGCAGGTGGAACAAAAAATCAACAACGACAAGTGTCATAGTTATACCAAAAAAAATAAGTCACCGGAGCAAACATTAATTATATACCTAGTTATTGTGTAACACTTATCCTCGCACTTATCCGCTATGATGTACACGTAAAATATGTGTCGGGGTTTATTTTTCACAAATTTTTTTGAAATACTTTACGGAAATGATTACTAAGAAAATGATATCAATAAAACACATCAGGTCTCTAAACGTATCTATGCTCCCACTCCTTTGTTAGCTTTTGTTTTCGTGGAAAAAGAAAAAAATCGTGCCAGTTATTTTTAGATGATTCATCTGGCAAACTCGATAAATTAAAATAAGTATTTTATTCTCCACTAATATAAAATATTGAACATTATTTTTGGGTTGGACTATTTTTGTTTTCGGCGAGCTAGAAAAAAAAAATAAAGTATGACCAAATTCGTGAAAATAAATATCCTGGCAAATAACAGGTATTTTATAAAAATTGACGGCTCAAAAGCTACATATATACGAAAACCCGAATATATATAAGTGTATATTGTTTAATCGTTGCCCATCAGTTGTGTCGCCAAAAAAAAATTTTTTTCCTTCTTTAAATCATGTTAAATTAAAAAAAAAAGATTGTATTATATGGAAACACAGCCATCGCCAAATTCGAGCCCAATATCTGATTGTAAATCCTCAATGACAGGCAATAACGAACGAATCATGCAAGCTCTGCCGAAGGAAAAGGAAAACGCAAATCCCTCGCGTTTAAGGTGTACCAAATGCAGTCGCGCTTCAAAACCCACAGCCGCGGCTTGATTGACGCGGTCGTCAAAAAAGTTTGACACGCAAAAGCACGCGCAATTCACGCTTTGCCAATGACACGGACAATATAAAATCGTTCCCTCTTGTGCATCACTTTGCAAACGGTGTACAACTGTGGTACACGTGTATATATATGTATAATATACGTGTAGGAAAACTTGGTGTGCGCCCGACGAGCCATCGATTACAACAGGTCACCTGAAACGAGACGAGCGCTAGTCGTAGATTTGTAAAGCAGCTAAATAAATCGACGCCGAAAGACAGCCACCGCGGTAGCAGCAGCCAGTGGGAGCCGTATAATATATTACACTCTGATGCATATATGGGATGAGGGAAGGGAAAAACGTACAGCCACACGCGGTGACGGAGTCCTATATAATATATATTATATACACCTTACAGCTCTCTTTCAAGCTATACCTGACTCATTAAAGTGACGCACGCCGTGTCAGCTCTATATACCATGACGATTAAGTATATGCAAGAATAAAAGCTGCAATTTGTTGTCCAAAAAATACAAGCGTGACAAGTGTGTGTGTGTGTGTGTGTGTGTGTGGATTATCGCGTAAAGCAGCTGTTGGCCACCGCGTTATACCCACACTGGCCTAGATATTTACTGCCAGAGATTGGGGATGATGCAGCGAGGCGCTTGGCAAAGCTCGTTGAAGGACCCAGCCTTGCATACCCCTCTCTTTTCTCATTTGATGCACCACTGTACAAATACATACCTATATATACACACCAGCTTCTTATTCTTACGTGCACGTATACTTACCACATGTACACTACAGTAGGGCTACTATTATATCCCCCACCCCCCCGCATCGTAGTGAAAAGCTCGCGTCTCTCGGCTTTGTGAGAGCTAGTTGGAGGCTCACAATGGCTCGCTGCATCACTTATTCGTGGTCCATTTTCCCTTGGCATAAAAGAGCGCGCCCTCCGGGGAGAAGGAGGCCGAGCTCGTATACACATGGACCTGCCGCTGCGGCCCATCAGCTCCGGCAAACACTCGCCCTCTCCCCCCTCTGTATAAGATAGCGCGCGGCCGCGAGCCCCCATCTATTATTTACGCCGCTTGCGCGCGAACTACTCCGCGTATAATATACCCAAGTACCCATACATACGCATACTTTACATGCCTCGCTCTTGCTCCATCTCGTTACTGACGCACTCTCGAGCCGAATACATAATATACTTATAACTGATGTGTGTAAACAACAACAGGAATTTGCCAGAGCTTTTTTTTTCGTGCTTGCGGGGTATCGATTCATTTCGGTCACCGCAGACCCAAACTCCGTGCTCTTTACTGTGTTGGAAATTTCATCATACGGGCTAATTTCCACCAAAAATCGAGGATGACGCTTTGGTTTTTGAATCCCTGCCCCTTTTTTCCCGCAAGTGCATCGGACCAATGTTAAATTTTATGTTGAGTTAAAAAAATTAGAAAAACGTCATCACTGCACTGTCTTATCATTTCCGAAGGAAGCGGTTACCTTTTTTACCCCAACGACTAGAGAGATCATGACAATAAGGAGCTTTGTGCTAAAACTCTTTTGAAAAAAAAAAAAAAAAAAAAAAACTTCAATGTGATTGCAGTAGCAGCAGCAGTTTAGCGAACAGCGTGGCGCCCTCGCCCACCGGCACGGGCCGATTGCAGAACTCGGACACGGGCCAGCCAGCGCACCAGCAGCCAACACCCCAGCCGCCCGACGGCGTGGCCGCTGCCCTCGACAGTATCCTCGGCGCCGACACGATCGCCGAACGAAATCGCAGGCTCTCGGACATCATCATGTACCTCCAGATGGTCAGGGAACAATTGGCACAGCAGCAGGACCAGGCCAAGGTCAGTCCCCTTGTTTTATTCATTAAATACATTCACAACCAGCAAAAACATCGTAAAATTTTAAAAAATAAAATGATGGACGTGCTGTGCGATATCGAACATCACAATGTTCACAGCGCACTTCGGAAGCTCCGCAGCTATAAATGGTAAAAAAAAAAAAAAAGTCGAAGGCCAGGGGCTTTAGCGCGCGAGATATTAAAGCTCTGCAAGCATCTTTGCCAGAGGAGGAGGAGGAGGAAGGAGAGCGCGTGCATAATCGTGCAGTGCGACTGAAATATATCACGGCGGCCGATCGTGTAGCGCCGGCGAGAGATAACCACATAACAAGCGAACGGACGCTACGTAGACTATAATAGGTATAGAGAGGAGGTATAGTATACCTATGTACCCGCGACGCTACACACAGCCGAGATGAGAGAGAGATCCATAAGATAACTAAGTATACGTAGCCAGGGATTTATTGATCCGCGCGTGTACTATACCAGCTTCCAAGTTTGCATCGCGTGGACCACCGCTCACCTCCTCGCTCGCTCGTATCATACAGATAACTGTACCAATTCCTTTTTCAAATCGGTGTATATGCATAGGTTACTACGTATACACACACGGTGCGTATGTATTAATTTGTTTTATAATAATCCCGCGCGAACAAGCGAGCCTCGCGTGGTTATTCTCGGATGTATCGGGATTGTGTTTCATTCGACGTGGACAAGGTAATAAAGAGAGATGAGCTTTTCGGAGCTTGTACAAAAAAAAAAAATCACACGGTAGGGAGGAATTGAGCAAAAACAAAAAAGAATATACCATTCGGTGCTGCTGTTGCTTCTTCGCTCTTCAAAGCGATGTAATGCCTGCACTGCACCGCTTAGCTAGTATGTGTGCGTGGGTGTGGGCAAACAAACAAACTAAATATATATGTATTACACATCCTCGGATCAAAAGCAGTAGCCGGTGGTTTTATTGTACGTATAACGAACGGGAGCAATTGCCATCGTTAAAAACTCGAAAGATCCGCGTTGTGCTACTTTGATCATATACACGTGTATGTATAGACTCACCCACTTTGAAATTAAATTCGTTTGATAAAATATATCATACGTGCGTATTATTTCTTTTGGGTGTGTAGACATGTATACGTATATACAGGTGTACGGGTGGCTATTTAAGTCCAAATGACAGTACCTGTTCGATCGTATTGTGCCTTGTGTACGTGGATTTAATTTTCGTACCATGTAAGCCTGTATATAAATATATACATGAACCATGTGTTCCCTCGCACCTTTGATTTCCGAGGAAGTGATTCGCCCTCAGCCCCGCGAATCCACCGATTGATAGAGGCATCAATCATGGGGTATAACTAAACGCAATATTCGCGAGACTTTGAAAAACGATTACCTACACGATTCCTCGTGTTATTTTTCTCACCCTCGCGATGAGCCGTGCATATATATGGCTTCGTACGAAAACCCATCAGCGGATAGACCACATACCGCGAAGCGCACCGTTTCAAAAAAAATGTGTAGGTACGTATGTCTTGGAGGGACTTTCTCACGGGTGATGGGAATTATTGTTTTCGAAGAAAGTCGAATTAGCCGGGCGTCGACAGTGCAAGTATGGTGGTGCTCTTGCCACTATATACTCTACATTATCCCCGCGCGCACGCATTCGGGGAATCCCCGAGAGGGCACTACACGCAATAATATGCCTATATATACGTACGTGTAGACACGCCGGGGAGGAGATGCAGGTGATGTAGGGGGGTACATAATGCATCGAGAGGAAAGAAAGAGGCAAAACACACGCCACAACGTATATATACCTGTACGTGTATAGGGTAGCCCGGCCAAGGGGTAATGACGTTTAATGCAGGTGCGCAACCGCGCGTCAGTCCGGGCATTATCTGCACGCGTTCTTTGCTCCCTCTCTCTCTCTCTCTACTCTTGAATTATTATACGGAATGTGTGCTCTTTCCACGCCGGTGCGCATTTTTCGCGTGCGATCTCGCGAGCTAGCTGTAGTGTTGCTGCTACTGTTGTTGTTGTTGTTGTGGCCACCATCACGCACGCGCGCGCCCTTGGCCCCGAAAATTGCACGATTTTTCTTTTACGCTGCAACTCTGCACGTCCAACGCAAGGGTGGTGCTTTTTTGTACTACTTGCGGGAGCGAATGTACATATTTCTAAAAATTATATTTTGCATTTATAGTTGAAAACAGAGTTTGGGGTTGATTGATTGTACAAGAGTATATATATTATTATGTGTGTACATGACTTTAATTTATTATCATCCAATATCGAAAAATTAAGTTATAAAAATGCAGAAACACGATGAACCCTTGGAGTAGTGATTTTCCTCTCACAGTATACAAAGCAGCGGTGACGGCATGTATATACTTAACGTATACCACACACCTGCTAACCCTCATTTTGTACAGCATCACGTGAAACAACGCGAGCAGCCCGTCGAGCACCTTTCTTCCTCTGCTTTTTTTTTTTTTTTTCAAGGTTTATATTATATGCACGCGTATGATCCAACAGCCAGCTTTGTACGTACACCGACCCAACCCTCGACATATTCGCGTGGCCCCCCTCTCTCTTCCTCTCTCTATTCACGATGTGTATAGGTAGGTTTTTTTTTTTTACATACACCGCGCAATGCAACAGTATAGTAAAGCACACGCGCTGCGCGCAATGTATAATGAGAGATCGAGTGGCGTGTGCTCCAGAAAAAAAGGCTCTAGAAGCGATTTTCAATAGGCCGGAGGACGCGTGCCGAGCGCGCGCGCGCGAGTCCACTATTCAAAAGATCGGTGTTGAATTAAAAAAAAAAAAAAAAAAAAAAAAAAAAAAAATATGTATACACACGGGATCTCATGCATAAAAAGTGTGTACCGGAAAACGTGCGGATCGCGTGGTGGCAGCTGCTCCACAGTGTACCTATTTTGTACACGTATAGCAGTAATGACGCGATGGTCATGGTGACGACGGGGATACACCTACAAAAGCGGATATTAAAATTTACAAAGCGCGATGGCTCGTCCGGCAAAGAATCGGAAATGATATTGCGCGCTTGGGAGAGTCGATGGCTTTACATAAGCGTATATACTTACTCAGTGGTGAATTTATCATATATAAATTCTCTCCGATAAGGAAGGGAGAGAGGGAAAGAGAAAAAGTCACCGATGACAAGTAGGTGCCATTTATCATTTTTTGTTCATCCGATCGACTGGACGGAAATAGAGCGGTCCGACGAGAGAGAGAAGGTTTTTTGCTCCAGCTGACTCGCCTTTAAAAAAACGCTCGGTTCGTTGCTGCATTATTTACGTTAGCAATGCTAATTGTTTCATCGTCTGTTATGAAATGTATTATATAAATTACAAGTATACGTTTATATAAGTTTTATGTCTACGTGTTGATGTAGTCACGGGGATTACAAAAGATCGATTTTAAGGGCTTTTCTTTCACCTGCATTTTTGTTAAGGAAACACTCACAAAGTAACAGCTCGCACCTTTATAAATTTTTAACTGGAAAAATCGATTAAAAGTCTATAGAAATACACTTTTCTCTTTTCTCAAAACATATATAATAGGTATTATTTTAACGATGAACAATTAAAACTGGCACTATATGTCATCTTTGGCTTTTTAAATTATCTTTAGCTGTTCTACATTTTAAAAAAATGCTACGCTACAATCGTATAAAGTTTCCCGTCATCGGAGGACACAAGTAATAATTTCACGATTTTTCAAAGAAAGAAAACCTTTCGACACGCAACATACAGTGCAAAACCACACAAATGATCAATCCGCACCGTAGAAACTCCTCATATTAATCACGCTCACATAGATGCGCAAAAAAAAAGTATAAATAAAAAAAAAAAAAGCCCTTCGCCATCCAGCACACCCTCGCGCGGTAACATTGTACCTATACATGTGCACAAGCGAGCGCAATTCCGCGTTTTGAAACTTCCGTATTTAATAAGCACAGTGCGCGCTCTCTCTCTCCGGCTCGAGTGAATTTCCGTGTTCGCCATTTTATCGGTGTGTAGCGAGAGCGCGCGGGGGAGGACAGCAGCGCGCGAACCGGAGCCCAATGGCTCCGTCGTATATATGCCTCTCGCTTCGACGTCTGCTTGTTCTGCTTTATATACACACATATATATATATATACGTGATGTAGATCCAGTTGCTTCGTGTACACCATACAGAATGACGTAGAGCAAGTTTTTACCGTGCAGTAAAAAAAATAAAGAAAAAAACCAAGGGTGGGAGGGAGGAAAACGTAATGGTAAGGGGGAAAAAAAAATTACCTTGGTGGCATGTATATATATATGTGCTTTAACACAGTCTCCTCCGGAAGCGCACAATAATGGCGAGTCGGACGCGCCAGCTCTCCTGCTCGCTCTTTTATCTTTTCTTTCCGCGCGAGAGCACCATCCCTCTCTTTCTATCTCTTGTACGACGGAAAACCCGAAATAAAAAAAAAAAATAAAAAAATATACACGGAAGACAGGAAGAATGAAGATAGGAATGGAGTCGCTCGGTGGGGAAAAACAGAGGTATACATCATATACCTACTGATGTGCAAGTGCACAAGGCAACAGTACCTAGTGTAGGTGTTTATGCACACGTATAGATAAGTACACATATACATTGGCAAATGGCATACACTAGGGTGTACGGGCAACACACGGCAAATATAATATTATATTATACAGATGTATTTATAATGTGGGTATATAATATGTATATATCTACATATACGTATGGATAAAATAAATGTGTCTGTTTGTTGTCATCTCGCCGTCGTCAATGTCGTCACATAGAGCGAGTGGGTGGGGGGATCACTTCTTGATTTGTTTTCGCTCTCTGCTTCTTTCCACTCCTCTCTATCTATACTCATTAAATCTTCTTCTTTATTTTTCCAACAGCCTTCTGACCAAACAACTACAATATTACCATGCCGAAAAGCTCATTTTTCCTTTACTTCCCCGTCACGCTGCACATTGCCTTTTTCTGCAGCTGCGCTTCTCTGCGGCACATTGTAGGTATAATATATATACTATACACCCATGTGGTGGATTTTACTCTGCGTGCGCAACGCGCGTTGCAGGTGTGGCGTGTTCTTCCTCCTCCCCCTCGTTATCTCTCTCTTTCTCTCTTTCCCGTCCTTGTCTCATAATATGTAGTTTAGCTATTCTTACAACACTCCGAGAGCAGCAAAAGCAAAATTCAGCCAATAGCACAGCCGATCGATCTATACACACAAAAGTCTCTAGAAATGCATTCCCCTCCCCCTTCCCCCCGCCTGTTTTTTGCACCACCCTGTCGTTGTATACCTAAAGCCGAGCGACGCGCTAATTGCCCGGAGCGTGCAAGAACAGTCACGCCCCGCATCAACATATTTACGAGTGTGTAGCATATAATACTAGGTATAGGACGAACGAGCGGATCTCCTGCTTATACAGAGAGAAGAAGAAACGGTGCGCGGGCTGAGCTGATGATGGTATAGTAAGCTGTCATTTGGCACGCGGCGCGAGCTTGCGAAATAACGCGCTCGTTGCACGTGCAGGTGTGATTAGATATAGGTGTATCCTCTATAGAGAAGAGTTTTTCATTTTTCGACGGGAAATCGATTCGTAATTTATACATCATGTGCAGAATGTGATTATGCAAGGAGACTCCTTTAGATTTTTTTTTTTTTTGTCCATGTTGATGGACGATGTATGGCTTGATGTGCGATTGACACAAGAACAAGATTCATTCTTTATTTTTCTTCTTCTTTTTCCACAATAATCAATTTACGGAATTACCCATGATTAGTGATTTGCCGAGCAGAGCAAAGCGTAATCCCGTAAAGGGCCACTCGAAATTCATACCACGCCATGTGCCATGTACCTATACCGTAGCACAAACACTCACACGTATACATGTTTATGATGCCATTAAAAAAAAATCAAACTTATTCGCCGAATAATCGTCATAGTTGATCAAATTGTGCAAAATTACTCATGTCCCCTGTAATTTTCATTCGGTAAATAAGTTTTCGACTCAGCATGAATTTATTTATAAACTTGGCAGATAAACTCTTTATAAGGTGCATAATGTAGCATGTCTAGTAGACAGAGCTGTAAAAGATATTGCAACAGTTTTCTATTAATTTTGATGAAAAACATGGTTAATTGAAAAAAAAAAAAAGAAAAAAAAAAACCCATTTCGGCTTTTAATTAAATTAATCTTTTTTGATCCAAAAGTAACGTTTGAAATAAATAACGTATTGTTTGATTTGGTCCCGTTTGACGGAAATTCATAAATTGAAAGAGTAAACCCAAACGCATGTTACCTTTGATACCCAAACATTGTGTATTGTTTGATTCAACGAGTCTCATGTATAATATGTAAAAGCTCCGCTTTTTGCATTGTACACATGCCATGATTAAGCTCGTTATTTTATTCAACTGTTAATCAGCTCCTATTGAAAAATGCTACAACAAGCCAACAATCCCTCCAAATTCCAAAACCAATACATTTCCGATTCATCGTACAGGAAGAGTATAAGTAAAAAAAAAAAAAAAAAAAAAAGAAAAAAAAAGAAATGAAATGAATTCAGCTTCAAATGCGTACAAAAACTACATTTTTCATGAAATTGCTCGCTACAAAAGTAAATCGGCAAACAGCGTCCCAAAAAGAATATATAAACGCATGCACACATAGAGAGTCCAGTCGGTATATACATAGTATACGTAATACCGCGCGTGAGTATACAATAAAACACGTGCACAAAGTAGCGGCTCATCCGCCGTTGTAACTATATATTATATACTCGCCACCATATGCACCCATCATCTCCGAAGCATACAATATACCTGCGGGATGTATATAATATATATGGACAGCCATTGAAACAAGAACGCCCGACAGACCCGCGCCGCGAATCGGATAGCAGCATCGAGGCGACAAATAATAGAAACAACCTCCAACCCCGACCTACCGAGGGTGAACGGGCGGACGTTATACATAGCGGCAGATCAGTGTAGGTATGAGCTCTCTAAGCCCCGCGAATCCGAGAACAAAAGGGGATGTGTATATACACGAAGGATGATATGATACGGGAAGAGGTGAAGGAGGAGGAGGAGGAGGGGAGCATCAGCCGAGCAGATAGAGAGGTATGACGTGCGCACCCGCTCGTTCGTTTGTTTGTCCATTTGCTTGTCGTGTGCACACACATACGTACATATATATTGTGTATACGTGCTCCATATATGTGCGAATTAGCGGTGTATTGTGGGTGGACGCGTATACTTTAATCCGCGACCGGGAATGAACTCCCGTTTGCCCATACCCATCCATATACTGTACGGGATGATGGAGGGAAAAGGGTGGACGGAGATGGGGTAAATATACGTGAAACAAACGCTCGTGGTTGTCACCCAGGGCTGGGGTAGGTGTGTGATGTGCACACAGAGCTTTCAAACAGAGAAATGGAATGACGATGGTGGCGATGATGGCTCGCCCATCCCCGGGCTTTGTCGATATGGCATATATACCTATCTGCGGGTGCAAGCTATCATCATGTACAGAAACGTCACACAGTAGCCCGTAGTTATTCCCTATATCGTATATTGTACAGGTACACATACGCACACTGATATACATATATCAATGGAATTTTGTTACTCGCGTTTAAAAAAGCTCTTTCTCTCTCTCTCTTCTTTCTGTGTCCATCCTCGCTTTGTCTTTCTCTCTCGTTCTCGCTTTTCCTCTGGATACATCAAATGTTTATACCTATACGCTTCGAATCCCCGCAGAATAACGCGAATACATGTGGCGATTTTACGCTTCAAAGCGGGAATTTCTCGTTTTCGATGCACACGCGTGCGATTGCACGCTGTAAAACATATCCACCCCTTGTACGCGCTCATTGTTTTTTCTACCATTCGCACGTATCTACACGTGAATGAATATTCCTGTACACAGTTGTTTGCGCGCTGCGGAGTAGCTTTTTTTTCTTTGTGCCAAAGCCTCGGTCAAAGCTTGTATGCGCGGATTTCGCCGATATGTTTTTTTGTTGTTTTTTTTTTAAACTATCGTAGTGTATTTATTTTTTAGACTCTGGTTCGAGGTTTTTATCTTTTTTTCATCATTGCACGCAATGGTGAGATATTGGATATGGATCTTCTTTTTTTTTTTAAAGATGGGGATTAGGGGGCAAATTGGTGGTTGAAACAGAAATGAATAACTGTTTTTAACTTTGGTTTGAGTATAATAGTAATTTGTCTTTGAAATTATCACTGTATTACTTTGCGGGGAAAAGAAGCCGCTACCTTGGAATATTCTTTTCTTTTTTTTTTCTTTTTTTTCACCCTTCTGTCGTTGCCTCTTTTCGTGTATCGCTGGAACTTTCTGGTCATTATTAACTTTACTCCTTAAAAAAGCAGTTGGAGCGGAGCTCGTCAATTGAATGTTAATTATTTGTGCCCGGCTCTGCGGGTGTACATCATTTACCATGTTTGATTATAGCAAATTACGCTCGTGATGTGGTTTTTTTTTTTTATTTTGATGATTGCCTGTGTCCATATGTTAGGCGAAACTGTACATTTTAGGGAATGCGTGTATTTTCGTGCAAATAAAACTCACTCTCGGCACATGGGAGCTAGTACATACACTTGTGATTACTGGTTAGTTTGTTCATTAATTTATACCTTTGAAGTGGGAGTTTGCCGTATGATTTGTAATGCCATTAATGGATAATTTGATTTGATGTCTGAAAAATTAATGCTCGCGGTTTTTCGTACAAAAAATGAGTTGGTTGGTGTAATGTGACTCGATTTAGTACTTTATGGAGAGGATAAAATTTCATTCACTCGTATTTCGATACATTGCATTTGGGCATTTTATTAAAGTTGTGTATTTTTTTTTTTTTTTTTTTTTTCTAGTTATATATCGATTATAGACTTTCAAGTAAATAAATAAAACCATGGCACTGTGTAACAATTTTCCGTATGATTACTAATCGGCAAAGTTTAAAAAAAAAATTCAAAATCTATTTCACGAGGATCAAACGTCAAACACGATCCTCTTCAATAATTATCTCGTAAGCTCCTATACCATTTTCAGTTAAAAAAAAAAAAATATCTTTGTAACATTTAAACGTATGAAAAAATTTGCCTTTTTTATACAGACACACGCATACACAGTTTTTTTTTACAATTTCAATCCGATCATCAAATTACACGTGTGTATTTTTCTACTCTCGTGCCACCATCGATCCTTAAACGGCCTTTGAAACAGTAGATTAGACGTTCCATCGAATTATAGGACCAATAATACCACACCAATAAAGTACCTACAGTATCGAAGAGCAAAAAACGAAGTCGATGGGAAAACCAAACGCGAGGGAGAGGACCCGATAGGTATTTCGGTCACGTATCGCACTTCACGCCGGTCACGCGCGGCTTTTTCATTAATACGTCAGTAGCTCCATCGCACTCTCCGGAAACGAGATGGATTTTTGCCCACTTTGCTTTGCACTTACCCCCCAAAGTGGCCCCCCTTTTTTTTTCTAAAGTAAGCTTGGATTTTTTAAATATTTAACATCGTCAAACGCGTATAATAACTAAAGTTATTGATTATTAGCAGCAAAAATAATTACAATAAAAAAAAAAAATAATAAAACGATAACAAGTAATGAACGCTCGTCGCGATAATTATACATCTCCAATTAAACCACAATAGTTTCCCCATGACCTCCGCTGCACTTTCATTACTTACCTTTTTCCGCAAGTACAGCTTTCGAGGACTTCCGAGCTTTCTTACGACGCAGCTTGTGGCACTGTAAGTAGCACTAAAAAAAAAAAGAAGAAGAAAACCTTAGCGAAGTATATAGTTAAGGCTCCCTGGTTTTTCTTGCACTCGAGAGAACCCACTTCGCGGAAAGGAAAAGGGAAAATAAACGTCTACAAGCTATATGTGTGCGTACAAATATTATTCATGTATAGTCAGGGGCGAGGAAGGGGGAAAAAAGTGGCGCGGGTCATTGTGCGGGGAATTAAGAAGCCCGCGGGCCTTACGTAGGTACGTGCACTCGGGGACTCGGCAATTAAAATAAGCGCAAAGGCGACTCCTCTTTCCTCCTTTCCTTTTTTCGCGCCTCGGAGGGGAAAAGAAAAAGGTGTTAATCCGCGCAGCGTCAGAGTTCATTATACGCCTAGTATTTAAGGTGCCCCGAAAAGGCTCGCGGGGCGGGATGGCATGAACATATAATTGCGCGGGGTATAAAAGTGCCTTGCGCCATTAGGCGCTGCTGACGAAGTTCTTGACGCCTCGGTGGTCCGAGGTAAGTAAACAGCTGCCTGCAGTCCGGCGGTGCGTTTTTTTTTTTTTTTTTTTTTTTTTTTCCTCGGGCGAGGTAAGAAAAAGCCCTTGCCTATATTACAAGCGAACACTCGTGTGGCCACCGGTCCGAGGAGTACAAAAGCCTACCAAGGGTACACGTATGTGGCTTTTAAGTATATACATTTGTGGTGGTGCTCGTGGCGACTAACGCGTTTCTTTTCCTTCTCCTCGCGTGTTAAGGAAAGAAGGAAACACCAGCCCCGAGAGCATAATTAATGAGTTCTGTGCCCTGCTCATTGTCTTTGAAAAACCATTAGAGTGCGGTTGTTACACGCCTCGTGGTGCTAAAAATCGTACCTTATCCATAATTTTGCAACAAGTTTATTGGAGAAAAAAAAAATGATTTTTACACTCGTGCCTTGAGTGATGCTTGTACTTGCGTGCAGTGAAAAAAGGTAGGATAATGATGGTGATGATAATGGCCAATTAAATAATGTTAAACGAAAAAGAAGAAATTTAAATTACAGACACACCAATTTTGGCACTGTCGATCGCACTTTGTTATACCATAGCGAATAAAAATTTTGTTTTGTCTTCGTTTTATGTCACAATCTCTTCTCACGAGCAAGGAATCATTAAGTATAACGTATGTACACAAAAAAAGGCTGTAAGAGGGTACAAGCTGTAGTATACGGATAAATCGAGTCAAGCTCTCGGCATTCACTTAATACCCTTATCAGTGAGCGTCAGCGTGTACCTCGTTTTACCTATGCACTGCGGTTAAATATTCAACAAAGACTGTCAACTGATCTATTATTATCACAGGAAGCTCTTCCTCATCCTCTCATTGTCAACAGCTTCGATAGAGTAGCCATTGTGTTCCCCGCGGTCGCGAGTGTGCCATCGGCGTGGAGATATTTTTCGATCCCTCTTTCCCTCCTTCCTACGGCGCTATCGTGTGCTTCTATCAATTTCTCGCTCTCACGCCCCTCTCTCGCGTTCCGTTTGGCATCGATATACATCGTAAAGGTATACATGTTACTCTGTAGCTGTGGCGCGATTGTTTAGAATCACCCGCACAATCGACACTTTCATCCTTTTTTTTTTCTGTGTGTTATAGAGTGTATACTAGAACTGTGCCCGCACGATACAGGGACTAGATTGTTCGAGAAAGAAGGCTTTTTTTACGATCAGCGATGCACGATCTGGCTTTTTTGAACAAAATGAACAATGAATGAATTTCACTATCGCGCGGAGGACGAAGATCAATGTTCCGCGCGTTTGGCTCGTCAAGCTCGTGCTGCAGCAATAAAACTATGACGCGCTTTGCGAAAAATCTTTCTTTCTTTGTGACTCACAATCAAACGGGGGATGAAACTGAATAACGTAACAAAACATACAGGTAGCCACTGGGTGAACGAACTGGTGAAACGAAAAAGGAAAAAACAACAGAGGGCATGTCACGCGAGTGCCCGATGTACCCCCGAAGATTTGAGGAATGAGCTTCTGTGAAGAAAAAGTCGGGGAATGTGATGAGAAAAAAAATGAAAGAGAGAGAGAGAGGATGCAGCACGTACGCGTGTTTGCACATTTTTTAGAGTGGTGGAGCGAGGTCCATATGTATATAATAAACGGAAACTCACGCGGATATCTGAATGAGTTCGCGGATGCAACTGCACTGTTTCGCTCGGCTCTCGACGTGTGCGTGCGCCGTCGCTGTGGCGCTCCCGAGCTTTTTTTTTATCTTCTACTTTTTCTTTTCGTTCTTGAAATTCTTTTTTTTTTTTTTTTTTCTATGTTGAAAAAAAATTGACGCAAAGGAAAAAAAAAAAAAAAAAACCCCAAGTAGAAGAATCCCACAAGCGTAACAGATGTGTATTCCTTGTGGTACGTGTGCTGTTTGGAACAATGAGCTGTCTTGGAGTCCGCAAAGCACGCAAAGCGAAGAGAAAACGAGGGTTTGCATGCTGCAGCCCACCCAAATACTACATAACTTATGTATGTATGTATGTATCTACTGGATTAAAAATGGGAGAAAAAGACCGCACGTATGGAGGGAGGGGGAGAGAGGGTAACGCAGTGGCACGTGCACCATCGTTGCAATGCTCGCGTTGTTATTATGTAGGTACACTTGGCGACCTCCTCAAGTGGACTCGTGGCCACAACTGTATTATATACACGTGCAGTATGTACCACCACAATAATAGAACGAGAATGAGGGGGTAACCCCTTGGTCTAATGTGGGAGGAGAAGCCGTGCACATATTATTCATATATGTACATGGTGTATAGTATGCTCTATTACTTTGTAAATACATAATGAAATCTTTGCAAATAACGAGATGGGTAAAAAAAATACTAGATCTTGGACTTAAAAATTAACGATCTCCAATACGATCATACGATCATACGATTTCCAAAATACTACTCGTAGTTGCCCGCAATTTCAGATTCGATCGGCATTTTTTGCTTTCATAAAAGATTACACCTAACACAGGACATTAATTTTTGCATCTTCACGGGGTGGTAAATCTCATCAAAGTTTTTCAAAGATTTCGCCATGTGATAAAATACTTGCCCTGTGCGCGACTCCGTTCTCAACCCTCGATTTCTCCCTTCACCGGCACATCACGTCGTACAAAATTAATTAAAGTCTTTGCCGACAGACTTACAGGGGGGAGAGGTGGCTGCACCAGTGTTTGCGATGCGTTTTCATCCCCCCTCCCTTCTCATTCCATCCTCCTCCTCGCGACATCCTTAGCTCAAACAATCTCTTTCTCGTCAGAAGAGGGAGAGAGAGGCCCGTGGTTGCATTGTACATAGCCACTTGCCGATCTCTCTCTCTCTCTCTCCAATTAATCGCGTACGTGCACATCCCAACTTCTCTCGTCGGCAATTTAATGTGCTACGGTACACGAAATTGCCATTCTCTTTCATCATCTTCCACTCCTGATCCCATTTTATCCCTCATCCCTTATTGAGTATATATCTTCTACCCCCGATTATAAAATGTATACATTTATACGCACCTGGTTGTAACAGGAGAACCCCTGCGCCCCACCCTCCCGCTCACTTTTCGCGCTCGAAGATTCGATTTCAGCTGTGAGGAACACCATCTCGCGTATAAATATATATCGCGCTCGGTTGCGCGTTCAATGTCCTGTATCGTGTACAATGCAATATACATGTAGCCAACCTGGTGGCGCAAAGTGGACGCGACGTAACGAGTCGGCGCTGCACTTTCCAGTCACCGCGTCCATTCAACGGAACCGCTGCTGTTTTTTTTTCTTCATACCTTACTCTTCCAAGGGGGGGGGGAAAGGGAGATGTTATTCTTGGCAGAAATCGTCAGATGTGGGTGAGATGGGTCTTTTTGTTCACGGCGAGGGTGAAAGTGTTGCGAGGAGAGGAGACGCGCTTTTGCGGAGGGCCATACGGTTTTGTTTTTCTTGAATTCCACCGTCGCGCGTGAATTATTTCCGGAACGGAAATGACACTCGGAACGAACCGCCCGAGTTTATTCTGCTTTGGGCTGTTCGCGCTTTTTTACGGGTATCTCGGGAATATTTTGGGTATCACTCAATCGTAGAGGTAACAAATCAGCCTGACCATAAGACGCTTAAAACCTCCCTCTCGATTTGCGATGTATAAAAGAAAAAAAAAACGTCGTCGCGAGCCATGCAAAGTATGTAAGAGATGCGGAAGAGCAGAGAGAGACCAAATAAATGTTGACGCGATATCTCCCCGGGCCCATACAATACATAGAACAAATTGCAAAGAAGAGCGCCCTGTCTTTTTTCGCGGGGAGCATATAAAAGAGTCGTGGCGTCGGGCAGAAGCAAAGAGACGACGGAAAAATAAGAAGGAGGAGAGTGAAAAAAAAAAAAAAAGAAAGAGAGAGAGACGGCGCACAGCGTCAGCGAGGTGACGGCGTCCTCGATCCGGCGACCCCCCCCCCCGGGGGAGTTGGTCGTCCCCGCCCTCTCGATCTCTCTGGCCCCCAAGGCGAGGATAAAAACTCAGAGACAATAATCCGTCTGACAGCGAGCACGCGCACCTCCTCCACTTTTGCTCTCTTATACTCCGACGCGGCTTATTCGAGCCGATCTCGCTGGTGTACACACGCCACTTTTCGGCATACCCATCTCTCGAGATTCTTTTTTTCGCGCGTACACGCGTTATACCTGTATATACATATGTATATTGTATAAGTCATCGCGTCTCGGGGGGTGATTACATCAATGCATCAACGTTTGGCGATCGCGAGGGGTATAAATTTGTCATCGACGGGCACGCGAGCTTTTTCGCGAAACTTTATGTACGAGACGTGCGCGAGGAATCGAATAAGCCTTTCTATACCGCGGGGCGCGGTAATATCCCGTGACACAGACGTGTTCATCGACGAGCGGAACATCAGCGACTTGTATCGCCCGACGTAAGTACCCCTCGGCCGGGAGTCGTAACTGCACATTTAACGCGCTGGTAATGGATATGGGAGAGTACTTATAATATACACAAAATATGTATGTTTACTTGTGGTGTAATTTTGTCATAATCGAGCTTTTTCTCAAATTTTTCTCAAGAGCTTGTACAATCGAGCGAAAAAAATCAAACACCTTGGACACGGTAATAATCCAAGTAGCTGATGCATCACCACTCAAGTGGCCACTCTTAGCTCCACTGCGCGTACAGGCCAACCTCATTCAGAGGCGTCTTTCTAATTTAACGCTGCAATGAATTCCGATATACTTACTCGGTGTATATTGAAGGAGGGGCGCGTTTGTTCTCTCCTGTGTAGTCTCGAGACTCGCGCGTTATCTCGATCGAGTGGCTGTATAATGGAAATGACGATGACGCGCAGACGTACTCGCATCGTGCACAAGCGAGAGTGTAAGACAAAGTCGGCTTTGTTTGGGTTGTTGCTGCGCCCGTGAGAAAGATGTGTACCATACCCCTGTAACGTTATTGCTGCGCGTGGTATTTTTTTCATACGTGTGGGTGTATAATACACGTATCACACACATATTATATATATGTATATATGCCGCGCGAGCGTCTGTTGTACATTATTCGCCTATATATACTTGCGGTCTTTTTTCCTCATTCGTTTGCTCTCGACTTATTCTTGTCATTTCTTTTTTTTTTCCTTCTGATCCCTCTCGCGCCTCGATGAGATATATGTATATTTCGATGCTAGCGCGTCGAACTTCCTTTGGCGAGATTCTTTTTTTCTTTGCTCGATCAGGGAGACGCGCGAGGGTTTCTGAAAGGGTGATCTTGTTGTGGGAGTCGATGGGATTTTACAGTACGTGCTGGCTTTTTTTTTCTTTTTCTCTTTTTTTTTTTTTTTTTTTTTTTTTTAATTGCACAAATGTTAGTGTGGGTTTTATTTTCAGTCATATAGCAACGTCATCACTACAAAGTTCCTGAAATCGCATACCTACTCGGTCGAGTACTTGGTGCATCTCATTTTCAATTGACATCCGTATTCCGTGCTTTTTCAAAGTAACACATGAAAATGGGGAATCAAAGTATAACCCCAACCAATGCAATATCGTACAGAGAAGCGCACAAGCCTTCGATCAGTAGTAACAGCCGAGTAACCGCAGACGCAGCGGAGAAAAGATCCTCCAGTCCACTGGCTTTTTCAGCTTCGTAGAGTTAAAACTCTGTTGAAAAATTGAGAGTCTTTTTTTTTTCTCTGTTCGTAAAAACCACAATAACTTATAATTACGAATAAAAAAGTTACGGTTGAAGCAACATCATGATGAATATCGACGGGGTGGAAGGGAGCCCCCGGAACATAAAACTACTGCCATCAGTTAATTTTGCTCTCTGCAAAGCTCTGTCCATTCCCACCCTCGGCTTTTCCTTTAAAAGAAATTAAAGGGAGTACGGTTACCAAGTGCGTGTATTTATGGATGTATGTACGTATGCGTCTCGGTAATTGCGCTGCTAAGTTTAGGCAACCGCAGTTGGTGTCGATGCGCCGATGCATATTCAAAATGCTGGCCTCATCTTCCACCACGTATTAATGATGTATAGGCTTACACACCACGGTATGAGTATAAATATATATATGTATACATTAGTTTGCATCTACACGTAGCACGTACATGTTAATTGCACACCAATGTACATATACGTTATGGAGAGAGCAGGGATGTTGTGCCATCACCACCACCATCCATAGTTGCACGGAGAAGATGTGAATGGAAGGGATATATCTAGTAACTCGGATGCTACTGCTGGCATCGCGCCTGCCCGCTTGTATATTTAGCCACAGTGGGCGGTGGGTATAACTGTCACGGTTACCTATACGTAGGTATATAGTATATAATATCATCGGCACATAATACTTAAGTGTATATATGTGCACGTAACTGACCCATGTATATATTATGTGGAAGCCTCTCTATATACGCACAAGTAGGTACTCCTCACGTGGACTGTATATGGTTGTTGCTCTCTTGAATGAATAATGAAACTCCATTGGCCCTCGGGCCGCCAAAACTGCCTGCATTATTTTTATCTTCCGGATGAACTGTATACCTGTGGGCTGATGCTTATGGGTTCGCGAAAAAATCTCGTGCAAAGTGTACACGTATATGCACCGAAGAAGCCGAAGCTACGCTTTATTTTCAAAGCTCTTTGGAAATTGGTGAATATTGTTCGGGACTCCCGCAAGCTCCGTTTGGTTTTGCGATTTTTTCTCCTGTCCTTCATTTTCAAGCGATGATTTCTTGAAAATTATTCTTTCTTTATTTAACTCCATTCCTTGAAAAGCTCCGGTAGACACAGGTATATATACACTTGTCAGCAATCGCCCTTCAAAATGTTTTTTGGGCCATCAATCCGTGCTCTCGGCAAATCGGTGATCAATGAAAGGGTTATTGCCAGCTGCCACGAAACAATGTTATACCCACCGTGTCCAACGAGCATTTCTTTTTCGTTTCCACGTGCAAATCCGCTCCACACCGTGCGATTTCCCCGGTGTCCGGTTACAAGCCGAACGGGCGTCTTTCAACGGCATACACGCGCTCGCGTCTCGGATTTCACCTCTCGAGCTTGCGGCCAACTCCACCCCGTTTCAACGCACCTTCGCGCCACCAAAGCGCCGACGTTACGACAATACCCGTCACCGGTTCAGCAACGCATTATTGCGTGCAAGCTCTCTCGCCGCGGGCCTGCGTTCAAATGCACGTGTACAACAAACCATTTGTCTCCCGGTATATTTTGTAACAGAGGACCGTTAGCTATAGTAGTAGAGCGCAGTACATTTGTGTATATCGTGTACGTATAGTGGTGTGTGCGTAGCGCGAGCGATTTATCGAGCTTTGTTTAGCGGGGGGAGCTTTCTTCGTTTGTCGGCCGAGCCAAGAGTGCCTCGTCGTCGTCGCCTCGCGCCTTTGTGCCTAATTGCATTGATCAACCTGAAATAACTTTCTTTGTGATTGTTAAACCTACCTTCCTCCCTCGTGTGCACTCTCTCTCTCTATCCCCCGATGGGTTTATTATTTTTTTGCGTGCGATATTAAAAAAAGTTGCTTTCTTTTTTTCCCTATACCCCGCCCATTCAAATTGAGCAGCTTCGTCGCTCGTGGCTCTCTCGAAGCACTCCGTGTCCGATGTATGATATGTTGCATTGTGCAACAGTGTGGGCTCTCTTCCTCTCTCTGCTGCTCGAGTACCTACGCGTCCAAAATAGCTCTGCGCTCTCTGGATTTTGGCCAGACCACACACTGTTTCTGCTTTTCAGCTGTACGCCCATGCTAATTCGTCATGCGGCTCAAGTACACGTAACCGTACACTCGTGTACTTACGTGCTCATCACACCAATCGTACCTCATACGATTCTCGAGCAGTTGTTTTTTTATTTTTTTTTTATTGATTCTTGAGTGCTATAGGGGACCAGCGTAGAAAAATAGAGGTATATCTGCGGAAAACGATATTTAAATTTTTTTACAGTATAATAATTTGTTGGGACAAATGTTTCAACTTCAGTAGAGTATACACGTGCATTGGTGAGTCGTTTGCTTTTAAACTCGCCTGATATTAAGTTCATTAATGTTGACCAACTTGTGAAAAGATTAACGAAAATATTTTCAAAAAGCCAACGGCCCAACGACCCCTTTCACTCAACTCTTTTATTCTCAAGTACCAAGACTCTTTTTAATTACGAATAAGAGCCGTTAATTTACCGTTAGTTATTGGGTTAACAGTGGTTGAGGGTTTACGTAGCAATATGTATGGGTATAATTTCTAAATTCACGGAGGGCTTAACATAACATACACGAATGAGAAAGAGAAAAAAAAAAAAAATGTTTACATATATACCAAAAAATTACGTACAATCGGATCTTAAGCTCTACGGTCTCTTTCATTTGCAGGCTTCGTACGCCGGTCAACAGCTGAGCCACGACTCGCAGAGCAACAAGCAACAACAACAGCAGCAGCAGCAGCAACAACATCAGCAACAGCTAGAGATGCAGCAGCGGTTACAGGCCGAGTGCCAACTGGAGCACTTGCTACCTCAGACGCAGGAGCTGCTCAGCCAACTGACGAGGGTCCAACTGGGCTCGCAGTCGCTCGTCTACCTGCCCTTCCTCGAGCAACTCAGGGGCCTCCAGTCCCTATCCTCTCAGCCGGCGTCCATGCCCGGACAGCCTGGCTCCGCCACTGCCGGCAACAAACACATCAACTCCATTGCCAACGTATGTACATCATAATAACAATAATATACCTTTGTAGGTGCTTTAGGATTATATTAAATTGGTATATACCCGTACAAAAGAGTTGCATTGCTATTACCTTGTGTTTCTTATTTGATTTCCACGCGGTGGAAAGATCATTATTTATTGTCCAATTCCCTGCACCAGATCTCACTACGTTTGTATATTGAACCAAATTCGTGTACACCGATAACACGTGATTCTTGTTCCTGCGATCGAAGCGTACATACCATAATTTCCATGAAGTCAATGTACCATAAATTGAGTTTTGACTCTTTTTCTTTTTTTCACGAGTAAAAAAACTACGTAACCGCACCCCCCCTTGTGCTTGCAGATGATGAACCACCGAGAAAACTTGAGCTGGGCGACGTCGCACCTAGCCCAGATGTCGAGTCAACTGGACGGCAGCGGCAACAAGGAGCGCTCACCGACGCCCTCGACGACGGGCGCACCATCGAGCGCGTCGACGCCCGTAGTTCTGCCCGCAACTCTGCCCCCGGATCCCGACGCCCCGCTCAACCTGAGCAAGCCCAAATCGTCGAGCTCGTCGCCGAGCGGTGACTCCCCGGGCGCTTCCTCGGCCGTCACTCAACAACAGCAGCACCAAGTCCAGCCCCTCGCTGCCACGGCCCCCAAACTCTTTCCCCCTGGCATGCCGATGCCGGGCAATTTTCTGCCTAGCTTGCCCTACGCCGGACTGCCGCCCCACTTTGCCAACTCCCTGTCGTCGCCCAGTGAGTATTTTGGACGTTTTTCTTTTCTTCTTTTTTTATCATTTATAACGTTAAGGTAGTGAATTTTAATTGCTTACCACAACGACAAAGTAATTTTAATTTGTAAATGTGATGAAAATAAAACAACATACGAACTTGTGAGGATAATGGTTTGTTAAGGTGTAGCTGGTTTATCATCGAGTAAAAAGCTTTTTGGCAAATAACAGAATTTTAATCAAACTTCATGTTGTGCGTGCTCCGTCTGACCAAAGCCGCCTGTGACTACTTGGAACCAAGCACACCTGAAGGAACTCTGTTTCGCACTCGCGCTAAAACGCTCTACCGCTAAATTTATACTCTCGCATGACTCTCGTGACGTGTTGTAATTGCATAGTTTTCCCCCTCCATGTAATTATATATACGCTTCCAAGTGAATAAACTTTGTAGATTTGTAGCGTGAGCATGAAAATAGACCTAAAGACTCCCATCGATTTTTTTTTGTTTTTTTCCGAACAATCAACAGCAATAAAGACCTCGCTCATTTTTAATTCCAGTGGGCAAAGTGTTGAAAGAAGAAAACAGCAGCTCCAACCGAGACACGAGCGTGGGTGGTGGTAGCAGCAGCGGTGGAAGCGCCGGCGGGGCACCGGTGACCGCAGCCCCGGGCAGCGCGACGGCCGCGGCGATGGCGGCCAAGCACTTTGCCATGCACGGTATTTACGGGCTCCCGCCCCCGAGCACCGGCGCCATGCCACCCTCGCCCCAACCCCAGCGACAGATCAAACAGAGCAAGGACGAGCCCGCGCCCGACGAGCGCGACTTTCTCTCTTCGCCCGGCTCCACGCACAGTCAGTGTATACCACTTTTCTCTTCTCCCTTGTTTTTTCTTTGTACTTTTTTTTTTTTTTTTTTTAACGAGCTCCCTTCGCCCGTGTTGTTACAGTGTGGCGCGATCCGTCCTACAACAAGGTCTCGGAGGACGTAGCTGAAAAAGGTGAGTCCATGCGCCGATTGTATAAGCCGCGTATGCATATTATCGTGATTTAGCGCAACTGTATGATGTGTGTTGCATTTGTTTCCAGCTAAAATGGTGAGGCAGCAGAAACGGGAAGGCGAAAACAAACCACATATCAAGCGACCCATGAACGCCTTCATGGTGTGGGCCAAGGACGAGCGCCGAAAGATCCTGAAGGCCTGTCCCGACATGCACAACTCCAACATATCGAAAATACTCGGTAAGTGTATACTTACACGTAGCAAAACGCCACAAATTGATGATACATCCACAATAATTGCAACTGTGTACGATTTCCTGCGTCTGTCGCAAAACAGGTGCTCGATGGAAGGCGATGTCAAACTCGGAGAAGCAGCCGTACTACGAGGAACAGTCCCGACTGTCGAAGCTTCACATGGAGAAGCACCCGGACTACAGGTACCGGCCACGGCCCAAGCGCACCTGCATCGTCGACGGCAAGAAGATGCGGATCTCCGAGTACAAGCTCCTGATGCGCCAGCGCCGCCAGGAGTTGCGCCAGGTCTGGTGCCGGGACGGCAGTTCCGACGGCCTCGGCTTTCTCTCGCCCATCCAGTCGGAGCTCGGCTCGCAGCAGCAACAGTCCCACCCGGGCGGCAGTGGCTTAGGGGCCGGGCCCTCGGGTCAGCAGGCCTCGGTCTCGCCACCCGGGCCGATGCTCAACGGGGCGGGCCCCAGCGGCTCCGAGCACTCCTCCTCCTTTTACTATACTCAGGACAGCCTCAGTCCTACGGACGTGATGAACTTCTCGCCCGACAACTCGGGCTCCGTGGGTGGCTACGACGCCAGTCCCCGGCATCACGTGGACGAAGATTGAAGCGCGGCTCCGGGTGCGCCAGCTAGCCTCTGGCAACCCGGAGCAACCAGACTCGGAAGCCACGATCTCTTCTGGTGAACGCAGCCGCCGCCACTTGCCCCTGCGATCTCCAGTACGCGTCGTCGTTGACAACTCGTTCTATCTCCCCGCTATACCCTCTCGTATCTCGATTATCGTCGCGACAGTCCCGCCGGGGAGGGAAACGAGATGCGCCGCGTCGTTTGGACTCGGGCTGATGTATGTCTCCGTTGATTGTGATGTTACAAAAGTCTGACCATCTACGACGACGACGACGACGATGATGACGAGACCCTCGGGTGTCAAGTCTCTACGTGCCATCGAGTGTGCCCTCGCACGCCTTTCCTGTGCCAGGGCTTGGTTGAGCAAAGGCGTGTTTCACTTTCCAGCGACTATGAGAGTGGAAACAAAAAATCATCAGAGTTATCATTGTCTTGGAAGAGTCGCAATGGCCGAGGCGCTGCGTCGAAACTAGATCACTAGGGCTTAATGAATTAACGAAAAGCCGATGCACGTCGGTGCGAATGATGTGCGATCGTGCGATACGTATAATGCGAATGCCGATGAGTACGTATAGTTAGCATCGATTACGGTACACGTTGCCGTTAACACTTTTTTTTTTTTTTTCTTCGTAGTTGAATGTATAGACGGTCAAAAGTGCAAGAAAGATGAAAAAAAAAAAAAAGAAAAAAAAATGCTTACACATGTGATAAGTGGTTTCGTTTTCGTCGCGCACATTGTATAAATAAATAATATTGATGCACACGTGCACTTTATGGAAAAAAATAAAGGGAGCGACGGAAAAAGGTGTTGTAACTATCGGAAAAATCTCCTTCTGTTGGCACAGGAGGATCCACATATAGGCTTTAGGGTCACATAGTGGTATAGTTTGTAGACAAACCGGGGGATGGTGAAAAATTAAGGTGGAAGCGCCGAGTTGCCGATAAGTAAGTTTGTGGCAAACAACGTTGATAAGTATAAAAAAATATATCATGTCTCGGATTTTTGGTAGTGATGTTTCGAAAGATTTCGGAATCAAGACTCGATTGAAAAGGCGAATCTCGTTCCTATTCATTAAATATACATATTAATATTATCTCTAGCTTGTCCAGAATGGAGCATGACTTGAGGCCAGGAAAAAAAAAAAGCCCGCATTCGTATTAATAATACTCGAAGTAAATATTAGCAGCATCGCGTTTCGCAGCATCATCATCAGTGTATGAATAATAATAACAATAATGATAACATTAAATACTCTACACGTACGTCTAACACATGTGCTCGTTTGCATCGTTTCATCCACATTTTTGCACCTGCGCATATTATTTTTCGATTATTTTTGGATCTAATGTACGTAAAAGTCGAATGATCTGACGCTTCCATTGAGTTTTCTCATCTTAGATTAAAGTCAAAGTCCAGACTCCGAACTTGCATGAAATATATTACTCGTGATGATGATTTCGGACGACGGAACAAGTCAAAATGATTCCAGTGCGTTTTTGTACTTAGAGCGACAGGCGATTGTTTCGATACTAGTTAACGAAATTTTTGAAAAGTTGAGGATCGAGAAAGGGATGGAGGAAGGACTGAGATCTGACGAGGCAAGAAATACACTAATCCAGCGGAGCTAGTACGGTGGCATTGAGAACTGCGTGTAATGTTTTTTTTTTTCGTTGGGTACCCTCACGGTTGAGATTTCACGTTACTCGTCTCGTTAGCTGCCCAAGTACGTGTGTTGTAGTCCTGCTCGGTGTCCCATTTATCTCGTTCATTTTCATTTTTCTTTTTCTCTTCTTCTTGTTCACTTGTAATTTTAGTACTACTGAATCATCCATGACAATCAAGTATAAATGTAACCACGAATACTTGTTAATTCGAAACGATGAGTTGCGATATCGATGAACGATGGCATAGCGTATAATTATTATAATAATGTAATATGCATTGAGAGTTGTGATATATAGAATAAATTCTTATGTGCCAAATAGCGTTTTTCTCTTGTATCGACAAACGAATTGAGGCGCGTGTCGTCTTGCGGTTTTTTAATCTTTGAAATCATAAATATTGACGTATTGTGTATATTTCTTCTTTCGTAGCTCCAAGCGCACGCTTATGCTTACCTGTCCTTGCTCTCGTCTCTTTGAATTTTAAATGCAAACGAAAGCTCAGAGCCTCGAATCGCTTTCTCGTCCTCACTCGGTGGTTAACTTTGCATCTTCCCCTTAATTTACGCGTAACCAGTGCAATTTTAGAGTAGACAAGGTATATAGTACTAGGATAATTTTCACAAAGAGAGCCAGTATCCTCGACTCGGGAGTTTAACGGAGATATAGCTCGCTCTGCTCTGCTCACTCGTATAGAATAATACGTGCGAGATGTAAAATACAGATAATCAAAGTGCGAACGCGAAAGGGAGACTGGGAGGGCAAAAAAATAAAAATAAAAAGTATAATGGTAACAATATACTTACGTACGCGCCACCAGCGTCGAGAGTGGCGAGCGAAATAAATCATAAAAACGTAGCTTAAATGTTGATAATGATAGTAATGATAATTATTTATTTTATGTACATAATGAATATTTGTACGGCCGACATCCGAGAGAGAGAGAGAGAGAGAGAGAGAAAGAGAAAGAGATAGAAATGGTGCGTATAGCGAGCGAAAGAGAAAAGTGACAGCGCTCCGACTTAGCAAGCGTGTCAATATTATTATTATTACTACGAGTATATAAATATACAAACATTACATGAATGATAATTAATGTACAGTGTAACTATATTAATTGTGATGTACCTATGCGTAGTAGCTCTATGTGTAATATTACTTCGAGAATAACAAAACATTATAAACTCCATACATACACGTATGTATAAAATATATTATAAATATATATATACGAGTTATCGTTACATACTGCGAGACGAGAGATTTTAGTGCTTGTATCGTCATTATTACAATTATTACTATTATTGCAATTATTATTATTATTATTATTATTACTATTATTATCATTGATGTGACACTTTTATTATTATTATTATTATTACTTACATTTTTATTGGTTCTTTATAAATTATTTACTATTTTCATCATCGTATTATTGTGAAAATTGATTATTACTATAATTACAACTATACCGATTGTTGTCGACTAGTGAGTCGATGTGCATCTCTTTTAATTATGATATATAAGCGTTCAAATGTTAATTTTTAACTATCCTTAGCGATATTAAACTAAACAATACGGTTGTATGTGCCAGTTTTGTTGTGAGCAAGGGGTTGACACAATTTGCTGCTCGAATTATTAATACCCGATTATTGTACCATAACGTTATCTTTTTTTTTTGTCTTACTCAAATGAAATTATTGGGTGTCATTCGATATTGTTTAATTTATGTTTTAAGAATTATGAAGTTTTAACTTGTCGAAACTCGACAGCCTCTGTAATTGAAACCGGTGTTTTTTGCATTGCGCTCAAGTGTTGAAAGTGCAAAATTACGTTTTTATTGAATTTGTAATTTATAAAATTAGTTTAATACGATCGAAAAATGAAAAAAAAATCATTGTTTTATAATTTTTAAATTAAATAAATCAAATGCATCACTCGTAAAGACCAAGTTTTGAATATTTTATAGTTTATAATCCATTTTTTTTTTATGCAGAAAATTGTTAATTGTTTCATATGACCATGGTTTTGAGGAAAACAATAGTATTCTGACGAGTCAGCCCATTGGTTTATTCCACGTTTTGCATTCGATGTTTTCCATAGTTTTGACTAATTGTATGAATGTTAGGAACAGTTATTATTGAATCCGGCCAGACTTTTACAGCCAGTCTCGATTTCCAAAGACCAGTCATGTCGCAAGGGTATTAGTAAAGTTATTTTTTATCAATAACTGTATGTATTTTTGTTATTATATATTTAGGTCGAGAAAATCACCAGTTCAGTTGTAATTGTCAATTCGTTTTGAAAAAAAGGTTTGAATTAAATTATATTGTTGACAACTTGTGAAGAATTTTTTTACGTTGTAAACTTGCCAGAGTAACAGAATAAAGTAATTTACAAAAGAGCATTCGATCTCTTGTCAAACCATTTCTTCAAATCAATACTTTTGCATACAATTGTTACATATTCGTTGACATGAATGAAAGTAAGTGGAAAACAAAAGACGCAACACACGATTAGCGAAGGACACTTAAGTACCAATAGAGCATTTTCTTTTTAAAAATTTTAAAAAAATTAAAAAAAAAAAAAAAATATATTTTCTTGTCCCATGTGCCATATACGCAATATTTATCCACCTACTTATATTTCATTCTGCCAATATTGAAATTTGAGATACGGGAGCATGTGAAGTAGCAGCAGCAGAAGCAGCCATGCCATGTAGCAAGACTATAATTACGTTGATCGTTGAACCGTAACATTGTTGACCACTCACTCGAAATGTCCCATATGAGTTTTTATAAATTTTTTGTATCTACCTATGTGCGTACTAACGAAAAAAAAAAAAAAAAAAAAAAAAAAAATCAGACAGAGTAAATTTTAAATTACTCACCAGTCAGCACTTCTCATCTATAGTTAGATTTATCAATTGATCATCAACGAAGCGTCCGGCTCTAATTGCAAAAGCTCAAAGTTGTGTAAAATAATAAACGAAAGCATTGCGTAAAGCGAGAGAAAGCAAAAGTAATTATTCCATTGTACATTAAATTCACGCTATCAATATATCTGTATGTAACGATACGACTGCATAAATAGGTACACGTTATATCTAAACAATAACAATGAAAAATATTATACAAAAAAAAAAAAAAGTGGTGGGAAAAACGAAAGTACACACGACGACGCGGACACAAACTAACGTGCACTTCCCTAAGGTATAACAAGAATTTAACTACTTCATTTATATGTACGTTGTTGTTATGTATGACTCAAAGAAAAATTGAAAAAACAACTTGATAAAAGCATGTAGTACAGTAATATCGCTTTTCCGAGGAAAAAAAAAAAAAAAAAAAAAATTCAAGACACATAGTTTTTAAGTAAAAACGTCAACTCTGGGGGACGCTGCACGCGGGCATATTTATACATAAATAAATAAAAAAAAAGAGCAGGAAAAAAAAGATAAATCATACAAAAACGTGTAAATATGGTTGTGCAGAGATGTGCGAATGCGTGATGGGCGATGAGTGATATGTAACTAAAAGATAAAAATTTTAATATAAAGATAGACTAAACGAACGAGACGTCGAGGCCATTGGCAACAGTCGCATTGGACACCTTAACACTTGTACCGATGATATTATAATATATCCTACGCTCTTTGTACTTTTAAATAAATTTTCTCTGTAGTGTTTTAAAGATGGTCTTGCATGGGACTGAAGTTGCATTGATCGGAAGATAAAGAAAAAGAAAAGAAAAAATTTGTAATCAATCTTGAGGCAGACGAACATTGTCCTGCCCGCAATGGTGCTTATATTCACACTTTTCGACGGCGATCCGGAAAATCCGTCAAGTTTCGAACTTGTGCGTCTGGTGTTTTGTTGTTGGAAAAAAAAAAAAAAAAAGTATATGAATAAACAAAAAAAAAAAAGCATGAGAGTGTTACGTCGAGGGTGTTAGGGATCTCTGTTCTACCTGTTTTTCTTTTTGTCGTTCAAGTGTTAAGGTGAGCCGCCCAGTGGATATACATATGAGGGAAAAAAAGTTTAGCTTGTACGTGTCGTAAAAGTGACACCTGGGAAACGATCATCCGGTTTTCGACGATTTCATCATCGATATGTATACCTGCGAAATGTTGTGCCGGGGATATAAACATATTAGCGTAAATACGATCAATTGAATAACAAATTAATCCGCTTGCAACACGTAACTTTATTCTGTACACTTATTATCGAGTAGATATAATATTACATATATAGGGATGAGGAAAACCACGTACATGGATGACTTCTTGTGATCCCAGGTGTGACTTTTCATCAAATATATATAAATAGCGACATCGAGACGAGACGTATACTGTATCGCATAGAGAACAGCACTATTATGAATATATATATATATAAAATTATATTTATTAAATTAATTTAAAAATTAGGTACTCTTTGTTGTTTGTATTTTACAAGCGTATTCATTATTATTAAACATAAATAAATATCTATATAAATAAAATATCATATTGTTTTTTACGTTATAAATTTTATCCTTGCGTCCTTATTACCGATTTTCATCAAACGTTGCACCTAATACGCTCGATCAAATATTTTATTAACTCGATGAATATTGTAAGATGATCATTAATGGAAAAAAAGTATAATCAATTTTTCAGTAATTTCATAAATCAAAGTTTTTCATTTATAATTGTGGGAAAAACACGCATTTTCCTAAAATATTTATCCACGCATTAGTATTATAATTTATCAATTATTTAAGAATATTGAAAGCTTTTAATCCATTTTTTAAAACACCATTTGTTAGGATATCACTTCTGTACGTGAGTGAAAAAAAACCCATTTACTGTTGAATTTCTTTGATGTACATTCCAATATATATTTTAAAACAACTTGTAACAACAAAATTTTTCAAATTCCTCAAATAAAAAATAATTGAACTAAATTTACTTAACCCTGCGTGCAAAGGGTCAATTCATGTAATTACGCAAAAAATCTCTGCTTTTAATAAAGCAAAGGAAGGAGCAGCGCAAGGGATTCGAAAAAAAAAAAAATTCAAATTAACCGTTGGATAGAGAGGAGCGCTGGTGTCGCCGGTACAGTAGCCAAGCTCAGCGCGCTGCACATTCGAACGAGTCAAAAAGTCGTCCGGTCGCGAGCAGGACCCTCTTTTTCTCGCAAATTTTTGCTCCAGCAAAAGTCGCAGTGCAAACACCACTTCCTTAGAGAGTAGGTACAGTTGACAGGTAAATCCATAGCCACCACAGGTAACCAAAGCTCCAAAATGGCCAACGTCTCTCGCCAGCCCATCTGCACCTTGGAGCCGAAGATGCAGAACACGATCGTCATCGGCGTCATCATCCGGAGCCAAAACTCCAAGATCATCGAATTGGCTCGCGATAGATGTGAGTCCCTTTCTTATTAGCCCGATAGTTTTTCTCACCTACTTTCTTGGCTTGCTCCTGTTGACTGTGCAGTTTTTTTCTATGGAAATTGTATACATGTATCTACAAAACATACATTCGTCCGTTCAACTGAATCATGCGCTTATGTCTTCCCCTTTTTTGTTTGGGTGAAAAATTACACGCACATGAATTTTCCAGTCAACGCTGGCACCAGAGCAGTGTGGAACTTTACTCTGAGGGACTCGTTCAACGACTTCATCAACGCGACCGTGTGGGGTACCGTTGAGTACGTCAACAAGCTATTCACCACCTTCACAATTGGCAGCGTCGGTGAGTCTTTTTTTCGAAGAATCGTGAATTTGCATTTGATGAGAATTTTGAGAGCAGAGGGAAAATTAGTTACTCAAACCATGGTTTGTAAATGGAACGTTCTTATCTGTCCTGCTGTTGGTAACGTCCACTTTGTGCGTTCTCTCCCTCCTGGCTCTATTACGTATTATATGTTCTTTGAACTCTACAAAAAACTATCGAAGAAAAGTTTCTTTATTTTAAATATCTACAGATAAAACGTTATGGTAAATAAATTTTTTTTTTAAACTGTACTTGTTTCAGTTGAAGTGATCAATGCCAAAGTAACAGAACGAAAGATAAACGATCCCAACGAGGTGTACGTGCCGTCGGTGACCAGCCCCTTTACACTGACTTTAAACCAGCATTCATCCTTAATACAAATGCACAACAGCCCGAACACCGCGCGATACTTTAAATTTCTTAACATGCCTACCAAGGATCCCGGAGGTGCCACCAATTTGAATCACATCTTGAATAACTCTGAAACTCTCAAAAATGAGTATGTCGATGTGCTTGTTGCAGTTACTTTTGTTAGTATTTTTTTTTGTTTCCAATGTACATCACGGACGTAACGTCACGTGTCGACAAGTTGTAAGAAAAACTATTTTGTCCTCCATAAAAATAGGTGAGCCAGACGCGTGAAATCGTCACTCGAATGGGGGAAATGACGAAAATTCGTGAGTTTGAAGTCGGAGATGATACTACGGACCAGACGGTGTCGTTGACGCTCTGGGAAAGCGAGTGGATCAGACTGGCTGACAAGTGGGAACCAAAACAAACAATTTTATTCTTGGCTGATGTTCAAGTTGTCTTCAACGAGAAGGCCAAAAAGTCCATATTGACTATAGGTGGGTAACTTTCTAATTGATTAACTTTCCGAAATCTAGGTGTATTTATTTTTGACGAAGGCCCGATTAAAACTCATGACAGTAATTCAAATTAAAACTGTAATAAATTCAAAGTTGATATTTTAATTTTAAACAAGCCAAAAGTAAATTTTTTCTTTGTCATCTTTTTTAAGTAAGAAAAACAATCATAACGGAAAATCCAATGCTGAAAGAGACCGAAGAACTCCGATTTCAATTTCAAAGAAAACCAGATATTAGATCTACATCTTTGTATGCAGTACCTAACCGTAATTTTTTTTTACCTATCATGACTTTTTAAAATTTTGTTAAATAATTAAATAACAAGACTTTTTAATTGTTTCAGCAAATTCCATAACGAAACAAATGACGATAATTGAAATAACGAGTAGATTAAACAACGCATCAGTCTTGCCTTCAAATGACAGGATGCAATTGTTAGTAGTTGTCAGGGCTATGGTGGACGACATGAATCTCGATTGTGACGATCCAACTTTGATCAGTTATCGATGGTACTCATTTATTATGCATTTTATATATTTTTAGAACAATAATATAAAAAAATATCATACTCTCTGTATTTTCAGTGCAAAATGTAAAAGGCTAGTTTCAGATGAAAAAGAGTCCTGTATGAATCTGGAATGTCCGTTTGGAAGTGGGATAAAATCTCCAATAAATATAACTAGCATAAATGTTTTGGTCAATCTTAAAGATGACACTGGTTATTTAGTCGGATGTCGCTTGAGGGATGCAGCCGCAGAAGAAGCATTCTCCTGCACTGCTGATATTATGAGGGTAATCTTTTTTTTACTATTATTTATTTATTTATTATTTTTTTTTTTTATAAACTTACGTCATCTTGATTTTAGTCTAATTTTTATATTTTACTATCAACCAACAGGGAATGACTCGCGAACAATTGAAAAACCTCAAGAATAAGTATTGCAAAAAGCTGTGCAACGTGCGAATGCAAGTTATTGGCCCGTCTACTAATTTCCAGAGTGCCATTTACATCATACTTGCCATAAATGTTATTGAAAGCGAAGATGACAATTATGAACCTTTAAATGTTGATGAATTGGACCTCAATAGCTACGAATAATAGTTTTAATGTATTTATCACAAATTTTATCAGCTAATTAGTGCCAGAAAAAATATCAAATATTACTTATCTTAATAAACTACTGAATAAATTTTAATTACATATAAATGTACAATTTTTAAAAGAAGAATTTCACATTGTTTTTTTTTTTTTTTTTTTTTTTTCAATAAAACAAAAAACTTTTGAGCTAATTTTTTTTTAACAAATAAAAATTTAAATTTATAATAAAGAAGCCTTACAACCATTTTCTTTTTGCTGGGACAAACTTCATTGGCTCTTCTGGAAATTCCGGAAGTCCTTCGATGCAATTGGGTGCCGTAAATTTGTTGAAAAAGACACCTCCAACAGCTTTGTCCGGTAGACCATTATTTTTTTTCAAACAGATATAGAAAGCTTCATCGCACATGCAATGTGATCTAACAAAAACAAAAAACTTCTATTACGATTCACACTTACTGGCTAGTCACATAAAAGCTTACAGAGAAACTTACTTAGTGTATATAGCCAAATTTTTCAAACAATATCGTTCTTTTCTGCTAAGTACTTTTATCGGGCAGAGATCATGGGCACGACAACACCTGAATGTCAAATGAAAAATTAATTTTATTATTTGCTCTAAAATAAGATGGGGAGCGCTTGTAGGATTAAATATTTGTGTACCTATCGGTATTCCGAAATTTTCCTAAATCGTGGTATCGTTCAGCTATATCGCCGAGACCGCACCATTTTGTACCTGGAAAAAAAAAAAAAAAAAAAAAAAAAAAGAAATTCGAATTCTATCTTTCAATAATTTCAGTTTACCAACAAAGCATTAAAATAATAGGTGTAATTACGGACGGAAACAAAAGGACATTATATTTTGTATAAACTTGAGGATTTCAGTTGTATTTAGGATTGGCAAATTGTTGCTATTACTACTCGAATACGAAAACCACGCAACCTGGAAAAATTCCATGAAAAAAATTTCGACTCGATACGATGTTAGTACTATCTTCTTCTTCGGCATCCGATGCCTTTGCGGTTTCTTCTTCGTTCTTCTCATTGAAAACATTTATGTTGTTATCATCATCAAGAACATCGCAGTCATTCATGAAAAACATCATATCTTTCATCGTGACATTATGCCCAGGCAAATCCCACGACGCTAACTTCCAAAAAGCTTCTGCCACCTGTTCCTCTGTACTAAAAAATATACACATAAGCAGGTACTTTCGAATTTTATACAGCCTAATCAATGCTCTCTTTCGATAACGTTGCATCAAAAAATTTCACGGAATTCATCGTTTTTTTCTACGTTTTATTAAAAACGATTGATTTAATAGTACAAATTTATACGGTGGCTGTCAATCTTGTTATTTCAAAATCCCTTTTTTCCAATAATAATCTTATTGCATGGCTTCAAATTTTCATACAGTAGATAAGTTTATCATCGCTCTACCGTTAATGATATAGTGAATTATCATTTTTTGCACCTATAGCTGTCCCCCTTCGGAATAGTCAAAAATTTTCCTGTTATATTTTTACGATTCGCGATAATTGAATTATTCTTTGAATACTTTGAGACAAGATTTCAACCAAAAATTAAAGATGAAATCAAAACATGAAATCGATATGAAAACCGTGTGTGTTGTGATACGATGATTCCTAGGGCTAATCTCAGCTTTCCTATTCCTATTTCAAGGGCGAATCAAACCTTTGTACATTATTTTTCTCAGAACCATGTTATACACAAACGTTTCGCGTGAAAGCAATTTCACAGAGATCTACTGTCTTGCTGACGAAAAAAAAAAAATAAAAGGGTCAAAAAAAGCCTTTTACTCACTTAACTTCCACAATTTCACAGCGTATCGTCCTGTTTCGCTCTGCGTCCGAATAGTCCCGCACGACGATCGTTTGTTCATAATAGTAAAACTCACGTTTCTCACCGTCACCGAGCTCGGGGAGATCGGGTATTCTTTTGAACGAGTCAGTCCCGATGAGCGATAGATCGGTGATGAACTGCTCGCTGGGGACTACCACCAGCAGTATCGGCGCCAGCCAGAAAATCGGCCGCATCTTCGAGACTCCGAGTTACGCGGGTCTTGCAAGAATTGAGCGTACCTGCGGGTGTTTCGAAAAGCCACAGAGTATAAATGAACGAGCGAGAGCGGAAATTCGAGAGAAACCGGTTCGATGGTCTCGCTTGTGTAATTGCCCGACTCTCACTGTTTGACCCTGTTGAATCGCGTTTGTTCGAAGCCTTCAGTGGAGCACCTCCGAGAGAAGTCACGAGCGCGTTATCTGTTTGATAATAATGTTAGCCGAAATAATTTTTAGCCCGCGATGCTCGATTATGTCACTCGAAGCACTGGATAGCGGCGTTGTGTTTTTTTTGATAAAGCTAATGGTTGCGATTTTTTAATTGATACGAGTTTTAATGTGTGCTAATTGTAAATTAACAATTGGGATCTTGAAATTGGATATTATGTAACTCAATATCAAGTACCTGTACAATTTTTCGTTAAACATTGTAACTGGAAGTTTCAGAGTAATAGAGAACCGTTTTTTCCAATTGAAATGAATTTTCAGAAAAGATATCGATCGATAAAATCTAAGCTAAAGTTGCATTCAAGGGCAACGAAAAAAAAAAGACTTAAATAAAAAACGATTAATAAGGTTTCCAGATTTGTGATTGATTACATAGAGAAATAAAAATGAAGAACTTTTTATACCTATTAAGAAATATAACTATATGATATCTAATAACAATCTAACTTGAAAAATACTTGTAATAAAGCTGTTCGAGTCCTGTGGTAAGTAGAGAACTTGAAAAAAACTTAAAGCCTCATGGCCACCCATGAATTGATATGTATAAAAAGTAACAAGATTTCACTTGCATTTTTAATTCATATTAGAAAATAATCAGATGAAACTGAATTAAACTGAATCCGTAAGTATTATAATACATGGAGCTGTTGAACAATACTTTTTTTTTTTTTTAATAAAAAACGACACTCATCAAGACTATTTTTTTTTTTAACGAAAATATTTTATTAACGTAAAAGTTGGGTCAGTTGAAAAATTCTATCGTAAAAAATCGTCATTTGTGATAGCGTATGTACATTTCCAATAAAAACAACGTCTCGTCGATGCAGAATTCATTGCTCCCTAATTTTTTGATTCTCTCGTGGACTTGCTCTAGCTGAATTTTTTCTGCAGGTGTCATCATGTCTGCGATCTACAACATTAAAAAAATTTTGTATTTACAATATGAATCAATTTATTTTAAGTATTGCAATGAGATTGGGCATACTTCTGCCAATTGCTCCTCGGGGGCTCCATGCTCTTTCATATTGATCGTTAATGTTTGCATGCGTAATTCTTTATCAATCATTCGTTTGTTACTGTTAACTTCGTGCCCTCTCCTCTGTATAATGTTATAAAGTGAATGATAACAATGTTCTATAGTCATTCTCACTACTTGATTAATATCTATGTGAAATAAGAAAAAAATTTTTGTTGGCCCTGTGGTGACTCCAAGTTTTTTTAATTCTTGAATCTGCAGATATTTTTCTTCCATGAGATTAAAGGTTAAAAGCTTTGCTTCTTTGGATCCTAACATAGCGACGTGTTGAATTTTTTCCTGGTCTATGTACTTATAGCTGCGTATTAACCTAGTATTGGAAATTTCTTTTTAAATTCGTTGTAACTCAAACCAATGGTAGTAGAAAGTAAAACCAAGAGATTTTTTGATTACCTAAATATTCTAGATGCTTTAGATCCAAACCTCTCCATTACGATGTGTTCTATGGTAGCCCAAGCTAACTGATAAAAAGCTTCCCTTATATTAATACTATATTGCCCTCCCCCTGAGTCTCCAACTCTCTGTATGAATTGACTCGAGTCATCTACTAAAAGAAAAATAAGATACGTTATTTATTTATAAACATATACTCCATTTAGGTATTACCTATGAGTGACATATATTGTTCAAGATGGGGTATAAGATGTGGAACATTTTTCCTTATACTTTCTCTAATGTCATTTAATGGTATTGGTATTGATGTATCAGACCATGCTGCAGTCCTGATACTCATTATGTACAACAGCTGCCTCATCAATTCTCCAGCTTTATCATCGATTCGCCTTGTTATTGCATTAACAAGAATTTGATCCCTGAAACAAAGAGAGGAAATCGATCACGTTTCTTGTTAAAAAAAAGTATATTTCATCATTGTTTGAAAAAAAGAAAATTACCTAAGATCTTCATTGAATCTATCAATATTCACCCTCCAGTATATCTTTTTGTCTCCTGCATCAGCTTCATACCCCTGTGTAAGACGAGTAATAGCCTTAATGTTGAGGTCAGGTAAACTGAAGTCAGGCTTATCGGTGGGAAGATCACTCAAAGTTTCAGAACTGAGACTGCGCAACAAATATTGATGTTGCAACAGCAATTCAAATTTTTCTTTTAAAACTGGTACTGTCGCTCGCCTTTCAGCTGTAAGTGGATCAAGCTTCATAAATCGTATCAAAATTGAATGATTTTTAATACTCACGAGGTAAATGTTCCAGTCTCTGGTAAGTTTTTACTATGATTTGTGATGCACTCTCATAACCACTTTTCAAGACTTCTTCCAGCATCATTTCTGCTTCATCCCCAATAATTAATTTAACATGATACATGTATCTAGAAAATAAAAAAAACTTCAGTCCTTCTATAGGGTGTTTACGTCGGCAACATAATATAAACGTGTACTTACTTTGGATACCTCAATATTGTTATTATTTTGTCGGTTTCCAAAGTATAAATTAAGCCTCTATCCGTTGGTTCGTACATGACAAACCCAAACTTGACAAGAACGCACATTGCTTCCTTTATCTGTAACAGTTTTAAATAATCATAATGGTTAATAAGTACCAGCACATTTGTCACTGCAAAAAACATAACATAAAACTGCACTTTCATGACTTCTTACACATTTAACAGAAAAATATTAACCTTGACAGAAGGGATTTTAACACTACTTGTGATCTGACTTAAAGTTCTAGTTCCATGCTTAAACAATTCAGCAGCGACTTCTGTGACGGTAGAACCAAAATGTTCATTCAGCAGACACTCACAAAGTTTTCTTAGAATCAACGACATGATTGTTAATATAATTTCCTACGCACTTTGTAACAGATGTAAAAGAATAAATAAATAAGAAAAAATAAACATAACGATACATCAATTTAGCGTTTGCTAACTAGCCATTTTAAACAATTATTGACTGAAACCTCGCACTTAACCTATAAATTACACTGATGATTTGTTGACATCTGAGGTATAAGGATGTCTTTGATCAATGAGTTCAAAAACTTTCCGAAAGGAAATTAAAAGTGCAAGGTGCAATCTTGGGCCAAGCTTGGTTACCAAGCTGCTCCACATTGGCCGCGGGCCTCTAGTGGATTTGTGATACGGGCTACGGTACGGCGCTGACTTGGGCACAGCTTGGGCGCTTGCCGCCACTATAGTTATAGCTATAGCTTAACTTTAAAAATTAAAAAAATTTTTTTTCCAGTTTAGACTTAATCAGCGTGATCTAGCGAGACTGAATACAAACTTTAAAAAAACCATATTTCTATTGAAGAAATTACTAGTGTAATTTACTAGGCTAGGGTAAGTAGCGGAGGGTCTATTGAAACTGCTCCGCTAGACCCTACGCTCACATTCTAAAAATTTACTAAGAAAACTTATTACAGGCTGGAGTCCGTAGCGGAGGGTCTATTGGAGGCGATCTACTAGACCCTACGCTCACTTTCTGAAAATTCACTAAGAAAACTTATTACAGGCTGGAGTCCGTAGCGGAGGGTCTATTGGAGGCGATCTACTAGACCCTACGCTCACTTTCTGAAAATTCACTAAGAAAACTTATTACAGGCTGGAGTCCGTAGCGGAGGGTCTATTGGAGGCGATCTACTAGACCCTACGCTCACTTTCTGAAAATTCACTAAGAAAATTTACTAGAGGATAGTGTCCGTAGCGAAGGGTCTATTGGAGCGGCTCCGCTAGACCCTATACGCTCACTTTCTATAAATTCACTAATCCCCGTAGCAGAAGATCTATTATAAAAGCTAGCATGCATAAAAAAGACCGACGGCCGATAAAAAATTATTTGCAGAATTCTGCTGCGATGACGTAATTTCCTGTTGTATCGACACCTAATGATTGACAAATACCGACAGTCGATATGAAGCTTGCAGGCGTGGTCTCTGTCATACCGACCGTAGATAATACCGGTGTTTGGTATTTACCGACACCCAATCGCCATTACCTCCGATATAATAGGAATCTGTAATTCATTTCTTATCGGCCGTCGGTTTTTTAATACATGCACAAATGCGTATGCATGCATTCACGTGAATTTGAAGGTCGAAATGTTTTTAAGTTCATAGTTCAAATCGGCCTCGCTAGATGGCGCTGATCGTGAACTGAAAAAAATCATAGCCGACGAAAGTTGGCCAAAAGTCATGGTTGGTTTCCCTAGTTAATTTCTAGGTAGTAAACACATATGGTCTAGCGGAGCCGCTCCAATAGACCCTCCGCTACGGGGACTAGTGAATTTTCAGAAAGTAAACGTAGGGTCTAGCAGAACCGCTCCAATAGACCCTCCGCTACGGGGACTAGTGAATTTTTAGAAAGTGAACGTAGGGTCTAGCGGAACCGATCCAATAGACCCTGTGCTACGAACACTAGCCTGTAATAAGTTTTCTTAGTGAATTTTTAGAATGTGAGTGTAGGGTCTAGTAGATCGGCTCCAATAGACCTTTTGCTACAGGCTCTAGTGTTACGTAGATTCTTACCGATACTATCAGTTACGTTACACGAGCCTAGTAAAATGTCACTATAGTAATTTCATCAAAAGAAATATGGTGTTTTTTAAGTTTGTAATCAACCTCGCTAGATGGTGCTGATTATAAACTGGAAAAAAATTAATACAATAAAACATAACCGACGATCAGATAAAAGTTGGCCGAAAGTTGTTTTAATAACATTTTAACGACATGGTATATATGTCACCTCGTGGTATCATTATCATCAGAGCTTCCCACAGTACCAAGTTTTTATAAAGCGGCAAAAGTTAAACTGTCAAGAATGATAATAAAAATACAACAAATGATACGTAAACATCAATACATCTAACTGACAACATATTGTACTTAAAATGGATATTCAAATTGCGAGTAGAGATACCTAAATATGTGCTGCAGCCTGCACTTTAATAAAAAATAGAAATAGGCACAAGTACACGACCTGAGTGCTCGATGTTCTTTCTTTCGTAGGGTCGCGGTTTTTTTTCTATATAATATAATTATGTCGTCCGATCGTACGTCGAATCGTTGGTACTTATATATCAATTTAGATGTATACCTTCGCGACTTCTGTACATAAATACCGTTGCCTTGCGCGGCTGCGCGCGGCGCGCCTAAGAGAAAGAAAAGAGACGTCAGAGAAAAAAAATGTAAGTAAGTAAATGAGGAAAAGAACCAGAGGCACTCGTCACATCAAAGAAGGATGTAATGTAAAGTATGTAAGGGAGCGAAAAATACATATATATATATATAGGTATGTGTGTAACAAGCATAAAAGAGCAGAACAGAATCAAAGAGAGAGAAAACTTGACACTCCGAGATAGAGTCTGATGGTTAGGTGCGCGCGCAGGCTCGATCGCCATTTTACGCGTTGTTTGGCTCTGGCTCTGGCTGCCTCCGAGGAGAGAGAGGATCAGAGGAGTAGCAGCAGCAGCAGCAGCACCCACCACAAAAACACACTGCTGCAGCCGAGAGAAAAGATGAAGCAGAGTAGGTAGTCCTCTCTCTCGCTTACTGTGTATGTATACATGTCTCTTCCTCCTGCGAGCTTTTGGAGCTGACCCGCGTCCTAGTCGTCCTCAGGAACAAAAACAAGTCCCAGTGCAATATTCATACATTACACATGTGTAAGTGGAAAAAAAACATACATGAGCGAAAGAAGAGTCGAGAGTCGAGCAGTGCAGTAGAAAAGTGTTAAAGTGGAAAGGAAATCTAAACGGTAAACCATCCAAAAGTATATAATTATCAAGGAAGAGAAGGAGGATCGCGCGCGAGTCCTCCCCCCTCCGTGTGTGCGCGTATACGTATGTGAGTGTGTGTCCGCACCCTAAGTGATAATTAACATACACGACGCTCGCTACAGTGAACCACAGGGGACAGAAGAAAAAAAAAACGGATCTCCGTCAGGATGCAGCAGCATCCGTGGCCCTTACGTGACAGCCGAGCCTTACTCTCGTTGTAGGCTCTCTCTGTCTGTCTATTCATTTCGGACAGCAGTGGCAGCAAGCTGGCCTTCTAGCGCGTTATCCAGCCTGTCAAGGTGGTCGCGATAGATTATAAGGACGCAGAGCTGGCGCTCTTGTTGCCAAAAGAGCTGCTCTCTCTCGCACGTCCGATGATAATAATAGTTAAAAAATAGGTGAAGTGGTGCGCGAGTGCGCGGGGAGGCAGCGAGTCCGTGTGTAATATAATCTTTCTCAATATTCTCGTCGTCGTCGTCATCGTTGTGTATATAAATATATAATAATAATATACCTCTCCTTCTGATGTATTAAATTTTGTGTGTGCAGACAGTGCGTTTGTGTGCGTGTAAGAAGAAAGAGGAGTTTTGGAGCAGAGAGTATATACATCACAACCAGCGGAGGACGTCTTGGTCGTACAAAATACGCGTACGTAAATTGTTGTGGAGGAGAAAAAGAGCAGTGAGTTGCTGGAGGAGGAGAATAAGGAGAAAAAGAGGAGTAGCACATCATAATACACAGATATTCGAAAGAGCAGGAGCCTGCCCGGAGGAGGGTAGGCTCTCTCCTGGGATTCAACCATGAGTTCGCGCAACATCCCCGCGGACAAGGTAAAAGCAAATCATACCTATCGTTCAATCTAACGTATAAAAATATATCCATTATCCTTGTATTTATTGTATATCATTTCGTCCATAATGTTCATTTAGGTATTATATTGTATGTTGATGTGCAGTCTGTAAATGTTTGTTCATATCCACGTATTGTTATACGGGTGTATAATGTACTATACACCTATCTCCGTCACTGCAGCTGCTGCAGCAAAGAGCAGTAGGTACAGCCATAGTACAGCAGCAGCGGGCCGATCTTTCTTGACCCAGTTTCGGATCTGGCTAGCTTATAGCTGCCGCTGGTGTTGGCATCGGTTGCAACTGCATTTCCCAAACATACCTACCTAGCAGCAGTATAGTTTCATTCCATCTCTCGCGACTCGCGACTGCCCTCGACTCCCTCCTCCACCACCTCCTGATTCCTTTCCTCTCTCCGCGTCGTCGCGCTCCCTCGCCCACCTACCCTTTTTGTCGGTCTCGCTTCTTTCTCTCTTTCTTTACCTATGTCCCTATGTGACTGTATGCATCTATACACATAATATATGTATATACCTACGTATGCGCCTAGGTATATATATGTATAAACGTGCGCAAATTCACCCTCTCTTCCCCTCTTGAACCCCCAAGTGCAACGCGAAATCGATGAAAATATGCTACTGTGCTACTGCTTCTTCACGCTGTGAGAGAGAGAGAGAGAAAGAGTTCTTCAAGTTTTCCTCTTCCTTTGACGTCATTTTTTTTTTCATTTTTTTTCTAATACAGAATAACGAGCTGCTAAAAACTGCTGTTGCCGTACACTTGTAATATTGTTGTTGTTGTTATTGTGTTTGTTCCAAAATTAACGATCCTCATCGCCATTGGTATTTAAATTTTTCCGGACAATACAATAAAAAGGTGCAAAAACAACGCTGCAACGTCCATTTCGGCGATTATTATCAGCCCACCAGTGTTTACCGCTGATTCGATCTCTTTTTTTTTTTTTTAGTTAAGTTAAAAAAAAACGAACAACAGCGTCTCAATATTTTTTAAATGTTAAAACGTAAAATCTTCGTAAAATCTATCAACGCGAGATTGCGTGAGCATTCGTTGAAACGCGCCGAAGCTCCCATTTGACATTTCCACCGCCACTACGCGATGTCAACAGCAGTTGCTGTATAAAGAGCCTTTTGCAAAAGCATTTTCGCCTTGTCTCCTCGTCATCATCGATATGCGCATCTGCAATCGACACGTGTAGGTATATATATATATATATATATATATATATATATATATATATATACTAAAATATGTGGGTGCTCCGAAAGAGCTGCTGCCGCTGTGTCAAAATATACTCACCTATACTCAGCAAATTGTTTGAAAATACAAAATCGCATCTCTTTTTAAGAGCATGTACAATACTATTGAACGAGTTATTGACTTGCAAGTATAAGGTATACCGCATGCAATGACGCAAACAGCGACTTTTCATATACCAATATGTATATCAACAATTTCAAGTACCAGGTGTATATATAGGTATACCTTGTACCTGTGTCATGCCCAAGAGTTACGATGTAAGGAATATATATATATATACTTAATAGCACGAGATGGAATACTGCAAAAAGAGTATAATGTAAGGCAAAGGTTACACAGACACACGCTCGTGTCACGTTGCGAGGTTGCGATCGTTTTTATTTTATTTTATTTTTTTGTAAGTTTTTTCTTTTTACTGCATGTGTATATTGGTATCTCGTGCAACAGACACACGCAGAAGTCGATCGTATAATGTTATGATACGCAAACCTTTACTTAAAGCTCGCCCGTGGTGGCAAACTGGTTTTGACGTTTCCGCGTTCGTCTCTCTTTATGACGCGAGTATTTTATAATTATGCGCCGCTGCATAAATACGCGGCATAGAGATGGCATGTTTGCACACGGGAGCCGTCTTTTACATCATATATAATATACTTATCTGCATGTTCCGTAGCGTGAACATTTTTTTCTCCCTCACCTCTTTTAAAAACTATCAGATTTCCGAAATAAAAAAGGTATACCTACGTGTATTGTATGTGTATATATTATATGTATGAACATTCAAGTTAATGTGGGGTGTATATATTGCATTTATAGGTGTATCGATTACCGAGTCGAGCCACACAATACGTATATGCATGTATACACAACCATTTGGTGAACGAGCGATTATTTGGGTCATCAGCTGTTTCGCGCTTCGTTCGCGAACCGCGAAACATGTCCCTATTTTAACCGAAGTGAGAATTTGACCGTTCGCTTGATCCCCCCAATAAGTATAAAGGTTTTTACAGTCAGGGTTGTACAGCTCGAGTTATGAAAATTTTCCTCGCATGTGAGATTTCATTTTTTGTTCATGGCATGATATAAATGGACACCTTGCACAACTTTGTAAGTACGCCTTAACATATTGTAAAGTAAAAGTATTTATTAAGACACACCGTGTGTTGTATCGAGCAAAGATTAAGGTCTGCTGCACTCGCGCAAAACAAATATACTGTACAAAATTTTTTTTTTTTTTTTTTTTTTTTTTATTAGGTTCTGATCTCAGTGAGGTATAAACAACTGTATATAGTTATATAGGCATAGGTACAGGACAAACGTGCATTTAATTATATATTCATCGCAAAACTTCAATGGTTTAATTTTTATAACCACTTCTGCTGTTCTGCTGCTACGCCCCACAATGAAATACGTACTTTTTTTTAAAAGAGTCAAGCGTGTGTGTGGGTTTTTATCGAATGCATTTTATTAGTCTCATGTCTCTCACTCTGTCTCTCTTATCAGACTTTTCGTGCAAACTTTTGCATTTATATTGATACACGTGGCGACGACGCGTAGTTGTATAAACATCATCGCTGCTGTTTTTTCTTTTCCCTCGCCATATCTTTTATTTATACCGTTCATTAACAACGACACTATACACCACAAGGGTCTCAGTAATACACAATTGTTTTTTTTTCTTCTTTTTAACACGTTCAAGTGCAGTGTATTTTTGAAATTCCATAGATACAAGGTCAATAATACTTACTTCTACTCTTCCAAGCCTACACCTACGCATATACGCATGGTCTGTTTATTTTTGCTTGGATTGGCGAAAACAAGTAAGTAGAGCTCGGTGGATTCGTTGTGTGGGAGGCAGCAAAAAATTGCCATTGGGTATTTTGTATTGAAAATTGAAAAAAAAAAAAAAAAAAAAAAAAATGTAGTGGCCGATGTGATACAGAGAAACCGATCCGACACCTACATCACCACATCCAGCAATCCATGCAAGGATGTGGCTGGCTCTGCTTCGAGGAGTCCATCCGTAAGGCTATACCTACCATCCTTGTACGGCTTAGCCCACGTGCTACGCTGCACCGGACACTCGGCTCTCGAATTTCAATTTCTGGCTAGACAAAAGCAACAGTGTAAGAGTAACGCGGCAGCCAGCATCTTTTCCATACTGTGTATGGGCTTTAGTGCTATAACTTACATGCTACACCCATTCCCGTATATGTACTCGAGAAACAAGAGAGGAAGAGGAAGAGAACCCGCGCGCGCGCGCGTGTGTCGTCGTTCGCCACCTGTTCGAGCTTTTTTCGCCCTCTGTCTCGGCATTTTTTTTTTTTTTTTTTCTTCCGCGCTCTTATTATAATGCCTGCATGGGTACTCTACTCCGAGAGCACGCACTGACGCACTTGCACTAAGGTACTGCTCCGACGCTTTTCCTTTTTCTTTCTCCTCAAGCACAAAGGGGAAGACGGAGTGTTTTTCTGCTTGATGTTTTTTTTTTCTTTTTTTTTTCCATGCCAATGTACTTGTAGGTGGAAATTTATGATTCGAGAGGTTTTCATTAAAAATCATTCATTGATTACAGAAAAAAAAAAAATTTTGTCTGACACAGTGTGTATTTATTCTGCAATAAATGTGGTGGGAGTATATAATATATAGTGGTATATATAATGATTGTCTCAGTATGTTTATTAAGACTTTAATCATTGTTTGTGTCCGCATCAACAGGATTAGCAGTGACACACACACGAAAGCTGTAAATCAATAATAAACAAAGTATGCGGGTATATAAAGAAAAAGTTATTGTTTCCTCCTTTGGGTGGTGATAAATCCGTACTCTGTGTGTGTAGACACAATATTTTTCTTCTCTTATCAGACAAGAGTCCATTAGCGAGTGCTTATTATTATTATGCATCGATATACATACACATGTGTTCCTTGTGTTCATTGACAGATATATTCTCAAATGACTGTACGCATGCATATAAATATACAAGTGAGGGTACTGTACGTAATATGCCCTCTGCTTTGATAAATTATTCACTTGAGCACACAAAAACCAGCCCGTGAATAATTCATACAAGCTGTGTTTTATTTTTTCACAACAAAAACAACAACAATCACTTTGGGAGTCTAAAAAAAAGTACATTTGTATTTTTCACGAGTATTTTTATCTTAATTCCAAGCGAATCGAAATCAAAGAGAGAATTAGACACAGTCGGATAAATGGTGGGCTGGCAAGGTCCCTCGCGGAGAGCGCCATTGCGGCTCAATTGACGCGGCGCTAATTGCTGAAATCGGGATCGGCCGGTGCGAAGGTCGTCACCACAGCTGCACGTTAGCTCTTGCTGATGGGAGAGCGGATGATGACGAAGCGGTGTAGGAAGTTGTATATACCCACTTATTTACTTACTTGTTTATACATTTTTTTACTCTACTCTGGTGATGACGATCATGCGTGTACTTTATGGCTGTAATGTATACACTGTGCTCCGCGACGTCTTTGCCTTGAAATTGTACATTGCACACGCATAAATTGATAAAAAGGGGAAACGTGACGAAGGTGGTACACGCGCGCGCGTGCACAACTATACGTAGGTATATGTAGAAACCGGTAGAAACCGAGAAAAAAAACCGAGATCGAATGTCGCGCGCGCGTGTGTGTATAGTATAATTATAATACCAATACTCAGCCTATATATTATATACTTTATACTAACATAGTGTGCCTGTCTGTCGAGATTTAAATGCCACTTCGGACAAAAATTTTCATTGATTAAAATGAGATTTTTTTCTGGGTGGGTGTTGAGCTTCTTTAAAAATCCATCGTTTCACCCAATTTTACCACTCTTCGAGTAGTTACTTACACTAAAAAAAAAAAAAAAAAAAAAAAAAAAGTTTATTATAATACGGCTGCTCTTGTATAAGGTTATTGGTGACCCGAGCAAAGTATACCTGCTAAGTTAGGGTTAGCCCGATAGCCAAGCAGATTCTGACACCAGGTACTTATTTGGATCACCGAGCTTCAGTAACCGTACTACAAAGCTGTCTTTGCTGAATTTTTTTTTTTTTTAGTGTGGTGTCAAAATAGCTGTGTCTTAACATTTGGGAAATGAAGAATATATACATGTAAATAAAAGTCGTATGTGTGTCTGTGGAAAAACCTTGGAGGAAAAAAAAAACAACAACTCTCGTTTCCGTGTGTGACGTAGTAATCGCTATAGATGCAATATATAGTAGCTGAACAGCATCTCACGGTCGCGGTCTCTATCGTTATTTGTTATTATGTAGATTGTTGTTATCGTTGGGTTCGTCGCGTGAGCGGTGCTATTTTATTAAAAATCCCTGTAATTTTTTTTAATGAATTTAATGACATTAAAAATTTTTAATTTAGTCGAGGTCAAAATCTATTGTCGGTGGTTCGTTATTGGCATTGTGCGTTTTACAATAAATATAATTTAGCTGTGTCATTAAATAGTGGAAATACAAGTTTTATTAGGCATACAAAGTAAAATTATAAAGAACGAATATATTCACGGACAATTCAAAGAATAAGATAATTTATTACATAATTTTAACTTCAGTACAAAATTGAGAATTCGAGTGCGTCAATTGTAATACATATACGAGAATCGCTCCTCCTTACTTGTGGAAATAAAGAAGAAGAAAAAAGCAAAAAGTAGTGGGTATGCGATTGCCGAAAGAGTTAAAAAGGTCGCGCGGAGACAAATCGTTTGGACTCGCTCCAAAGCATCCACGGCACGTGTGTGCATAGCACAGAAAAACGAGAGAAAAAAAAAAGGTTTTAGAAAATAAGGCAAAGTTATTTTTATTTCCACTCTTCCTTTTTTCATTGTCTTCTGTAGCCCATTGCATCGACATCTTTTTCTAGTCAAAGTTTTTCCTCGGCAAATTAATGTTTACCCATGTTTGGGCGAATAGGACGAGAAAAAAAATATCCCTTTTCTACATTGAGGTTTTTTAAAGATCTCTTTCATACAATTGTTATCGTCATTATATTTATCATTATCATTATTATATTGTTGTTGTTGTGGTTTGTGTACTATTAATCGATAAGGGGAAAAAATTTATATGAGAAAAGTAATTAAGAGACATGAAAGTAAAGATAAATAATCTAAGATTACCTCGATCTGACAAGTAATCCAAGTAAAAAGCGTTTTTTTTTTTTTAGATATAATATACTACTAATCTGACATGAAAATGAAAAAAATTGGTGGAATTTATCGGTATCAAGTACCTATTAGGTTTGTAAACCAAAAAAGGAAAATGTTTAGCGTACATCGCACAATTATTATTTTCTGTATGTTGCACATGAGAAATGTACATCGACGTGTTTTACTCTATTCCAGCATCTTACATTACCATGTAAAATCTAAAAATTCATCACACACATACATGTAAAAAACATCATGACTTTTAGTATGAAAATGAAGGGAAAAAAATATATATACACTGTCATGGTAAACGTTGCCTCTCTCAGAGACGTGCTGTTGAATGCATCTCAAAATAAATCTGATGCAAATCATTGGCGCAAAAATTATCGTTTGTTATCTGTATGTAGCTAATATTTGGCCATGCATTTTTATTAGCAAAGATGGCAACGTTATATAACTAAAACAACAACGTTTTTACGGCTGTTGATGGATAAAGAATATACACATTAAATCTCTAGAAGTATACCAAAAATCAATAATAAAAATCGTCTCTCTATGTGTGTACAATTATTGTACACGAGTTACGCAGGGCCAGTTTTTATTGTTTCCTTACACACATATAACGTTATTTCCTACAAAGAATACCTTTTTATTTTTTTCTTTCTGCTTTGTTAGTGCGTCTATACAAACCTACGAACGCCAAAAGGAATTGAATAATCATGTAAATAATAAAAGTATCGTCATCATTCTAAACATGAATTATTAACATCACCACCTCACGATGCATAAGCAGCGTTACGGTATTGTACAGTCGCCTGCACCAACGTTAAAAAAAAAAAAAAAAAAAAAAAAATCCTCACGTCTTTGCATTATTTTACACATATTACATTCAATATTTATAAAGAGAATTATTATGATTTCTATTACTCGAATCAAATTATTTCGATTTCCCATCGTCATTGTTATGTTCTTTTGTTACATCGCAAATACCTTCGCACCACTAAACTCCCGCTTGAAGTCATAGAACTTCATATCCAAACCAATGAGTGGCTCTCCTCTCTCCTTCCAGCTGTCAGTAGCCGCAGACAGTGAACACTGACACCCAAAGTTATAAGTACCCCAGAAAATTAAGTATACACGTATGTCGTCTCAATAGTCGCAGATGGTGAGGGTTCGCGTAGGAGGAGCAGCAGATGGATACAAGTGTGTGCGTTGATTCACGCGATGAGTCAGTGACCTCGTATGCATGTACGTATACGCATCGTGTATATACACATGTACATGCGTGCCGTGCGTAATGTATATGCACAGTGGCTCGGGTATGAGCAAAACCAGTGTGTATATATACGTTCATCATTGCTTCGTCACGTCGTCACCGACACTTGCAAGGTTTGCAAGAGAGACGACAAGTAGTATATCGAGTATAATAAGCAGAGGGTATCCGATGCAGCGGCCAAAAAATCTCGGGGGAAGAGGAGGGCTATACTATTTCGAGACCACCACCTCGCAAACGGCTCCCACGCGCGGATGTTTGCACATCGCGCATTTTGCATTTTCGTCGCACCCATCACCCACAATATTATATATATACATCAGCATAATGCGTACCCGACATGTGGATACCCATCAGTGTATTGTGTGCTCGTTCCAACTCGTTAAGTTTTTTTTTATATTATTTCTCCTCGGCTCTTTGGCTCCAATCGACGCACGATATCGAGGAGAGAAAAAAAAGAAGATGCTGCATCAGGTGCAAAACGAAAGGTGTGTGTAAACCATGCTTGTTTCTCTCACGCGCGAGCCAAAGGGGGCTGCGCTCTCTCGCTTGCGCGTGTGTAATTTGCACGTTTCGCCGGCTGATGGGCCAGATGAACCCCATGCACTTGACGAATCTTCTCACGCGCGTTAACAGCCTCCCGGTGATGGTGACGGCCGCTCCGAGAAAACCGGGGTTTTTCGCTTCTCTCCTCCTCGTCGTTATTATATAAACGAGATGCTGCAAAATGGTAACTGGCCGTATATATACATACACATATATATTATGGTGTTCTTTTGTGCTGTTGCCATTGTTAAGGATAGAGAGGATGATTTTTGTTTTTCTGTGATGAACTTTACGTGTAGACGACAAGGCTGTAGTCGCCGCTTGCTTTTAACACACGCTCTTCTAACCCTATGTTCGTTCGTCACCGTCGACGTAACTTTACTATGGGAAAGTACATGTTTTCCTTTCTTCGAGAGAATTTTTAATACAATCGAAGATAATTGATCGGTAAAATCAACCATTCGCACAACCGAGCCTATAAGAATCCTCATTCATTCATCTATTGTGTGTGTGTGTGTGTATACAGAACTCTATATCCACTAACTGCATATGCAATGATGATAATGACATTTGAATTCCCGTATCGTATAGTGATACAGGTATTCAGAATCGATATCGACACACACATATATACCATACCATCACGTACTACTATTGATCGGCACTTTGTGGTAAGTGTTAGCAATAAATATCGCGAACAAGTGGAGGAATTTATTCGGATATTGTAATATATTTTTCGAGATATTTTTATAGACCTCTACAGGTATAAATATATTTTGCATGCACATTGTCAACGAACGAGCATCAAGGACGGAAGAGAGCAAAAGTATATCTTACGATATAGTCTATAACAGGGGGCCTCGAAGAAGGCGCTATTATAGAGGAAATGTATTTTCGTGCGACGCATGCCAGATAATTACAGTACATGTAAGTATATATTACACATATATGTGCAACATTAGTATGTAGCCAGTGTCAAACTTTACACAGCTATATATATGGCCCCTCGTATATGACCTGACGTTGCACATTGTTTTCGTGTTGGATCGGGTGCCAAATATTCTGAGACGTCTAAATCACTGCACGTCAAATTGGGATGCGTATAGATTTGGGTTTTTGCCACTTGTAGAATTTCATACGAAATAATCGGTGTTACATATTACACGTCCGATATCGTCGACGAACAATCCTATACATACGTGTGATTTTACGTACCGAGTTACGTACCTACATATATATATTGGAAGCTTGTACTAAATGCACGGTAATTGCATTAGCTAAAGCTGGCTTTGAGCAAACAAAAAGGCTCAATTAATTAAACCCACCCGATTCTCCATAATCGAGTTTTTCTCGGAAGGGGAAAAATAAATAAATTGCCAATTGCCTCCTCTCGTAACGGGTCGAGTTACCCTCGTTGCGCTGAGAAAGGAAAACCAGCCCGGGTGCGTAAGTATATATATATATATGGTTGGCCGAGTCCAGCCGCTCTCTCCGCGACTCCGGGTTAACGAGGATATTGGGTGCGCGCGGTGCAGCGGGGGCCAAGAGTCGCTCGGTCAATCTTTCGCCGTCGACGATACAACATCTGTACTTGCTGCACGTATGGCCTGAAACTCTCGAAACTATTCCGAAAGGCTACTTTTATATATATATACTCCCGGATGATCGATCACACGCAAGTGTATATATATATGTGAGAGTTTTTTATATATATATTGGGTGTATTTCGCAAGTGGTGGTGGAGTGGGTCGCGCGAGCACACTTTCTCCTTCGTCGTCGACTAAGTATATAGACGACGATGTGCTCAGCGCGTTACAGCCGCCGCGCACGCTTGTTTTATTCGGTCGACCGGCTGTGTACTTGACTTTTTTTTTTTTTTTTTTTTTCTATCTGTACAAGTCGTTCGTGCTTTATTTATTTATTTTTTTTTTATTTGTAACTTGCGTCTGTGCGTGTACCAGCGGGCCAGCGCCCTCGGAGACGCACGTGCTCTGAATTCGAAATCGTGAGAGGGGGGGGGGGTGAAAAAAAAATAGCTCGAACCAAAAAGCGTACCTGCGATCGGTGGTTTTTCGATCGTGAAAACGCTTGAATCGAAGTACAATCTTGAAAAGCTTTCCTCCTCCCGCTTTACTCTTGGCTTTATGTATACGAGCGAAAGTCGTTTTTTTTTATAACCTGTTTTCAATTTACGTCCGCGGGTAAAAGAAAATATCAATCAACAGCCGCGAGCTAGCGATAGTGTGTCGGGGAAAAAACGACGCGCGCAAAATCGGCGTCCAAATTTATTCACCGAAAACCCAAATTTATTGTGATTCACGTATACATTTGACATTCCACGCGTTGCTTTTACGCTCTTACACGAGATCACATTTTTTTCTCTCGCTGTCTCTCTTTAATTTCGTCACTTGGGATCTGCATCCGTTACTTCTTACCATCCGCGACTTGTAAGAAAATTTATGTATAGAGGTTCCTTTTTTTTTTTTTTCCTTTGTATTCATCGAAATTGCGAGATATGCATTTCTGAACACTGGCTCTTTGTTTTTTGTGCTGTTATAAGTACTCCAGGAGAGGTTTCCCCGAGAGTAGAGGGAAGCTGTAAAAGAGGCAAATAAAAAAAAAAAATAATAATAATTTTAAACGCTCGTTGGGACTTCCGGCCGTGGCACGAAAAATCCGAGCGTAAAAGTGAGAGAGGAAGATGAACGGTATATAGGTGTAGGGAGGCATTGTATACACAGACACAAAAATGATGCACAAAAAAAGAGAAGGATAAATAAAATAATCAATTGGGAAGCTATATGGGCTTTACCATTCCTCACGACGACTGTATACTATATCCGTCGATATCCGTTGAACAGCCGAGCTCGTTGTTCGTGGATACCAGCCCGGATGCTTTGTTCTTCTTTCTTCCTTCGCCTGTTTGCGAAATTGTATATTCTTACGGGCTTGTCTTGGGTTTTTTTTGCTGACGAGTCCGATTCCGTCTCAGACGAGAGTCTGTTTTTTTTTGTACGAATTCCGATAACTCTCCAAAAAAGCACTGGAGAAAATCATTTGATACTTTTGCTTTTTGTTACGCATCATACGGAAAATGTGCTGTTTTTCATTTTTTATGATAATCTATGAAACAACTATGGAACTGTAATTTCATTCAATGGTCCTCAAAAAGATACGAGAAACACAAGTTCAAGTTTATAGTTACTCGGGTTTTTTTTTTTTTTTTTTTTTTTTTTTTTTTTTTTTTTTTTTTTCATGAGAACATTTTTTTACAACTATTACCATTAATTTGCTATTTTTCAGTTTCTCAATTTTTTCTTCACTGGAGTTGCATTATTAGAACTGACAATTAATGAAAACTCCAGTTTTTTATCCCCCGTTATTATTTACATTCGTAATTAATAATTTTTCAAATATTTAGTAAAAAAATCAAAACACGCATTGTTGACACGAGTAACCTATCCGTAGCATATACTGATATTAAAAAAAAAATATACATCATAATCGTGACTCAGTACCTATACGTTATACTTCGCAAAGCGCGTGCATTGAATTAAAAAGTGTGTCTTTAACTTTGTTTTTATTACTTTCTTATCTCTATTTTGCGAGCCCAAACAATAACGTCACGTTTGTGTACCTCCTGAGTTTTTGATGTATGTATACATAAAAATCAACGTCCTGTTAATTATTATTGTTATTATAATGAATATCATCGATTGAAAAAGTATTCAAAGTTTTCCACAATTTTAGCTACACGATTGCTTCTGTGAACATACCCGTTTTGCAGAGCACAAAAATTTTCTCATTTTACGAATGAATATTCATTATCATTCACCCTGTTACTTGCGCAACAAGATACTCGTTCATCGTAGAATATTTTTTCGTCGCGATTTGTTTGAAAAAAAGAAGAAGAAAAAAGGCAAACTCAGCGCACATTCAGGTGTGTATATTATTACACTCCAGTAGCTCTCTTGTGTGTATATTCACCGGAAATCAGAGAGCAGCAATTTCATCAGAAGTTTTCTGCCCGGAGACCAAAAATATTAGCCTCTTCCGACATTACCGAGCAGTAGCTCGGATGGGTTATTAAATCAGCAAAGTTGACGGTTTTTGCGAGTATAAGATAATAAAACATTGGTGCAGCATACGCACGCTTTATTTTTCTTATTTCTTCCCTTGTTATACTTACAATACTTTTTGGAAACTTCTTTCGGAGTCTCGCTTTTTCTATTTGTCGTCGATCAATGATTCACACAAAAAAAATTTTTCATTTTTAAAAATAAGCTGTTTCATTAGAGCCATACGACCAATACCTTATATTTGAAAGAGATCAATGACGATAATGCGTTGTAATGTTGAAGATACACGTATTGCATGAATAAAAAGTGGTTAAAATTATATGAAATTAATGCTAATAACAACTGAAAGGAAAAATATTGATCGCTGTATTAAAATAAAAGCAGCACAGCCCCCACAGTGGTATATTATTGTCTACAGTAATATACTCGGTAATATATATTATGTTGTATTATACTACAAAAGTAATTTCCACCGTACCCCTAAATTTTATTTAAAAAGACTAAAAGTGATGATCTAACGAATATTTTCCAATTTTTACGAGCTTACACTCGGTGATACAGTTAATTTAGTGATGAAATGCGCAAAAAATGTATATTTCATTAATAGAATCATCGTCATCGCTCACGACGCGCGATAGAAATTAAAACTTGGCTTGTGTATAACGTCGTCGATAATTTAGTTACACAACCGCGCTTTCTTATTTTCTCCTGCGTGACATCAAACTTTTAAAATTCTTGATCGAAAATCTGTACAGCTGCAGAGAGTTGGCAAGCTAGATAAAAAAATAATATGTCGACATCGTTAAGGATTCCCTTGACAATTTTTTATTGAATCCTAAAAACCTTTAATTCAATCGTGAAGAACCACCTCAACTTCTGGAAGCGACCTTGCGGATAGTGTGCGTGAGGTAACAGTGGTACATGAAAATGCTGTCAAGGTCGCGAAGAGTCGATACCTGTCCGTAACTGTTGCTGTCAGCCACTGAATCACGACAATATTAATTCGTCGTTTTTTTTCAATGCAAAAGTATAGATTATTGCATTGAAAAAATAAAAATATACGTGTTACAAGGTATACATCCACATATGGGTTTTTTCTCTCTTGTTTTGTAAATATATATATGATGTTATTTTATTGTAATAAATAATATTGAAACAAATACATTGTACGTATAAAAATGAACTCTATAGAGCTAGCTTTTGTTGAAAAATTTAATGCTGTGTATAGAATGACCCGCGAACTATAATACAAGCAAGAACAGGCAAAACATTTTGTGTATATTTAGTTCACGTTATACATATAAACCGACACCGACTCGATTTCCCGCCGTAAAATACGAGTACACCTGAAACCTCAAAAAACGCGACGCCGCAAAAGCCACCGGTCCAGGGCTACATATAGATGCATATATATATATACCACATCTTCTCATATCGGACCAAATATTCTCCCATCCAAAGCCCGACAGCAGCGGCGGCGCGGCTGTGGCAACAAAAAGTCCCTCCTGATCCTTTAAACGCTACACATAGCACCGCCCGTCAAGCCCTGCATGCGGATAACAGAGACTGGCAGCCCCGAGAGCCTCCTGTGCATACCTATACGTATACCTATATACCTCCACGGCAACCTTGCCTCGATCCATAAATCGCTAACGAAAACAAGCCCTCCTCTCTCACCCCATCATCATCATAGTCACGGCTTAAGTTTCCCTACGATCTCCCCCCCTCGCAGTGTCCAATATTCCATTATAACGCCCTCCGCGATCGAATATACCCTTGTCGTGGTATAGTGGAGCGAGCGAGGAGACGCCCTGTATAGTGCCCGTGAAGTTGTGTGCTCTCTCTCTCTCGCAAGCGGGTCGTGGCGGAGGAGGAGGAGGAGGCTTCGCTCTAATGACCATCCGCGACTGCGGTTGCTTATATATATATCCTTACCGGTAGCGCATGGGGTTACATTTATTTATTCTGTAGCTGCTAGAAAGTGGAACGGTTTTGCAATTCGCGGCCATAGAGGAGGGCGGGGGGGGGAGTGGAAACGATGTACACACAGTACACCCACAGGTGCACTGGTATATATAGCTACCCCAAAGCGCTTTTGTTGTTTTTTTTTCACTTGATGTACTTATATACACAGTTTTCTAGGCGATGATGATCTGACTTATACTTACATTGTATAAACATGCAGTTGCACAAACATGTGTTACTATTAAATTAGGTTACACATAGGTAACCAATGAACCTTGCGTCATACATAATTATAATTATTATTATTATTATTATTATTATTGTTATTATTATTATTATATGTACTGTCCATGTCGCACTTTTTTTTTCTATTGCATCGGTGTGATTTCGTTGTAAAGAGGAATCATTTGATTTCCAAGACTTGAAAGCTGTTATACATATATTTATGTCTGTTACACCTCGTTATAAGATAGATGAGCTCGTAACGTATAGGTACCGTATAAGACACGTTACCGAGAGTTTCTCACTCGGGGGGGGGAGGGGGGCAAGACGTTGTGTTGTATAGATGACACACGCACGCACACGTGCCCAAATCCACCCTCGCTTTCTCTCTCTCGTTACCCTCTAATATCGTATCGATCGATCGTTTGTTGGCGAACGTATATTATATACATCTATCGAGCGGATGGACGTCGCGTTAGCACGTGCTTATAATGTGTGGGGTAGTGGTACCTTCTTTGATTCTCCTGCCTTATCGCGAGGGCCCAGCCGATCATCTATTCCCTGTGCATCTATGTAACTATGTTACTCTCTGCTGTTGTTTGATTAAGATATTCAGGCGTGTCTCTACATTACGTATGATATGTTCACACATACACACACACTAGTCTCTTTGACTCTTTGACCATCAGGGAAGTTTTATATATATATACTGTAACACGCCAAACGCATTGCTCCCATATTATGTATATGGTATAAATGAAATCTGCGGGGGAGGTGTGGTGCACTCGAATTTAAATTTTAAAAAAGCCGAAAGTATGCAGTTGGCTCGCCTTACCAATTAATTCATGGAAACGCCGCATCTCCTCCCCCCCCTCCGCCCACTACTGTCTCTCTTTTTTTTCTTCACTTTCCTTTTATTCTATATTATATATCGGCGCTCCTCGCCTTTAATCCATCCGTTCTCCAGCCAAGCGCGTCGAAACCGTGGAAATGGCGAAAAATAGCCCTCCTCCTCCTCCTCTCTACTGTCTCGCTGCTGTCAGTTGATGAACGGAAAAAAAAGAAAGCTAGGGTGGGGAAAGGGGAAAAAAAAACCCATTCGAAAAACTTTCGATGGCGTTGAGGAAAACAAAAAAAAAGAGAGGGGAAAAGTTGCTCGACCGAGGACGAATTTATGGTTGTGCAGTAGCTGCAGCGCAAGTGCCGTGAAGTAATACACCCCCTGCACGGGGCTTAAAAGAGAGATAGTACCTGGGGTAGGGTGTGCGTGAAAAGAGGAAATCAATTATTCCCGCTCCGATGTGTACCGCAGCACGAGCAGCAGCAGCTCGCTTGCACGTTATTGCTCTCGTGTGACACTTTTTCCTTACTTTTCTGTTGCTGCTGCCCGTGCTCAGTCACTCGGATCAAAAATAAAATGGTTGCCGTGAAAGCTCCTCTTTAATTATCTCGTTTTTTTTTTTTTGTTTAAGCTATACTTGTTTTTGTTACGTATATAACACTATGTATTATGCATGTGGGTTTAGTAAAATATACTCGAGAGGTAGCGAAAAAATATTGAAGAAGAAAAATAAATTGTCTCAGTGATACAATGTACTATATACGAATGACACATACGTATACGTGAATGCCGTCAAGCTTGTCAAATTTTCCATCGCAACGTGCAAAGATTGTAAATAAGGAGCGTAGTAAGCTCATCTTCCTTCGATAACTCCTTCCACGTCATCTGAGCCATTTTTGACTTTTTCTACTAACAAAATTGGCGCTGATGTTTGAATTTTTAACTATGCTAGCGTAGCCACATTATATAGCCACAAAACTAAATGCACTATAATATTTCGCCAATTTGTTGCAAATTATTTATTTCAAAGCTGATTTCGTTGCTGTAGCTGTTTTTGACAAACAAAATAGTAAAACTATAAGCACCTTACCCTGATACACCTTTACTTGGGCAATAAAATATGATGCCCTTACCTCGAACTGCACGAAGAATCTCAGTGTATAGGTGTATATATCAGGACGTCCGTAAATAAGGGTGGTAGTTGCGGTACTAGTAATAATAACAGTAGTAGTAGAGGCCAGCACGAGGAGTTGCGCATTTAAATTTAAATTAAGAAAGTTTTCCATCATCGCGCAATTGCTCAGCCAACGCTCGCGAGTCTCTCCCCTCGTCGTCGTTGTCCTCAAAAATGTGAATATTCACTCAGCCAGCAAAACAAAAAAAAAACAAAAAATTGTACCCACACGTATACGTAAACCCCGAAAAATAGGTGTACTCTTTCGTTGTTTTAATTACCATTCCATTCGACCTCTAGCAAGAAGAAGAAGGAGAAAAGAAAAAAAGGGGGAGGGAAGAGTCGAGAGGGTAAGCTCGCGTATATGTTCTAAAAAGGCGAGAACACACGCGGCTTTGGAATCGATTGTCTGGAACAGTCAGCGGCCGAGAGCTTTATCGCTGAGATCTCGAGGTCAGAGCGCGCCCCGGGTTGCATATAACCTGCGACTCTATAATTATAATATGTGCACACGTTATGCATACATAATATACACACCTATACGCTAAAGCGCGCACGCGATCGTCTAACACATACGTGTCACACGGTGTGCACTTATAATATACACCTATATGTTTATTACCATATCGGGATTTTGGTTGTATGGCGAATCATTGCCAATTTCGGGAGAGAGATAAAAAAAAAGTGCTCTCTCTATCTCTCGTGAGGTATAGATCAAAGAAAGGGAAGAAGGAAGAGACCTTGGGAAAAACAAGTCAAGACGGCGAGTGCACTTTTGACCCGGTATTGGCCAGGTACAAGACAAGTGATGGGAGGGGATAGATCAGTCGACGCCAGCGTGCGTAGTGGCAAAAACAGGAAACCTGGGGTACCAAATTACTGTTATTTTTGCTTAATGAAGGAAAGAATAACAGTATTTCGTCAAATTTACAGATGTTATCATCACGTATGCATAAATGGTATCAAAATTATGAAATTGCAGTTAAACAAATGTAAAAAAATGAACTATGTGGTGCCAAAAACGGTTGTAAAATGTTTGAATGTAACAATATATTAATGAAGCCTCGTTAGTTTTCGATCCAGAGCACACTCTCAGAAGCAGACGGCAAAAAGAAAGATAATTACGCGAAATCAGACATGATCATTGTGATTTCTATTATTTAAACGTTTATGAAATATGGGTGTAAGAAAGTGCTGTGTTGTTCAGAGTAACAGTAGCGCAAAGGCGGATGGAGTAAAATTACATAAATTTCGATGATTATCCAACTGTAAATAAAGGTAATATTCATGTGCATTGCAACTTAGACAATTTTCAAAATACTCTGAATAAAACGTACATGCAAGTTAACTTTGTAAGGAGCTGAAGTTACCGAGGTCTGTCTTATTACGACGGCACGTGTCAAATTGCCAACTCCATCACTTTGAAATTCTGTAACATCGCACACATGACTACTTCTAAACAAATGTTTACCTTTTTTTAAGGCTTCAGAGTTAAAACAAATCGAGTGTGTGATATTCCTAAAGCCTGTTTTTATGATAACATCCATTATCAGATGAATAAATACACTAATTTTTTTCTAATTAATTAATTATTCCTAAAAGTGTGCATCGGTGTATGCTGTTGACGTATAATGTGGGTACCCGCGGTTGCAGGATTTTGACACCAAGGGTGGCGCTGCATGACATGCACCTGGCCAATAGGGATCTGGTGCATCCAGCACACGCGTACATTGCTCGAGTGTTCATCCGAAGGAGGAGGAAAAAAACGTGGCGAAAAAGAGAAGCAAAAGACTAAGAGAAAAAAAGAAGCGAGTGATGTAAACCTGTAATGATGGAGAGGGAGGACCGGTGTTGGCTTCAGCGCCAGTACAGGATTAAAACGCGTCGGTGGTACATACATATATATATATATACGTATACACATTGCTCCATTTCCCCGGATTGAAGAAGAAACACAGCAGAGCGGGTAATTATCTTTACCTTAGCTGTTACCGTTGGACTAATTTTATCGTCCTTCCCGAGAGAAAAAAAAAGAAAGAGAGAGAGGAGGTACAAGTTCAACAGCAACGGGCTCTCGATACGTATCTTTTTTTTCTCTCTCTCTTTCTCTCTCTCACTCAAGAAATCTGTAATCTCGTTATGGATGGAGAAAAAAAAACCCTTCGTAAACTTCTTACTCCGTAAGGTAGTCGCAACGAGTGTGTATATATATATATATATATATATATATACACTATAGACGACGATCGGTGTATCTGAAGAGAAGAGGACGAGTATGACGCGCTAAAACACACACTCTGATGGCTCGAGCCCCTCCTCGGCAGTCGCGGGAGCAGCAGCTAGGGGTGAAATGACAAAATTTACCGCTCTCTCGGTTGGACCCCCCGTGCAGCGTATAACTATCAGCATCTGAAAATCAATCGCACACCCCTGTCGTGTATCCATCACATACGCTCGCTACTTATAAATGTATACCTTATAGGAACGTTTGATTAAAAGGGTTGACGGAAGAAAAAGAAGAAATAAAAAGACGATGATATATTGGATTGGAGTCCGCAGGCGCTTCATGCAAGCCAGAGGTCGAAAATTAGAGATGCAGAAAGTTTTTCAATCGCAGAGAGAGAGAGAGAGAGATATGTAGGTAGGTCTTACATGCACTCTTTTGTCATCTCCGAAAAGGGATGAAAAAAGATGGAGAAGGAGGATATATGAGGGGGGGGGGTGGAGAGGAGTCGTGTCTTATATATACTGTCGCTCGTCATGGAGATGAGAGCGAACGAAGCGAGCCGTCCAGACGAATGATTGCGGGAGCCAGGAGCTGTATTACGTGGAAGTCAGTTGTACCTAATACCAAGGAGAGGGAGATTGAACTCGTCGTCATCCCTATATCTACACACAAACCCACCCGTGCACGTACACGCTCGGGCTGCTTTTATACATATATACATGCGGACTTGGGTGCGGTGTGCTGCTGTGGCGTCGACCGAAGGGGGTTTGGGGGTGGCGTTGGCCCAGCGGCACGCTATATATATACATACATACATGTATATATATATATGTACAAGGGAGCCTCGCTGCTGCGTTTTACCCTGATACCGTCGGTGCTGCCACTACCGGTTAGCTAGCTAGCTAGCTGGCTGGCTGGCTGGCTGGGAGTTCGATCGATACTTGAGTCGTCACTGTGGGATACATGTGTGTGTATGTATGCCACCACCCACACCACTACTACCTCTACTACTGGTACTAACTGGTTTTCTTTCTCTCTTTCATTTACACATACATATATATGTATAATATATACACACCCTGCATCACCTTGCTCGCTCGCTCGCTCGCTCTTTTGCAACACCACCACCATCACTATACCACACCCACCCACCACCGGGTACCTTATGCGCGCGTGTATATACCCGAGATACCCATATCTACCCCGTTTATCTGTCCCAGTCTCTCTCGACTCTATGTCATTGTGTACAGGTACGTCTGGCTTCTTTGCCAATTTCTTATTGTCGCGTCGTCTTATGCCATCACCCCGTACTGCTGTTACACCGAGGTGTCGCGAGTTATATACATATGCTCCACTCTTCCCCGATGTTACATGACATCAGGAGGAGAGAAAAGAAGGTGGTTGGCGAATATCGGATGTATACTTACCTATCCCTCCACGCGCAGTTTAGTCGGCGGTGGAATTTTCGATGCAGTTGCTGCGTGTATAATATAATTATATATTTTATACGTAGCTATATGTGTGTACTACCTATACAGCTGACGCTGGGAGTGGCTCTTCTCGTATACCTACTTCCTGCTCTCTGCTCAGTATATTTCTTCCACTTACTTCGTTTCGAGACTCAGTTACGGGCGTACGTCAAACTTTCGTCCACACACATACGCGCTGTTTTCTCAATCGAGCGTTTGATCGGGGATGTACGATGTTAACAAGCGAATCGTCACGAGGAGGAGGAAGAAGGCTATATATATATAGAAGCGGAGTCCATGCAAACTTTTTTTTCTTTTTCCCCACAAGTCGCTCGAGTTTGTAAATAATAATAAAATAAAAAAAAAAACAACTTGTACGACGTGTGCTCGGTATTTGCGTTTAGGGATCTGATAAACGTACGATTCCTCTGTGTACCCTTCGTCGACGTCAGTGGAGGGTCTAAATTGCGGACTATTTACCGGCAATCATTTCCCGTTGACAACAACAGCAATAACAATAATTTGATCGATCTATTATTAATCATCGACGCAAAAAGGAAAAGACTTACGTATCTGGGTGGAAAGGGTTGCAGTTCTGGTTTTGATTTTCATCCACGTAATAAGTTAAAAGGAGAGAAGGAGATAAAGGGTATAAATTATTATTTGTGTATATATATATTTATGTTACGGGAAATCGAAAAAAAGATTTTGCTCTGATTTTATTTTCCTTTTGTCCTCCGTCTCGTTGTTCATACAATGATCGTTACATCCAGTTCACTTGGACGACGGTAGACTTTTACATGTATACATTACAATGATTCCGTCTGATGGTGCGTATTAATTAACAAACAAGACGCACAAGGCGGACATTCAAGTGGCCCTGCCTCGGCCACTAATACTGGATAAATGATCATTGACCGCATTCAGAGACTTGACACATGCTCCCCGTCACACACACACACACACATATATATATATATTTGCCGTGTACACATATTACTACACAACAGCATCAAACGAGAGGGCCAAGAGAAAAAAGAAAAGTAATTTATATTTTCGCATGAGCCATCAGTCGACACTGACTTCCTCTCAAATCCCTCTCTCTGCAAACATACTTGTATTACTTACTTACTTTCTCGGAAGAGCTTGCACGCCATGATGATACACAATACATCTGCAGCAGCTCGCTGTATATATTATATAATGATACGCATCCTCTCCGCCCGACTACCACGGCTACAATGATTCGCGCTCAGCTGTATATATATGATGGGAGCTTTAAATTAAATTCTCGTTCATTTGTATTTATATACCCGATTGCTTATTGCCCGAGAAGCATTGCAGACGCTCATTTAAAGTATTCTTTTTTTTTTTTTTTAATCGTCTTACATTACGTTTAGATTAGCTTGGATAGTCCCAAATCGACGCTCATTCTGGGAGGACAAAAACAAAGAAAAACCTGGGGGGTGCAAAACTAAAGGTGCAGGGGACCCATCAGGGAGTGTGGTGTTTATCTCTGTTATCGCGTCACCTAAATTTTTCCCCCTCCCCCTTTTTTTTTGCACGGCACGAATAGGAGCGAAAAGAAAAGACGAAGGCTACATGAAACAAACAAAAACGTAGCGAGCCAAATTGCCTTATACTCCCCCGACTGATGTCGTGCCTCGCAATACACGAAAACCCCCCCAGATATGGGCGCGGGAGCTTTTACAGATAGCGGCAGCAGATGAGCAATATACGCGCGCCACATTAATATTCTAGCAACCACTTTTTTGCCCCTTAAATATATTATGTAGTGAGAGATTTTTTTCACTTTCTTCGTGGGATATGTAATTTATTATAATATTGTTGCGTGCGGAGGAGTGTGCGTGTATAAAAGGTAGACGAGATCGGTATCGTTCGGTGACCCCCGCCCCCCTTGAACGAATCGTCGCCGCCGGCTGCGTGACATCTATATAAACGCATAAACAGAGAGAACATCTGTTCGTTCGATGTGTATAGCGCGCGTGAGAAACGCCCGGTAATTTCCGAGATGAAGCATATAGAAGGAGGAGAAAAAGGGCGCAGCGCTGAGAAGACGTCTTCTTCGTTGACGACCGTATTTTTACGCTCCTTCCTGTCGTCGTCGGTGTACTTATTTAAGCGTATCGCGCGTGCAATACTTACGTACAAAGGGTCGCCGACTCTTTTCCCGCTACCGTATAATATGTATACGCGCGGTTGAAAAATATCACTTTCCCTCTTTCTCTCGAGGTGCTCGGGCTATAACAAGCACTTATCCGTAAGGAGGTAAAGCCTTTGGTACACTACATATTCTCTGTATAATTCTTGTATAAACATTGAGGGTGGGGAAATTAGAGTACCGAGAGGAGCAACTACCCTGTACACGTTTACCTTCATACCGTACGGATGTGTTGTTGCAGAGTTTGGAAACGCAAATATACAGGCAAGGACTGTATACATACACCTACTGGCACGCGGTTGGGGGGCGAGCGTGGGAGCAGCGGCAAGGGCTTTTGTTTTTTGTGAAAACACTGTGGAAGCTTTTGCGGTGTGTGTGTGTGAAAAGGCTGGGGAAAAACCATCGTGTTTTCTATAAGTTAAGGCCTTGCAGTTTTCCATCCGGTGTATTCGTCGAGATTTGTGTATTCATCACAGCGAGATGATTTCAGAATAAATAGTTGATAGAGACATGGTTATCCGCGAGAGTTTTCGTTGAAGCTCGTGAGGATGTGTATACCCATATGAATCCTAAAGTTACGCAGAAGAAACAACAAGACCGCGCGGAGGGATTTTTTTTTTTTTACAACAACGGCGTCAATTATCAGGTTCCACATCGCTGATCCGATTGGCATATTGTTACGTTTTTTCATTTCCAACCCGTACATATCCCGCTGACTTGCTCGAATAATGGGATGTATATAGATAACGTATTCAGGATATCAGAGCCGACATAATATACATATATTGTATATACATATGCATGCATGACGATGACGATTCACCGTGATTCACTTCTCTCTTTTGTGTAGTGCTATTCATCGTTGCTTCTGAGTGCATCGCCATCGCAGTGTGTGTGTGTTTCAGCAAAAATAAAGAGTCGAGGTAAAGGGATAGCGGAGTGTATGGCCCATTGCGTCATATATGCACCCGAGATGGAGGGGAGTGTCATCGGGGAACTTGCAAATAGTATTGGTAAATACAAAAGCCGCAGTATCCTTCGAAACGACGAAATCAATCGAGTCAAAACACCATTAGAGCCAAAGGTTTATCATCGTAGTGCGCACTTACATGCCTCACATACCCGCACACTTGTACCATATTTTATAAACATTCGGTTACAAAGAAGAGAGAAGGGCTGGAAAAAAAGAAAACTCGGCCACTTTGGTGCCACGCACCCCCCGAAATGAAAATAAAGAAACAAAATATATAAAAAAGCCACATTGTGCGGTGCTCGCGTGCTCGTAAGTGCCATACGCGTACAACGTACACTTACACGGTATGTCCATGTATAGCGCAGGGGGAGCGAGAGGTGTGGTGTATGCAGCAGTGCTGGTTGGCGCCCACCCAAATTTAATGAGGAAAAACGCAAGGAGAGAGAGAGAGAGAGAGAGAGAAGGATCGGGGAACTATTTTTCTCTCTCTCTCTCCTAGGTAGGTATACATATTATGTGTATGCACGCAACGGAGCGTCTGTCACGTACCTATACCTATATACATACACGTGTACGTAGATAAAAGTAATAGCCGGGGGGGTAGAAAGAGGGATGGCGAGCAGATGTGTGCCCTATTCTCTCTTTCCCGTATTATCCCATTTTCCTACTCTTACTCCTTCACATTGTACACTGCGCTGATGCAGCAGCCGTCACCCATATGCGTGAGCCCGAGGTAAAATGGGTAATATACCGGGGAGCTAGGTTTCCCAAAGCCCATGCAGCAACAGCTTGGGTTGCTCGTGTTCCTTCGTGTACGTGTGTACAATACTTAAAATCGACCCGACGCGAGGGAGTTATACACATATATAGTAGGTACACATGACCATGTAAGTATACATATACCTCCTCCTCGTGGGAGGGGGAGATCGAGAGTCATTTTGTCCCTTCCCGCTGATGACGCCGTGCCGCGCGTCTTTCATCATCGCTTGCGCGTGTGATCTCCTCCCTGTCCGCCCTTGCGCCTTGTGGTGCCGCACAATAGTTACACTGGCTCCTTTTCCTTCGTCTCATAGTGGCCTCTTTTTTCGCCCCTCCCCCCTCTCAATACACCACACTGCATTGCTGTATATGCCCAAGTCAGCTTACGCGCACCGCCCGGCACTTTTCATCGGATTACGCCGCTTGTGAAATCTCAAATTGGGCTGCATGTGCGTGCGCTGATGGGCGTTTTACGGCCCCTCTCACCCACCCCGACCAAGCACACAGAGCGTGTGCGTTGTGTGACTGTTTTCCTTTTTTTTTTTTCTCCCTTTTAACTCAACGACTGGCCACTTTTCTAATCCAACTCGGCATAGGCGTCACAGTTTCATCCAGTCGATCTATCTCTCTCAACTTAACTGTTGCCGTTTCGAGGGAAATGTTATATGCGCAGCTTCATTAAAAAAGTTAAATTGAATGGAACACGACGGCAAGGAGAGTACGACTAACTAGCTTCTTCTTGCGGTGGTGGTGGTAGTAATTTCCAAGTCCTCGCAAGAGCCCGACTGATGGTGGTGGTGGTTATTCTCTTGCTCCCTTTGTTCATCAATTCCGTGTTGGCGAGAATATTATTACTCATAAAGTGCACGCAATCTACCCCTCCCCCCTTCCTCCCCTCGTGTACGTGAGTGGGTGTACATGAGTACTTAACTCAGCAGCTTTCGAGTGTGCATCCACTGCCGCGCGTAATATACACTTCGTTTGGCGTGTTTGCGTAAAAACTATGTGTATATGCTTGAGTGTTTCAAAGTGGTGTGTCGAGTGCGTCCATTGGTCTTGGAAGAGGAGAAATTGGCTCTTTGAGTTAATTAGTACAATGAACGAAACAGTTTGTTCGCGTACCCCCAATGATAACAAAGAGTTGGGCTGGTGCCATCATTGCACCAATACCAAAGTCTGTAGATAATCACAAACAATCATTCGATGTACCACTTAAATTATAACGCGGCCCCGAAATCCTTTATAAGTCGTATAAAAATTAAAAAAAAAAACCCTGTCTCTCTCTCCTGGCTACCCATCAGTAAACAAATAAACCACATGTATACTCACGCCTCGCGCGCACGATCCACATTATCTACCTGTACGTAACATCTCGTCGTAAAGAATCATTGCCTCACAGCTAAAGTTTTAAAACACTCGCAGGCTCCGATTCGGCAAACAACAAGAAAACAAAACAAAAAATGCTCCCGCGATCATAAAAAGAGAAAACAGCAGGCAGGTATACTTACATGCACCACTCGCAGAGAGAAGCACCGCTGCGAGTTGAAGTGATACCACGCGAGCAACCATTCCGCAATCTCGGCCAATCCCATTAAACAATTAAATACGAGCCCCCGCGAGAAAGTCAGCGCGCACTGCAACAATATACACAACTATTGGCCCTTTGTCACGCGACTCTGCGTCGATTCTTGGTTGTTGTTTTTTTTTCCTCCCATCGTCTTTGCATGTACAACAACAAAAATATCGACGATCCCCATATTGTCGTATCAGCTCTGTTCCCTCGAAGGAGTACTGCAGCGACGAAGGTTCGGAGAGCGGAAATGCTGCATACACGTACAACAGCGGGAGATATGTCTATAACGGGCCACGTCCTGTGTATATATATTCGATAATACCGACCTGTCAATCCTTATCAGTTGGAACTCCACGGACATTGGAGAGAGCCCCCCCCCCCCTACGAGCCAGTATACACATTACACAGCTGCATAGGTGTACAACATCATCAGCGTCTCTCTTATGTGTATGTTATGCACACTTCTGCACTTTGGCCCTGATCCACGCGGTGCGTATGTATGGGTGGCTGTTTTTGTCATTTTGATATACATCATAATCATCGTCATCGCCAAGTATAACGGTAAAATATCTATACGTAACGACGCGTGCGTGATGAGAACCACGGCAACGAGATGTAATTTTCGCTCAATTGGCTCTATTGATTTTCGTTCAAGTACATATATTATATATTTATGTGGGTATGTTATTGATATATATATGTCGTAATGTACATCATACATGCACGTGCAGTCTGGCGTTTCTTTTTTCCTGCGATTGGGTTGGATCGGACGACGGGTGATTAACTTTGATCAAAAGAGATCGATCGCGGGGCGTTGCAATGCAGCCTTTCGTATACACGTTCAATGTCATTTTACGCTTCTGCTATCCTAGAGCCCAGGGGGTTGGTACAGGTAATACATGTACCTAATTATTGAAAATCGTTTTCTCTGCTTATTAAGCTAATGTAAATTGTTGGTATACTGATGGGTGGGCACCATTACTACAATAGTCCATCGAAATCATTCCATTGTTTCCATTGTAGGACAGAGGATTACATATAAATTAAGAGTTTATGATGTACGTAGTTCTTCTGAAACGTAAATTATAGATACATAAATGACGAGTAAGAAAAATAAATTTTCGCTTCCGAGCACAATGAAGAAGCCGATTGGTATTTTTTTTTTACACGCATGACGCGTCCCATCGATTGGGAACGAATCGAGTAAAGAATGTGGAGAGAGGAAAAAAAAAAATTGGCAGTGTTAATCAATTTCGGCTTTCTTGAGGCCTTACATGTGTACGTATAATAGTAGACTCTTCCAACTAAAAGGTAATAAAAATGTTGTGTCTCTTTTTTACTGTAGCTGATCTGTATAACTGCACTGTGATAATAATAATAATAACTATACAGGTACTGTAGTTTTCAACATTTAGAGAGAATGAAGCCACGATTCGATCTTTAGAGCTGAAACATATAAATAAGACAGGGTTACATGCCGATCGTTCGGATCGTTAACCGTATGCATGTAGTGAGTAATGATGGACTGTCCGTTTGAATGAATAAATGAAGAGGAGGTGCCATCACGTGTAGCAGCAATGTACACCCATATGCACATGTCCATACGGAAAAAAGGAAACCCGAGGGGTCGCGACGTACTTATAGAGGTAACGAAGCAAGAGAGCTTTTTCCAGGAGTCGTGTGTTGTGCAACTCCACCAGCAGTAGCAGTGGAAGCGTCGTCGTCGAGGAAAGTCAAGGAAAGGCCGAGTAGCGAGTGCCGGCTCGCGGGAAATCAGGTTTCCGGGTCACTGGAGCCCGGCCAAAAAGTGAAACGCCCTCGTTCGTCGTCGTCGTCGGCGGTGTGCCGCCCCCACGGGCCTCTTATCCTCGCTCTCTTTGTCTCGCCCGTTCCGAGAGTCACTTGTTTGTTGCCCGCATACACGCTACGCGTACACATATATTATAATTATACCCCCCTACATTTGAAATGCGGTACATATATACTTACATCCGGTCTGTCGCTCGGTATAAAGAGATTTATATATATATAAGTACTTTGACGAGATAAGAGAGGACCATTCGAAAGTTCCGAGCGAGTTTGACCCTCTATGTGTACAATACACTTTTAGGTACATATGGGTGCTGCAGCTTTGGTTTCTCTGTCCTCATCTGGACATTATACGAGTACATGTACATACTTACGTGCAATCTCGTAATTGACGTAATTGTAGAATATTATGCAGTGCTGTGGTGCGACGTCCGAGGAATTTATACGTCAGCCGCAGTGTTTTGGTTTCTCCAACTCGTTGCTAGTCTTGAGTACTATGTATAAGCGGTATAAGTAATATTACCAAGCGTATACTGACTGGTACTTTGAAGAATAGGGAACATTTCTCGATTTGCATATATCGTCGCTCTTTTGAGTTGTACGTGTGTATATATATATATATAAAACCCAAATATGGTATAATTGAATTTTTTAATAGAAATTATATGTATTCAAGGGTGATCGGGACACACGCAGTTCGTTCACTTACAACAACAAGGTTCTGACCTCAGTGAGGTATGAACATTTATATATGTATACGTATGAGGATATATTATTACTGCGCACAAGTATAAATAATGCAGTTGTCGCGCGCGCCTCTGAAGTGTACAATGTATCGCTGCAAGAGAGGAAGTATTAGTTTAATAAGTATATACAGTATGAAAATAGGTAATACGTGGGATACGTGAAAGAACTTGAAAGACTATATCTTTGTCGAACAGAAGAGATCGAGATCGAGAGAGGGAGCTTAATGTAACGATCACTTTTTCTATTGATCCTCCCCCCCCCCATTATATGGGCTTTATTCCTATCGATCCCCTCCCCCTCCTTTTTAAAGCTTCGTCAACCTTATAAATCATGTGTGTGTGTAAGGGTAAAAAAAATCGAGTTGCAAGTATTCGCTCGAGTATTCGTATTTGTGTGCGTGTGGGCACGTGTACCTATAGTATAAAAAGCACGTAGAAAGTGAAGAAAGTGAAAGGAGTCTTTGAACGACGACGACGACGACGACACCGATGTCCCCTTCCCCCCGAAGCGATTATAACCCACTTTTACCCGGTCTGTCACGAAAATACACATCACGAAGCGGGCGAGCGTGTATAGGGGGAAAGAGAAAAAAAAGTCGTCCGCAAATAACGTGTCATTACGAAAGCGGCGTCGAAGGAAATTCCGCGCGATGTGGGCATTATCCGCTGATGCTCGGCCCAGCCCTTTACCTTTTGTCGCATGTACACGTACTTCATTATTAACGCCCGTTGCGCGCTTGTGTGTGTGTGTGACTCGTTGGTTCGGTCGTGCTCTGACTGGTCGACTAAGTGCTGTGATGAACTCGCGTCGTTTGCTGTTAATTGGTTATTATACTTGTTAAAAGTGTGCATGTAGGTGTACACTTACTTACCCAAGTAAAAGTGTTTGCTAAATAGGTACTGTTGCTGCTGATGGTCGTGCACGACGGACTCGTGTCGTTTTTACTTTTCTTCGCTTGCAAAAATGTCATCGAGTGCTAAATGGACCAATTATCATGCATAAACATATCGAGAAACATATTATGGGCTTCGCATGGAAAAAAAAAAAATTTACTAACGTGGAGGAGTGCGTCGTTGTCGTTGCTGACTGCCATTGCAGCTGATCCTTTTCGTGAGAGCAAACTCAAGCGAAACATTGAATAGTCAAATATAGATACGTATTTAATATATACGTTTGGCGACGAGAGTGACCCTCCATTTTGCGATTCTCATGCAGGTGCTTCATGCATGTATATATTTATATTGGCTTTTGCACGCAGACTCCCCATACGTTTCGCTCGTGTTATCCTCTCTTCCTCCTCTTTCTCTCGGCAATCATTATAATACCGCCCTCTATAACATACACACACACACACACACACACACACACACACGTGCAGTAACCAATACTTTATATACATATAAACTTAAACTCCCTCTTTCCTTTCTCTTAACTCTGCTGCAATGCGTAAAAATTTCCAGCCGCTCGTTACATTAGCTTTGGTCTTGGGGGGTGGCGGTGTGTGGGTGTAGGTATGTATGTATATATGTAACGCAGCCATTCACGTGTATAATAAGCACCAAGAGAGAGAGAGAGAGAGCTGCTGGTGTTGTATATATATCTATATATCTATGTATATGGTACAAAAGGGCCTTTCTGGCTTTCGAGAAACGTGAAAAACGTGCCGCCAAGATGCTCGCCCCCTTTGCGATCCATTTTATTTTTTTTTTTCCTTCTCCGCGTGCACGCGCGCCTCTGTGTGTATGCATATACACACCTTTTTACCTTTTGGTCTGGTGGGCTGGCCAACCTTCTTCCTATGTATGTATACGATCTTCTCCCCGCCCTTGTTCCCTTGATGATATATATATATATATATATATATATATATATATATATATATATATATATTCTGCATCGGCGGAGCGCTACACTATTTGCCGCAAATGTATACCGGGCTCTGGGCTTTTTAACTTTTGCGTGTGTTTTGCAAAAGCAACAGTTGTTCGAGATATTGCGCGTACATTGGGCTAGATTTGTTATTTAATTAATAGATAATGTGCGATGAATTTTATCAGCCAATCAGTATTGTATACACAGTCTCGTTTCAGTCTGTGTACTTTAATAGGTTGACTGGACCCATTAAAGTCATATGTCGTGGTCGACAAGTGTCCAAAGTAACCTTGATTTTACCTCTATTAAATCATATTTTTAACATACAACGAGAGCAAAAACACCACCACATTATTTGTTTTTCAATTATTAATTGGAAAACAAAATTGTCGTATAGTTAATACCTTGAACTAAACATTATATATTTATACATTGGTTATGTATATTACGGGATTAAAATTAATTTTCAAAATAGTTAAACCAAACAGCTTAGCTTTGTCACGAGAGAGAGAGAAGATTTTATTTACAATAAACGTTCATTTGATGTTAAAATTTTTTTTTCCCTCAGTAGACGTGTGCACACTTTCGTCTGAAGCTGTAAAAAAAAAAAAAAAAAAAAAAAAAAAAAAAAAAAAAAAAAAAAAAAAAAAAAGCTAGAAAAGAAGAAACAGCAGCATCCTTAACTTCGTTGCTCCCTCCTAGAGAGTCGCCCTGGCGCGCATACACGTATATATTTCTATCTATATACATGGAAGGCAAAGGGGGGCCCGGAGTCTTTCTGAGGCCCCGAGACAGCTGCAGCGGAGCCTCCACTCTTTCTCGCTCGCTGTATGGATAAAAAAAACAGGAGGGATTGAGAGAGAGAGCGGCTCGTATAGAAGCCAGCAAGAAGGAGCCAAAGGAGAGGCGGCAGAAAAAAAAGAAAGGCGGGCGTTTCATTCAAACGTCGGTGTATATAATGTGGGTACGGGTGTATGGGCAGTTCCATTAAAAAAAAAAAAAAAAAAATACCCCACGAATTGGAACAATTTTCATTTCGAGCGCACATCCTCGGGACTTCAATAAAGTTTTTTTCTGCATCCTTCACGCGCCTCGAAGAATGAAAAATTTCGTTCTGTAATGGAAAAAAAAAAAAAAAAAAAAAAAAAAAATTGTACTAATTAGAAAATGTTTAGGCGGAACCGCTCGTGTATATATGCCCGTGATTTGCCAAATCGTTAGCATTATACCTACACAATGAATACCATTGATCAGTTGATCGAGCGTTTGCCTCTGAAAACTCTAACTTTTAAACTTCACCGATATAAACCTAGACAGAAGTTGTAAAGGAGGAGAGTCCCCTATAATATGGTACACACACACACACCTTTACCTCTGCCGCTTATACGTGCCAGGGTATACCATAAGCCGGGCCACGTTACAATGGACGATACACACATATAAATATACGCGCACCGGCTACAAGGCGAGAGAGAAAGGAGCCTGCCGGCCGGGGTTAGCGCTCGCTTTCAAGGTTTCTCCCTTTTTTTCTTTTTTTCCTCTTCTTCTCTTCTCTTGCTGTACCACCGCCGCCACCGCCATACAGACTTATCTCTCTCTGGAGCTGCATGGCGCTCCTCTCTCTCTCTCTCTCAGAGAGTATAGAGACCGTCCGGCGAAAAATCGCCCTTCGCGCCGCCACCCGAATGAGAAAAAGAAACGAGGAGGATGGATGGGCCCGAAACTCGTCCGAACTCGCTTTTAGCGTCGTGAAAGAGAGAGAGAGGAGGGGAAAAAAAAGGAACGGGAGAGACAGATGTATATGTAAGATTGACGGAGAAGAGTGTTGTTTGGTGCATGATGTTGCTCCTTTAGCGGCAGGGGATCTCTATATACTCTATATGTACATACACCATTATCGTATCGCTCCGGATCACAGGGGACGTTTGTTATTACGGTCCACTCGGACTTTCAGATTGGGCAACACGTACACTTACACTTGCGTATACATGGAGTATATATATCATGTATGACCGGCTGCGAGCATCATATACCTTTACACTACTTGAAATGGATCTCGTGGAAGATCATCCGATGTGTGGTTAAATTCGCTGGCAAATGTATATATTTTTCATCCGTTATATAAGGGGGATCACACCGCGATGCGTATACGTTGGGATCTGCTGTACACATAGGTACTTATATTTGTTTTATAATCATACACGTGGTAATTAATACTGCATCTATATTGATAGAGGGAAAATTTATAAATTGTGCCGGTGTTTGTTAATTATAATTTAGACAACTCATTGTTGTACCCAATACCGAGCCCAATACGTTACCAATCGGAGAGAAGAAGAGTACTAAACTCCCATCACACTCCGGCTTTTTTTTTTTTTTTTTTATTATTCGTGCAAATTACGACCAATCGGTAAATATGCATCGCGTGCACTCACTCGCAAACTTGTAATGCAGTTGCTCACTTTTTGGAGGAAAAAAAAAAAAAAAAGAAGCAACTGTTTTTACGCTGTACTCTCTGTGGTAACGGGATTTTGCAATATATATGCGCGAGCAAATAAACGCGATTTCACGATTCACGTATACACTCTGCGCAGCAGAACTAATGCAATACACTTGTGCCGCTGGGCGCACCCGCATCGCCGTTTCGTCTATTTTACACAGTGTATAGGTATATTACAATATACATATGTGAACAACAACGAGACAACTAATGATGGCAAAAATACTACTCGACGACACGGCCCCGCCCTTTTAGCCATTTGGGGCTCATATTCTCTTGTAGGGAAAAAAAAAAAAAAAAAAAAATTCAATGCAGCAGCACTCTCGGCGTGAACTCGAGCTGCACCCATTTATCGAAATGGGAAAAAAAAGAGAGAGAGAGAATCGAAAAGTGCACAGCGAAAATTGCGCCAATTGCCATTGTGTACGGCGACTCTCTCGGACGATTTAACAGAGAATACAAAAAATAATGGGGGAAAAAAAAAAGAAGAAGCGAAGCAACGACACGGAGCGAGATAACCATAGGAGGGGGGGACGCGAATGAGAAAGAAAGAGGTGGGGGAGGGATGCTGACTCTCGCGCGAAAATTTTTTTTCCTTGCCAGAGTTTTTGCGAAGAAGGGAGGGAGGAGAGAGAAAAAAAAAAAAAGAAAGACATTGGGGCACTTGCAGCGAACAAGTGCGTCGTGTCGTCGCGCCACAACAGTCCGCGGCCGCTGTTGCTGATATGCTCGTTGGCGAAAGTATAAGAAATAAAAAAAAGCAAGTGCACTGCACGTACAGAAGAAGAAGAAGAGGGGAAAAAAGCGAGAAAAGGGCGGGAGGAAAGGAAAAAAGGTACGACCCCATCCGGCGAGGATATATAATATTTTCAGGTCGTCGTCCTCCCTCGCTCTCTTTCCTCTGCGGCGTGCAACTATAACAGCGAGAAGAAGCAGCATATAGTATATACGTATGGTAGTTTCTCGTCTCGACAACTGACGGCACGGCGCTTCTTTCTTTCGATCCTATTATTGCGGTACTCATATGAGTATGTTTCGAGTTTACTGTTAAGCGGCCACTTATACCTACACTTCTCTCACTCGTATCGCTATTATGTATACGTGTGTGTGTGTGTATAGCTCCGCTAGTTCGCATCTATTGTGGGTATATGTATTACCATTAGAGAGTAAGCTCGTAAGCCTTTCTTCTGTTACAATTTTAGCTTGCAGGACATCAGGTCGATTTCCTTTGTGATGGGGACATTTTGTGCAAACCAACAAATTCCGTTCATTTGGTGATTCACGATGAATCGTAATATGTATTTTGTTTCGTTGACCAAAAACCGCGCGCCCCAAACATCTCTCGCCGCGTGAAAGTATATACATGTATTATATTGTACAATTTATACGTGTACAAGCACAAAGTGAACCAACGAAATTTCGAGGCGCGCTTTATAACAACAAGTATATGATATATACGTATAGTATACAGCAGGACAATGATTTTCGAAAAACGACCCATTGTTTCGAAACACACCGCGCGGCACATATATTATATACCTTACAAAAGTAATCTCGAGAGCAAAGGCGACTCTACGCGTGTATGTTTATTGTACGGTATGTATACAAACATCATATTATCTGCTCTCGTTTCACAGGTAACGCGGGATTATATAGGTATACCTGCATTTATATCTGCGGGCGACGAAAATGTTTCCTTTTAAACCCACCGACACCACCACCGTCGCGTCTTTGGAGTTTTTCTCTAAGATCCCCCCCTTTGGAGAGTCCTAAGCCGATAATGTTCAGCGAAAATATTGTTCGGGCCTCGGCCGTATCTTATCGGCCCATCCGCGTGTCGTTCGACTTTCGCCACCAAAGGTCGGTGAGGAAGGGGAGGGATAAGCCGTGAGTTATCTGTATATACAGCCTCTCCTCTCCCCGCAAATGAAAGGTGGTATACATTCATACACGTATTGAGAAAAGGTGGAAGAGAGCCAGATAAAGATTATACATCTTTTCCGAAATATAATTCCGGACGATGATGAGCGAGACGAGGGTCATATATAATATACACACTACCGAATACCATCTCCACCACTCGGGTATTTACACCATATCTCGACGGCCGATCTCGAAGAATATACTTATACCCCCTTGTACCTATGCGCCTCGGCGTCATATTATACGTACATATATACCTGCAGCCGTTTTCGAAAGTCTCGAGATGAGACCACGGACTCCCTTTGCGAGATATATCCGTGTGCTATAATAAGCAACAGCGGTGCCGACGACGAGCGGTCCGTAGAGGTAAATCGTATATACATGCACAGGATTCTCGTTCCCTTTTTTTTTTTTTTTTTTTTTCTTTTGTTTTGTTATCGTCGACCCAAAGGCGCGGGCTCGGTTTCAAGGACCCTTGGTGTGTGTAGATAGTGCACGTCCACCTCCTCCTCCTCCTTGAGAGTATATTATGTACTGTTATTATCTGTTATTTCGGGCACTGTTGGATTATATTCAAACGAAGGATTGGTTTTGTTTTGGGATATATCTCTGATGTTCAACAATTGACCGGTACGTTTATACATGTTATTGTAAATATCGAGGAATCGATCGATACTATAATATGCTCTTCGAAATGGACATCATTTGGGGGGGGGGGTCATCGCAGCTGATCTACAATGAATGGAGTTTTTCATATAATTCTGTTGGTTCTAAAAATGTAAAGATTTTAGTGTAAGATTTCTTTTTACGATTAAGCACATACAAACCTGCTTGTGTACGATCAAGACTCGCGCGTCTCACACGACTGCACGATTCATTGGATAAATTTTCATCCAACTCACTCCCTCGCCCGGCCAATTTAAATCATCATCGTCATCATCCTCGGCACCTCCCTGAATCACCATGTACATACTTATATATATATGTATAGTTAACGATCATCATCACCTTGCATTATTGCGGCTGGGCCCGAAGATGGAGAAAATAAAGCAGAAAATAAGCGCAGCAGACACCATCAATTCAGCGTACAAATGAGCTGTCGAGTATTCAAATCAGCAAGACCGACTCCTCCTCCTCTTCTTTTTTTTTTTTTTTTTTTTTTTCTTTATGCCTCTCGCTCCACATAAATATATTATTAGCCCTTGGTGCATCAATGGACCAGCACCATCAGCGGCTCCGATCATCTCGACTCGTGTATTATATTATTATATATATCTCCCGCTAAATTCCCCGAACCCGCGAATCGAGGTCATTTAATTCAAACACGGTGTTGTGCTGGAAATCGATCAACGCTACATATACCTATACACGAACAGAATATACGTATACAGGCCCATCACTCATTTAACGTTATTACATCGCAAAAGCGTCTATTGTTTTGCAATCCAATGAATACGTAAACTTTGGATACATCCCGTCGCACCGTGTATATATTTATATTTATCGTATTTATGTGTACACCCTCGGAAAACATCCCAAAATAGACCGATCGATCCACCTATGTATACTAATGTAACAACAACAAAAAAAAACACTCTCTCGTCGGACCGTGCCTGCTCGGTATATTATTATTATGATCATCATTGTGATTGTACTTTGTGAAAAAAGTCCGCGAGTCTTACGGCTCATCCGGCCGCTTAAATATGTACGTTATTTCATCAAAACTGCGAGCTCGGCTTCTTCGCCACACCAAACCCTCTAAGCTCCAGTAAATCAGTAAATGCTATATAATATATATAATACGTGAAAGTGTATACGCGCGCGCGCATATGAGTAGGACACCTGTACTTACCCACCATCGATCTGCATATACATATATACCTACGTACACGTAGAATGTAGCGACGAGGGTAGGAGAAAAAAAAAAAAGCAAGCATAGAGAGAATGAGGGAAGCCGCCGCGGGGGTGCAGCGTATAGTGCAGCGCGTGTAAAAAAAAAAAAAAAAAAAGGGGGAGTTGGGTCGGCCAGCTCTACACGTATGCACACGTACATATACGTATGCTACTCGCGTTTACGTATCTGCCCTTGGAGCCGAGCGAGCCGAGGTGCGAGGAGGTGTAGAGTGGCCCAATGACCCGGTTTGACGACGACGACGCTGTACACGGGCGCTCCGTTTAGTTTCTCTCGCGTTCTCTGCAGTTGTTCCCTCCCTAAAGTCAAGGTGAAGCCCGCAGCCGACCTCGAGCGCCATTTATTACATTATAATATTAATAATATTGTACCCCTTACCTGTATGGGTTCTTCTTCTCCTTTCTCTCTCTCTCTCATATACTGTAGCCCGCCTGCGTTGCTATGCACGAGCACTATTTTTTTCCAGATCAAGCGCGAACGTGGCGCTAACCCTAGCTCGTTTCCCACACGGTATATACGACACACGCGCGCTGGCGCAACGCTGGGGATCGATGGAGCATCGGCGTCCGAAGGGCTACTGCCTCCACAACCCCCCTCCCCTCCCTTGGGCAAGGAAGAGAAAGGCTTTTAAATGATCCGCTAGTTGATTTGCTTGCACAGCTCTATCCCGTTATTAAAGCTAAAGGGGCCACGGTCCGTGTAGTGTAATATGATCGATTTTCAGGGGAAGGGTGGGCGAACAGTGGTACGATGGGTGTAAATCTCTCGTTTGGAGCTTTTTCGCTGAATTCGGCTATTTACACGTTATAGTATCATCGTCGTCGGCAATAAATTCGACATTGGAAAAACGAGCAAGAAATTGATATTAAATTACTCCCGGCACATCCTCCCCTTTCTTCTTCATCTATTATCTGTACCTTGCAGCGCAGGGGCTTTCCAAAATGTCGATTCGACAAAAATTTAATTTGCGCCTCCTCCGATACACTGATACACAGACGGGTGCACCCGAGGTTTAATTCGCTGTAGCGGACATATGGATATATAGGTAACCCTACATTGTACTCTTTGTTAAAGCAGTCGCTCTCTCTCTCTCTGTGTGGAGGGTCTATCGAATGAATCCGCGCGCGTGTGTGTGTATGTAGGTAACGCTGGCTAATTACATTTATTGGTGCAGCATGGCTGTTCGGGCGCATAGGATACACGGCTACGTATTATTACTACCCATTGGCGATTCGCTCGGATAACGAGGGTAGTAAAATAGTTGGTTGGCTCATTAGCGATGGGTGTATAATCTAGGGAGAGAAAGAAATAAATGAAGGCTATAACATTACTAACAGTATTTCTGTCTAATTAGAAGGGGGGGAGGGATAGGAGCTTTGTTATTCAGTAGCATCGTTTATATTTTACCCTTGCCTTGATCAATGGCATGTCAGTCGAAGAAGAGAACAAAAAAATATATATTTAGTCATCTCCAAGTTTTCGAACAAATTTTTTTCATGTATACATGCGTACAAAAAAAAAATAGTTTACCGGCATTGTCACGGTGAGTAAGCCGGTAGTTGTTGTTTTTATTAGTAAATTTGCCTTTTGGGCCTCCATGCTCTCCCCCACGTACATATTATACAATGTCGCTCAAAATAGCAAAGATCAGCTTACACTGGCTTACACGTGGAAAGTTGAATCAATCGAATTTCAATACATTGGCCCGTTCAGACTGTATGGATACATACATTTTCAGGTACATGTGTACATTCTGGTATACATTTTCTTTGTGAAACAAGAGAACAATATACCACCTTGCAACTGCGCTATAGGATCTTTTAATTAAAATCTCCCATTTATAAGTCAATCGCGCGATATATATGTTTGTCATCGTGCGTGCGTGTCTCATGCTTATTTAATGATAACAATGGCAAACACCGGTGAGTCAAAGTTGCCTGCAAAAAAAAAAAAAAAAAAAAAAAAAATTCGTGAGTCAAATCAAGTGAAACATCAATAATGACGATTGCAAAATTTTCAACAGCAAAAGCACCTCACCTCTCTCGAGTGTAAAAAATTACAGGGAACGAAGGAGAGTGAAAAAAGACGCTGGTTTGTATACATACACGGTACGGTGGTCAGCTAACGCAATTACACCATCCGCAAACATCACCCCTTCTCCTCCCCCTGCAGCAGCAACGACCACATCAACAAAGTTTGTGTGAAAAAGCTGTACACATTGCGGTACGAAAAGAGATACTACTACTGCCGTATAGAGTATATACGCCAAGCTGGGCAAGAGAGGAAAAAAGAAGGGAACGAGAAAAAAAAAGACAATTTTCCCGAGAGTTGGGAGGGAAAAGTGTGACCGGACAAAGCCGGCCGTGCAGTCATCCGCGAGTGTACGCGTCTCTCACGTGTATTATCAGAGAAGGGGGGGAAAAAAAAAAAAAGAAAGTTACAAAAACGAAACAACGAAGCGCATCTGTGTGTACAGATCTATTCACGCATTAGTTGCTCATCTCGTCAACCGCGCCAGAGCGCCTCTATTTTTATTTTCATCATTTACATTTCACTCTTTGTTTTTTCCATCTTTTATTTTATTTATTTATTTTTTTTTTTGTCTCTCTGTCGAGCCCACGTTGCTCGTTATTGTGCTCGCTATATACGGGAGAAAGAGCGAGAGCATCGCCCGGCTTAATTCAATAATAATTACAATTCACGTGACGATGCCGCTCGCGTTGACGGAGAAGGCGTCTCTCGCGTGAGTCACGCTCATTCGCCGCGCTTATTAGTGCAGGCTATGGTGTCTTGTGCTCGAGCTAAGGCTATACTTATAGAGAGAGAGAAAACAACGCTGACCACCACGTACATATTATACTACTTGCAAAGGCGTACTTTGTTCGGGCACTGCTTTTAGTTGTCTGTGGGCTCGACGTCGCTCTTTGAGCTGTTTCCATATTCTTCAAATGAAGATGTTTTTGTATCTTTATGTACAAGCGCAAAAGTATCATTTGCAGGCTCGATTAATAAGTATTCCCAAGTTTGTATAAACTTGCATTTTTTAAACGCGTCAAGCCTTGGCGATATTAAACAACAGTTTCGGGCTCGAGGGAACATAAAAATTGCGGCTAATGGCCCGTCTGGCGAAGCTTAATCAAATGGCACCACCTCTCTCGTCTAAACGACATTTAAAAAACAGAAACGCCGTCTTTTGAACATACTTTTATATACTGCAGTCGCTTATTAGGTACTGTATAACATACCCGCCCATACACTGTAATGGGCTCGTGCATATTTTTCCTCAGTTGGGATGGATCTCTGAAATCACCGCTGTACGGTCCACGGAGTGCTCTTCTTCTTGGAAAAATAAAAGCAGGTATATAGGTAGATTTAAGAGAGAGAGAGAGAGAGAGACGGGAAAGCATCCGACAAACGCTGTACCCCATAGTTCACGGATCATTAGAGCGGAACTTTTCTCGAAAATGCTCGTTTCGTGGTATACAGCCTTTAAATGTATATTAGTATACGAACGGCGCCAGCGTTTTATTGCCCAACGGTTGTCTCGTTTCTTTTCTTTTTTTTCTGTTCTTTTGAAATAAAGAAAATCTTTCTTTGGGGTAATCATTGGCTGATGCATAGCTTCCGATTTCACTTGCGTTGGTGTGTTTTATTCGATTTTTGTTCTTAAGGGGGGGGGGGGGGCACTTTGGTACATTTATTTTTATGATTTACGACTGTATTAAATAATTTCATGTGTTTGTCATGTCAAGGATTTAACTGGAATGAGGGAATTAACCAACACTTTCGATCTTTGAGATTTAACATCATCTTGATGCAAATAAAACGAAATATTTGTGTGCTTGATACAAATTTTTTTTTTTTCATCTCAAATAATTTGTGATTGAAACAATTTCTCTGCAGCTATATTTTAGTTGCTTTTTTTCTAAATAATATAAAAAAAAATTTAAGTGTTGATATCATCTGAATAGGCAAACTAAAAACAGTTGACTAAATATTTTTCATCCAAAAATATTTACAAAAATGTACAGTGGTTGAACTTATTCTCCGACGTATGAAAAGTATGTGTGTACATAGGTGAAATAAAAATGAAAAATATTTACGAAATTTCACTTTGCTAAGAGGTTACCTTTATAAACATTATTTTTTATGTACAAATTAAACTCACAGCAGTCGTGACTAGTCCTTTTTATTCGTGAAATTTGAACTTTATGTAATAGCTGTGCCAGCGATTTCTTTGCAATTAAATCCGCGAAAAGAAGTTCAAGTATCCCTCGTTTAAAAATACACTGCAAACTAACGTGCAGAGAGTAGACAGTTTTTTCACACTCATCATGCTAATAGCACTTTAATTTGCAAAAAAATGATTCATGTGCTTAAAAATCTCAAAGCGCACGAAATAAATCGTAAAAAAAAATCTACGTTTCTACCTCCAAACAAAATTGACCAACCAATTAAGTAAAGCCTCATTCCATTCGATTAAAATGATTAAAAATTAATTGAAGTGAATCAAGTGCAACTGGCTATTGCGCACGTTTGTGGAAAAAAAAAAGTTACTCGATCAATGGAGCTCGTAAAATCAAAGCTCATCCCCCTGCTGCCCGCCGTTGTCGGAGAAATCGGCATAAAAGATTTCCTTCCCTTTGAAATACGCGAGTGACCGCCGCAGCGCAAATAATCCGATCCCATCCCCTTTGATGTGTTTTACAGCCCAAGCACACTCGGCCTGATACATATATATTATTATGTATATATTTCTTTCCTCTTCTCCCCATCCTCCCTTACCTTTCTTTTTGAATGGCGTTTTTTTTCAAGCCTCCGCAAGTGCATGCGTAAATAATTAGACGAATATGCGTCAATGCGATCTCCTACACACACACACACACACACACACACACACACAGAGACACACATACACCGGCTGAATGCGCGACGTCAATCGCTCTTTCCTCTTTGACTTTTATTTCCCTCTCTCCCTCCACTTTTTTTTTTTTTTTTTTTTTTTTTTTTACTGCAGTAGCAGCTGTTGGATGACGCACACTTGACTATTTCCGTTTGTTTGGTCGAATATAAATACACCGTGTACACACATAGGGGAGCGTTTTAACCCCTTGTAGTCTTTTTAACGAGTCAAAGTTTTTTTTTCTCCCTCATTTCCAGTAATACGACACGTAATTCACACGCGAGCTTTTTCGTTGTTTTGTCTCGCACGTCCTCTTTGTCCGAATGATTATCTATTTTTTGTTTTGTTCGAGCACTTTTTTTTTCTACCGAACGATCACGTAGATTTACGAGATTTCAGCTAAACACGGGCAAAGGAGGAAAACCGCGCGTGGGTATCGTAGTTGAGAGATCATGGAAATTGAAACTGGTTTACCGTGAATTGAAACAAAAAAAATTAATTCAGGTATTTTAATTATTGCACTCTGCTCGTCTCTCTCTCTCTCTCTCTCTCTCTCTCTCCGTATTGAAGCGCAATTCGCGATATGACTTTTAGATCAAAGATTAAATTTTTTTATAAAAAATTTTAATGAAAAAATAGACATTTAGTCGAAAATAAAAAGTTTCATCATCAATATCAGAGAAGGGGAGTATAGGGTGCTCTATTCGAGAGAGAGAAAGCAAATTTAATTATCGACGCAGATAGAGAGAGAGAGAGCCCGGGCTTAGAATCCCAACTAATGAGATTAGTAGAAATTTAATTAGGTCGTCGTAGCTGCCATCACACGAGATCAGCTTTGATTGTAGTTCGTTATAGAGTCCATAACATATATATACGTATGAAGAAAATAGTGTAGGTATTACACGTAATCAACAAAGTCTTACTCGATATCTCTTTTCCCTTCAATATCTTTATTTCCAAAGTATCGTCGCAATACGTCATTGCTCCGACGATTAAGTAAATCTCAAAGCATAGGTCCTAGGGTGCGATCTCCCTTTCTCTATTTTGTCGCGGTGATACGTTTAGATAACAAAGGGAGGCGAAAAAGATAATTATCTACAGCGAAACAGATAAATGTATATATACACCACATGTGAGCCTTTCTTCTTCCTTTATCATAGTCATATAACAACACCACACGCTGTGTGATTTACTTCGAGTATATCCTCTTTTTTTTTTTTTTTTTTCTTCAAAGTAGCGAATTCAGAGAGAGATATACATACAATAGCCTCTGTATAAAAGAGACTTCCGAGCGAAGGTGATAACGTACTAGGCGCTGTTGGATTTGCGTTATCGCGCGCCATTCAGAAGCCCATACGCATAAATATATGGGCGAGCAAGCAGCCCAAGCTTTATTAACGCGTAAAATTATAACAATGCAGCGTGTGTGCACACGCGTTGAATTTCTTTTTCTTGAGCCACCTATATACGTAATCATTATAGGAGATAGGGGGGCACACGTGTATATAGCAAGAGAGAAACGCCAGAGTGTATATATATATTTTGTACACGTGTATGCCTTGTGTTCCGTTGGGAAATCGATGTTCTATGTAGGGCGACAATTAAAAGTTCCCTCTCGATGCACTGTATTTATGTAGTAATCATTATTAGGACGATGTAGGGTAGCGGAACAACGATTATTGTATTTGCCTGTATATATACTTTTTCTCTTATATAATGTACAATACTATTTGCACTATGTGTACCGTAGGAGAGTATAATAATTGATTTTTTTTTCCCCCTTTCTGTTGCAGATAAACCTTCGCCTCATCCTCGTTAGCGGTAAGACAAAAGAGTTCCTATTCAGTCCGAGCGACTCCGCGGGGGACATAGCCCATCATGTCTTCGAGAATTGGCCGGAAGGTGAGTTATCGTTGCTGCTTTTGCTCGGTATTTTAATTACACGGGTATATTACGTTATACTGACTCGACACAGGTGTGCAGATTTTTTTTATTTCGCATGACTTTGTGACCCGAATTCGCGACTTGGTTTGATAATAATAAATAATTTTTTTCATAAGATTTCTGTGGTAGACAAAGGGGGACATTATCGTCAAATAACTGCTTGAACTATACTTTTAATCGATGAATGGTTACAAAATACTTGGACAAAGTTGCGCCGAGCGAGTCACGTTGGAGAGAGAGAGAATCTTGCGTGAAAACGGTGTCAGGGCCGCGACACTGACCATTTATATATTTTTTTCCTACTGCGCACGTAACAAAAAGAAAGAAAGAAAAAAAAAGGATTTTCTCTCTTCCGTCCAAATACTTTGCTCTTCAAGTTTTTTTTTTTTTTTCTTTATGGCTCAATTCAACCGATGTAAAACTATAATTGAATTGAGAAACAACGCGTCGGGAGCGCGCGATTGTATAACGGGACTCTCCAACCCCTCCCCCTTTTTTCCAACAATAAAAAGATGGACGCTTTAAAATCACCGCTTCCTAAATATTACGTGAATCTGTACACCTCTGCAAGTGCGAGGGGCCACAAAGTTTTTTCAGAAAATAAAAAAATCATTAGATCAAATTGAACATTTGGTAAATTAGTACGTGTTAAAAAAAGGGGGTTTTATAGACGATGAAAAAAAAAAAAAAAAAAAAAAAAAAAAAAAACACATTTATGTATCCACGAGCATAAAACTAACAGTACACTGTGAATTTGTGTCCCCGATGTCCGCACGCACAACCAGATTGGACGGAAGAGGCGGTGGCCAAGGCGGAGATCCTGCGGCTGATATACCAGGGCCGCTTTCTGCACAGCAACGTCACGCTCGGGGCGCTCGGGCTTCCATTCGGAAAAACGACGGTGATGCATCTGGTGCCGCGGGAGAACCTGCCCGAGCCCAATTCTCAAGGTACGCATGCACATAAAAATACATGCTTTTATTCAACTGCACGTGTACAATATACATTTATTCATTTTTTTTTTTTTTTTTTATAAAAATACGCCTCCGAAATCCCAATCGATGCTTAATTATATGCTTATTTTTGTCTCTATTTTATTTTTTTTTTCTTTTTCATTTTTCTACTACATTTTACAATAACCCCTTCCCCGCTGTATCCTCATTCTTTTTTTCCTTCTTTTTTTTGCTTTTGTTTCCAGGTATCCTTCCTACCGGCGAGCACATGTTTGTCCAGCCCTGCGATGACGACTGAAAGTAGCATCCTCTCTCGTTGCTTTTTCTCTCTCTCTCTCTCTCTCTCTCTCCGACTCTATATCTCTCTCTATATATCCTTCTCTCGCTGCATTGCACCACCACCTTTTTTTTTTTTTTTCTTTCTTTCTATACTTATACCTGCATTAAATTGTATTCACCTGCACGGTAGTCGTCGTCGACGCCATTACCACAACTGCCAAACAGTCGTCCTATGCAAAAAATAAAAAAAATCTTCCTGTAAAGTCTGCATCAATAAAGCTTATTTGCGCACACCCAGAGTAGTGTATGTTATAGTATGTATATATAAATATATGTATGATGTGTTGCTCGAAAAAGAAATTCTTTACCCGCTGGATACTGATTTGCTGTGCTTACTTTTTTAAATTATTTTCTTTGAAAAACGTTTCATCATTGTATTTTTTATTTTTTTTTTTTTTTTATTTTTTTTTTCTTCTCAAATTGTGATTTCAGATCAGAGGCAAAAGAGCAAAGGCGGAGGGAGCAGTTGCTGCGCGGCTTCCTGCTGCATCCTGTAAACGCGGGAGGACGCGCTCGCAAGCGCGCGCACACACAAACACACACACACACACACACACAAACACAAGGACACTCAAAGACACGCGGGTCTCACACACTCTCTCTCTCTCTCTCTCTCTTCTGTGGCGATGAAATGTCAAGGGAGCATCGTTGTGCATGTGCTGGGCCTCCCCTTTGTATTGTTTCGTTGTCAAAGTATCGCGAGCCGGCAGGAGAGAGGGTGAGAGAGGAAAAACGAAGAAAAGTCGCAGCTCGACTGTAATATATATATACGAATACTTGTATGATACACGATATACCCGATATGGCCATCTCGCAGCTTCTTCCGATCCTTGGCACTCCGGGGGCTTGTCTAGCGGCTGTGCTCGACGCCGTCTTCGGGGGAAGACCGACACGAGGCGGATCAGCCCCCTATATACATGCCAGCTTCCCTTCGTCTTTTCGTTGGTCCATCGCTGAGAAACGTATTATTAAAAACATAAGAGCAGAGAGAGAGAGAAAGAGAGAAAGAAAGAATAATCATCGTTCGTATAGTATAATTATAGCGTGCGACGCTTTTGTGATAAAACAGAACAAAAAATGAAAAAAAGAAATCGACGGTATGCCGATGAGTGGAATCAGACGGGGCACGCTCGATGAATTGTCTCCGATGTACAAGCCGTGTGTGGGCGAGAGCAGTGTAATTGTTGTAATTGTTGATTTTGTTGTTGGTGACGACACGTGTGTCATGGCGTTGTTTTTCCCCGAGAGGGTGCGAGAAGAAAAAAAAAACAAAAACAAAAAAATGTATCAAAACGCGTGACATCGCATGTGTACAGAAGCCGCGAGCTGCTGCGCTACAAGTTAGCTATACGAGGGACGAACGAAGAGGGAGGGAAAAGTCGCGTTGCCGCTACGGTTTTTCATTATCGTTACGTGTATACTGCCGTACGCGGGCGATTCGTATATAATGTACAAAAGAAGAAACCGAAGTAAGCGCGATGTACATCTCCGTTTATAAATATAGTGGTACACGCTGAGTTCCGCATACAGAGAATTGGGGCCTGGGGAATCCCCGTGAACGAGCCGCGTATTTTAAGATCGTCGTTATTGCGTTTGCTATACATACACACACGTGTACGATAATTATACACTCTGTATCACAGGTGACATAACAATAATAATGACAATGATAATTATACCGGTAGCAGCAGGCGTCTGCTTTCGCCTCGCAACGCGCGCTTCTTCCGGTTTCTTCTTTTTTCCTCCGCGATTTCGATCGATCTCCCATGCGCGCAACACGCTGCGAAGCCAGTCGTTTTCCGCCTACGCGCGCATCATATACACGTCGGCGTTCATTCTCACCGTTTTTTTTTTTTTTTCCGCTCTCCACGCGCGCGCTTACTCGCCTCTGATGCGCGTACCTCGACCCACCCCCCCCCCCACCTGTCATTATCGCACCTGTACCGATGATCCCCGATTACTTGCGTGCGTATACACATGTATACACTCCATTGAGCGCTCATTTAAGTTTACAGCAACGAATCGCAGTGTGTACATAAATATATTAACGATGAAAATGACGAAAGATGTATTATACGGAGAAGTGGGCACTCTCTCGCTTTGACACGGGGTACTATATTATACAGGAGGGGACGGAAGTGTGTATGTCTCAAGGCGTGCGAAAACTAAAAGTCGCGCTATACTCGCGAACAGCTCACACACACACACACACACACACGTATGGTTGGCTCTCTAATAATTCACTCGTGCACTTTTTGTCCGAGTTACCTTTGTGTTCTTTGGTTTTTGTGTTTTCAAGGGAGAATCTTTGGGGGCTGCGGCTCTGCGATCGTATATATTGTACACGCGTCATGATGAAAGGAATCGAGAACGTTATAATTTAAAACGCGACGAATTCATTTTTCGTTGCTCCGGTTGGAAAATTTGTTTGTCTTTCTCACGAAAACTCCAAGTATACCAAACTCTTGGATGTGTGGTTTTGTACTGACAGTATATACAATATACGTTACTCAATGTGTTGTCATTGCTATGTTGTCTTTAATATTATTACACATTATTTGATATAGCGGTCGTTGATTCAGTTCTAAACTGAACAATAATTTACCAATATTTTGCGTCCAGCGTGTTTTTTTTAAATTATTTTTCGAGCATGAAATTTATAGTACACCTGTTTTTGTGTTCTTACTTGTAAAGCCACCGAAATTCTGCGTATAGTTACGAGAAAATGTTTGCGAATGTTTATTATTATTACAACAGCGGATTTTATTTTATTTTTTCTTTCACACATAATTTTATTACTGTTTCACCGTCGATGGAGTAGACGCATCTTATTGTTTCTTTTTTTCTTCTCACACAAGTTCACGCGTTAGTGGAATTTTTTTTTGCACTTGTTACAAGGTTGTACGCCGTGTTGTTGCTTGGCGCAATAAATTTTTGTGCAATTTCGATGTTATGTTAATTTCTAACCGAGTGCTATTGTAAAAAAAAAAAAAAAAAAAAAAAAAAAAAAAAAAAAAAAAAAAAATCGGGAGAACGTGGATCATCAGCAGAATAAGGTTACCTACTCTCGATGTGAAAATTTCGAAAGACAAAAATCATTGTTCTTGAATGCTGTGTAATTAGTAAAACTCAAACAATCCATGTACTTCGGCTGAAACATGTGTGCGCGCACGAGCCCGAGACATTTCGAAATCAATGATTTTCGTACGTGTCGGAGAACCACATGTTTAAGCGGAACTCAAAAAATGTGAGAAAGAGCATGTGGGAACAATAGGATAAAAGAAGAAAAAGAGAGGGTCGGCGCGAAAGGCAGAAACGGCAAGTGTCTAATAATTGTCCTGATATTTATATTGTGTGTATGGAAAAACGAAACGATAATAAGTGTGCTTTGTTGAGCGTAAACCAATTGTCCAACTTGATGGTGGAGATAAACAAAAGAAAAAAGAAAATAAATTTAGTTAACGTATTAGTGTGAAGCGGAGAATCACGATGTATAAAGAATAAAAAAAAAAAAAAAAAGCGAGTAGAAGAAAATGATGAGGATACCCGCGTGAAGCACGTATCGATGTAAGCGCGCGCATGCGGCATTTTTTTTCAGCTCTTATACTGTCCCCAAATGATAAAAAAAAAAAAAAAAGCTGTTTTGAATCTGAAAAATATTATGGCGGTGAAAAAAAGGTCGCACGCGCTACTGTTTTAATTCCCTCCTATTGACGCTCGGTGGTCCGAATTGTGAAATGGCATGTTTCTTTCTCTCTCTCTCGAGACATTTTTCACCGAGGAATCTGCTTCGTATCGTAGAAAAAGAAAATTTCGATCGCGAAGACAGGAGAGAAGTGAGGAAGACGTCATCGTTATTAAGTTTAACAAAATCAAAGGATTAAATAATTAAATAAAATGAGTTGAAAAAAAAAAAAAAAAAAAAAAATTACAGAAACAAAAAAAAAATAATAGTGAATGATGCGAGAGGCTCGAGCTGCCTTTTTGAAACTCGACACCTACACACCATACATTATTACATATATATATATATATATATATATATTTTATTGCTAGTGGATATCACATAAGTACGGCAATGTAATATTCATCTGTACATAGAACAATTAATATGAATTCAACTGACTAGTAAATGTTTTAGAAATCGGCAAAGAAAAATTTACCGATGTGAGAAGAGGATGGATTGTCATGAAAATAACGATGAACTGAACATGTTTATTCTTATTTTCACAGTATAATTGTTATGCGATTGTGAAATCAGATTTTAAAAAAATAATAATAATAAAAAACGAAGGAAATTAAAAAAAAAATGTCGAAATCGAAGATGATAATGACGGTAAATAAGCAAAATAATAAAAGTGAGCGAAGGATAACGGCACTCGTCTCGTCGCGGACGGATACGAGATACATACATATACATATGTATTTAAAAAAATACTAAAACAAAAGTATATTACGTACACGTAGATGTTTGGGAGGAAACTAAAATATTTTCATGTCTCAATCTAAAATGACATCTCGTTGTTTGTTCGCTTTTCTTCCTTCTGCTCCTCGCCAACTTTTAATACAACCACACGCTATGAAATTATTATTAAATTTAAATGGGAAAACTTCTTTGGGATAGATAATAATATTGAAGGTGGTAAATTTGTAAATTTTTTTTTTTGTCGATCTCGAGCAAAATAAGAATACAATGATGTAATTATAAAAAAAATAAAAATAAAAATAAAAAAAATGATGGAAAGAAAAACCACTCGCATCCGCTCGTGTCCACTGTCGACGAGATGCTGAGTCGATTTTTTGCAGATTTATTATACCTATATTAGGCTTACGTTAAACACCTCATTTGTAAATATTAGAACGTATTTTTGTCGTCTATGTAAAATCAACAAGGATTTTAACTAATGGCTTAGTTCTTAGCGTAAACGAAAATAAAGTTGAGAACATAAAGGGAAAAAATTGAAAAAAAAAATATACGTTTATGTGTCTCTTTATTCGATTCCGCACTCCTTATCACATATCCTACCTTCCGCATCTTAAGTTTTTATTAATCACAAATATATTTATATTTTTTAAAAGTCATGGTGATTAAATATTTTACTTATTTTATTTTACAGATATCTGACTTATTTTTTTTTTATTCTTTTAATTTTTTTGCTGCAAATTTAATGGATCAATCATCATTATTGGTTTCAAAAAAAGCAATCATAAAATAGAAATGGTAAAATTATTACATAAAAGATAGTGATTAGTTGGATTTACTAAACGCTTTTCGTTCAGCTTATTTTCATATTGCAACACGTGGATCATCATTTGACCGATAAGAGTTATCTTGTGTTGATAATTACAATATCACTGATACGCGAATCTGCAAATATTCGTTTTTTGTTTCCATAAAAAAAAAAAAAAAAGAATTTTAATTTTAGCTTATCTGTGGCCCTGCATTGATTACACACAAAAGTACGTGAACGATAATCGTTATCTCTAATGTTCTATCCGATTGTTATGAAATCACATCAGCGCAACACAGTACTCGTACCTTGTACTATTATTGAAAGTGTCACAATGAACGTGTACCCATAATACAGCTTGAATCAACATTCATTGAGATGAACGTAAAAAGTATACGGAGCTAAGAAGATAAGGAGCTGAAACTCGGTAGACAAGTAATATATACTTTAAAAACTATATTTTAATGTTTTTCCGAGCCAATAAATCAACGTATCGATTTCAAGCAAATATATATTACATTACATGGGGAAACATTAAGAGTAAGTCGCGTCTTTGACTATAGAGAGAGGCGCTTCTTAACCGGTCGCGGGTCGATTTGGACAAACAATTAAAAAACGATCGTCCAACCGAACCATATTGTTTATATCTTTGTACACACATGTAAGTATAATACTATACTCTGCTAGTGCTCGTATATGTACTGGGCACTTGTACAAAGTTAACTCGTCTATCCGTCTAAACGTGCAATGCGTGACGAAGTAGGATTTTCACAAAGGCTGTCAAGACGGTCAATTAAAAGTTGTTTCGAGCTACACGCAACAGCCAAGAGATGAACAAGCAAGAATATACACACCTTCCTTGTCATTTTCAGCAAGTCACGTTGCTCTTATATACCCCCCTTACCCGTACGTTGTGGACGAGAGGTGTGTGCTGTTATCGTATCAGCAGCAGATGCATATGTATTATACACGTGGGTATATTATATGTATCATAGCCATCGTCACTCGTGAGAGCAAACGTGGCTTGTCATCCAAAATATTCGAAAGGCAAATCGGTCCCATACCAAATCAAGTTTTGACTTCTGTTATTTCGGGCTATTAGTTAATTAGTTAACGATCGGCAACACATGGATTGCGCGTGAAAAATGCCGCTGAAAAGCTCGGCCTCGAATCCTCATCGATGGAGATCACATGGGGATTGTTGGCTCTGAAAATGATCGAACCAAAGCGTCCGAAGATCGTGTGTATGATACTATGACTTTTCCGAGTCGGTCAATCATAAGAAATGGCACATTGACGCAATCGCCTCCACCTCCACGTTGTTTAAATCGGTAAAAATTAAAAGGGCTTGCTTACCGATTTTTTTTTTTTTTTTTCATCACAACGACCCCAAAGGGCCGTTACTCGGTAGAGTCCCACTTTCATTCGAGGATCGGTAAGCCTTAGTGTACTTTTTTTACACACATACAGTTAGCGCAGGACTTTACATTATGTGGTGATCTCGTATATTTGTAGTAACGTGTGTATATATATATATATACGCACGCGATCAGAGACAAAGAGAGGTATACACCGAGGAGTTGTACAGCAGTGGGGAGAAAGGAATGAAAGAGAGACGGACGGATGGATACAGTGCACTTATCTCTCGCGCAACCACATTATAAAAAGCCCACCGGGTACCCGGCGTCGCGTCATTGAGTACCATTACTCCGGCTCTCGTGCACGTATATCCAGTACAACTCGATTTTTTTTTTTTTTTTTCCTCTTTTCCCGTAAACAAAAAACGTAAGTCATTTTTGTTGTTTAATATATTGTTCAAGGTAAGGATTGATCGCGCGTTTTATATTACCTTTTATTTTTTCGTTGATATTGTATAGAAAATGCCGGACTACAAGCTGTGGTACTTCAACATTACCGGTCTCGGTGAGCCGATCCGATTCCTCATGAGCTACGCCGGCCTGGACTTCAAGGACCACAGGCTCAGCTTCGAGGAATGGCCCCAGCACAAATCGAGTAAGTTCGCCTATTGTTTTTGGTGAAATAGATAAGAGTATACGAATGGATGTTCATGTGTATATATGTGTAACGTAGAGTGGCGTTTGCCACGTCGCGGGCGTGTCTCCTTACTCCAGCCGCGGCAATTTTTCAATTGTTGTTAATTATTTGATCCAAGGTTTTCTTTCGTCAAATGGTCGGAAAAAAAAAAAAAATTTATATGAATACGTGCACGGGCGTTGGCTAGTATACACGCACCTATACTTAGGTGAGAGGGAGAAGGTGTACGGGTATACCTGTGCGCAGGTACATCAATTACACTGACACACATTACCGGCTAACTCATCGTGTTGTAACGACGAGGGTTTATACATATGCTGCATGCACGGATGCGGTTACTCAAACAATCGAATGGTGTTTTTTTTTTTTTTTTTTTCTTTCCATAGAATCGCGTGCTTCGGATCCAAACACGCTCGTGGGGTCGATGTAAAAAAAAATCGAGATCGGTATGATATGCAATTGTACGTGAGTCACTTGCGCCTTAGCGAGAATAATCATAATTACAAACCATTAACCCGGTGGTGGTTGCAGCCTATTGTGTATTGTGCAATCATTCATGTATATACTGCATCACCATGTTCTGAGAAATATGCATACCGTAACATTTACGGTGCGTAGGTTCTCTCCTTGGTTACATAAACCAGGCTCACTTTTTTTAAATATCATTCCATCACGTTTTATTCACCATAATAAATTGATACCCATACTACACGTATATGTATTGCTGCAGTTAAGCTGTGTTATCGTGTTTACTGATGTGGACGCGCGATTCTTTATCATTTTAGCTACGCAGAACTGTTTTATTATCAGATAAAAATTTACCGATTTTTTTTGTTCGTTTCCACAAAAAAAAAGCCTACAGTTTTTATTTTTGTAAATTTCCGTAGAAATGCCGATGGAGCAGATGCCGATTTTAGAAATCGACGGCAAAGTTTACCACCAGACCAAAGCCATCTGTCGCTACTTGGCGAAGCAGTGCAAGCTCTACAGCTCCGATGATCTTGAGGCTTTGGAAATCGATGGCAGCATCGACGATATCGATGACATGAGGATCCGTAAGTACAGCTCAAGTAGAGCCGGCTATCCTTTCCCAATTGCTCGCAAAAGCCAAACGAATTGTTTTAAGTACTTATTTTAATTTTTTTCCACAAACAAAATAGATTGCACGAGATTTTTCCGCGAGGACGACGCCACATACAAAGCGAAACTAAAGGCCGCGGCTCTTGAAAAAATACCCTTTTATCTGGGCAAGTTCGAAGAGAGGGTGAACAAAAACGGCGGCTTCTTCGTTGGCAACAAGGTACAGTTGTAAACGTTATCTATGCGAGTGTGCACTTAATGCTACCCACGTGTCTCGAGATAAATGTTTTGAACATAAAAAATAAATGGACGTTATTCTTTCACAGATCACTTACGCCGACATCTACTTCACGCCGGTCATCGATTTGCTCACTCACTTCTTGGAGCACGACTACCTCAAGGACTACCCAGCCTTGAAGAAGTTACACGATACCGTTTCGGCACATCCCAAAATCAAGGCTTACCTCGACAAGAGACCGAAAACTGCGTTCTAAATTGATATCATAAAACCTTTTCTTTTTTTTTCTTTTTTCTTTTTTTCTTTTTTATCCATCCAATGTTCTATTTGTACTGTTGCAGAGCGAAAAACTTTGATGAAAAATATTAGATTAAAGATGGATAATTAAACAGTATTGTTTATACAAAAAAGCTTGTTGACTTTATTTTACTTTTTTAGTCACATTTTTATCAAACATGTGTATATACATAAAAATCGTAGTTTAGAAAGATACTTTAGTGAAATTCCAATTGATCTGAGGCTTCCAACTTAACTATCATAATTTTTGAGACGGCGTGGAGTCGGACGGTGGTGCCAGCGACTGATGTAGCTTCGAAACCGCGGTCTTGACGATCTGCTGGAACGTCTCGTCCTCATTGCACGCGACGTCAAGTGTAACCAAGTCGATGTGAGCTTTTTTATTGTCCACCGTGACGTAGAGCTTTTCGCCCTTGAATATCTTGGGAACCGAGTCCTCCCCAAACATCTCCTGCAACATCTCGATGAGACATTCCTTGAAATGCATCCTGTCCATCTTGGTGGGTGCAGCCAGCATTTTTGGGTTGCTGTCCATAGTTTCGGCTTGTAGGAGCGCGGCGAGCACCGCGTCGGCATACATGTCGTTCACGGGAGTAGCCATCCACTCGAGCGTCACTATCTTGCCTTCCACCGTCACGTCTACGTTCTTGAAGATCCGCATCTTCCTGTCGTCGATCATGTCGATGTTTCCAGCTATTTGAGTGAGCAGGTGTTTGAGGGTGGGTAACGATGCTGAATAATATATGCTCATCCTCTGCACCACCTGGCTCATACTCATATCGGTGTATTTGGACAAGTCACACGGATCCAGCAGATGGTAGTTAAAATTGCGCTTGACCAGCACTCCAGATAATTTCTGTCCGGGTTTGGGTTTGTCCACGGCCAATGTGCCCATCACCTTCGCCGTTTTCTCGCCTCTGAAGTAAAGCTCCACTGCCGCAGAATTGCGAGGATTGTGAATTTCGATCGTTGTGTTGGGGTCGTCCTCGTATTCGCGCTGTAGGGCAGCCTTCAAGCGACTCATTTCGTTTTGTTCACCGTGCACGAGGATGACGTGCAGCGGTTTGAGTATTCGTATGAATTCGGAGGTCTGCTGGTAGTCCGTGTGAGCTGAGAACGAAATATAATCCACGGACATCTTTAGCGGCAGTTTTTGGCCGCTCATTGTTTGTATTTCTTCGGGCTCGGAGAGTATCGTCTTGGCCAGGGTTCCTTCCACGCAATAACCGGCAATGATCACTCCGTTTTTGGAATCGGTACACCACGACTCGAATAGCTCGCGCGACAAGCCACTTTGCATCATACCTGGTGATGCCATGACCACGCACGGCCCAATGTCGTCAAAGTGATCGATGCCCTTGAGATTCGATATGTGCTTGAAGACGAACGGATTATTGATAGCGATTTGTTTTCGAATCTTTTCGTTCATCGCGTTTACGTACGTTTGGTAAACGGCCATGCACTTTTTTGCTAAAGACGATGCGTAGTATATCGGAATCTCGTGCAATTCTGGGTGCAGGCTCCAATACTCGTCCAGAATCAAAAGTAATTCTTGCGCTCGGCCCAATGCAAATACAGGAATAAGACACCTGCCGCCACGGTTAACGATTTCATGCACCAAGTTTGTAAAACGACTCTCACGATCCTCGCGTTTTTCGTGGATGTGAGTGCCATAAGTGGATTCTGTGATTAAAACATCTGGATGCACGTTTGGTATTTCTGCAGCCATCAAGTGCCGATCTTCTTGTCGACTAAAGTCTCCCGTGTACAAAATTTTTACACCTGCGGAAAAATAATTACGTATATAATCAGTTGCATCATTCTCAATGTGAGTATTGAAAAAGAAAAATTTACCTGCAATTTCAATCATAAACATAGCGGCACCCAAAACGTGACCAGCATTGTAGGCCCAAAATTTAATACCAGATACATCTTTTTCTTCGTGAAAGTTGATAGTTTCAATCCTATCCATACTGGACTCCAAATCAGCCTCGGTGTAAAGCATCTGTTCAGTAGCAATGTTACTGACTTTGATGTAATCTGATAATAGCCATCTGTAAATAGCCTTAGTTGCATGTGTCATGAGACACCTGCCTTTGAAAGTTGTTTTTGTTAAGAACCAGGGTAGAGCTGCACAATGATCCAAGTGAAAATGCGAGATCAGAAGTAGATCAATCTCGTCCGCTTCCACAAGATCCAAGAATGGCAGCGCGTCCATTCCACTCAATCCTGGATGAATACCGCAATCCAACATAATCTTTTTGCCTTTGAACTCCAGCATGATGCAGGATCGACCTACTTCCTGTCCAGCCCCAAGAGGCCTGACGACTAGTAAATCACTTTCCTCAGCTGGAATCGGAGCATCAGCCTTTCGCTTGACTTGAGCGTTAGACATCTGCAATAGCGTTAGACAACGAATATCAACAATGGTTTAAACGATTGATTATTACCACATGAGAAATGAATATTGGACTTACCTTGACGCTTAATTTCTATTGTGTATAACAACGTGTAGGTTAGGGAGTACGGTGAACGGTCACGGTCATAGACTCATAAAGTTGTGGTATAGTTACCGCAGTTTAATTTTTGCGAGTAGTATATAAACACATGCACGTCCAGCCCCCTCCAATTCTATTAAATCGCTCAACGACCAATCAGATGTGTTTCAGCTGGTTTTTAAATTTCAACTCGCCGTTTTGACGTTACTTCACAGACACTTCACATTCACGTGCCATGCCTCTTCGAGTGAAGTATATTCGTTGAACGAGCAATCTTACGGACTCCTCGAGTTCGCATTCAATAATTAAGTAGTATTTAAGTATTTGGTACATATATTACTATGTCACAAAAATATTCGTCGGTGCGAAAAAAACGCGTGAAAACCACCTTGACTACAGATAATTCGTTAAAAAAGGTGGATAGCGACATCGCAGAGTACTTCGACGACATCCTGAGTTTTGTTCCCGAGAACAATCGGACCAAAAGGACGCGAGTGCCTGTGATACGTGAGGATAATGGTGTCGTGGTGCCAATAATCAGTGTCAAAAGAGCGAATTCGAGGGCAGTGGGGATTAAAGCCAAAGTTGCCGCGGAGAATGTCAGCGCACCTGTATTACCTGCGAAAAGGTGCAAAAGCATTTTGGGAAACGGGGGTGAGAGTGAAGATGACGACAAAAGTGAAAGCTCCCACGTCACGCCGACGCACTTATCTGTTTTGCGGACGCAAAATTTTTGCGTGTCGTTTAAAAATGGCAAGAGTAATATCTTCGATGGCCTTACTCAGGGGAGCTCCAAAATATTGAGTCTTCAGGCATTGAGTGATGTTGACAGTGAGAAACGTTTGGAGCTGTCCAGCTGGGGTCTACCTGCACTGGTTCTTGAGGTAAGTCTTTTTAAAAGTAATATGTGAAATATTAATGCAGATGGAAATATTAGTTATTGGTATTTCAATTGTAAAGCAAAAAATTTATCATCATAGAAGTATCAAGCTAGGGGTGTTAGAAAAATGTTCTGCTGGCAAGTAGAGTGCCTGGCGAATAAAAAAATCTTGGAAGAAAATAAAAATCTGGTTTACTCTGCTCCGACTTCTGCTGGAAAGACATTGGTCGCTGAGTTTCTTCTTTTAAAAACAGTTTTGGAGCGCAGGAAAAAGGTCATTTTCATTTTACCATTTGTGTCTGTTGTCAGAGAGAAAATGTTTTATTTTCAAGTGAGTCAAATACTTTATGCTGTGATGATCAATAGATATTTATGAATTTTTTAAGTTTTCTATGAAATTAAAAATCATCAGGACCTGTTAACGGACAGTGGAGTCAGGGTAGAAGGTTTTATGGGAGGTGTAGCACCATCTGGAGGTTTTTCAGCTGTGCATGTTGCAATAGCTACCATTGAAAAAGCTAATTCTCTGATAAATCGTTTGATGCAAGATGGTGACTTGGCTACTCTAGGAGCTGTTGTTATTGACGAGTTACATTTGCTTGGTGATTCCAGCAGGGGTTATTTGTTGGAACTTTTGCTAACAAAATTGAGATATATGACATTAAAGTAAGATTTTAAAAAAGTATCGCATGACTTACTGCATCAGAAGCAATCATTCATTTTTCTATATGAATGACTTTTCCAGTCTAGAGCATGTTAATATTCAGCTGATTGGCATGTCGGCAACTCTTCCGAATCTTCCTCTCATAGCTGAGTGGCTTGATGCAGAACTCTACAAGACTGATTTCAGACCGATTCCTCTTCAAGAGCAGTGCAAAGTAACATTTGTCAAATTTTTATTGAACAACATTTTCCAGCTCAAAATTAAAAAAAAAAAAAATGAATTTTAGATTGGCTCATCCCTATTTGATAGAAATTTGAAAGAAGTCAGACAACTCGAGCCAGCACCTGACATAGTCAACGACCTGGATGGCATCATTCAGTTGTGTATCGAAACGATAAACGGAGGCCACGGCGTTCTAATATTCTGCCCAACAAAAAATTGGTGCGAAAAACTAGCCACCCAAATGGCTAGCACGTTTTTCCAATTGGGTCGCGACAAAACGCCGCACGGCCAAATATTGCGCAAGCACATTGAGTCCACAGCTGTCGAAGAAGTACTAGAACAGCTTAAAAGCTGCCCAGTTGGCTTGGACAACGTATTGCGGAAAACTGTATCTTTTGGCGTGGCCTTCCATCACGCGGGTTTGACTATGGACGAGCGTGACATTATTGAGGGAGGTTTTCGGTAAGCGAGAGACCAATTTTTCAAATCCTAATGGCTCCGCCCTATTCTTCGATGTAAAATAATAATATTCATCCAATTCATTACAGAGTAGGTTCACTTAAAGTTCTGATAGCTACTTCCACGCTGAGCAGCGGCGTTAATCTTCCTGCCAGGCGAGTAATCATACGTTCGCCACTTTTCGGTGGCAAACTGTTGGACAAATTAACTTACCAGCAAATGATCGGTCGAGCCGGTCGTATGGGCAAGGATACAGCAGGTACGAACCGATTTTTGCTCGTATGCATATTTAAAAATAACGTTAGACAATAACATGAGAAAATTCTAATATTTCAGGTGAAAGTATCCTCATGTGTAATCAGAACGAGCGCTCGGCTGCGTCGAATTTAATGACGTCGTCAATAGAGCCGATCGTATCGTGCCTAAAGGACTCGGGACCTCTGGTTCGTGCTCTCCTCGAGGCTATCGCTAGCCAGATTGTGCGTACTCCGAGAGACCTTGACTTTTACAGCAAATGTACGTTCGTTTACAAATGTGAGGACAACGAAGTCAAAAACTTGGTCAACGAAGCCGTGACATTTTTAATCTCGAATGAATTCCTGCTGTACGTATTTTTTTTTTCTTTTAATCGTAGGTACGCAAATGCCGATTTGTCATTAAAATTGTGGTTAACAAACTCAGCGTTAAAGACGTCGAGGGAGACGAGCAGAGAATGGTAGCGACGTGCTTGGGTAAAGCCTGTCTGTCCGCCTCTGTACCACCACGGGACGCGCTCTTTCTGTTCGAGGAATTACAACGCGCGAGGAAGTGCTTCGTCCTCGACACGGAGCTGCATGTCATCTATCTGGTGACTCCCTTCAATGCTGGTAGTCAGATCGGTCAGATCGACTGGATGAGTTTTCTGGAGCTGTGGCGATCACTGTCGGAGAGTGAGCGTCGCGTCGGCCAGCTCGTTGGTGTCGAGGAGAGATTCCTGATGACTGCCATACGAGGTGTCGTTAAATCTGGCAAAAAGGTAAACTACATCAACAAACTTCCAGCAATTTGGCGATCAGTGATTTTCCTTAATAAAATAAATCTTCGCAATTTTTATCGCAGTTAAACATCCATCGAAGATTTTACACCGCTTTGGCGTTACACGATTTGGTACGGGAGGTACCGTTGAATGCCGTTTGTCGAAAGTACAGCTGCTGCCGCGGACTACTGCAGAGTTTGCAACAGTCATCAGCAACGTTCGCGGGTAATTTTTAACCATGTCGAATATATATATATATTTTTTTTCAATTCAATAGAAGTAGTGACATTATTCTGCATGTTACATCGTGTGCAGGCATGGTAACGAGTTTTTGCAAAGAACTAAAATGGGACTGCATGGAGCTACTATTTGCTCAGTTCCAAACTCGCCTGCAGTTCGGTGTGTGTAGAGATTTACTGGATCTTCTTCGACTGCCAAGCTTGAACGGGCTTCGCGCACGAAGTTTATTTAAGCAGGGGATTACGACCGTAGCCGAACTTGCCGCTGCCAATGAGCTCGATGTCGAAGAAGCATTGAACAAAGCTCTGCCTTTCGAGAGGTATTTAATACTTTGATATTTCAACAATTTTGCGATTAGCTTTGGCATTGTAAAATAAAATATTTTTCTTAGTAAGAAAGATTTTGACGGGGGGAATGAAATGGAGATAGAAAAAAGGACTAAAATGAGAACAGTTTTTATCACGGGAAAAGATGGGCTCACTGCGCGAGAAGCTGCCCTGATTGTCATTAAAGAAGCCCGTGTTTTGCTAAAGGTAATAAAATACCTAGGTATCACTTTTCTACGTTGTTTTTTTTAAACTAAAGAGTGTGCAATTTTTTTTTAGAACGAACTCGGCGTTTGTGATCTTCAGTGGAGTCAAAATCACAAGAACGGGGTTCAAGGCAGTCCTCGTTTTTCCGGTATAAATGCAATTTCTTCGAATCATCTGAGTTTATCGAACCTCTTGCCTCTCTCGCGAAGTCCGTCTTTTGAAGTGCGTACGGTAACGACAGAAGCTGTTATCAATAAGTTCGAAGAAAAATCAATGGAAGTGGGAGAAAAAAATTACAAACCGTCTACTTCGGAAAAATCAATAGATAGTAGAAACGCTACAGCTGCCCTCAAAAATCATAATTTGATATCAATATCCAAATCATCCGATAAAATTGAAAATCAAGTCTCGATTACGGAAGAACTCAATTCAATTTCTAAGTCATTAAATATAACTGAAAGATTTGTGAATGAAAATCAAGCTACGATGATGGAAAAATCACTTAGTGATTTGGAGGCAAAAAAAACTCCAGAAAATAAAACTTGTATCTCTGAAAGTGGTAGCGAAATATTGTCTACGTCTTTGGAAGATATAATTAACGAAAGCGACAAAATCCAAGATGCTTCCAAGACGCTAAGATCAAAGCTGGCGGAGAGGACAAAAAGCTTCTTAAAAGAAGGTCAAATAACTATTCGCTCACTCGATTTTGAAGACGAAATAAACTCATTGATTGATCAATCGCCTAAAATCAAACAAAAACCACAAACGCCCGTTCAGAGTAATGCGAAATCTCAATCACTAGACTCCTTCCAAATGAGCGAACGTGCTATTAGTGAAATCATGCAAGTCGTCGAGAAACAAAACGAAGACGTATTTCAAGTACCAGCACCGGTTGTCGCCGCAAAATCAGAGGAAGAAAAGAAACGCACATCCATAGGCTCGAACTCTTCGAAAAGTCCTAACTTATTCAGTGACAGTTCATTCTTGGATGCACAAGTCTGCAGTATATTGGAGAAAAACGTTATCGAGACCTGTTTCGCTGATTCCGAGAAAAATGATACCCCTCCAAATTCTTTCAAAAATACCCGAACTCGTGAGCTACCTGTAAACGGTAAAGGTTCAATAAATTCTCCATCCACTTTAAAACAAACTACTTCCATTTGCTCCACAAGTACCTCAAAAAACGTGAAAAATAATCCGATCGATAAAAATTCTTCGTCGGCAAAAGTTCAACAACTTTACGAAAGTAAAACGTCAGACTTGAAACAGATATCAATGCCTATGACCTGGAACGACGACTCTTGGGATAGAACAGGCAACATCCAACCCAATAAAGAAAAAGAAAACGTCACAGACGAGAATCTTGACAAGGGGAGTCCGTCAATTCTACACATTTCGAAAATTCGCACACGCAGGCCGCTAATCACGACGCAGATTGGGCCCAAAAAAATTGAAGGCACCATCAATAAAAACCGATCGCGTGATTCGCCTTTAATCGGTACGCCGAAACCGGTTTTGCAAAAACGAGCTTCGGGTAAGGAGAGTGCCGAGAATAAAGTCGTTGCGTGCGGTATTAAAAACAGTTCTAGTCACAAAGCCAACATGCCAATTGTGTTCAGTTCGAATCAATCGGATTCCGAGGACTCGGTGGGCAGTTCGCAAATTACAGTTAAAACTGTGATCAACAAGACTCGTAGTAGAATCGATCAAAAAATAATGGCCACTCAAAAATTACGAAAATCTACGATGGATAAAAGTTCGAGTGCAAAAATTACGTGTGACTCTACTTCAAAGCTAGTCAAACAAAACTCGGATTTTTTTTCAGAAGACACTACCACAAGCGATAACGACAGCTCCGAAAGCTGTTTGATGTTTGATTCGGATGATACTTTTAACTCGCGGCCGAAAAAATCAAAAAGAGTAAAGTATCTAATTTTTTTTTTTTAACTTGTCAGTAATATATTTATCGTTTTGTGGCTAAATCAATTTATTGTGTTTAAAGATCACAGGTAGCACAGCTTCAGACCAAATGTTGCGATCCAACAGTTGTATGAGCACATGGAGTAGCGATGAAATAATCGATCCTAGCTCTGTAAAACTAGTAAACGTAGCAACTTCGAAACAAACGTTCCGATTGTTCCGTAATGAAGTCAAGCGAAAAAATATGGCTATAGCACTTGTCACTGAACCATACAACAGAGATCCAGTTCTCACGATTGGTGGTAGGATAGTGGGTACGGAAAACAAGAAAAATACCAAAAAGACTGAACCTTTTGTATATAAGAACAGTAAAGTCCGCGGGGTCATTTTTAGCTGGGGTGTGAAAGCGGTGTATTACGTGCCTTTTAACAATTCGATAGGTGAGACACTTGTAAATACTAAATTTAAAGTAAAATGTATTTATTTTTAATAAATTATCGAATATTTGTAGAAACAAAGGTTACGATAAAAGAAAGAATGAATTTACTTCGAGAAATTTTAAGTGATCCAACAGTAAGTTTGCGTTGCTTCAAGGCAAAGGAAGTTTATAAATTTTTATACGTGTGCTGTGAAATTCAATCGTCTTGCGAGTTTCTCGATCCTCTAACGGCCGATTGGTTGATGAACTCGGAAAGCGTTTACAAAAGCAACATCGAAATGGTAATTTAATTTTTTATGGTTTTACTTAAATAAAAGTTTTAAGTTGTGGTGAACTAATATATAATTTTAAAGGCTGTCGAGTACTTTCCGAGTGGCATGGATTTAGTCAAAAATTGCGAAAATAATTTTGGTAGTGGTACAGAAGAATGCGCGCGAGCAACCGTCAGGGCTCTACTTGCCTGGTATACGACGAAAGCCATTTTGGAGATTTTCAAAGAACATTGCCCATCTTTACTAGTAGCTTACAGGGGTAATTAAAACTTTTCATTTCATTATCATCAATGAAATTTGATTGTTTTCATGCATCTATTTTTTTATTTGTTCTTTTCAGAAATAGAAATGCCCACCGTTATAATTTTAGCAAAAATGGAATTGAGAGGATTCGGCATTAATATGAGCTCTTTGCGAGAACTCACTACAGTCATGAAAAACGATTTAATTCGCATAGAGGAGAAAGCTTACAGTCTTGCTGGTAGAAAATTCAATTTTAATTCGTCCAAAGAAGTGTCGGCGGTAATTAATTTTAAATAAAAACAAGCACAAACTTTTTAGTCGACTTCACTTACTGAAATTTATACTTTATAAACAGGTTCTTGGATTAAGTAGAAGGGGGAGGGCCTGCACGAATAAGGCTGCCTTGAAATCGTGCGAGAATCCGATTTCCGATCTTGTTACGATGTGGCGGAAACTCAAGAACGTAGAAACAAAAGTATGATATTGTTTGTGGTTAGTTAATTTATTTTATTAGGATTATAAATTAATATCTGCTAATTACAGATTATATTTCCCTTACTACACTTTGAAATGAAAAATGATCGGATACACGGAACTTGCATTACTCATACAGTTACGGGACGCGTCTCGATGCACGAACCAAATTTACAATGTATTCCTCGAGACTTTAAATCAGACATAAGGTAAGAATTTGCAACTATAAAATATATACAATGTCCGTGTAAAAGTTAAATATTTTTTTTTACAGTGGCTGTATATTCAGCACCCGTATGGCATTTGTACCGTCAGAAGGCAATGTCATGCTGTCTGCTGATTTTTGTCAGCTAGAACTTCGAATTCTAGCTCATTTTTCTCAAGATCGTGTTCTATGCAATCTTTTTCACCAGGATGGTGACATTTTCAAAAATATTGCTGCTAGGCTCAATAAAGTTACAGAAGAAATGGTACTTACTACTTACCTTTTAAGCTTCAATAAATAAAATTTTTGAAAATTATTCCAAAATTAGTATAATAAATTTTAACTTTAAGGTGAACGACGAAATGCGTCAACGAGCTAAGCAACTGTGTTATGCCATGATCTATGGGATGGGATCTAAATCGTTAGCGCAAAGTCTTTCTGTCACAGAATCCGAAGCCAAAGACTACCTTGAGACATTTATGAGAACCTATAAAGAAATTCGAGTGTGGCTCAATGCTGTTTCCGAAAAAGCACGCATCGACGGCTACGTTTCAACTTTAATGGACCGTAGACGCGTACTGTCAGGTATCAAGAGCGAAGTTCCAGCAGTCAAAGGTAAATCTTGTTAAAACATTTTTTTTTAACTGTTTCGTTGCGTAAAGCGCTTTTTTTCTTACAATTATTATTATTATTATAGTATCATGGGCTACGACTGTTTATTAAATGTTACTTATTTTCATACAGCACAAGCAGAAAGGCAAGCAGTAAATACCAAAGTACAAGGCTCTGCAGCTGATATTACGAAGAAGGCAATGGTGCTAATAGAAAATAAATTGCGAGAAAAGTTTTCGTGCTTACCAGTGACTTTTCCCACAACGCAGACACAGACACAGACCAGAAGGGGATTACGAAGTAATTATGGGGACTGGAGACCGAGAGGTGCCTACTTAATACTACAGTTGCACGACGAATTACTCTACGAGGTGAATTCGAACGATCTCGAAGTGGTGGCTAGAATTGTTAAGGAATCGATGGAGAATGCTTTTAAGCTAAGCGTGCCCTTGCCGGTTAAAATGCGAGTCGGTTCAGCTTGGGGTAATCTTGAGGAATACGAAATTCAAGATTAACTTATTTGCTTGACTTATTAGGTAAAACATACGTAATTAGGAATTTTTTATTATAATTTAATCGTAGGTAAAACAATTATTTACTTTTTGTTACGGTGATTAGTTTTTAAGAGCTAAATCATTAGGATATTTATTATTTATACGTATCTAATTAGAAGGAAAACTATAGTCATAATTTTATTGTGGCCAAAACTCGACTTGGCTGGTTTTACAGGTTTTTTTTTTTTTGTTTTTTTTGTTTTTTAATCGTGAAGTAATCAATTTTTACACTGTTGCAATAAGTTTTTATGAATCAAATCAATAACATTTTATTCAAAAGTGTTCAATTAATAGAACTAATTTGATTTAATCAAATATAATCGTACATATTGTAAATTTTAATGTAAAAAACGTTTTATTTATATAAATGCATTTCAAAAATTGAGAAATAAAACATTATAAAATTTTTAATTCATATACGTAATTTTTTATTTACTACACTTATGAAGAATGAATATACGCAAAAATACCATAGTAATTTTCACTATCGCGTTACGTAACCCAGAATAAATTAATAAATATATTACCATTTTTATGTAAGCAAAAATAATCTCGAAAATAATTTGATCAAACGTAATTCAGTTTAGTTGAAACATTTTTGAACAATGGAAATAACAGCAATTTTTGTACAGAATGCATGCCTGTCGTTAGCATTTTTTAAATCCCAAACGATCTATGTCCTTATGAAGGATACAGTGGTACGTTATTTATAAATACAAAGTAATAAAAATTTACGAATTCGTTTCCGTTGCCCTTGCGTTATTATAGCTTGATTTTTTTTCGTTGATGGCTGTACCAACGATATCTTGGTAATATTCACCAAAGACACTCCTATTATGCGAAAATAATATAGCAAATTGAGCTGCTACATCAGTCAGTTCTTTTTGAAGTGGTGACAGTCCAGGCGGTATCTGCTGTGGGGCTGCAGTTTGTGATACGATGATATTTCTTAAGAAATGTCGTATTCTCGATGCTGAGAAAAATAATGTCCACGATTAATATTCAAAATGTACTTTATTTTTTTAAATAAAAATTTTTAATATTACTTACTGACGAGTTCGCGAATTTTATGCTCAGGTTTGGGAAGTTTTATTATTTGATTTTCCAAAATCGATAATACATTTTGTTCTGGAATGTCAGCAACATTTGATAAATTTGGAGACGCCTTCATAATATCTGCTTTTACCTGAACTAAGATATTTGGCATGACTTCTTCCAAATCTCTAGAAACCAGTTTTTTAAATGCATGATTTATTAAAGAACCGATTTTAAGTAATTAAAATATTTTCTCACTTGTTAGACACAGTAGTATTCAGCAAAACTAAAATATGTTCCTTTATTTCTTGTTTGCATGGATCAGTTAGTGAACACGAAAGAGGTTTCAAAAGTAATAAAATTGAGCCAGTGATAGCCAATCTACTAGTCTTATTACGTAAATCTAGTAATCTTCCCTGATCTAGCATTAAAGTCTGGAAGAAAGTAATAGCCATTTAATTTTAATTGGAGGCAAATTTTCAAAATACACCTAGGCATAATGAGTGTACTTCTGCGTTTGGTGAAGAGTCAAATTCTAACAAGTCCAAATAAGCTTCAGCCAAAAGGGAGTGTGTTATTTTCTTAATAGAATTGATATCTGTAGTAGCTGAGTTTATTACTTCTTGATTTAGGTGCTGCAATAACCATTTCTTAGTGTAAAAGAGTCCATCTGTTTGAATTTTCAAAAATTCAGCAAATTTTTTCTTTTCATATTCAATACTCGATGCAACTATGTTCGGTCTTATCATGTTAATTGTGAAATTTGCCAAATCCAACTTCATCAATTGAAGAACTTCCATTATTCCCTTGAAAGTATCGATTACATCGGTACATCTTTTTATTTCTTCGATTTTTTCGTCTCTCACGGGAGCGCAGATTTTTGCCATTATAGAAGTTACATATTGAGAATAATGCGAAAAATCTAAAACACCATTTTCTGCTTGCTGTTTAATCAGGTCAACATCAAGAACTTGATTGATTGTTTCTTTTAATCTAGCATTATGTGGAAGAAGTAGTTCATCAAGAGACTGGTGAAAAATGAAATTTGTCTATGTTAATGAATTTTTAAAATATTAAAATAGGAGTAATCAAATGATTATACCTCTTTAATTTCTCCTAATAATCTCAAAGCTTGAGTAAACACTGGTGGTTCTTGTGACAGTTCATTAGCCAAAATATCCCAGAATACTTTGTGCATGATTTCTTTGACTTTTTTATGCAACGTATCGTCTTCTGGCTCCAGTTTGTCTATTTTAAAATTTTTGTCAACAGCGATTTCGTGCGCTAGAGCCATGTTTTGCATGCCTTTTGCTGCTTTTATGATTTCCTCTAAAGAAACAAATTTTGGAGGCGATGCAGCAACCCAGCCATCCAACATAAAGCTCCGAGCCCTATAAATATTTTTTTTTTTTCAGCATCACTCATGGCTAAAGTAGTAATGGTGTAACTAAAAAAAAATCTTTTTTTTACCTTTCAAGGCTATCTTGATCATGATTTTCTAATGACGGAGAAGCACAATTGATTGCTGCAGAGCTAGAAGCTTCTACAGCTTGACACTTTTGTTCATCATTCTTCATTTCTTCACTATTAAAATCAACGGAAAAATATTACTGAGTTTTCTGTATGAACTTCACAACAGCCAAAAACTTATATAACAAATTGAAAAAAATACCTGTCAGGCATATTTGTTGCTATATTTACAAAAAATTCAACAGACTTTCACAAGACACTCTTACATCCAGTAGTGTGCATCCAGCAAAATCTACAGGTTGACTAATTTTGCTGATGCCAGGGAGTGAGTAAAAATGAGGTCAAACTGCATCTATTAAAAGAACACCCACTGTGCCTTTGAACATAAACACACTTGTCCGTGGTAACTTCCTCAAACCTGTTTTTCCATTTTTGTCAATGATTTTATCAAAGAGGAAGTCATTGTCTCTTGATGGTCACTCGCCATTCATGGTAATCCTCTTATTCATACCTGCAATTACAGAGATGATGATGACATTGAACTTTTCAAGGCTATGATAAACCTCCCACTCAAGTTCTTGACATTTATGCAGAAAGCTTCTCAAAGTATACTGCTAATTTTCACAATTTGTTATACCTTTCAAGAAAGGCGTAAGGATGACTCAAAAAATGAAAAACAAAAATTAAAAAAAAAAAAACGTAACAGCTCCTCTGACAATTTCATCAGCCGAAATAAATTTGACAATAAAAACTAATACTTTCCTTCCAGCACACGTAGGCTTTAAAAACGTAACAAAAAGAGTTTCCATTCGGTTACACTTTCACATTATAATGCAATATATCAGCGAAGGAGAACCATTATAAATATACGTGTACATATAGGTATACAAACTACGACGGAAACCTTTGTTATGCGTTCTCTTTGACTTCTTTCCTTTCTGCTCGTTCACAACACACAACAGACGACGCGCTCCAAAACGTGAAACGCATTTTTGCTACATATATATATATATATATGTGTGTGTGTGTGTGTGCATTACACATATAGATATGACGAATACATGCATGCATTGGACTTGACACTTGATTTTTTAAATCTTCGTGCAGCAGCGACGAAGGACGAGGACGCTAAACACTTTAAATTTTGAAGGAGAGAGAGAGAAAACAGGAAAATGCTCGTAACTACAGCTGCAGTCCGTGATGATCGTGATTCACGGTATCTTTTTTTTTTCGTTTTCTGTTTCTTCGGTTTATTAGTCCTGTCTCTGCCGCATCGTGCATTTCTCTCTCCTCCTCTTCTCTTGAGAGTTGCCGATTTTTTTCGATACGGCTAAAGGCGACGGTCTTTTCGATCGGCAATGACAATGAAAAATCGTCTTTTTTGTTTTATACACACATGCTATATAGATACGCGCGTGTCGAGTGTCAACTGTTTTTCTTTTTTCGATGAAACTTTGGTATCGAAGCGTCATCTCGACCCTGTCCGACTCAAAATTATATTCAAACGTTTATACACTTACACGTAAACTCATAGTTTTTGAAAATCTTTCGATAAACACTAAGATGATCCGGGCAACATTGGAGCTTGGCTCTCAGGTGTCGTTGCGCCAGGCACTCCTGTTCGTTGTGTTTTTTATGGTGTTGCTCTCCCTGCAGCAGAACGAAGCTAGCCGAAATTCGCCAGGTTGTTGATTTTCGCCTGTTTGCGCGATTTTTCTTTTCTTTCTTCACGGAGATCTGATTAAAGTTTCTCAGTTGTATATCAGTATTGACTGTTTGCGTGATATATTTGACAAAGCAAGTACCTTTTGACAGGATCTTTGAGAAGATAGAAAACTCTCATCCGGGACTTTTGAAGAAAAATATGCTTGCCAAGTGTTTGGGAAGCCGTGGAGTGTCGGTACTTCGGCAAAGAGTCTATGGTAATTCAAAAACAAAGAAAACCATGAGCACAGTGGGTCAATGTGAGATCAAATGTGGCGATGCGCCAGACCCGTGTCAACCTAAATGTAAAATGGACGAGGTAGCATCTCCCGAGGGTTCTTGGTCGGAAAATTACAAGCGCCACGATGCCCACGCCAACAAAATATTGTACCTAGGACTATTTATGTTTGCTTCAACCGCGATTGTGGTAAGTTCAGTTCGAATCGTAGAGTTGCAAGGAACAAATCATGTTCAAAGTAATATATAAATAACTTTTCTCTCATTTAAGTTGAAAAACACCGAGGTTGCCAAAGGATATCCCGAAGTGACGTTGTTCTCGCTCTCCATTTAACGTGTTCCTCTTCAAAATTTGTTTCTTTTGTTAAGATTAAATTAAAAGAATCATCACCAGTACACGATTATTCAAACATACTTTTAATTATAAATTCTTATCGTGTTACTTATACAATAATTATTAAATAAAACAATAAATCGACGCTTAAGCAAAATCTTTGTTCTTCCGCAAAATGACAAAGCCTTCCATAATGGGTGTAAGAGGTATGTATTCCTCGGTAGCCAGTTCGGCGCGTTCACCGTACGCCAGTAATACTGGCGTTGTGTGAGTTTGGAAACCAGTGATTGTTTTAGGATTACCGGCCTGGCCGACCACGTCGACCGCCATACCGACGCGCACTGGTACCTGCAGTGGGACAAGCTCCTCGTCAAACGTCACAAGCATACGCGGTTGTATTGCCGTTGCCAGTGTGTACAGAAGGTAATGAGATCTGCCCAGGATTACTGTAAAATAAAATTGATTGTTACAATTATTTACGTTGTTGGGTAAAACGGAATGGTCCCCAAATAGTTATTAGAATAAAACGTACTATTTTTGACATCCAAAAATCCAACAAGAGTCGCCAAAAGACCGGCAAGTGCGACTGGACTGAGAAGTTGTCTATCGCTGTGGTAGGGCGAAAGGGTCATTGTACCCTTGCCAAGATGAATGAGACCCTGAGCTATTCTGACCATGAACAGATTGTTTGGATCTTTTGCGTGGTATTGAGCCAGCTGTCTGAGCATGGCTGCGAGTTTGGAGTTGTTGGTGCCCGCTCCGACTAGACCCATTGCAAATATCGCGTTGTGCGCAACCTCGAGATCACTGTCGTGCGAAAACTTGGACAGAGTATCAAGGATGTTGAGTTTGGGATTCGACACGGAGATGAGTCCGAGAGCCAGAGGTACCGATCGTCGAATGACGGGCTCGCAATAGCGCAGCAAGTGTCCAAACGTGCGGTAGGCCATTTCCGCACCGATCTCCTCACCCATGGCTATGAGAGCGATACCCAAAACGGCGATAGCTTGCCTCGAGCTCAGGTCCTTATCCTTTTCTTCCTTTTTCTCGTCCTTCTTATCTTTGTCTTTGCTGTTGGTCTTCTCTTCTTTTTCGTTAGAAGGCTCGTAGTGCTCTGAGCAGATGTGCAGCAAGTGTTGGATTTTCAGAACATTACCAGTTCCTGCATAAGCACATGCCTCTACCAGCGTCATCGACATAGATTTGAAGGGCTCAGGAATAACCTCGAGTGCGGCGATTATTGCCTCTGCAGCCTCCTGCTTACCCAAGAAGCACAGACCCAGACCAAGAGGAAGGAAACGCGCATACGTGTCCTTTAGCTCGGCTTCAGTCTTTTCCATCAGCGTGTGCATGATGGCTGTCGTGACGGTGGCATTGCACGAGCCAACTGCTACCATACCCAGAGCCAAACCGGTTATACCAATGACTTCCCGATTAGACTTGGGATCGCTGAGAACTGGTATCAAAAGACTTAATACCGATTCTCTATTCGATCCTGTGTAAGACAGACCAAGACCCAGAATAGCGCCGATACGCATCGTGTTGCTGTTGTGCAGCACATAGTCTGAAAGCAGAGCCAGAGCTGGTTCGCATTCGTTTCTCACTCCACAGTTGACGATACCGCACGCCAAAAGAGCTCCAGATTTTATGTAGTCTTCCGACGAGTATAGGTACTTGTCGATCGGAGTCAGACCGCCGTCGACGTCCCACAGCAAAATAAGACCGAGCGAGGCAGTGGCGCTTAGCATACCATGCTCTTTGTTTTTGTAGAGCCACTTGTTGCCGTCGTCGATGAGAAGCTTGTCATGGCCAAAGGCAGCATTGACGAAGCCGTTTACGAAGCTAGCTGCGAGATTTTGACGGGCAGAGTCGACCTGACCCCCGCCAAATGGTGGCCTCGAGTTTTCAAGGTGAGACTTGTACACGTCTTCTGGCGTCTTGGCTTCCATTATGTCCAATTCACGGGCGAGACTGAGAAAATGATTGTTGAGCTGAGAATTGGTCATGATCTCGACGAGATCATCGTACCAGTCCAACGAAATGGGCAGTTCGAGGAAAATTTGCTGACGACCAAGCATAAAGGCTAGTTGCTTTTGAACCGATCTGTAAATATTCGTCTTATTAATGACACGGGCATACTTAATACTTTGGATTTTATAAAAAAAAGTTATACTTACAAATCAGTACAGTTAGTGAATATATCTTCGATGAGAGGCAAGTCGTTCAGCTGCATAGCAAGCCTCATAGCTTGTGGATACTGATTGAACTTTTTGTAGAGTTTTAATGCTGCATGTAAAAGAGTGGTGTTCTCTGGATCGGCAACGTACGGGACGCAGTTGGTCAGATAAAGGCACACCCTCTGATAAGCACTTTCATCAACATATTGTTCTAACATTTCTAAACGATCGATTTCCATGAGTAAATCGCAAGCTTCGGTTTCGGCATTGTGAGCCATATTATAGGGCACGATTTCGTGGACTAATCCAATCAACTTTTGAATCAACTCCTCCGAGCCTTTGATGGAGAACTCCTCCCATTCAGCAGTCAGTTCTCCGGACAAATGTCTGACATATTCGTGACCCCATTCACCAATGTTAAGAGCTGAGCCTTTAGAATGATAAATGGAAAAAGAATTGATAATCAACAACAATAAAGGTATGACACGAAGATACATTCACCAAAACTTACCAGTCATTCTATATTTTAGACACTCCCTATTCTCGCCCATGGTCATGGCCAAAACAGAGATTATATCGGAGCAAAACTCTTTGCACTTTGGATCCGTAAGCTTGTCATAAACAGCTTTCATTGTGTCATAATGAGGACGCATGAATTTAAGGGGTTTGGGTACGCTCGTCATTGACGTCGTTGACGACCTGATTTGCGTCCTGAGTGACTCCAGTGTATTAAAATACATCTTCTCGTTGGAGTCCTGTAACTGTTCTACATATTGGTTCAGTTCTTCTTGCAGCAGTCTGTCTTCCTCCGACTAGAAATACCCAAGAATTGATTAATAAATCGAATAAAATAGCACAGTGTAAACAATCAAATACAAACGTCGGATAAATACAAGCTTTGTCAAAGGAGCTTACCATATCGTTTTTATCTTCCTCCTTCTCATTTTTCTTCTCAGCCGCTGGTTTGGGAGTTTCGGTTTTCGTGCTATCGGGCATTTTTACAGCTCACGAGATATCTTGTTATTTTTCAATAAACAATGAGTGCTGAAAATACTGGAACTCCTTATTTCTTAGGTTAGGAAAGCGTGAGTTGCCACTCTCTCTTCGTGTGATGGCACTTGGCCAGCCAATCAGTTTACAATCAGCACCATCTAGCGATGACAAACTAAAATAGTACCCCTTTCTATATATTTTCGAGAAATTCCCTAGCCTTTAGTAATAGGTTTAGAGGATTTCAGCTAGTGAATTTCTTCCAAAAGAAATATGGTACTTTTTAAGTTTGGAATCAACCTCGCTAGATGGCGCTGATTGTAAATAAAAAAATTATACACGGCGACGGGGCCGACTCTCTCGCACGATGGACGCAGAATATCGTCTGCATTTCAAAAAAGTATGAGTTTGACAGTGTAAATTAAATATACTTAGTTGACGTTTGAAAATTAATATTCCGAGGCAGATTAAAATGTTGATATCACGATTCGTGACAAGACGCGCGAAAAATGCTTACTTTCATCAAGTGCCGAGGTGCCTGGCCACCCAGGCAAAGCCAAAATCAGAAGTCATGGATTTTAAGAAGCAAAGGTTACCAGCAGCCCAGCCAAAAAAGCCAAAAAGGGAACCCTTCGCGAAAAATCTGTTTTTGGGAAAATTCGATTACGAATTCTTGGCATATCCTGAGCCTCAGCGTTGGGACAGGTAGGGCTTTTCATTGTTTGTGACAGAAGACTTTCTATTGCTGTATTATTTTTTTGGTTCAAATTGTGTGATTATTTTTTTTCTTGACATTATTTTTCAACTACACATCCTCTAAGTAGGTGACCAGAGCCTTACTTACGCATGCCGTTCTATTTCAATCCAAAAGTGTGATTGTTACGTTGTCTTCTAAAAGTAAATTACAGATAAACTGGCTTACATATGCTCATATTTTGCAGATGGAATGAATTTCAAGAATGGATAATGCCTCTCAAAGAATACATGAATACAGTGAATCAACAAGAGTTTGAGAGCTCAAACAAAATACCTCCTCATGTGTTGCAAAGTTTACGAGAGATGGGAATATTTGGGGCTAGAATACACGAAGACTACAAGGGTCAGAATCTCTTGCAATCGGAGTTCATGCAAGTTCTCGAAACGGTTGGTAAAATACCCGCCCTTGGTTTTTTCCTTTTAAAACAGGGTGTCCCAGCAATCGACATTTTCAACAAGTATGGCACAGTAGAACAAAAATTCCAATACCTACCTAAAATAGCCACAGGCCAATCTTTGGCTAGTGTCGCGTTACACGAGGCTACAACCGGCCCCATGGCCAGTGACATGGAGACCACAGCCATCCTTGACTTAAACGAAGAGTACTGGCTACTAGACGGAGAAAAAATCTTTGTGCCTAATACCGACCACGCTGATGTGTTTATAGTATTTGGACACGCGATGCATAGTGGCAGTTTAGAAAAGCGTCCTGAAATCGTTTCTTCCTTCATCATTGAACGTGATACCGAGGGTTTAACTGTCATTGACAGTCCAATGGAGACATTGGGACTCAAGGGTTTCAACAGCAGTAAAATCATTTTAAAAAACGTCAAAATACCCAAAAGCAGTATGTTAGGACAAGTAGGCGACGGAGCTCGACAGATTGTAGACATGTTCACCAACAGCCGGCATTTTGTCGCCGCACTTATGATTCCACTGCTCAAGAACCACGTGAACCTTTTGACCAACTACTGTTTGCACAAAAAGTATTTCGAAAAGCCACTTCATGACGCGACTTTTGCTCAAAGTGCCATTACCGAGCTCAACTACACAATTTACGCGATCGAGAGCGTACTTTACTTGACGACTGCTATGATGGATTTGTACGAGGATCAGGATGTCCACCTCGAGTCAGCCCTCGTCGAACAGTTTGCTGTTCAAGAGGCTTTGAAAGCATTGCACGAATCCATGTGGCTGGTTGGACCAAGTGTTTGCTCCACTATAATGCCTTATCAGCAGATTTTAAGAGACGCATTTACATTGGCAAACTTTGAGACACAACTGCACGACACAAAAATTTATTCTGGCCTGTTGGGTCTTACTTATTACGGACAAGAGTGCGTCGAGGCCATTCGTAAAATTAGGAATCCCTTAATGTACCCGAAATTCTTATATCAGAGGTTGTTCAAAAACAACTTGATCAATCTGAAACTCCACGAGTACCTGCACTTGTCGCTGCGTGATTGTACAAACTTTGCCGATGGTTCTATATACATTCTAAAAACACAAACAGAGCAACTGCTCATACGCTACGGTATTGAAAGTAGTGAGCAGCACCGCGATCTTCAGCGACTCAGTGACATAGTTTCGTATATTTATAGTCTCGTTGGTGTGCTGGGCAGAGCTTCGAGATCTTATTGTATTGGGAATAGATTTTCAGAAATTGAGATTATAATCAGTCGACTTCTTGCATTCAGATATCACCAGCGAATAAAAACACTTTCCGAAGACCTGAACAATGGCAAGTTTATCAACGGCGACCACGCGAGTCAGGAACTGTCGCTCAAGAACTTTGAGAATAAAGCTTATTACATGAGCCATCCGTTGCAAAGGAATTATTAATTTTTTTTTCGTTAAATAATAACGAAAATGTATATTGTTCATGAACAGCCCTTAATATGCATTTTTTCATTTGCATCAATATTATTATTTTGATTTGATCAGTACTAGCTGGCTGAGGTCAAAGTAAATTTTCACGATGAAGAAATGCACGTTCTTTACGTATTTTTAGTTGACACATACAATGTCATTAGATAACGTTAAGAAGTTTTGCATTTTCCACATGCGAAAATTCGCATGGGAGCGGTTACTTGTAAACGTGAATAAAAGTTGTACATATTCGAATTAAAATATATTGTTTGTTAAATAAACTTGCAAGATTTTCATTCAATAATCGTCATTTATTTTACGTCTCTGACAGTATCAGGTCGCTATTGCATTTAATGATATCACTTTGCTTTACTAACATTTATTACGCTTCGTCAAAGCGAGTTGAGAGTTGAAATTGACGAGAAATGCACAACATAATTAAGTTAAAGAAACATACATTTATAAAAATTTCTTGCTTTGGAATTAATAAGTGCTACATATATCTATATTGATGTACTTTCTTTTAATTTTTAAAGTATTCAAGAAATAAAAATAATCTCTGCATTTTTTTTTTATAACGCAAAAATTTAAGCTAATTTATCGACATAATACTAAATTTACATCCAGGAATGACAGTACCCAATCACTTGTATGTAATATAATTTTTGTAATTGGTTAGAGTTGCATGAATCATCCCACTTGAATAGCACAAATTAGTTAATTACATGTCTAAAGTTGAAAAGTTAAAAATTTTCGTAAGATCTAACTATACCATACTAACATCAACAAAAACATTAGTAATATCAAAAGAAAATGCACTTTACAAGCATAGTGTACGTTTATACAAATAAAACGAATCTACAAAAAAAATTAACAATTTTTAGCCACGGAGAAAAACTCGTCCAACTCTATGAATCACGAGTAATGAGTGTGATTACACACACCAAACGATGGACGGTACCTATCTCCTCTACATTATTTAACATTTTATTCTACGAAAAATTGATTACGTGTCGTTAAAATTTTCATTACCGTCTCTATTTTATACAAGATTATCAACTTTGAAATCCTCTAGATCACCAACAACAACTACAACTTCTCAGCTTGAACAATCACATGCTCTTCTCTGTAGGAATCCGTTGAAGACCAGCAACTCCTCGCGCAAGTGAATATTAGAACCGTACCAAACTCGAGCTGGAAGTTACGCTCACTTCGAGAGCTAAGTTTAAGCTTGGGTATGAGAGTAGGTAGTATTTGAACTTCAAAAATCATCTCGTCTCCACAATGCCTACATCTGCCAATGCAGCCACCCATTGGGTACAACAGAAGTGGCGCTAAATTATCCCTTGCGTACCTTAAATCACAGTAACATACAATCATATATATTATAATGTCGCTTTAATCATTTATGATTTCTCGCTTATACCTACAAATTTCTGTATAGTTACCTCAAAACTTGCCCAGGATTTTTTTGTATCCTGCTAACAAAGTTATGGAACATTTCATCTCCGTGCTTGGGAATGGTTTTTTCGTATTTTTCCTTCTCACCACCATCATAGTCCTTTGCACAGTCATCCATGGTATCTGCTTCGCTATCAGGATTAGCTCGCTGATACTCCAAAAACAGATCTCTCACGTGCTGCGTTACCTGGGACTCGTCGTACTCCTCGTCCACCGAGACAAACATCTCGACGAAACTCAACTGCTTCTTGGCGACAGCTGAGGCTTCGCCGTGCTGTAGCACAGGTGGTGGTGTCACTTCTTGCAATAGACTCAACAAATCGCAATGCGGCTGTATCGGTGTGTCGATGCAGACGACCTCGCTCTCCTCGCCTTCGATTTCGGCCGAGGCGTGAGGTGAATCTAGCCGACCGACCGCACCAACACCCACTGGCGACTCCACGCTTGTTGGGCTGTAAATAATACGAATCGTTAAATCGAAATCAGATTCTTTTGCGCACTGCAGAGAAAATTGAGTACTGATCGTCTATACCTGTTTGCGTTAGGATCATCAACTTGTAGTTCCGAGAAATCAGCTCTGAGTTCATCCTCGTAGTAGGTATTGTTAGTTTTTTTGTTGAACAGACCGAATTTGTCGGCTTCGTTTGCAAATAAATTGTTACCATTTCTCTCTGAAATATTGTCATTCCAGTTGTTATCATCCCAATCATCCGCCTCTGCCAGCCAACTGGTCGCACTAGTATGTACCATTGTTGGGCAGGAACTTGAATCTGTACAGCTCGTAGTTTGTTCCATCGATTGAACTCTTAAGCATGTCCAGCTTTCATTTTGATTCCAACAATTTGGATTTACACAGGCAAATATGTACAATGTCCTGTGATATTTAGAACCCTCTAGTGGAGCATATATTTGCAATGTCAACAGCTGATGCAAACCACACAGCCTGCATTGTGGTGCATTTAATTTTATTTGTTCACGAGGCCAGTCCTAAAATTACAAACAAGATTTGTGTTAAATGACCAAGTAAAATATATTATTCATCGGAATCCAAGCAAGTAAATTTATACTTTAATTTTTTACCACATTGATCAAAGCAATACGAAATGAAACAATTAAAATCTAGAATAACTTACCGGCCTGCCTCCAATCTTGTTTGTTGTGAAATTAACGAGACTGCGGTGCTTCTCGACGATAAACTCATCCTCGTATCCCAGGTAAACCCTCGTCCGCTTGGCATTTTCGGCCATTTAGGGGTAGACTTATAAAAAACAGTCGCACAAAAAAAGGTGCAAAAATAAACGTTTGTAGTCACACGAAAGCTATCGAGTCTCTATTTTTTTCATGTATACTCAAGAGGATAAAAAACACAAAAGAAGACTATAAGTACAATGACGGTGATGCAGCTGAGCGAAGCAGGTATGTACAGCTGATATGGACAGATGCAGGCTGGGACTCGGTATTGGGGTCTTTGCAACGCTTGCGCCCTGAAATCGGAGCTACCCTTATCGATTTTTCTCTCAATTGTAATGTATAGAGTGTATATACATCAGTAATATCAGTATAGCTTGCGTGATGGGTTGAATTAATCTGTACGCGCACGCAATGATAATTTATTATATTTATGCCTACTGGAGGAAGAGATCAGTATACTACATTCTTTGAACCATAAGTAATAGAACAGTTAAATAATTATATAGTTTGCATGGAATTCTCGTTACGAACGTTAGACAAGTTGTTGAGGGATATATGTGTATTTTTTTTTCTGCAGCTATATATATAGATGAAAAATGAAAAATGTAAACAAATGAAGCAGACGATGCGGAAGATTGTAAATAGGAGATACATTTTTCTTGTATCAAAAATAAGTGTACTAAAAATCGTATACGATTACTGCATGATTAAAAAAAAATATGATACATAAAATATTTAACCATACACAAAAGAAGTTGAATACGATGATTCGTTACCCGTATAATATATTTTAGTTGTTATAAAAATGGTATTAATAAAAATGTGCATGTTTCGAAATTTTTTGAATTTCGCGCCATCTTAGCAGACGACAAATTGATTGAGAGCAGAAGATTTTAATTTTTACTGCATGCAAAAAACACCACACCGTAACCTTATTAATAAAATATCAACACACATTATTATAAATGACGCTCTTTTTAAAAAACTTGCAGAAAGATGATTTTGTAATATGTGAAAAGTGTAACAAATAAGGATTTATTTTGAGATTGATCTCAATCATACATATTTTATTAATAGTGCCTGATATCTCGGGTATTATAAAGAGTAGTATTATAGTACGTACGAGTTGTTTCCAAGTATTGAGCAATTGCATTATTATATAAACTTATAAAATTAACAATATTTGTAGAAGAGCTAAGCACCGCGATGGGCAAGACGATGTCGAGGGTGACACGACCCTTGAAAAATTGGAATATCGAATCAAGAGCACATAAAGCCATTTCCAAAGAAAAACGACCATCTGCTCCTACTTTCGTTTCTGTTCACAAACAAATAGAATTAGTTGACGAGTGTTGGTTTTCATTTTTTTTTTTTTTCAGTTCTTCTGAATTTTCATGTATTCCCATATTATAGGGTGTTTTTCTTTTCTTGTTTATCTAGTGGAACCAGATTACAAAGAACGAGCTTCTAAAAAACAGAAGGACTTGGATGAAAATCTGAAGAAAGTTTTTGTCACATCTACCGAGGTAAAATGTGTTGTTTGAAAAATAACTATTCGTCTTTTTTTGTGCCAACATATTCGAATGTATTCTATTACAGGGTAACACAATTGACTCCAGATATAATCCTGATAAACCACTACCAAAGGAAAATAAGCTACGTGAACCATTCGAGTATGGGTTCTATGAGCCTGAACCAAGTAGAGTACCAACTGGTAAAATAACTTTGAGGCAAGCAATAGAATTCATTGGTAAACATAGCAAAGATCCAAAAAATTACACTGCAGAAAAAATTGCAGAGGAATACAAACTAGATGCAATAGTGGCAGGTATAGTAACTTAACTTCATTTAAAAAATCCCGATAATAACGATTTTATCTGATTATTGTTAGTGGATAATTCATTAAAATCGAAAAAGTAGTTGATGAAATTCAACAATTTTTATAACGAGACCAATTTGTTTTACAATGTATAACATGGCACTGACATTGTTTTAATTATGCTTTAGCTGATATTCTGGAATTCTATAGACTTTTTAATACCTTCCAAGAAGAACCTGATTCTACGGATAACACTCTTGCTCTGCCCATATCTATGAAATCGGGAATAACAATAAAATTCAGTAGAAATCCGGGTAAAGTAATTCCAGATAATCATTTTGAAGAAGATCCTAGTACTGAGGAGATTGACGAGAGGGAGAAGAAAATCGAAGATTCTGTAGAGATATTTGATAAACAAAAAGCTCTAGAAGAACAAGAAAAGAAAAAACTTATCAGTGAAAAAATTGTAGAAAAGGTGTAAATATCTTGAACTGGGCACTATTGTTGAGCTATATAATTCTTTCAATAGTTTGTATATATAATTTATATAAATATGTTTGCTCAAAAATAAAGTTTTTTTTTTCTTTTTTAAACCTGTGTTTATAGCTGCCATACATTTTGAAAAACTAAATCAACTCCTTTCGTTAATTCAATGTATTATGTATAATAAAAGTGCTATAATTATTGGCTATTTTGTTTATGTGCATTATCTCAGAAAAAAAAAAAAAAAACGAGAAAATAACATTTGGTCACCATTTTTGCCAAACATTTTTCATTAAGTGCGTTAACATTTTTTGCAAATTGTCACAAGTGAAAGGTACTATCAGAATTCAATTTACCGTATTAATATGAAGAGTTTGATTAAAAAACGACTGATGAAGTAGTATTTTTCTGCAAATTTTTAAAGTTAATGAAAATAATTTAGAAATACCGTTTGCAGGTAAGGTAAATTATAAAGGCCACTGCCCGCGAGAGCACACCTCTATACCTCTGACCTCTGACTGCAGTCTGCAGTGTGTGTGATTATATATGTGTCAGATGCCAACAAGTTTAATTTAGCTGTACTCTTTGAAGTTCTGAGTGAATAAGTTTTTATTTTTTTATGAGAAAAACATTATTCTTGTTGCAGTGACATTCGGTTAATACAGTCAAGATGCCGCGTATTATGATAAAAGGTGGTGTTTGGCGAAACACCGAGGTACGCTATTACCTAACCTAGCTATACTTGGAAGAAAAATATTACTAAAACAGATTTTTATACAGTAAAATTAATCGTGTTGCAACGATTTCTATTATGACGCAATATTTGATTTCAGGATGAAATTCTTAAGGCTGCTGTGATGAAATATGGTAAAAATCAATGGAGTCGTATTGCATCTCTGTTACACAGAAAGTCAGCCAAACAGTGCAAAGCTAGATGGTTCGAGTGGCTCGATCCAAGTATCAAAAAGACAGAATGGAGCAGGGAAGAGGACGAAAAGCTCTTGCACTTGGCAAAGCTCATGCCAACGCAATGGAGAACCATTTCTCCTATTATTGGGAGAACAGCTGCTCAGTGCTTGGAAAGATACGAATATTTGTTGTATGTACTATTTGGCCCATTGAGGGGATTCGTGCGCCCAGGAAAATAAGTACCTATTTCTTTTTTTCAGAGATCAAGCTCAAAAAAAAGAAGAAGGGGACGACAGTGTGGATGATCCCAGGAAATTAAAGCCTGGTGAAATTGATCCTAATCCCGAGACTAAGCCAGCTAGACCAGATCCCAAGGACATGGATGAAGATGGTTTGCATGATATTTGCACTTGTATTGTCGCAACACTACTTGAAGTTTACAGTGACATTGTTATCCCGTTCTGTGATTCTTTTCAGAATTGGAAATGCTATCTGAGGCAAGAGCGAGATTGGCTAACACACAAGGAAAGAAAGCCAAGAGGAAAGCTCGTGAGAAGCAGTTGGAAGAAGCTCGCAGACTTGCTGCTTTACAGAAAAGAAGAGAGTTGAGAGCAGCTGGTATTCAAGTGGCACACAAAAACAAACGAAAACGCGGAATCAATTATAACACTGAAATTCCGTTTGAAAAGAAGCCAGCTCAAGGATTTTATGATACATCTACCGAAGAGATTGATCCACTCTCTGCTGATTTTTCAAATTTACGGCAACAAAATCAATTAACTTGGCAAGAGAAGGAAGAAATCGAAAGGAAAAAGGACAAACAGAAGCTGAAGCAGAGGAAAGAAAATGATGTACCGGGGTCCATGATGAATCAAGAGCCGGTCAGGAAGCGCAGTAAACTTGTTTTACCGGAACCGCAAATATCGGATAGAGAGTTGCAGCAAGTTGTTAAGTTGGGCAGAGCCTCTGAGGTAAATTTGAAATTTTCATAATTTGATGCCCCAACCAAATTCTCTTGATCGTTTTTACTTTTCTTTTTTTTTATAGACCGCACGTGAAATAGCGTTAGAAAGTGGCAACCATGCCTCAGACAGCTTGCTGGCCGACTACTCTTTGACACCCAATACTGCAATAACTCCAAGGACTCCAGCTGCAGTTGACAGAGTTCTGCAGGAAGCTCAAAATGTCATGGCTTTGACACACGTCGATACACCTCTTAAGGGTGGACTGAACACAACATTGACAAACGCTGATTTTAGCAATGTAGTGCCGACACCAAATGCCGTGGCGACTCCTAACACGGTGTTGGCTACACCATTTAGATCACAGAGAAGCGATTCGTCGCCAGCACCCTTTAATACTCCTGGCTCCGTTGTCAGTCAACAGGGAGGAGCTGCTACAGCTACTCCTATTCGTGACAAGCTTAATATCAATCCCGAGGAAGCGCTTGAGGCTTCCGAAACTCCAGTGATTCAGAAACAGGTGCGCTGTCCTGTCCAATTTTTTTATTTTTTCTAATGAGTTAATACTACGTTTTTTCAAATTTATTTATTTACTTCAGATGAAAGAGCAGCTTCGTCTCAGCTTTAGTTCACTGCCAGCACCAAAGAATGACTATGAAATCGTTGTACCAGAAGAAGAAATGGCAGAAGAAGCTGCAAGTGCTCCAGCAACTGACGTTGTTGAAGACCAGGCTGACATTGACGCCAGAAAACAGCAGGAGTTAATAGAACAACGTAATTATTGCACTGTTTTCTAATCGTGAAATCAAACGTTATTTTTTAGTGAAATTGTTCATTATTAAAATTTATTGTTCGACGGTTACAGGAAAAAGAGAACTTGCCAAACGCTCGCAAGTCATCCAAAGAGAGCTTCCTCGACCAAATGATGTTAATGTAAATATTTTAAGACAAACCAGTGATTTACCATCATTAACGGAATTGCAGAGGGTAATCTTTTATTATTAAAAAAAAAAAAAAGCGTGACATCAACTTTTTACTGTCATAATAATAATAAAAATTGATCTTTGTAGGCGGAAGAATTGATAAAGCAAGAAATGATCACTATGATGCAATATGATGTGACCCAGAATCCCATACAACCTCCAAATAAAAGCACACAAAAAGCCATTAATCAAGCACAGAACTATCTGGAATCTCATCCTTATGAGGAATTCAGTCCTGAAGATCTAGAAGAAGTAAGTTGCAAACGTGTGAGCACTTAGACTCTAGATATAAAAAAAATGTGAAGTCATAAATATAACGTTTTTATAGGCCAAAAAAATTTTATCAGAAGAAATGCAAGTAGTTCAGAAAGGAATGGGTCATGGTGAAGTAAATTTAGAAACTTACAGCAGCGTATGGGAAAAATGTTTATCTCAGGTAAAAAGTTAAACAATTTATTAATGAGGTGATATACAATTTTATGGTGAATCATATCTAATTATAATATATATTTGTTGCAGATTTTGTTTGTAGAAACACAGAAAAGGTACACTCGAATCAATTTAGCTAGTAAGAAAGACAAAATTGAAGCTTATGAAGCAAAACTAGAACAAAATAGAATGCATATGACTGCTGAGGCAAAGCGAGCTGCAAAAATGGAGAAAAAATTAAAGGTGTTATTGGGTGGTTATCAAGTACGAAAAATCTTATTTTTTAATCATGCCTTCTGATATAATTCGTGTTTATTTAATTTATTTCGTATTTTTAGAGTCGAGCTCAAGTTTTGATAAAACAATTCAATGATTTGAACGAACAGCATGAACAAGCACGCATGGATTTGTCCACATTTAGATTTTTGCAAAAACAAGAAGAGGCAGCGCTACCAAAGAGACTCGAAGCTCTCATGGAAGACGTTAACCGTCAAAAAGAAAGAGAACATGCGTTGCAGCAGCGTTATGCACAGTTGCAAGAGCAATTAAAAGCCATGCAAGTTAACTCTTACCAATAAATTTATTGACAAGCAACAGAAACTTTTTTATTACAATTTTTTATTAAGTCAAGTGTATTTAAACGTAACCAATTAGCATCTATTTATTTTCGTATGTACAATTTTAAAGGCGCTACTTTGTCTCCTTGTATTAGCAGTTCATTAACGGTATAAATAGTAGATTTATTTACAATTTGTTTTATTCATACTTGTAAAAATTACCGTAATCAACTGAGAAATGATTTATTTACACAAGTTACTCTGTTTAATCTTATGAATTTTAATCAGATGAATATCAGCACTTGAGTATGTTGGATGCTGTTGGCTGACTGGAATGTATTCAATTTCGAATCTTTTTTTTAACTCTGTAAAAAACTGTTTCCACACGACGACTTGCTTTGGTGTGTCTCTTTCTTCTTGAGATAAAATGGCATAGGTTCCACAGTCAGCATCACAGAAAATCTCTAATGTACACAAAAGTGGTTGTACAGACTAAAATAATATTAAAAGAACGAATAAATAAGTTTTTATTTAATTTTAACGCAACTTTCTTCATAAGTATTATTATTACTTACTTCTTCATAGTACACACAATCTGTAAGGAGAATTATATCATACTTGGAATTTAATTTGACTTCTTTACCCCAATCAAGAACCTGAGCTTCAGCTGTACCTCCTAAGCCTGCCAATGAATCTTTGTTGACGTTGACATTTTTTTCCAACATTGGCAAGGTATCCTCCAAATCAGTTAAAACTACATTCGCCCTAGATAATCAAATACTTCGTCAAAAGAAAAACCAAAACAAGCAGTAAAAAAAAAAAATTACCCCAAACATGCAGCAGTGAGTCCAGCACAACCTAAACCGGCTCCAAGCTCTAAAACTTTTTTACCCTGTAACCACCTGTTTGTTTTGCTTGTAAAATCAAGATATTTTGCAAGAACAATCGCCGCATCCCATATGACACAACTGACATTACCAACGTTTTTCTGAACAAATTTCAATGTCACCCCGCAACTCTCAAGTTCCACTTCCCGCACAAACTCGTCGTTATCATTATCCATTTCGAGTCTCTTACAAATGAAATGGTACTAAAATAATCACTTAAACTAATTAGTGGGAACAAAAATGCGCACTCAAAGTATTTAAAAAAACTTTTGATAAACTTAACTTAACTCCTAAAGTTATTAACATATTAAGAATATAGGTAATAGATGATAAAGGAGCCAACCAGTAATATTTACAAATAAAGCAGCCGACGTTGTGAGGTTGGCATGGGAGCGAAAACAGTAAAAAATATCAAAGTTTGTTGACATGCGGAACCCACCGACAGTTAGTACAGGTTGACGCTAGCGCCGCCCGACCATGCGGCGTTACCACGACCTACGTAACTTAACTGCTGGCAGCATTTGCGGAATACACCCATAGTCCGCAGGCTAAGTATACGTCCTTAACCGCCTTTTTCACTAACGTTTAGAATAATGATTGAGACAATCAATGATTGTATCATGAGTTTTTGTATAAAGTTCAATTTATACAAATAAGTTGGTAAATATAGGCACACATGATTAATATTTAAACATTTTAAGCTGTATAAATATATAACATAGATTCCAAATATGCATTATTACCGCTGGAATATGCTAACAAAACCAAATATCCGTCTTTCTCACCCAGCAAAATAATAGGTATCTGTATAATCCTGTATCAATTTATTGCACACATGCGAAATGTTCAATGACAGTAAACAATGACATAATTTCAAACTTTACTTTTAACTCTTCATTTCACACGTAATTTTACAATGCAATTGATAAATTATTATTCATACAAAAGTATTAATATTCTTATAGGAGGTCGATTTTCAGGCAAAAGATTATTTGTAAACTTGCCGTAAACAGCACAGCCAATGTCAACTTTTTATTTTCTATCTACACAACTAGTTGCGGCTGGTTTTAGCGTTTCAGATTTCTAAACTAAAAAGTGGCCCTAAAATTCTGAAGGAAAGGTTTAGATATTTTAGGCCCTAGAGCCATGTTGTCAATTATAAACCAGCCGCAACTTATTTGACAGATACAAAATGAAAATTCAACATTTTCTGTGCTGTTTGCGGCAAGTTTACAATTTATCTATTACTCGAAAGTATACATATATAGGAGGTTAATATTCGTATAAAACATACACTGCAAACTTGCCGCAAGTAGCACAAACATCGTTAATTATTTATTTTGTATCTATTTCAAGAGTTGCGGCTGGTTTATAAGTGACTAAATGGCTCTAGGGCTAAGCTGCCTAAAGCTCTCCTTCAGAATTTCAGAAGCAATTTTTGGCCAAAAAAATCACGACCGCTAGATGGCGCTGATCCTAATGATCATAACTACTTATAGTAGAGCCATTTAATCAATTATAAACCAGCCGCAACTAATTTCGTAGATACAAAATGAATAGTTAAAGATAATTGTGCTACTTGCGGCAAGTTTGCAGTGTATGTTTTATACGAATATCAACCTCATATATATTTATACTTTTGGGTAATAGATAAATTGTAAACTTGACGCAAACAGTGCAAACAACGTTAACTTTTTATTTTGTATTTATCAAATTAGTTGCGGCTGGTTTATAAATAATTAAATGGCTCTAGTATAAGTATAGTAATAATCATTTGGATCAGCGCCATCTAGCGGTAGTGATTTTTTTGGCCAAAAATTGCTTCTGAAATTCTGATGGAGAGCTTTAGGCAGCTTAGCCCTGGAGCCGTTTAATCACTTATGAACCAGCCGCAACTTTTAATATAGATACAAAATAAATAATTAACGATGTTTGAGCTACTTGCGGCAAGTTTGCAGTGTATGTTTTACACCAATATCGACCTCCCTTATATTTACACTTTCGGGTAATAGATAAATTGTAAACTTGCCGCAAGTAGCACAAACATCGTTAATTATTTATTTTGTATTTATTTCAATAGTTGCGGCTGGTTTATAAGTGATTAAACGGCTCTAGGGCTAAGCTGCCTAAAGCTCTCCATCAGAATTTCAGAAGCAATTTTTGGCCAAAAAAATCACTACCGCTAGATGGCGCTGATCCAAATGATTATTACTATACTTATACTAGAGCCATTTAATTATTTATAAACCAGCCGCAACTTATTTGACAGATACAAAATGAAAATTCAACATTTTCTGTGCTGTTTGCGGCAAGTTTACAATTTATCTATTACTCGAAAGTATAAATATATAGGAGGTCAATATTCGTATAAAACATACACTGCAAACTTGCCGCAAGTAGCACAAACATCGTTAATTATTTATTTTGTATCTATTTCAAGAGTTGCGGCTGGTTTATAAGTGACTAAATGGCTCTAGGGCTAAGCTGCCTAAAGCTCTCCTTCAGAATTTCAGAAGCAATTTTTGGCCAAAAAAATCACGACCGCTAGATGGCGCTGATCCTAATGATCATAACTACTTATAGTAGAGCCATTTAATCAATTATAAACCAGCCGCAACTAATTTCGTAGATACAAAATGAATAGTTAAAGATAATTGTGCTACTTGCGGCAAGTTTGCAGTGTATGTTTTATACGAATATTAACCTTATATATATTTATACTTTTAGGTAATAGATAAATTGTAAACTTGCCGCAAACAGCACAAAAAATGTTGAATTTTCATTTTGTATCTGTCAAATAAGTTGCGGCTGGTTTATAAATAATTAAATGGCTCTAGGGCTAAGCTGCCTAAAGCTCTCTTTCAGAATTTCAGAAGCAATTTTTGGCCAAAAAAATCACTACCGCTAGATGGCGCTGATCCAAATGATTATTACTACTTGTAGTAGAGCCATTTGATTAATTATAAACCAGCCGCAACTGATTTTGTAAATACAAAATGAAAAGTTAACATTGTTTGTGCTGTTTGCGGCAAGTTTACAATGCATTTTTTACACGAATATTGACTTCCTATATATTTATACTTTCGGGTGAAAGATAAATTGTAAACTTGCCGCCAATAGTGCAAACAATGTTCACTTTTTATTTTGTATTTATCAAATTAGTTGCGGCTGGTTTATAAATAATTAAATGGCTCTAGTATAAGTATAGTAATAATCATTTGGATCAGCGCCATCTAGCGGTAGTGATTTTTTTGGCCAAAAATTGCTTCTGAAATTCTGATGGAGAGCTTTAGGCAGCTTAGCCCTAGAGCCGTTTAATCACTTATAAACCAGCCGCAACTATTGAAATAAATACAAAATAAATAATTAACGATGTTTGTGCTACTTGCGGCAAGTTTACAATTTATCTATTACCCGAAAGTGTAAATATAAGGGAGGTCGATATTGGTGTAAAACATACACTGCAAACTTGCCGCAAGTAGCTCAAACATCGTTAATTATTTATTTTGTATCTATATTAAAAGTTGCGGCTGGTTCATAAGTGATTAAACGGCTCCAGGGCTAAGCTGCCTAAAGCTCTCCATCAGAATTTCAGAAGCAATTTTTGGCCAAAAAAATCACTACCGCTAGATGGCGCTGATCCAAATGATTATTACTATACTTATACTAGAGCCATTTAATTATTTATAAACCAGCCGCAACTAATTTGATAAATACAAAATAAAAAGTTAACGTTGTTTGCACTGTTTGCGTCAAGTTTACAATTTATCTATTACCCAAAAGTATAAATATATATGAGGTTGATATTCGTATAAAACATACACTGCAAACTTGCCGCAAGTAGCACAATTATCTTTAACTATTCATTTTGTATCTACGAAATTAGTTGCGGCTGGTTTATAATTGATTAAATGGCTCTACTATAAGTAGTTATGATCATTAGGATCAGCGCCATCTAGCGGTCGTGATTTTTTTGGCCAAAAATTGCTTCTGAAATTCTGAAGGAGAGCTTTAGGCAGCTTAGCCCTAGAGCCATTTAGTCACTTATAAACCAGCCGCAACTCTTGAAATAGATACAAAATAAATAATTAACGATGTTTGTGCTACTTGCGGCAAGTTTGCAGTGTATGTTTTATACGAATATTGACCTCCTATATATTTATACTTTCGAGTAATAGATAAATTGTAAACTTGCCGCAAACAGCACAGAAAATGTTTAATTTTCATTTTGTATCTGTCAAATAAGTTGCGGCTGGTTTATAAATAATTAAATGGCTCTAGTATAAGTATAGTAATAATCATTTGGATCAGCGCCATCTAGCGGTAGTGATTTTTTTGGCCAAAAATTGCTTCTGAAATTCTGATGGAGAGCTTTAGGCAGCTTAGCCCTAGAGCCGTTTAATCACTTATAAACCAGCCGCAACTATTGAAATAAATACAAAATAAATAATTAACGATGTTTGTGCTACTTGCGGCAAGTTTACAATTTATCTATTACCCGAAAGTGTAAATATAAGGGAGGTCGATATTGGTGTAAAACATACACTGCAAACTTGCCGCAAGTAGCTCAAACATCGTTAATTATTTATTTTGTATCTATATTAAAAGTTGCGGCTGGTTCATAAGTGATTAAACGGCTCCAGGGCTAAGCTGCCTAAAGCTCTCCATCAGAATTTCAGAAGCAATTTTTGGCCAAAAAAATCACTACCGCTAGATGGCGCTGATCCAAATGATTATTACTATACTTATACTAGAGCCATTTAATTATTTATAAACCAGCCGCAACTAATTTGATAAATACAAAATAAAAAGTTAACGTTGTTTGCACTGTTTGCGTCAAGTTTACAATTTATCTATTACCCAAAAGTATAAATATATATGAGGTTGATATTCGTATAAAACATACACTGCAAACTTGCCGCAAGTAGCACAATTATCTTTAACTATTCATTTTGTATCTACGAAATTAGTTGCGGCTGGTTTATAATTGATTAAATGGCTCTACTATAAGTAGTTATGATCATTAGGATCAGCGCCATCTAGCGGTCGTGATTTTTTTGGCCAAAAATTGCTTCTGAAATTCTGAAGGAGAGCTTTAGGCAGCTTAGCCCTAGAGCCATTTAGTCACTTATAAACCAGCCGCAACTCTTGAAATAGATACAAAATAAATAATTAACGATGTTTGTGCTACTTGCGGCAAGTTTGCAGTGTATGTTTTATACGAATATTAACCTCCTATATATGTATACTTTCGAGTAATAGATAAATTGTAAACTTGCCGCAAACAGCACAGAAAATGTTGAATTTTCATTTTGTATCTGTCAAATAAGTTGCGGCTGGTTTATAATTGACAACATGGCTCTAGGGCCTAAAATATCTAAACCTTTCCTTCAGAATTTTAGGGCCACTTTTTAGTTTAGAAATCTGAAACGCTAAAACCAGCCGCAACTAGTTGTGTAGATAGAAAATAAAAAGTTGACATTGGCTGTGCTGTTTACGGCAAGTTTACAAATAATCTTTTGCCTGAAAATCGACCTCCTATAAGAATATTAATACTTTTGTATGAATAATAATTTATCAATTGCATTGTAAAATTACGTGTGAAATGAAGAGTTAAAAGTAAAGTTTGAAATTATGTCATTGTTTACTGTCATTGAACATTTCGCATGTGTGCAATAAATTGATACAGGATTATACAGATACCTATTATTTTGCTGGGTGAGAAAGACGGATATTTGGTTTTGTTAGCATATTCCAGCGGTAATAATGCATATTTGGAATCTATGTTATATATTTATACAGCTTAAAATGTTTAAATATTAATCATGTGTGCCTATATTTACCAACTTATTTGTATAAATTGAACTTTATACAAAAACTCATGATACAATCATTGATTGTCTCAATCATTATTCTAAACGTTAGTGAAAAAGGCGGTTAAGGACGTATACTTAGCCTGCGGACTATGGGTGTATTCCGCAAATGCTGCCAGCAGTTAAGTTACGTAGGTCGTGGTAACGCCGCATGGTCGGGTAGCGCTAGCGTCAACCTGTACTAACTGTCGGTGGGTTCCGCATGTCAACAAACTCCGAAATATCAGATGGCATGGGAGCGAAAACAGTAAAAAATATCAAAGTTTGTTGACATGCGGAACCCACCGACAGTTAGTACAGGTTGACGCTAGCGCTACCCGACCATGCGGCGTTACCACGACCTACGTAACTTAACTGCTGGCAGCATTTGCGGAATACACCCAGATTACGGAACAGAGCGCCAGTTAATTCAAGGTAGTTGACTTACCGACCTGATGGTAGCGTAGAGCGCAACCTTAAATTACTTTTGCTGGTGACGATTGCGGAAAACACCCATTGCTGGCGACGATTGCGGAAAACACCCAATGATACCCACGATACACATCATCACGGTCACGAGTCACGAGTGTCACGACACCACACGACCACACTCAGTGTCAGTGACCACACACGGTACACACACACCTGTCCTTTTAAATCAAATTGAGCCGCCAATCGGAGAGCTCCGAGCTCCGACTCCAACTCGCAGTTTGCAATTGCCGGTTGATCATTTCTGGTAATATATTTTATGCGCGCATGATTGAAGGTTAGACTATAAGCGGTGGATTACTTATTTGAGTAATTTTGTTTAATTAAATCTTTGTTTTTGTTCAAGCAGTTTTTGAAGTAAGTTTATTCTTTAAAGACATTTGATGAAGTAGTCAGTAAGAGTATACTTGATCAGCAGGTTAATTTCCAGGAGCTGTAATGCTTGCAAGTTGCAAGATCTAAAAACGAGCAAATTTAATAACAAAAAACATGGATCAAACAACAGCAGAGATAAGCAAGCATAATTCAAATGCGGTCCTGGCTCCCCGGATGTTTTTTGCCGTTGGCATGAGCATAGTTGTGCACTTTCTACTGTCATTGTCATCAATGAGCGGTGTGATACTTATGACAAACCTGGACATAACTCATCCCTTGATGTGGCTGAGAAATACATGGAACGTCGTCACGTGCCTTAGAATGTGGACTAATTTTATTATTTTTTCGGTGGTAGTGTTTTTTTTGGGTATCACCTGCAGGAAAAATTATCTCACTCCACCCAAGTATGCCTCTAGTCGTTTTGTGAAATTCTGCTACTTTTTTACGCCTACGAATCTCAAGCTGGGGATGCTATACATGTTACTTGGTGGTGTTCTTGCTTGGCTGCACATGTCCGTGGAAGGAGGCAGGTTTGGATCTTTGATAAAGAAATGCGACAGAATCGGCAAGTATTGTCTCGTCGAAGAGCATTACTTCTTATTACTGGAGGGCTTCTGGATCGGCATCTACTTTTTTTTCAATTCTAATTATATGGGACTCCATAATCTGCAATTTCCCATCATTCCCTTGTCAAAGATAACTCAAGTTAAAAGAGGCATCAGAAGCATGATTAGCAATGCACTTCTGGACGGGCTGTGGCCAGTTTTCTATTTCTTTGGATTTTACGCGATGTTTGGAAGTTATTGTAGAGACATTTTGGTCATACCTGCCTCTCTGTCACTCGAAGATATACCACTCGACAAATTCTCCAAGCTACTGAATATATCATTATTTTTTCATGCCTGGCTGTATGCCGTGCTCTTTGTACTGATTATACAAAGCATGCACCTGCTTTTTCAAGCCTTCCTCACGCAATGGATTCAATTTGACATTGAGACTGTTCAGTTTATCGAAAAGCCTACTACAATTACACTCACAGATGCACTTGCAATGGAGAGTACGCCGATTCTTCAGCAGTTGGGATACTTAGATCTTGTAACTGTTGCTCAGAAAGATAAGATGAGAAGGTGTAAGCTTTTCACATTGAGTCAACCTGGAGGACATCCCTACAATTGGAACAGGGTAGTGGAAAAAAGTTTATCACTGTTAGAAAAATTTTCAGAGCAACTGAATTCTGCGTGTTCTGCTCAAAAGAGTCAAGTAACCCAACAAAGCAATCCCATGTCTAATACTGTGTCCTCTCCAATAACAAACAGAACATACACGTATCAGATGAGGAATCTGGTATCTCCAATGGTGGCTAATTTTTCTATCACACCTCAAAAAGCCGATATAAACTGTAAAACAGAGTCTACTGATAACTTTGTTGTACAATTCTACAAAAATCTCAGAACGTCTGTTGTGAATTATTTTCTATCAAAGAAACCCATCTCCTATATTTTTGCTGAGCAGTTTGAAAATAAAATTAGACATTTGCTCATCAATGCCCAGGCTATTATTTGGGCTTCAGATGCAATCTCGTCATTAGCTGCCTTATCTCTAACTGAAGATCCATACGGAATCGTCCAGAAAAATTTACAAGAAATTATCGAGGTGTTACTGAGGTTGAAGCAGTCGCTAGATAAACTGCAAAAGTTAAACATTTCAATGAGAAAACCTGTCAGTGATGATAGACTACTTAGACAGACGCTGACTACATTGCGTAGTACTGTCAGAAGAAGCTTATACAGGATAGTTTCGCACTTCAAAAATTATATCAACGATTTGGAACTCGCCCCCTTAACTATTGATCAGTTGCAGCCATTTTTTACATATAGAGAATAATTGTTACGTTTTCACGATCAAAAGAAAGACATTTTTTTGCAAATCCATTAATATTTAAGTTCACATTGTGTCGCGTAAGTTCTCAAAGTGTATTTGACTGTACTTACGCCTATGAAACTTCAAATTTAGCTCTATTTTTTTAATTTTTGTACTTATTATAAAATACAAAAACAAAAAAAAACAAAAAAAAAAAAAACAATAAAACATAAGAATTGCTTTTTTTTTCTTTTTCTTTTTTTTTTCTCTTAACTGCCACAGACAAATTAGTTTGTATTTTTTATTACAAAATGTATTTTTGTAAATTATTGAATTTTCAAATAGCTATATTTGGAAAATCTGTGATATTCTTTGACAGTAACATTAAAAGTATGATTAATTACATGAATGCTTAATGATTTTCAATAATACTCGAGCTTTTAAAACTTATAATAAAAATTAGTGCATTAACACGTTTTTATTTGTACTTTTTTTCATTATATATTTTTTTACCGATATAACTATAAATTAAAAAAAAAACCAGTGGTTGCAGAAATTAAAACAATTTGATTGTTACATTCATAAAGTATGAATTAAAATCACATTTACTACACAAAAGTGTACCGTCTTTGCTGAATTTGAAATGTATCTTCTATATATAATCTACAAGAGGTGATTGGTAGCGTAACTATTTGTATTTATGTTTATGTCTGTTTGTAAACTCTATACATGACCTTGTCAGCATCAAGCGATAAATACATACGTTAAATAGCTTATATCAGTGCCTTAATGATACAAATACTATATACTACGTGTTACTTTAGTTTATAGCTTTGTATACCTTTAGCTGATAGACATCCATCACAAAGTTCGCGTGATCGTTTTGGTGTAAAAGTTTAGTTGTAAGCAAAGGTACGAGAGAGTGATATAAGTAATATACTCAAGCTGGTGCCGGTCATCAAGATGAGCGTACAGAAAAGTAGGCACAGCACCATCTGCGCGGGAAGTATCATCAAAAAACCCGAGAGCTTCGCCGAAGACGAGTCTTGGAGCTGCAGCGGATTGCACTCGACCATCTTTGCCGGGATGAATTTGGATTTGTCGACCAAGCCGCTGCAAAATGCCGAGGTGGAGAGCCGCCAATTGACCGGTTTCTTGACCACCATCAACGAGGAGAGAAACAGCGCCACGACACCGGTCTCCCTCAGTCCCACCGAGGACTCAAACATCTTGAACCTCAATTTGGACGCACTGCAAGGCGACCCCGACGTTTTCTTGGACTGCTCGCCCGAGGCCACGACCAACAATCGAGTCCCACCGCTAACCAGGTGAGTTTACCTGCTCACACGCCCTGTTTTCGATTCTGAGAAACGATTAATGTGATTTGTCCTTGCAGCTGCAGTCCCCGTGTCTCGGCACCGAAAGCCGACAGTGCCGGCACCAACGGAGGACCGACGCCCGCCATCTTCACGTTCTCGCCGCGCCGGAACTCGTGCACTGGGGCTCTGCTCGATAAATTAGCAAAGGACTTTGACTCCTTGACGATGGACTCCCAGCCCCAATCGACTCCGAACGTCGACGTTAGTCCACGCCCAGCTGCTTCCATCTGCGACGACGCCTCCCAGGTAGTTTCCTCCTCGACGATCGACGATGCATCGAGGCGCGGCAAGAAATCGGCAACGAAGAAGATCAAGCGGCTCCAGAGTGGTCGCGACCGCTCGCCCCTTCCGAGTCTCATCCCCATCAGGATGCGCTCGCCCAGTCTGCTCGGCACCACCGGCAGAGTTTCCGAATTGAAGAGGGCCTTTGAGAGGTCCCCGGGACAACAGGTCCCCACTGGCACGCCCACCGTGAGGAGGCCGCTGCGATCTATCGTCACCAGAAAACCTATACCGCAACCGTTGGACCTTCGTAGGTGGAAGAACAGCCCCTCAGCGACAAGCAGCAGCGGAGTTAGCTGCAGTTACGGCCACAGCAACAGTAGCGGCTACAACACTTCCGTTGTCCCCAAGGGCAAGGTAGCCGCCATAAAGCGCTCCTTGGCCACAGCGGGAACAAAGATTTCCGAGAGCCAGCGCCCGCTGGTCGGGACACCGCAGCTCCATCGGAAGACGACCCCGATAAAGCGCAGCGCCGAGACGACGACCAAGCCAAAAGTGTACCTCCAGGCTACCTGCCGCCACGCAACCGGTGACAATGCCGACACCCACGCGGTGCACAAGCGATCGGCTTCCACTTCGGATTGCCCAGCGTCTTTCTCTCCCTCCACCTGTTTCACGGATTTGCTCGAAGCACCTTGTCAGCGCCGGAACAGCCAACGTCGACGTCGCCGGCGCAGCCTATCCGCGAGTGCGATCGAATCGTCCTCTTGTTCCTCTACGTCGTCGCTGTCGCCGATCGCGACGAGGGCAAGGTTCGTGACCGTCCGAAAGTATCGTGGGTCCAAAATGCCGGTTGTGCCGTCCGTCTGCAAGCTTCAGGTGAACAAGTCCGCGATCATGAACAGGAGGAGCTTGGGCTTTGTCAGCTCACCGATCAAGTCGGTCAAAGAGCTGCGCGGTATTTTTTTGCCTCGCCAGCAAGTTGGAGGAAAGGGTTCGTACCCACATACATTCTTGAATATTTTCTCCGATCGTCATCTTATTTGTTTTTAAAGTTACATGAGATTTTTTTTCATTCATGTTGCAGGTCTTAAAAAAGTTGTGGCAGATAAAAGCAAACTTTCCATTCCAGCTGTAAGGATTAGCGATTGCGATAGTCTTTTGCAAAAACAAAGACTCTAACTTATGTCAACAGAAATTTTTTGTGTACTTGTTTAAGTTGATCTATCTATTTATGTCTATGAACTTTTGAAACTTAAACTTACTTTTTAATGATTGTTTTTCATACAATAAGTATTTTAGAATATTTTATCAATTAACGTTAAAAAATGCAATGTGAAATTTGTAACTATTATTGTTAAATGGATTGTAATTTCATTGCATGTTATTGAAGTGAGGTTTTTCTAAGTTTTGTTATAGATTAATACTAAATCGTCCAAGATAGTGTGAGTAGCAATAAATTTTCAAAACGTCAGAAAATTTTTTTTTGTATGTACAAGATGTAAATCGAAATTTTGTGTGACATCCTTGAATATTTTGACTTTAATTTTAGTTTACATTAATAAAAGAAGTGATAAAAAATGAGCAATCATTTATTTTAATTTCTTGAAAAACCTTGAAAAATCGATGTTATACAAAACTAAAATCTTTAATTAGTTTATTTACAATTTAAAATTAATATTACACCTTTAAACTAATCACGCACACTGTAGCATCACAATAGTCATTTACGTCCTTTTCAAGTGCTGTACAACACTAAGATTGTAAAAGATTTTCTCCCTTAAGACCTTCCAACTTTTAAGCTGACTCTTTTGGAACTCACCTAAAAAGTCCGCCAATTCCTTCTCACTAGCAATCACAGTTCCGTGATACTTCAAAAATAATGACAAATAAGCTTGCGCAAGTTCAAAGTCTTTTTTGCTTTTAAGCATGAACTTTAACATTTTCATGAATTGTAGCATAAATGGCACCATGCTCATCATGTCGAAAGCTAACTCTTGAACTACCTTGTCTATATCACTTGGGCCCATACTCTTTAATTTTTCTACCAAATCTGAAAACTCATCAGACTCTATGCTCTTTTCCAGCAGTTTTCCAAAAGGTGTCGTTATCTTGAACTCGGGATGACGAACCAATTTGCTGTTTGCATTTTCAGTTTGTACGTCTGAAAAATCAAACTGAGGTTGCAAACCTGAAATAGTTGGAAGAAAAAAAGGAGCGGCAGCCGGGGTTTTCAGTGGTTCTCTTGGCTTGTTGCGCCTTTTCACGATGTCAATGTTAAGGAGATTCAACCATCTGGACGTGGCTAACGCCGACATGGTAATGAGTTTTGAGCTTAGCTGATCAGGTGATACATAATCTTCGCTATCTACGTCTTTTACTTCATCGTCATCAATGACTATAGATTCCTCTTCATTCGTATTTTGCGATTTGTCTTTAGATGAATTGGGTAACGAAATAAGAGGTATTTGGTCAGTGTCTTTAACAGCTTTCAAAGAAACATGTGAGTAGAGCGTACGATTTGACCAGAGATAAATTCCAAGATTGCAAACGTGAGTAGATGCCAGAAATTCACCAGTGGGTGAAAAAGTCAGTGATGTACATGCATCTGGTACCTAAAAGTACAATCATTGTATTAAAAATAGTTTTTTCAAGTAGAATTTTATGTTATGAGCCATTTGAATACCAACCTGAAAAATGTCTATCAATTGTGAAGATGGTATATCCCAAACTCTGATTGACCTGTCCATGGAAGCACTGACGAGCCACCGTGAGTCAGGGCTGAAAGATGCATCTGTAAGTCGACCTGTGTGGCCTTCAAATTTCCTTACTATTTTTCTTGTGTCAATATCTATCAAAACAATACTGAAATTTTGAAGAGCTACAGCCATCAAAGAATTTTCTTTGTGAGAGCGTAACCACTCAACTGATTCTTCTACTTTGATCACCGTTTTTGGCTCCTTATCTATAGCTGAGTTAAAGCAAAGAGATTTATTAATTCTTAGATTTTTTATTATAATAACGCACGATTAATTACTTAGTTATGAAAGAAAATTACCTCTCAATGGTTTGAAAGTCCAGAACTTTACAGTTGCATCCCTTCCAACTGATATAACAACTGTATTCAAGGCATCGGCAGTTACTCCTTTCACAGACCCGTCATGAGCTCCTTTTTCATTACCATAAGATGATCTATGCAGGCCTGACTGAATATTAAATCTTTCCACGTGACCATTATTGTAACCAATAATTACGAAATTGCCACACTGAGTAATGGTAACAGTGGTAGCTGTGATGTTCATATTGAATTTGAATTTTTCCGGTAACAGCTTGTGTTTACCCATTTTCAATTTGTCATACGACCACGTGGTAACGACACCAAGACCATGATGAGTGGCTGCAATGTTATCCCACTCTTTATCTCTGGTTCTCTCTGCAAAAATCTCCGTCATAGGAGGCATTATTAAAGGATCCTCTACTATTCTGCCTTTTTTCTTTGAGGCTTTTCTGTTGTAAGAAGCTCTCCCCAAGCTTTTGTTGAAAGTTTCCGTCTGGGTTGAAAATATTCTCAGAGAGGAGTCTCCACTTATGGATAAAATATTGTGTCCATCGTCTCCATAAAATCTATAACGAGTATCAATTGAGATGAATTCTAGCACATTATTATATGAAAATGTACAAAATTAAGAACAAACCTTATAGTGGTCGGAGGCTCAGCGTGACCTTCTCTTACTTTCAATAACCTTCCGGCCCCATCAGCCAAATCAAATATCCACACTTTGAGAGTATTATCCGGTGACGAAGAAACCAGCAGAGGTTCTTGTGGCAAACACTTTATTCCTGTCACAGACCCATAGTGCGCATTCAATATTTGACTTTCTATCCTGCGTTTATCAAGATTCCACAACACAATGTGACCCTGAGTGGTGCCAGTTGCCATTATATGATTGTCACCATCAGTCCTGAACGATATGGCTGTGACAAGACCCCAGTCTTGAACAAGTTCAAAAACCGATTCATTCACTTTCAAATTGTGCAGTATAATCCTACCATCGATAAGACCAACAGCGACAACGTCAGGAGCAGGCGCCTGCTCAATGATATTAATCTTACACCTCCAGCCGTCAAAGGTGTAAATCATCTTCATCATTTTGATGTTCCACAGCTGCATCGTTCCTTGCTCGCTACCCAAAAGTATCTTATTGATGTAAGTAACAGGATGCATCAGGGCACTGATCATAAAGGTTGAGTTGCTGAAACGAGTTTCAGCTGCAACCTCCTCTGTCTTGACATCCCAAATCTTCAAGTGGCCCTCCTCATCCACGGATATCAGATGAGGCCCAAAGGGCAGCATTAAATGCACTTGGCACGAGTGTCCCTTGTACGTGTGCTTAAGTTCGTTACCTCGTCTCCAGGCATAAATGTTGTTACCGCTAGCAGTATAAATGTGAAAAGTATCAGCTGCAAGACAAGTAATGTCATCTTCGTGGGCAGGCGAGACGCTCAGCAAAGTTAAGTGCGAGTAGCCATAGGTGTGAAAGCTGCGCCCGGTGCAGGTGACGATGAGATTTTCTTTGCGACGTTGGATGTAGCGAGTTACCACGGGTATGTGGTTGCTCACGTAGCCCAAGGCTCGGTTGCGTTGAAATAGCCTGCTGTGCGACATTTTCTTTGGCAAATTACGTTCTAACTTATCTGAACATCATGCCGGTCGATGCGACCGACTTGTTTTTTTATTTTTATTTTTTTTTTTGAGGTTAGCGAAGAAGACGACGACCTACACACACGTGCGATGCGCACGACAAGAGTTGTGGAAGTTTTGTCTCACTCGAACAGGTTAATAAGAATTCTACGTTGTCGACAGATGTACTAATTCTGTTATTTATATTTTTACTATAGCTCTTAGCGTTACTGAGATATGAGCGAAATAAAATTTCAAATGCGATTTTAACATTGATCCACCACTCGAAAAATTTTTTATTTATTTTTATCGTAATCAGCAGGTCAAATTACATAAAATATCAAAAACGCCTTCTTCTCCAACAACTTTCTAATTCAGAAGTTTCTCGGTTGGTCTATAAATATGTACCAGAGACGGACCAGAGACTCTGGTCCAGAGTGCTGCAGCCAAACACATGCGCGCTAACTCAAAACGAACGCTCGTGCACTCGGTGCACTCGTGCGCTCGTGCGTTCGTTCGTTTCCCTCCCGCTTCAATAGACGCCCGAGAGCACTGGTGCAAATTTCACTTTACGTGGACATACTTTATTTGAAAAAGTAGCGTTTTTCTTTAAAATTCCAAACCTTATATCCACGTAATTACGTGAATTTGGTGCGAATAGACACAGCGACCATGGTAAGGACCAAGGAGAAAAATGGTAAGGCGCGAGTGATGTGTATAGGTTATAAATATTGTGCTGTACATACCAAAAATTTTCTATTTTGGATAGCCGGGTAACAAGATTTTCTTTTTCATCTGTATTTATGTAGTTTATTTAACATACGTGCAATGTTAAGTGAGACATCATTTTTATTTAAAGTACTTTTATCTTGAATATTCTGTGACATGTCTTGAGTTTATTTCAAGTTTGTATTAGCATATTTACTTATTACATGTGCAAAGTCTTTCTAAATCCTCTGATTTTTCTCCTTTATTGATGTTAAAGAGATTTAACACGTATGCATTGTTTATAAACTATTTATTGTATTGAAATTAGCTTATTTAATAATTTTACTGTACAGTTGTTAATGTTTACATGGCACCATACTCTCAGATACCGCTTTTAATCCACAATATAGCGATCAGGAGTAAGGTTTTTCAGAAACTTGATGGGTACAATTTTTTTTTCGTTCTGCAGAGAAGCACAGTGACAATGATGAAATTGAAGACAACCAGTCCCAAGAAGCAAAACCAATTAAGAAAGATAAACAAAAAAAATCGATTGAAGAAGACAACAAAGACATAAGTGAACAATGTTAGTATTTTTGATAAATTAAAACTGAACATTGTTTTAACACTTGATGCTATTTTACAGTGCCGGGCTCATCGATTGGTTATCAAATTTCGCAAGACAAATCTTTTGCTGTTCTCAAAGACAAAATTGACGATAACATATTGAAGGCAATAACAAAAAACTTGGAGTTCACAACTATGACGGAAATACAAGCACAAGCAATTCCACCGCTTCTTGAAGGAAGAGATCTCATTGGTGCAGCTAAAACTGGCTCTGGAAAAACTTTAGCTTTTCTAATACCTGCTGTCGATCTCATGTTTAAGCTCAAATTCATGCCACGCAATGGTATTTCACGTTAAATATTTGATAAAAATGCTTTTTCAAGTGCAAATCGCTCAACTAGAATCAATTTTTTCTTCGTGTAGGTACTGGATGCATAGTTCTTTCGCCAACGCGTGAGTTGGCAATGCAAACTTTCGAGGTTCTCAAAGAATTAATGGAGTTTCTTCCTCAAACTTATGGTCTTTTGATTGGTGGTACATCGAGGCAAACTGAAGCCAAGCAATTGGCCAAAGGCATCAACATCATTGTAGCAACACCCGGCAGATTACTCGATCATTTACAAAACACTCCAGACTTTTTGTACAAAAATCTTCAATGCCTAGTTATTGATGAAGCTGATAGAATTCTCGACACTGGTTTTGAAGAAGAGCTTAAACAGATCATCAATATTTTGCCTAGTGAGTAGTAAACTATTTTAGGATACTGTTACACCTTTTTTTTTTTTTTTTCTCAACTCTGTAAGCACTTCCGGAACATATGATTTGTAATTTGCAGAAAGAAGACAGACAATGATGTTCAGTGCTACGCAGACAAAAAAAGTCGAAGCACTCAAAGCGTTTGCTTTAAAAAAAGAACCCGTTTATGTCGGCGTTGATGACAACAAAGACAACGCCACGGTAGATACGCTAGAACAAGGCTACGTCTTATGTCCCAGTGAGAAACGGTTTCTACTGTTGTTCACATTTTTAAAGAAGAATCGAACCAAAAAGATCATGGTGTTCTTCAGCTCGTGCATGGCCGTAAAATTTTATCATGAACTTTTAAACTACATCGACTTGAATGTTATGTGTATTCACGTAAGTTTATGTTTGATTGATGTAAACGAGAAATTTACTTTTCCTTATAAAATCCAATTAACGCTTGACGCAGGGCAAACAAAAACAAAGCAAAAGAACAACGACCTTCTATCAATTCAAAAAAGCAAAGGAAGGAATATTATTGTGTACCGATGTAGTTGCCAGAGGTATTGACATTCCTGCGGTAGACTGGATTGTCCAGTATGATCCGCCAGATGACCCAAAGGTAAACTTTGGACTTTTTTTTAAATATCAAAATAAAGATCAGAAGTAAAACATATGATGAAAAATTGTCATTCCAAAACCTTTTAGGAGTACATTCACAGAGTTGGTCGAACGGCTCGCGGTATAGACACGTCCGGTCATGCCTTGTTGATTCTACGTCCCGAAGAAGTCGGTTTCCTTCGTTTTTTGAAACAAGCCAAAGTCTCTGTAAACGAGTTTGAGTTTTCATGGAACAAAATAGCTGACATTCAACTACAGGTGAGTGCTCTTTCATTTTCCAACAACACTTTGGCAAGGGTAAATGTATATTGTAAAAAAAAGAAAAAAAAATTGTGAATTATCACTATCCTAAATCTTTGGAGTTCGGCAGAGAGTCTGTCCGATCGCACGCATGACGCGCGCTTAAAAGTTATCGCTCTAACCGCATCCTGGCAACCAACGACTCTGTACAGCAATTAATTGCCACTATGCTCCAAGGCTATGCCACTCAACGTAAAAAAAAAAAAAAAAAAAAAAAAACAACCTTTCGAGGCACTGTAATAGGTGTACACTCTAATGGCCTTTTTCTACGCACGAACGAACGACCATTAGCGGTAATCGAGTCGACGATCATTTTTGGCGCTCCGCGAGCAATTGCATCCAACGTTTGAGCTTCCTCCTTATACAGGTCTCGGTTGATTGTTCTGGTGGAATAATCATTTGTATGATAATCCCGACGGTCAGGTGGACTAATTGGCAGTAAATCCGAGAGTAAGATTTATATCGGCGATTAAAAATAAAACTCAAGTGGTTTGCTTGTTTCTCAAAGTTGGACAGCAAAATTGAGAGGACGAGAGTGGGTTGCAAGCAAACGCGCATGATATGTATACAAGCTAACGGATGAAAGGGCTTTAAAAAACTAGGGAGGTGGCACGGCACGTATGCATACCCCTTGACACTGAGATATGGTAACTGTACATCTCCGCTCCGCTGACAACGAATGAAAGGCAAATTCTCGCGGATGTGAGAACATAATAAGATATTAACTTTTTTTTTCCCCCATACGAGGAGGAGAAGGGTCAAATAAGATGATTATTTAAGCCACAAGTCGGAAAAAAGGCGCACTCTATTTTAGTTTTTCACAACAAGTATTCAGCCCAAGCTTTTGTATGATTCATCGCCTCGTTAATTTTGCTAAACGAGATGGGGGCTCCTCGTTAGCCCGGAATTTCGAAAAAGTCTCTTCGAGTCGAAGCATATAATTATAATATATAAGCTCAACCTAATTTTTCAGCAATTTGAAATATTCACGCGCGATGCACACATATACACGTAAGCTCATTCGACTAATTGCTCCAAATAACACTGCATTATTATAGGTGATCTACTTTTGATATGTGACTTGGTAAAAACAAAAAAAAAAAAAGGTGCATATCTCGGTCGATAACTTTATAGTTTATTTTACAATAAAACGAACAAACGATCCTTCAAATTGAAACCAACGCGTATTTTTGCAAGCGCGCCCGCGTCCTTTCTTATTCGTATTGTATACCGTTACCGTACGTATACACGTTAAAGTGAGTATAAATGTACACTGGCCGAACGAAGAAATAATAAAGATTCGTTAACGACGCCAACTAAGCGTAAAACGAGCCCAATGAAATACGTATAAGACACATCCCGAGTCACGAAAAATCGTAACGACCGGGAGGATGGAAAAAAAAAAAAAAAAGACTTTATCCTCCGCTGACGAACTTAAAGAGCCACTTTGTTTCTTCTTCGACCTCTTCTTCTTTTTTTTTTTTCTTTCTGCTGCACTCCAGCGTCGCTGCACGTATATAACGGGAGCGCGTTGGCCGCGCTGCATCACCGTCGTTTGAGCCGCTAACAAATTGCAAAATTATTTTTAATAGGACTCCTTTGCTCGTACGGCGCGTATACCCGTGTTTTATATGTACAAAGCGGGGGAGAGAAACATCAAAGGAGAGAGAGAGAGAGTCCTGCTTGATTTATTAAGAGTCCGTTTTTTTTTTTTTTCCCTTCCATTCTCCATGTGTGCGCCATTGCTCGATTTCAGAGATCCATCGGGGAAAATCGGCGTCGAGCGTGTCCCTCGAATTTGTTGAAAAATCATACGCCATTACAAAACAACCCATACCTACATATTGTAAATAAAAAAGAAAAAAAAATGCAATTCTCCTTCCCGCTGATGCTCCACTTTGTGAAAAGCGTTGCGTACCTTTTTTCTTCTTCTCCTCCTCGATTCCGAGAAATCGATCGAGAACACGTTCTCCCGTACCGATGCTTTTTTTTTTCCCGAGAGACGGGAATTTTCTCAATTTTGCCGAGAAACCGTCGTGATTTAGCGCGTTTAGCCTAACGAATTGCCTTTGGATTTGACAGCTCCGCCTTTAAGTACAGATAATATAAAAAAAAAAGTCACAAATTCGTGCGTACATGTCGCACTCAAAAACTCTTTTTTACATATAGCGAGACCCAGGGGAAGGGGGGGGGCACACGTATACACACAGTACACGGTTGGTACCGCGTGTTCCACGAAACTGCAACGCGCATCGAGTAAAGAAAACGGCTTTGTTGCGCAAGAAGTAGCCCGAATTCCAGGACGTATCGTATCGATCGCGGAAATCGAAGCGATAAAAATGCCGGGACAAGAGGGACACGCACTCCGGGAAGTAATCGCGCTTCGTAAAATATGTCAGTCGCTCTCGTGCCTCCATGGGCATTTCTCCCCCCTCCCCCCTACGAGTCTTTCAAATGGAAAATGTAAAGAGTAATCGGATGCGAGTGAATATATTGACACTTTGATGCACAAGTCAATCCACATACCTACAAACATTTTTTTTCTAAACATGTATCGACATTAGTAATATTGTCAGGGCGGCAAAGGACGAGACGGGAGGACGTACACCTCATGGATCAACGTTGACGATTGATATTGTGCGCAAGTGTCGCATAGTAAGCATTTACGCGTAGTCCATCATACATCGAAACGAGCAAACGGAGCAAACAATGGCTGTGCGCTTCATTTGGGATTCAGGTCCCGTGTACTAGAGGCCTCCTCGACGCACCCGAGTGGCGTACCAAGGAAGCCGATTTTTTTTTTTTTTTTTTTCTTCTCCTTCTGTTCGATCCACTGTGGACGATGGATTAGATAATTGTTCGCAAAAACAGCTCGACCGATCCAATCCAAGTTACCGATCAGAGACGAAAAATAATGCACGCGCGCACGAGCGATCGATCTTTGCGTATTATCGACGATTCATAGTACATACGAAAGCAAACAAAAAAACTGCAGCTGTTCTCGCCTTTGGGGCCCCGTGTGCCTTGACGCACTTTGGATATCTTTATTGCCGAGCATTTGGCTCTCATTTTTTTTTTCCCCCCTATATAAGTACAGTTACATGAGAATCCCACTACTTATAATATTAATATTTACTTTTCAAAAATAATCCTCGAATTATCAGAGAAGAGAGAAAAAAAAACAACCAACCAAAGAACCGATTTTTTTTATTTCCAGCTGGAAAAGCTCATCGGGAAAAATTATTTTTTGAACCAATCGGCCAAGGAAGCGTTCAAGGCGTACGTGCGCGCCTACGACTCGCACCACCTCAAGCAGATCTTCGACATCGAGACCCTGGACTTGGTGAAGGCAGCCAAGTCCTTTGGATTCATCGTGCCACCGAACGTCGATTTGAGTATCCTTTTTACCAATAAATCACAACGAAAATCGATCCGCAATCAACTCCCGCGACTGTATGTATACCACACCCGCGACTCCTCCCAATATCCTGTCTTTTCGCAGCAATCGCGTGTTTTCCTTAACCAAGACCTTTGCAACAGAAGTGGGAGTGGGCAAGGATTCGCGGCCACGCAAGCGCCTGGGCGGAGGTGGTTACGGCTACTTCAAGAACTTGAACGCCGAGTCCGGGGCTGTCAAGCGAGTCCAGCGCACCAAGACCTTCAGGCAAGTTGGCAAGCCCTACAACAAAAACGACAGGCGTCAGTTTTCGAGGTGAGGCACGGCCGATTGGAGAGAGTTGTTGTGTTGACTGTACTGTGTGGAATAGGTACTGATTTTTTTTTTCTCCAAATAAACAAGATTTGTTTCTCTGCAACAAAAATGGAGGTTCATTTTACATTTTTTTTTTTTTTTTACACCCTTAGCATAATTATAGTTCAGTGTCGTGTCGAGTCGACTCGAGACGCGGGACCATTAGAATTCGGATTGGAGTAGCACAATTTCTTACGTAATACGTACACAGGTCGTTGGTCAAAGTATTTTTATTCGAATATTCGCGTAATCGAGTAACCAAGAGTTGATTTATTTTTTTTATTACAACCTGAACAACGTACGTTTTGTTTTTATTAATGAAAACAATACTGTAAATTATAATGATGGAAAAAAAAAATCTGTTGAATAAAAGTCCATTAACGAGTATAACAAAACACAAACGCCTTTATTTTGCTCAGTAATGACTATACGTGACGAATCGCCCCCAGATATGCAACGCCGTCACCATATCCAAGCCCAACTTTTGTCCCTAGCAACGCGGGAGAAATCTCATTTGTACGCGTCCTTATTTGATTCTTAATGGCTTTGGCGTGTACTATTACGGAGATGCTCACGCCCACAAAATTGTTTCTCTTTTTTTCAAAACACAGTAGTGGGTGTATGAAAACGTTAACGAGCCTCGCGTGGTTGTGCCTTAATGTCGCAAAAAGCCAAGGTTACGGGCTTATTAACGAGCCTCGGATGTAAATTCGCTCGTTCGACGTAGATGCTGGAACGATCTTGAATATTCTAATCTTGGGCGAATCGAGGATTCGCTGTTTTGCATCATGAGACACGTCGTGGGTGTACACGAAAGATTCATACATACATTAATCACGGATCATCATCATCATCATCATTGTTATTGTTATTATTTATTGTTTATTTCCTCATATTTTCACCGCGTCGTGATTTGTTTCGTACACGTTAAACATACACATGTACCTGTGCACCAAAACAATCATAAATATTGATGAAATCACCCGTACCATCCCCTTACTTCGCAGCTCCCGTTCAAATCGAGCTTCCGCAAGCACGACTTTCAACCGTCGTACATGCATGGTTAATCCAAGGTCTTTGCAGTGATTGTCCTTGCGCGACCTCAAAAGAACCATTTGATCGAAGCCACGTCCTTTCGCCACCCATCGCGTTCGTATTCGCGCACAACACCCGAGAAATAGACTCCAAGCGAAGGAGAGACGAGGGGAAGAGCCAGCCCACGTGTCGCACGGGCGTCTCGGAATGACGGGGGTAACACGCCTTCTTGCGTTACTCACACGTGTCAGCTTCCAAAGATTCGGAACGAAAGGTGGAAAAGATTTGCGATGTCTTTTAGAGATTTTTTCTAAAAAAAGAAAAGAAAAAAAAAAGAGGTCTACAAAAATAGTTGGTATATATGCTCAAGGGGACAGGGAAGGTACAAGATTCCTTATACTCGTTTGTTTGAAGGAAAAAAAAAAAAAAAAAAAAAAAATCAAGATTGCACGTAAGTTAAACGAAATCAAGAACCTGGGACATGAAAGTAAGTATATACGTATAACACATATAGAGTGGAGGAAGAAAGTTGGGACACAAGTATATATACACACGGGTGCAGGCGCGTGGGAGAGAAGAACCGGGGCGGCGAAATTCGCGCGCGTGGGAGATACACTTTACTTATCCTCGGCTCCTGTGTGTGTGTTTATAATGTTGCATCGTACGGATTATGTTATGCGATGTGCAACGCATACGTAACACAAATCAGTGTACATATATTGCCCAAATGTTGGCGCATGTACGGCTTTGATCCTTTACGAGATCTCCGACACTCTCCTTCGTATATTATTAACGCTGCACTTGCGGAGACGAAGATAGATTGTCATGCGTGCGGTACACGTATGCGCACTTATTGCTGAAGCTTTCGAGCTTGGAAAATTCAATGGACACTCGTGAGATATACAGAGAGAGAGGGGGGGGGGGTTATTAACAAGCAGCAATCAATTGTGAGGCAAGGAAAATCGTCGAGAGACCACCATGGAATCGATGGAATAAATATTTTCCAGTGTTGTTTGGATGCCCAGGGATACGAAAGAGTATAAAACAGGTTTGTAAGTATATCGCGGTAGGTGCTTATTGTTTGGTAAGAATTCATTTCCGGCCGCAGAGAGAGAGAGAGAGAGAGAGTATTTCCATGTCCCCTCGGATTTTTGTGCGCCGATCATCCTCGTATAGACGCATAAATTATTATACTTTTTCTATAGGCGTGTATATAAGAGCTTCACCCGAGTTGATACGAGAGAAAAAAAAAAAAAAAAAAGATTCCAGAACAAACAACGGCCCAACGACCCAAGGGGAACGAGGGAGGGGAGGAGGAAAGATCTCCGCGTGGGTGGAAATCTCAATGAGTCGAAAGAAACGAGAGATGTGATGCTGCGCGCTGGTGGCCGTAATATGCGTGTCGCAAGGCCGGGATCGAGAGAGGTGCGTTACAAGTATACAATGTATATATGTATACATCCGTACATGCCTCTCCCAGTCGTTTCTGACCGCGTACATATAGGTGTACATGCAGCAAGTACCTACGTATATATATAGAGGAAGGAGTGGACCGGATTAACCGGATATTACGGTAACTCGGTGCCGATGCCTCCCTCCCCCCGTATATACTTACTCCCGTGCTATACTCGCCCTTTCTCTCGCAAGCGACTCCATCACCCGAGTGTACACTCCTATACATGTATATATGTACTTACACTTGTGTGGCATACATACATCTGAGAAAAATCTCTATCTGCTGGTGCCTGTTTTCCTCCTTTTGGTGACCTTTTGCCTAAATATTGTTTTTTTTTTTTTTTTTTTTTTTTTTATTCATTACAATATAATGTCACAAGGTTCGACAAAGTCACCCCGAGTGCTCTTCGCCACTCGTCATATACATATACACACGGGTGAATAACGGTCGAGCCCGTCGTTGTTGCACACACGCTGCACGTTTCCAATAAAAAAAGCCTTGCGCGAGAAAAATCGGCACGCGCGCTTCACTCCACCGGCGCCTTTTCGATCGAGCCCCAAACGAGACCCACGCGCGCTGTACATCGGCACGCTTATTTCTCCATAAATATTAGAATCTATATAAATACTTACATACTTACTTCCGATGATGGACATCCCATAACGATGCGAGTCGGGCAAACGCGAGTACCAATTGGTGGTGCACCATCTGCATTTATAAAGTAAGAGATGCGCCAATCGGCGTGTACGATTAAGCTTTATTATATCGTCGAAATCAAGTGTAAATCGTTGGTTGGACAGTGGGAATATGAGGAATATGCGAGCGCGCATTTTTTTTGTGTACCCTATCGAAAACTGCCGGTTCCACGCGTGTGCGAATGAAAAAAAAAAAAGAAAAACCCGACGCGTGTCTGTGCCTACACCAGCGTCTACATACATGTACTATACTTACACGCGTGCCAAGTATTATATGTTTTTCACGCTGTCGAGACGGCAGCGCGGCTGATAAGAAAAAGCAACTTCTCTATACGAGCTGGAACAAGTTCGATTTTCGCTATGGCCGTGCAGCCAGTATTTTTTATTGTTTTTGCGTTAAATTTACATAGTATATACATATAAAACATTGCAGGTAGGACGAAAAGGATGAAAAAATCAACACGGGATGGGAGGAGACATCGAGTTTGGATTGAAAAAGTATACGTATAGTCGACTATAATGAGCACTCCTTATTTTTATTATCAATCAGTGCAAATAAAAAAAAAAAAAAAAAAAACCAACACCCAATGAAGAAATGAACGAAGGAGCCAACAATCCGAGCCGTCCATACACACTTTCACAAGGTATATAAAATATACGGTGTGCCGAGCGCGCACATTTTGCGACGCCCACGCGCGCGAAATACCTTACACCGGGTATATGTATACATGGCATAGAGATCTCGCGCGTGGCACCCACGCGACACGCACACACGCGGGGAGAACGTTTTGTAATAATTTATACATACATGTAAGATACGGAGAGGGAAACGATTTCCATCGATTTTTTTTTTTTTTTTTTTTTCTCCCCCCCGTAAACGCTGTATTACATCTCGAAATATGAATCTTTGCGTTTTTCTTTCCTTTCTTCCTTTCCACCTAGCGATCTTCAACACCTTTTTACATACATATATGCAAGAGATACTAATCAGCGGACGCTCGGATATCACATGTAGGTGTGTGTACAATCGTTTCGGGGGACTCGTAAACGCGAACGATCGTCCACGCGCAGTTTTATACACACAAGCTCGACATGGTCAAATTCATCCGACAAAGTGTACATGTGATTCGCAGTTTACACTCGACGATTATAGAACGGAAACGACAATCTTAATAGCTCCCGCTCAGTGTAGTAATAAGAAAAAAAAAAAAAAAAAAAGGAGCAGAATCGTGCTGCTAAATAATCCTCCCGAATCGAGAGCAGAGGAAAAATATTGTATGCGCCGATAAATCGTGTTCCCTAATGAGGTCATCGTCTGTCGCGAGTAAGAAGAAGAAGAAGAAGCGTAGGTATATCGGTGTCGCTAATACATCGGGCGCTAAAGTTATTAATTATGCATACCGAGTGGTGTTGGCGCGATTGATTATTGCACACCCAGTACACATGATGCGATTCACTACTCGATGACACTGCGTTGTTTTATATACATGTCGGCGTGAAAGACTTGTGCTAAAGCATTCCCAATTAAAACGATAAAAGCTCACAGGGACCATTTTGGGTCATTGGCATATACGAGCTACAAAGTGACGGGACCAATCATGCGAGAGAGCGAAACTAATGGCAATCAGTCCGATGTATGGAAGTATAGGGTTTATACCTTACCCATACGTTTTACACAAAAACCTGTATGTAGCTTCAATCATTAGCACTTATTGTATGAAAGTGACTTGTTCATTACGTGCATCAATTCACGTGTACGAGTCTCCTCCTCGTCATTGTGGTCTCGTGTTGTTATTTTTATTGTTGCATAATGAACGAGAGGCATCAGGTATATTATACATACATTGTAGGTATATACGCTTCTTCAAGAGGGACTGTGGCAATCCCATTGTTCCGTTGGCGGAGAGGACAAAGTGTGTACCTATTATATATAAATCCATGCATGCACTCTCGAGTTGATGAGAGAAGCCCCACCTTTCGTATTATACCATTCCGTCTACTCTCTATGGTCCGAGATGGTGAGAAATTTTACTTTGCCCTGATTTTTTTTTTTTCCTCCTCCGAACTTATTTATCAAGTGTTGGGTACACGTTAACCAAAGTTGCGTGACTTGTTTTGGTGTACGCGCGACGTACCTGCGTGTATACTATCGACTTTTACCTCTTTTTTTTTTTTTTTCTTGCCGCTCTAGTATATATCATACTAATCGAGTTACGATTAATTCTTGTAAAATATTGACAAGTAATTTGCAAACACTTGAGTATCCTATTTTACTCTTGCTCTGTAAAGTTGTAAGTATACGTTGCATAATGTACAGGTAAAAAGGGGAAATAAAGAAAATCATCGACCCGATTCAATTCCATCGATACAGGTGTAGGTACATATAGGTGAATAATCAAAGGGTAATTCATCAAAGTCCATTGCGGTATAATAAAAGCGCATGGCCTTTTTTTTCATTACAAGGAGGAAAATGACCGCAGGTTGCCAATCCACCCACACGCGTCAAGGATGAAAAAGGAATCATTTTTCCGAGCCCATCGTTAACACTTACGCTCGACGAGCGATTCCTCGAACCGAACCTTATTCCATACTTTTTCCCTACATTCGCGGCTGTGTATGCTCTTGGATCTGATCGCACTTGGTTTTTCCAGCCTCCGATCCGATCGTTCATTTTAAAATCTCTCACAAACGCTCCAACCCCGCGTGCAATTGGAGATGAAAATGCGCTTACCTGCACCTTATAAATCTCACTTTTTTGCATCCGACAGCAAGTATACCCGCTTACAAACGATGATTTCTTTCGCGGAGCAGTGAAATAGCGTGTACTTGCTCGCATAAACGCGAGCAGAGCAAAAAAAGCATAAAGAGAGAGGAAGAGAAAAGGTGTTCCTGGAAAGAAGAAATAAAGAGATCAGCACGCGCTCGTGAAACGAAATTAGCCTCTCGCCGGCCATCGCAGCTCACGCGGGCCGTTTCTTCGCCCATAAACATTAGTAGGCGCGTCGGTTGCTTACACCGTACACGTGAGGGAGGGGGGAGAAAAAAAATAATAATAACGAGAACGAAGGTGGACGCGTAGGTGCGAAAATTTCGTGCGCGCGTGTCCGTGAGTAAAAAAAAAAAAAAAAAAAAAAAAAAAAAAAAAAAAAAAAGAGTACCGATTTATCGGACGCTCGCCGGAAACGCGTGTAGGAAAATGCTAATGCGCGATCGGCTACAAAAACACAGTCATTTTATTAAACGAGCGCGTTAAATTTCGTCACGCCCACTGTCGCCTTGTAGACCTACCGAACGAAATGACGAATCTGGGATTTCTTTTTTCATTTTTCTTGTGTAATCCCCTCTTTTCTTCGCATACGGAAGAGAGTAAAAAAAAGATTTTTTTTGTTTTTTGTTTAGGAGCGCACCCGTGTAAAATATGGTGTTGCGCGACCCACGCGTGAGCTCATTGTATATATACACATAGACGATGATATTTTGAAAGCTCGACTCCTCTACTCGCATTTATATATCTTTGATTTCTTTGATTGTACGCGGTCCTGAGATGATATCGTTATTTTATAAACCGATCGACGTCTCAAACCCGTGTGTTTTAATGTATGCAAGGATTTGTTATTTACTTATTTTTATTTTTTTTCTTTTTTAATAATAAAACACAGGATGTGCTCGTATAAATCGGTTATTTCGTTGCGCGTAAAATTGGTGTACCTAAAATAATAAGATGCGTAACTCGTGTGCACATTGTATTAATGATAACGATAATAGTGTTATCGGTGGTGGAGTTGAAATGGCATGAAAAACGATAAAACCTGCAGACATTGAATGATTGTTGCTGAGAATCAAGTTCATGAAATGTTGTAAAATCAACAGCAGGAGGTAGAGAGGGAGAAAGAAAGGGCTCATTGTTGCAGGATGGCGAGAGAACGAATGTATTTATACACGACCACAAGTGTTCTACGGGTGCCATGCACAGTACCTATACATGCTTGTATGAAAGAAAATATATATGGATAGTGGGCGTCGAGGTGGTGTATCGCACCTCTTCGTGCTAATGCAACTGTTTTATTATTTATGATCTATTCTCGTCTATGAGCGAATGAGCTCGTAATATTCTGTCTTTCACTGATCGATAAATCAAATTAATTTTTATTTTTTCATTTTAATCGTATTATCAATCATTTGTGTGTATATCAGACCGGGCTTTTCCATTAATTTAGCAACTGACATTGTTTGGGGGTAATTTGGGAGCTGTATGGGTATTTATCTTTAAAGATTACCCACTAAGTGTCGCAAATTAAATTTATCATTGTTTACTTTAAAACCAATCCATCAGTTACTGAAGAAAAAAAAAAGGTTTAAAATTTCAACCAACTGCTCTTGTACCCAATATTATATTCCTCTGGATGGTATAAGCAGTTATCGATTTTAATAAAATTCAAATCACCTTCATACTTTACTCGGCAATAGCAAGAATCATGTTAAACATATATAATTACTGTATTTTTATTTAGTACACTTTTTTTTTCTACAACGGTAAGTTTACGTATTAGTAGTTGCTACATTGAATATTCCAAATAAACTAATAAATTGGAAATAAAAAAGAATTTGTTTGTAAAGTAAGTACTCATTCAACTTTACTAAAGAGAGAGAGAAAGTCAGTGAAAAATCATAAATTTGCGGAATTTATCATTTTGCAATAATTTATTACAATGCAGAGATCGATCGGTATTGGTATTCATAAGAATAATTATCGACACCTACTCGATCGGTAAGAACGTAATCCTCTTTGCTTCTGCTAGATCGGTCAAAGAGTTATTGACCTAATTTTTGGCATTTCGTTATTTGGATAGCCATGCGAAAATACGTCACGTACTCGCTACAAAAATATAAACTTCATAGTACAATATAAATACCTAAATTGCGAAAAATAAGATAGGTACGATGAACAACAATCCCGTACATGCATCACCTAATATGCGCGATTGCGAAAGGGGCACATCCGCACATGTATTATATGTATATGAAATCGGAGTTTCGGAGCTTTATATATAGGTAATACATAAACAATTCCGGGCGCATGCGTCTTCGATCCCCCTCCTTTCCGGCATCGCGTCGCCCGTCAGCTATATATACACTATACGACTACTTAAGTATACCTCGCCGCCACGCCGATCTTTCTACTGATTCTACTCGTTTTGCTCCCACCCCCACCCTGAAGGAGATCGTGCACGAGGAGTCGAGGATATAAATGTAGAAATAAAAAAAAGAACATGCTTGCCTTGCAAGTGTGGAGCGAAACAGAGATAACGTGCATGTAAGCGCGTTACGGCCATCTCGTTCTCTCTCCTTGTTGATAGGTATCGGGGATCGGGGCGTTTTTCTGCACCTTCTACTTTCTACCTCCTCCCCCTCCTCCGCTGCTCTCTGTCTGTCCGCCCGCTCTCGCCGCCGCCGTCACCGACCAAACTCGAATCGTCGTATACTGCTCGTATACTTATTGTACGGCCGGAGGAAGTAGTGAAGTACACGCGTCGCAGTTGAGCTGAGGCTTTCGTAGCGTCAACATACAACCGAACAACACGTAGCGGGAGATCGAGAGAGAGAGAGAGAGAGCGTGTATAGTTGTACATTAACGCGTTCGTGCCTTAGGAAAAGAAAAAAAAAAAAAAAAAGAAACATACCCTCGGTAGTACTTTTATCCTTTTTACTCCCTGTTTCTCCCGCGCATTGAAAAAAAACAGCAATTGTACATTTAAAAGACTGCCGACTCCGAACTGTGATCGTGTTTACAATATCATATAATACCTACAAGTACTTGAGAGTGTGTTGATACTGTGTGCGTGCAGTCTATTTGTGGGATAACAACAATACAGTCGTAATCAATCGTGTATCACAGCAGTCGCGAGAGTATACACAAGAAAATCGACAATTACTCATCACAGTATATATCAGTACATCGTCAGCGCGCGGTAAGGAATCTGGTGATCCTCTCTTGCCGCAGTTCTGATGCGATAATCACCGTCGCTGCCGCCTTGGAATTTCTGTGTGTATACACAACATACCGACAAATAAAGCTCTGCCGCTGCGACGGTTTCTCTCCGTCGCGTGTAAAATTCTAACCTCTCGCGCACGAGAGGCACGGCATACTTGTGCGTACTGCTATTGTTGAGAAATCGATCGAGATCTTTGATCGTCCGGTGCACCTATTTTCTACATACGTGTGTCTATATACACAGCCATACGGTGTATTACATACAAAGCAAGAAGATAAAGACGTAAGAGAGAGGGTGTGACCTGCGCCCTCCTCTCCTCCTAAATTGCGGGGGCCCCGGATCATCACCGTATATACATACGCCTACATACTTATATATAAAATATACACACATGCATGCAGCTTCTCTCAAGTGCAGCCATCAGAGCATTGTAGTCGAGGTTAGGTTCTCTCTTAGCTAATTTGTTTATAACCGTATACTTACTTCGGGTGTGAGGAAAGATACCATAGAGCCATATACCGTTGTTTTTTCCGTGGGAAAAAACAATTGGAAAAAAGTTAGAGGATCGGTAAGGAGGGCCCGAGCCTTCCTTTGCCTCGAGTTGATCCTGCAGATCGATTTCGCCATGTGCGACAACGCCAATAACTCGACGACGCAGAGCATAGCTGATTACCTGTCGCAGTTGCTCAAGGACAGGAAACAGCTAGCGGCCTTTCCCAATGTGTTCATGCACATTGAGCGTCTTCTCGATGAAGGTGAGTGCAAACACTTGATTGTTTATTATTTTATCACTTCTTTTGCGGGTGCGTGAAACGGGTTGGGTTTGATCGGTATAATTCGGAGCAGAAGGAGATAAGGTCGAAAATACCGCTGCCGTTACACACTGCGGCGGGTCGCGAACGCCTTGTAAATACTCCGGAATGCACACACACATAAAGCCACAAGGAATGCGGGCGGTTTGTGTATGTAATATTATGTTTCGGAGCACAGAGCGCGTTTCGACTTCTGCCGTGTATAGCTATATACGATGTGTATATAGATGATCAATAAAACGAAATTAAAGTTACTCGAGTGTGTATTTTGCAACAATATTAAATTGTTTCCAATCGACATGTTATGTGATTACAAAGATGCATATTTGCCGTGAGATTTGAGATTTTTAACACTGCGGTGATTAAATCCTTACATAAATTTAATTGCAAAGTTAATGCGTTTATGTAATGATTTTGCGGTGTGTTGGGCGTCATGACTACATATACTTACCGTTTAGTAGTTACTTATTAGTACTTTTTTCTGATGTATAATCGCGCATTTTTATCTAAATTATTCAACACAAAGATTAAGTGGACTCGACTACGCTGTCACGCACATAGCGAATCAAATGTATGCATCGACGCATAATCCGCGTAATCATACGTTTCAAGAAAGTTTAACACGTCACATAAGTATGAATCGGATACTTATAACTGTCCCCGCATATTATAACACACAGATGGACATAATATATGTGTATGTAACATGGTTGATCTAGAACAACAATACCATGATGTACGTGTAACATACCTATAGTCCTCATACCCATGTACACATAACTCTTTTGGAGTACAAGCACAAGAGTCTTTATCCAACAGCTTCCTTGGAGCGTTAAAACCCATTATCTTTCGGAATAGAGATCCAGGAGTGCATAGTGCGAGGCGTGTTTTTCTCAACTCGCCTCTGCTCTTTCTCTCTGATGGGGGTATCTCCGTTTCGCAAGTAAGACGAATATAGCCGCGCGAGTATAGGTATACACGTATATTCACACGTACGAGCGAAGAGCCGAGTATCCGCGGAATTCAAGTCAGGAGGAGCTGTTCGAAAGAGATCAAGTGAAAATAAGCAGCAGCAGCCACACTATAGACATCGTATACAACACATGCCCCCCCCCTCCACCCGATGCTGATACGAATTTCGATCGCGACCCATATCGATGAGGAAAAAATGGCCCTGCTGATGTACATGCGTGTAATCCATATAAACGTGAAATCGCAACCTTTACCGAGAAAACCTGGACACTTTGTGATGTATATTACAGACACAACAAACAAACGACCGTGTCGTCATGAGGAGCAGCAAAAAAAAGGACGCGTTTCTGCAGAAACTCGGTAGTCGCGCGTTCGGACAATTATTTACAAGCCCCACAGAAGCCAGCCGGTTATCGTCGTCGTGTGGCGATGGAAGGAAAAAACAAATCTGGGGAACCCGAACGATGAAATTGCAACGTCTGTCGTGCGCGCGCGCGCGAGGGGTGTTGTATATACCTTATACTATTGAGCAATTTCCAAAGAAGCAAAGAAACAAAAAAAAAAAAAAAAAGCCGGTCCAGCGCAATTTTAATCCGCAACCGGGTACAACCGTAATAGGTCCTCCCTGTTCTGGTAAGCGCAATTGCGTCAGTCTTTCCTCTATGTACCCCCGGTTTTGCTAAAATGGCACCATAATGTACAGCACGAGCTTTGATTCCTTGCGGCTCCCTCTCTCTCGCGCGCGCGAAGGAGAACCTCGATTTATTTTTTATAAGCGAATTGCCGGCGGCCGAATTTACGAGGTGCTCACTCGTACGTTATATATATATGCTTACGAGCACGCGCCTTTTTAACACGTATACATTTTGCGATGGTACGGCCGTGTTTGTGAAATGTATATAAAAAGCTCGCTCGGCACATGTATATATACATACATGGAGTCCCTCTCCCTCTGTAGAGCTGCTACTGCGATTTATTGCAGTCGCCTAAAATTATTAATGGCGCGATCTGCTTCTGCTTACGCAATTCGGGGGGATGATTATTATTATTACTATTATAGTGCGTCCGCCCGCACCTGTAATATATACACGCGTCCATTAATTTTGGTTTTAAATGTGGGCGCGTGGAGGTAAACGAAAAATTGAAGTCTTACTTGGACGATCGTTTTGTTCAAATAATCATAATATTGTTCGGCTTGAAGTGTGTAGTTTGAAGAAATAAAAAAACGTGATTTACGAGAAAAAAAAAATAACAATAATAATAAATAAAGAAGAAAGTAATAATAATTGCACATTCTCGTTTCTGATCGTCACAAATGAGGATAATAACATAAATCAAGCGTCGATTATCGAGTTAATACGTATTACACAAACAGCAGAGACCGAATTGCCCCGCAGGTGCCTTTCACGCGCGCGCACACATATATATGTACGCGTGCAGTTTTGTGTCCTCTCCAACTTTTTTTTTTTTTCCTCCACGTTTCTCTCGTGCATGTATATAAGTATATAAACGATCATTGTCGAAAAAAACTCGTTTGGATCCTGGAAAGCTGCGCCCGAGAGAAAGCTCGGTCGCACGCACCGCGCTAACTCTCCCTCTTCAACTTTTTTTTTTTTTTTTTTTTCCCTGTAGCTATACTCCAAAAGTAAAACCATTCTTTTTTTCCTCCCAAGCAAAAGTTGTACATATAAAAAAAAAAAACTCTGTTGCAAAATTCCCACTTGACGGACACCTTTTGCCGTGTCTTCTTTTGTAATATATATATATATATACCTGCGTCTAATTTTCTCTCGCCGCAGCTGCAAGAACGCAAATTAGAGAGATATACTATGCGCAGTACCTATACCTATACGTATATACATACGAGTGCAAGCGTGAATGGGCTAATATTGCGACTATGAATGAGCAAACGCGGCTGCTTCTCGGATAATAACTCGTCGTCTCTGATGGTGTCTACTCAGGGAAAATCTTTTTGTTTTTTTTTCTTCAATTTTCAGAAATTCTCCACGCACGCATTCATGTACAGTAACGAGCTTGTATACACCCATTAACGGCGCTCTGTGCGAAAAGAAAAATTTTTACCGTAACGCTTTGTTAGCTACAATTGTCGCTTCTTCCGTACGTAAATGTGTAATGGCGTCGTAAAAGGCGCGAGAGATATTTTACGACGTATCTTACAAATCGACAGCCAATACTTGGGTCTTTTAATTATTTTTGCGTGTGTGCGTCCTCTCTTTCTTTCTGTTCTTCGTCAAGTTGTAAGTTGGCAATATCACAGTATACGCACCCCCGTAAATCGGTATTCGATACCTTGCGCGCGTATTATATACACAGGGCGCCTGGCGACAGGATACAAAAAGAAAGGGGGGGGGGAACGTAATTTAAAAAATAGGCCGAGATACGCGGCGTCGGGTGTATATGGATATGATCGGTCGGTGTGGCTATCGAGTTACAAATATATACCTACGTCACGTACGTAGACGGGCGAAACGCGCGTGCCCGAATATCCAGAGGCACGCGCGAGCGGTATATTACTGAATTTCTTTTTTTTTTTTTTCCACGTATACTTAAGGTAAGTAATTTTTTGAAATTTTTAATTTTCATTTCCCACTTCCGTGGTGTTATAGGCAAGTGTTTTTTTTTTATTTTTACCAAGACAACATGCATAACTCATTTAGAGAGCGTAATACATTTTTTATTTTTTGATGGCTCTCGTTCAAAAGGGGTGATTAATGATTAATCATCTTTCCGCGCGCTTCGGTAAGTTGAATCGGATTTGAAAGAAAAATTGCGATCAAATTTAAATATATGTATAGTGAAAAATAGACATAGATAGTAAAGAGACACATCAAAGCGTTACGCCAACTTTAATTTATCAACGTTTATGTACATTTTTTTTTCCCCGCACCGGCAGCAACAACTACCAGCTATGTTTTTGCCTCGGTTTTTGCAACGTGTCATTATGTAGGTACTCATACAGAGATCGAATAATTGATACTCGAGGGAGTGCGAGACGAGAGACTTGTATTATATAGGTGCAAAAAATTCATAAACATACACATATATACCGATTTCCTTTTTTTCTCTTTCTTTCTCCATCAAAGAGAAATCGAAGCACGATTATTTATGCGCACCCGCGTCGACTTTAATACAAACTTGCTTCGTCGACCTGCATAAATATAGTATGTATGATATAAATATGTACACCTATTGCTGAAATTTCATCATGAGCACTTCCGTTATAATATTTCGCATGACAAACATTTACAAACAAGCAATAAAAAAAAAAAAAAACAATAATAATAATAATAATCTCTTTTCCCTCCGCCATGATCGTGGAATGTGTTCCGAATATAATATAATGTACCTCTGACATAATGCAACTGTAAATCAGACCATCCGCCCTCGATTCTCGAAAGCACACACCGGAAAACGAGATTTATAAAAGTAAAGCAACTTACATCCCCGCGCGCGCGCACACACGCCCGATAAATAACACCACCATCATCCCCTCGTCAAAATCTATTTAAAAGATACAAGAGCAGCGGCTAACACTCTCTCGTTCTCTCGTATCAGTCTCAAGTATATATACCAGAGAGAGAGAGAGAGAGAGAAAGAGAGTAGCACACCCAAACGTGCGCGTGACCCAGTAGCGCGAATAGATTTCGTCGTCACGCGCGTGTATTTTCTCCTCCTCTTATTTTTCACAGGTATAGTGCAGCCCCCTACACGTATATATACATGAAGAATGTGACGCAACTCAAGGGACAGCGCAAGATAAATAAATATGTATATATATATGTATATGTACAAAAGTAGGAGAAGGAGGAGGAGGAGGAGGAGAGATTTTTCAGCCAAAGTGGTTTATGTGTGAGCGTGTCCACCCGCGAAAACTCGGCCGTCCCCTTTTCCTTGCCTCCCCCGAGAGCTGATGCGGCTCCACGCCAGCCGGGTCAACGGGCTAATCTTCCTCTTCTTCTTTTGCACCGTATATGTATAGGTATCTTATACACGGACACGTATATTACATCGCTTGGCTTGACTTTTATTTTTTTTGTTTCCAATTGCGAGAGCTACCTCGATGAATATCGTGTACGCGGGTGCATGGTGGTATATTATTTATAATCATCTGGTGCAAATTTGCCAAGAGATCATTCGAGTCCTGCAGTAATGTAATCCTAAAGGAATTTTTATTTTTCTTCTCTTGTTCCGCAACAACCAGCAGGAGCGATGATCATCATCGGGCGCGTTCGTGGAAATTTGCAGCTGTATAAGTATACAATTCACGTGTAGGAGAGAGAGAGAGAGAGAGAGAGAGTAGGATAAAATTTAATAATCTCTCTAGCTCGCGGTGGTGCGTCGTATATAGGGGTATGGTTATACTTTTGCGACATTAGCCCTCGGTTTCGGCAGAGATCGTTACGTGGACGGATTCCTGCAGTATACATGTATATCCTTGTATGTATATTATAATGCGTGTGTTGTGTGTATACAGATACCACCGCAGGTATATATATATATACATATATATTATAATGTAAAAGTGCCCGCGGACGTCGCGCAATACACCTTCTAAAACCACAGGAATGCCAACGGCACACGCGTAATACACGTAATTGTATGGAGAAAAGAAAAAAATGTATATACGCTTATTCTCGACGTCGGCGAGTTTCTGTATGGATGCAACTGTTTGACCGTATATGCACGCGTTTGTGGCTTTTTTTCTATTATTTCTCAAAGAAAACGCTTCGCACCTCCTATGTGGATAGTAATGATATTCGCGCGCAAAAACATGGGCTTTTTTAATGCAAACTATTTTCACGGCTCGCGGTGATGCATCGCGTCATACTTTTGCGGTTTTTCAGGTAATAATGTATCATCCCCCTGTACGCGATGTATGGATAAGTATATATTATAGTGCTCGTTTTTGCACAACCACTCCAAGTGATTGTAGTAGAAAATAAAAAATATACGACATTTAGGGCCCACATATTATACCTGCGTGCCAATGGACATTTTGTACACAACAAAATAATTGTACATTGGTAAATAATTCATTTACACATATGGTGGGGTGTCGAGAAGAGAGTCACGTCGTTTAACGTATTATATTGTTACATATTTTACGTATGAGCTTCCGAATACGGTGTCGCGTGCGGTCGCGTGGGTTGTACCGGATGTAGGCGCGCGTTTTATTATAATTGACGATTGCACTGCCACGCAGACTTTGTATAATTTTCACATCCATTTAGCTCGGATTATTGATAGCCGTGCGTAATCCTGCACTTATAGCGACCTTTTTTTTTTTTTTTTTTCTTTTCTTTTCTTATTTACACCTACACGCAGTGCGTGAATGTCGAAGAACTACATCGCGTAAAAATCTTTTGATGAACGTTGCATACCTATAATAGAGACATCAAGTATACCAAACACTGAATCTCTGAGAGAGAAAAAAAAACCACAAATTTACAGCAGCTGCACCTACACTCTTCCCTTCACGTAGTTACAATTATATTTTATTAAAACACACGTCCTACACACCATTACTCCAGAGTCTTTCATTTCTTGAACTCGAATAAACTTAATGTACCGCACACGTATCATGATTTTAAAATCGCGAATCTCAACTATAGCCTGCTCGTTTGGAGAAAAAAAAAAAAAAATAAAAATAAATATAAATAACGAAGATGAAGAAGAAGAATAAAAAGCAACACCGTGCAATAATAAGCCCAAAAGAATGGAGAGCGAAAAGGAGTCATGCGCGAATTAAAAGCCCATACCTACACACTCTTTCCTGATGTATATCTCGCTCTTTCTCTCCACATATATACATATATACGCTTGGCTCGCATACCCACTCACACAAATATAGGGTGTATGTATGATAATGCAAGTAAGTCCCGAGAGTCGAGTAGTTATGCTGGTTCTTGTGGTCGTCTTCGTTCCCTGTGTATATGAACATCACACACATACAGTCTCCGAATCTTCTCTCTCGCGTTTCTTGCCCCTTGCGGACCCCAGGCTGCTTTCTCTCTCCCACCTTCCCCATCCAACGCTGCCGCATTCCTTTTCCTCCTTGCCTCGAAAGAGAGAGAGAGAGAAACTTTCCTTGACTCTCGTGTGCTGCTGTATGAGGCCCTGCATGGAGAGCTGCGGCTGGCTCTGCTTATGCTCTTCCTCGAGATACTCTCGAGCTCCTCTATCTCCCCCTTTTTTTTGTTTTCCTCCTCTTTCGAGGGGCTACGGTATAATAATGTGTGCCCTGGGTCGAGCATACGCAATCGTTATTTTTTCATTTGAAAAGAAAAAGGTCGGGGGCAATTGGTCGTTCTGGTTGTTGTTGAAGGGGATTATGGTTCTCTTTGGCTAATTTTTTCGACCCCCCACTTACGCTTACATTGTCACCGATTCCGGTGTTACCCGATACCACGTATCCCTCATCTGATGATTCCCGTTTGCGCTCGTTCCGACCAAGATAATGGTACAATTGAAACAAAAAAAAAAAAGGAAAACGTAAAAGCACGTCTAAATCATCACACGTCACATTCTCCAGAGAGTCGATCTAAAGTTCAACGACACCGCGACACTTGTATAGATATATTGCTGTATTCTCGTGTCCCAAAAGCCTGTACACTCGCACCCACACCAACGTGCGAAGGAACGCGTTTGTAAGTGTATCTCTAAAAGCTTGGCTCTCCCGAAAAGCCGCAAGCATCGACGGTACATCCATCGGGGAGGCCGATCTCGTTTCGATCTCTTCTCTCATTTTTTTTTTTTCTTTTCCTGTTCGCCGGTGACTATTTTTATAAAACTCCTCCTCCTCTCTGGTCCCGTGCACCCCTCGAGGAGCGCTTTAGCGGGCTTTTTTTATCTCATTCTCTCGGCGCGGTGACGACGACTTTCTCGGTTTGCTGCACCAGCCGTAGGCGTCCGAAGAATACGACACAATACCTATATATCCACGCTCTTCTTGAGGAATCCCCCTCGCTCTTTCCTCCTCCTCCTCCTCCGCCGCTTCTCCCGTTGAACGATAAAAATGTGACGTTTATGCTTAAAAATAAAAAAAAATAAAAAAGAAAGAGACGTTTCGTTGTTGGCCTCCTGTGTACGTACCTACGATCTCTCTCTCTCTCTCTCTTTTTATTTCCACTCGCACGTACAGGATACATAATTTACAAGAATATCTTCTCCCCATCCACCCACCAATCGCGTTATAGAGTCGTGCAATTTATTTTAAAAACCTCGTCGGTTTTTTCAATAAGTCCACACCGCGTTTTTGTAAAAAAATAATTTCCACCCGAAAACGAGGGCGATTCCCACAGTTGAAAAAAAAATCCTCAAAATAATACGCACGAGTAAACAGAAACGATAAACTTTTATTATATATACATCTTTTTTTTCTCTCTCTCTCTCTCGAGTGCTCCGTTGTCCATCTAATCTTTGGAGTATCCGTTCCGCGATCTGGCGCCGATAAAATCTCGAAAGCGCGCCGCTACTCTCAAACACAAGAGCCATCGATTGATTGTCGTCGTCGGGGACATTAAGCTTTTTATTTACATTGCGTTGCTTCAATGGCCAAATAATCATCAATATTCCTGAAAACGAGAAAATTAGATTCCGTCCCGATTAGGCGAATACATAACACCTCCCACCCACTTTGTACAAACTCGCTCACTTTGGAAAAATCTTCCAATATTATTATTATACGTACATATACACCCACGTGGTTCAGGACACGCATAATGAAAAATCGGTGCGCTCGCGAGATAACGAGCAGATTCGCAATACTATCCCTTGCCCCGTTGTTGTTTTTTTTTTTTTTTTTTTTTTTTGTTCTTCCTTCGGTGTATAAATTATACACACACACGCGGCAAAAGGTAGGGCGTTCGCACGCGCCTCTTTCGCGAATTTCTTGTTCCTCTCGCAAAAAAAGGCTCGCCCTAAAAGGCCATATTACATATACTTACTTACTTACCTACCCGGCGAGTGGACTTTTGCTGCTGTTCTCAATCGCCGGAGCACGGAAGAAGTACAGAAGGGGATCGTGGGTACGGCGCTACTTACCCAAGTATACACTGGGCATGTGCAAAAAGTACATGCTTACACAGTACACGCGCCCGCGCTATAAGTGTATTACATTCCCCGGACTCTTATACCTGTATCTAAAAAGTATGCAATATACATGTTAAGATATATATATATGGATGCTCGAGGGCTCGCTCTTTGCGCGTTGCCGATGTATAGCTGTACCTATTGTAAATCTTTGAATGGGAATTTTGTGAGAACTTGGGATTTTTTTGTTTGGTTATTGCATAGGTGCACCTGTGCACTTGCAAGGTGTGTATACTATAAGGGGGAGGTATACGCCCATGCATCTATGGTAATTGACGATTGTTTGATCAAATCGATTCAACGTTGCTGCTCCGTGCGATCGGACCCGCGGTGATGGTTGCGTTTGTGTGTATTGATGTAATCATGCTCGGAATGTAATTAATATTTGTTATATATTTTTGGCCTTGATTCGTCGATTAAACCCCTCCTCGTCATCCGCCTCGTTATTCGTTATACAAAAGAACTCTTTGTCATACCTAGAGTAGAACGATTAACGAATGCCATTGCATTTTGTTGCTTCAGCTAAATAAGGCGCTTGAGTTTGAAATCTACTTGCAAAAAAGAAAAAAAAAATCACGCTCGCTTTGCTTTCAATTTGCCGGATCGATCATAAGCCAACAATAAGTACGACTACGACGGCTCGTTGCGAGTACGATAAGGCATAATCTGCATAAGGCACGCTGTAATTTTTGCTGTGGTGGTATCTACACACACTCGTCGTTGTTTTTCCACCAACGTGCGACTCTTTTACACGTTCTCTCTGAAAATACGCGAGGATAAAAATAACAATTCGAGAGGGATAAGTATTTCGGGGACCAAACCGCGAAACCGTTCTTGAGACGGATTTCCGAACTTGTAAAGGTTTATCGCGTATCAATTTATATAGTTGTAGAAGCTTTTTTTTCCTCTTTTATTCTTATCTGCACGAGTGCCACTTAAATTAATCATTAGCAGCTCAACAACAACCGTATATACTTTTCAGCCACGGGTTCTACTGTACGAGGCAACGAGAGCCCCTATACTGTACAAACACATTTTCCAATACTTGACAGTGAAAGCTATAGACCAAAGCCATCGGTACAGGTAATCTATGGGGATGACCGTGTCGTTCTCGAATTCCTGACTGCGCGGGTGAATCATATAGCCACATACCGACTGCCTCCACAACGACTGAACTGCTTCGTGCCTCGAATCGACGATTTTTGCATTTTATTTGTATATAATATATACGCGCGCGTGTGTCGCATTATTTGTCTTCGTCTCGAGAGCCAAGCGGACTGTGCCGTTTTTACAAAGCGGCTCTATTGATTTTTTTTTTTTTTTTTATGTCCCCCGAGTGAAAAATTCTTTCGATTTTACATCGGTGCAACCTGTTTTGCATGCATAGTTTTTTTTTTTTTTTTTTTTTTTTGTTCATGCACAAAGTTATTGCGTACCTACCGGTTGCGCAAAAAACACACGTCATCCTAACAAACTTTATACATATTCGACGTTTCATCAAAGAGTCGACGCTACGATGCAGCATATGATGCGCTTCGCGAGACGAATTGTGATATATATTTGTGTTTATATTGTAGAAGTGGTCGCCCACACGAGCCCAGCGGAATCTCAATGATTCTCGAGTGTTGATGAAGAAATTAACGCAACGAATTTACAACTCTCCTCTTCGCATTGATCTTTTGCAGCTGCTGGTTTCTTCGCTCCTTCTTTTTTTTTCCGTCCCACACGTCTCTCACTGCACATTAACATGTTTCTTCGCCTCGCGATTAGCATCGTTTCCTGTCGTATTGCCGTTTCATCCGAGGTACGATACTTTGACAATTCATAAAACAATGGCATAAACATAATATATATAATAGTATCGACGTGGTTTGTTTTATATGTATGCTGATTTAATATTTTCAAATCTCATTGTTCGCGACTACGCCTTTTCTTTTCTTTTTCTATATGCAATAATAAAAGAAGGGTCGTCCCTTGTTAGTAGTGCAATTTTTCCAAACGATTTTGCCGATCTGCCGAAGAGGAGACACCATTAGGACCGGGAACAGAGAGGGGGCAAGCATCAGCGGGTCAAAATTAAAATCTCGGAGCACCAAAGCTCCCTGCTCGCCATACCCATGACTGTACGTGTGTATAGGTATACGTATATATGTACACAAATGGTCCGTAGAGGCCCTTCAAGGGCCGATGACCGGCTTGACCTGCAGCGGCCGACTCCAACTCGTTTTCTCTCTTCTCCTCCTCCTTCTCTTCTTCTTTTGCGCTTCGGGGTATACATTATGAGGCGCACACGTGATGCCGGGAGAAAGAAGAAGTGCACGGGAAACGTCCTTGCCGATATCTCGCCTCGTTTCCTCTTTCCGACGAGAGAAGCACAAGAAGATCCAACTTTGAGAGATCGGAGCCAAAGATGAAGGGTGTGCACGCATAGCGAAGCAGAGAGCACTCTATTTTTTTTCCCCCCGCAAGTTAATTGTTTCACCAAATGTGTCCATCAGTCTCGTATACTATGTTGAATCAATGACCCATTCACACGTACAGCTTGTGAAAAATCCAATGTGGTCGGCATGTCCGGAGTAGTAGACGTGCCATGTTGGGCGCTGCTTGGAAGGGAGAGAAGCGCAAGTTTTCTATAATCTACCACGTGGTCGAGAACATATATACAGAGAACACTATACGCTGCTTGCAGAGTGTACACGAAAGAGTTTCGCCAGAACGATCTGATTTGTCGATCAATGTGTTCAGCGTCAGGATCGCATGCAGGTTTTTATGCCGATCAGATTATATACGCGTGTGAGCAGAATAGCATATATAATATAATACAGGGTGCAGGTTCTTTAGCTTGACGTATAAGATTGGTGCAGTACATGATGAGCGAAATTTGAGACCAATCGAGCACAACAAGTTTATCATTTTTTGCTTTGTATTTCTGTACAGTAGAACTCGGTCTTTCCCTAAAAACACGAGTCTTACGCATAATTGTACCTCCAACGGAATCGATGGATATGCTCATTGTTCCTCTTCATCGCACCACAGCCTCAAACTCGCCAAAAAAAAAAGCGCCGCGTCATGTTTTATCAAACGATCCCGTATCTCGACAGACTCGACGAATACATATCCTCGCAAGAACCACATGGAGTTACATCCGTGCAATCGAAGGAGAAACGCAGTGGGCGTGTATTACGTGATTTTGCGTTGCTGCGATCCTCCGCGTTATGTACCCATGTATACCTACTTACTTCGAGAATGGTTTTATAACGTTTATTCTTCGGTCCCACGTTGGAAATCACTTGGAAGTGCGGGAGCCTATACTCTCAAAGGTCCATCGATTCAACGTCCAAAGCTAGAAAAGTCCCTCCCCAAAAAAATTCTCTCAAAACCCTGAAGCTGGCATCTAAGAGGAACCCCCTTGCACTAAAAAAAAAAAAAAAAAAAAAAAAAAAAACACTCGACTCCCGTAGGTATACATCCCACGAAAGACTTTATACCCTACATCTTCTTTCCAAATATCTAACATACACCGTGCACCCGGCAACAGCGTCTTCGACCCCCCTAGTTTTTGACTCTCCTCACCAGCGCGTTCGGAGGGAGAGAAACATCAGCGGAAGCCTTCGGCTCCGCACACGTGTTCAGCGCAAGGCGTGCACGTTTTCCTTCTTTCCCTCTCCATGGGTCGTGCACAAAGTGCGTTATAAACGAGGATATTGTGGGATGCAAATATCATACCGTACGGACTAGAAAAAAAAAAAAGAAAAAAGCACGTAGCATCAGTGGAAGGAAAATGAAACTCGATTCTTTTTCCAAACTCAAGCTTGGAAAGTCGGGAACTTTGTTACCCTATGACAGATTGTTATTAAAACACCATCAACGACGAAAATAAGTTGTAAAGGTTCATCGCGCCGGAGTTGTTTGAGACACACAAGCGCGCACGTAATCAATCAACGTTTTAACGTATATGATATGTCTCTATACATGCATAATAAACTCGTTACAAAACGTTATAATAATAATAATGCAATATTAAGTGTATACTGTGTATGGCATCGATGACAAGTTGCTGCACCACTGTACAACACACGTGTAAAAAGTTAAGCTAAAGTAGAAAAAATAAAAAAAAGCAATGCAATAACAACTCTGCAGTCACTAGATCTCTGAATGGGCGCGCCGCATCTCTCCTTCTTTCACACGTGTGCCGGATATATACATATACATGCACGTATGCATATATATATATATATATATATATACGCGTGCAGTGTCCATGTGTATGGCAGCAGTGGAATATAACGGTACATTATATTCTCGCCCGTGAAAGGAGTCGTTTTCCATACCGAGTCCCTCTCTTTCTTCTCTCCGCGTGCACACGCGATTCTTGCCTCTCCCTCGCTCGTTCTCATTTTTTTTCTTTCCCTTGCCTGCGCTGATTATTATTTCTGCAAGACACAGTTGGAGCTCTTATCGCACGTCTCCATCTGTGGGTGGTCGATTAAGACGATTTTCCGAGAGAGGAAGGAAAAAGCAGGAGGATTATGTGTGGAGATGTTGTGCACCACTGGACCACTCTGGTGTCGGCTGAATTGCTCTATTATACGCCGGTGGGACTTTTTTTTTTTTTTTTTCTCTTTGTAACTAGTTCGTTCGAGCCTTTTTACAAGTACATTGGTACTTATCTCGGTGCGGGGAAAGACTTCAATACAACATATAGAGCGGTTACCGGGGACATTTTGTGAAATTCGAAATGGCAATTACATATTTCTTAGCAAACATCGAAGTGATTGGCTATGCTGCGAAATTTCGGTTCTGAATTTCCATAATTGTAAAACATCCCGAGCAATAAAGTAAGAATATAATATATATATGGCCTTGCGATCTCGAAAACCATAAGTATATTCGTACCGAACGAAAACAGTTCACGCAATTCATTTCCATATGTATTATGTTCCGGATGATCTTTTGGAATCAAAATAACAGCTCAATAGCAAAGCAATTAATTTTCTTTCTGTCGTACGAACTTTATCACAATGTTGTATACTCCTTTTGCTCTTTCATAGGGCATCATTACATGATTATAACGTATCGAGTGTGCAGTCACAAGAGCACAGGTGGTGGTATACATATATACTATTACATGGACGTACATACTTAAGAACAAAAATCGTACAGTGCGTGGATAGGAATACTTGAATAATTAAATCATTTGTCAGTATTCACGTATTTTCAATGGATTAAGAACAGCAAAGTCTCTTGTGTTACACCTTTTTTCTTTTTTTTTTTTTTTTTTCGATAGAAAGAAATAAAGATAAGATAATGTTTTTGTGATGTGCAACCTTGACTGAGCTGCTGAAATATTGTATTGATTGCTATACTAATAGCTACAATTATCCAGTGCATTGATTGCTAAACTCTGACTTTGCTGCGATTGTCGTTGGCAGTACACATAGTAGAATCAATGTGAATAGGTGTTGAAACGCTGTACGGTTACAGTGTACGGACGTTGGGTGCTATATGTAAAAAAATTACAAGCATTAACTTTTAGTCCTTCTTCTGACACTTATTTGGTAAATGACTTTGGCTTGCTTGGGCTATGAGATGGAAGAAATGACGTAAGTCAATATACATACACGCGTTCAACTAATATCTTGCAGATAAATAAGCTTATTATGTGAGCTATCAAACTCACACTCGGAATTTCCGGGCACTTGCATATATACTTTATTCAAACTAAAAATAATCCAGAAGAAAATTATGACTTTCACCTCGTAAGAGACAAGGATTACCATCGACGTCACACATTCAAAATTTCCTCGAGTTATGGAATCCAGCTGGAAATAATCCTTGTTAAAGCGATATATGATTTTTTTTTTAATTAGATCTAGATGCCCCGAGTTTTTCGTTTTGAGTATATCAAAATATTTTTTTCCCATACAGAGTATATCTCTAATGCGATTTGAGTAATTTGATCGATCGTATAACATAGAGTGCTTGCCTTCGAGCTGTATACAATTGGTGGGCTTAAAATTCATCTCACGTCAATACTTGGCGTGTCTGCTTTACTGAAAAAAAAGAAAAAAAAAAAAAAAAAAAAAAAAAGATACAAAGATATTAAAGAAACGACCGGTGGCTCATCGCCGTTGCTGCACAACCTGTCGCTGGGAGCCTTTTCCTCGAGAGAAGTGCTTTTCGCGTGGGAAAAAGGACGTATTATATCGTGCGCGCGCGCCCATGCAGGTAAACTACGAAACATACACACACACATACCCACGCACATATATAACAGTGTACAAGACAACTATATGCTCTTTTCCCTTCTTTTCTCGTCTTTCGTTTCCTTTCGATCGCTACGTTACTCATTCACGTCTGCAGATACACACACACACATACACACACATACACGTAAACACCCCAAAGAGTCGGAACCCCTTGGTAACCCATTACTTTTGCACAATGCATATACTACGTATATGTATACACATGCTGCTATTTCACATGCAATGGTTAAAGAAGGATGGCGATATAGCTCATACAAAGGTCATTACGTTGAAATGTGAAGGAATGGAAAGAAAGAACAGACAAAGTGCACTTTGGTTTTTATACACTTGTTGCGCCGAGGGAATGCGAGATAATGTGGGGATGGGGGTTGGGTTTCGAGAGCAAAGACTTGAGTATAATTATGTACTGTTTATCCCTTTATGATTTACGATGAAGTTGTTGAATTTTTTGAGGGAAATAGAAGTTTTCTTACGAATACGGATGAAAACGACTGAACTAGTTGGATGTACATTATTTTTCAGCTTGGTACTGTCACATTCGGTATATGACATAAGTATACCAACAAGTACGAAGGCACGAGACAGAGTGAAAAAAAATTTTGATAAGCACACAAATGACACTGATAGATCACAAGCAGATAAGACGAATAAGAAGCACGTGAGAGGAATATGAGATAATAATGCGAGATGTGATTGGAGCAACAAAGAAAACTTTTAGGTACTTGACACACCAATTTACCTTTTTTTTTTTTTTTTTTTTTTTATAAGTATTGGTTTTACGTCTCAGTACGAGCGAAACGGATTACTTAATGTTGGAAAGTTTTTGGGACCCACTTCTATTTCCCAACATATAACAGTTTTTTTTTTAAGGTCAAAACAAAAGTTCAAGATTAAGAGGCAGATTCATATTATCCACACGAGATGACATTGAGGCTCGGAACATTGAGTGGTCATGACAAGTCAATCTGTATTTAGCATAAAGACGAGGTAGCGGAACACCCCCCTCTACGTGTATCAACAGCGAGACGAATCGAGTCACGGGTAACCTTCAACTCACCCCTTCCCGATATTGATTTCAGGGGTTGCATTAAATTGGTCCCTTACAAATATACACGCATCTGTGCTTTTCCCTGCACCTTTGAAAAAAACTACGACATTGTCCACAAAACACGTACACACAAACATTGTGAAAGTGCAGTATCAAATGTAACAATTTTTACAACCCCTTTTAAATGAAAAAAAAAAAAAAAAAAAAAAAAAAAAAAAAAAAAAAAAAAAAAAAAAAACATCAAAGGGGGAGATCAAGGAATGATTTTCGATCCGTAAGCCAAGAGTCAGTGTCCCCCGTATTCAGAAAAAAAGGGGGAGAGAGAGAGAGAAAGAAGTAAACAGGCCTCCGCGTCAGAAAACCGGGAAGGTATATAGTACAAGGGGGAAAAGGACTAAAAGGAAGAAACAAAAAAGAAAAAGTCGTCGTCGATGAGAGGGAGTCAGTTTCTGATGGGCTGCTGTTGGTGGTAGAGGTACGTCGACCTCTTCTCTCAGGTGTGCGTGTATCCATGTACCTATGTACACATGGCAAGGAAAACGAGATTTAGAATCCATCCTCTCTCTCTCTTCTTTATATACATGTACACGTATATAAATGTAAAGGTATGAGTTATACCTGTTAAGTGTACAAGTGGCAGGCCAAAACTAGATTCCAGTTGTGTGCAGTCTCGTTTCTCTCTCCCTTTCTTGTTCTCTCTCTCTTTTTTTTTTTTTTTTTTTTTACCCTTCTCAGATATATAATATTATATATGTGTGCGCTCCCTCGGAGAATGTATATCCACACATAGCCACGAGCTAAAGTGCCACACAATACAATGCGCACACATAATACCCTATACTTGTTGCGTGCTCAGGTGGCGCACGCGCAGGTACCTCTGTCTGTCTGTCTCTCCATTCATTTTAATACTTACCCATCGCCTATATCCCGGCGCTGATGTGGTTGCGTGCACTCCAAGGGGTGTGCTGTGTGGGTATAATATTATACCACCTATACCTACCTGTCCGAGCCTCCCAGTTATTCTATTCGTCTTTTTCCAAAGAGGCGTTCTATTATGTTCTATTATGTGTGCGCAGTACGGGGTGGATCTCTTCTCTTTCTCTTCTGTTTTGACAGCGATGGGTTTTTCTTTTTTTTTTTTTTTTTTCTCTTTAGTTTGACCTGTTTTTTTTCCTCCCTTTTTGGAATACAAGTAGGTGTTGAGAAAATAGAAAAAGCTCAATTGTCCGAGAGATGAACGGAAAAATTTCCTCCCAAGTGTCGAACCCGAGTTTCATACCCACGGGTTTCGGGAGGGAGGTATTTAAATTCTCCTCTAAATGAAATCGCGATCCACAACCATTTGCGTGTCATGTACATAATATACACGTGGAGAGAAAGTCTTGTGATTTACGGTCAAAGCAGCTTTATTAGCTATAATGTAGGTATATGTAACTGTTTTACGCGAGAGTCAAGCCGATGGTTTAAGATTTCAAGCTAATCCACCCGAATTTGCCAATAACGCGTATACCGGGCAAAGGACGTATTTTTTCCGAACGAATTTATGAATAAACGTTACGATTTATAGGTATACTACTTGGAGAAACATCAACAACAACGATTAAAAATACATTACGTGGCCTGGTCTGATGATGATAATTTCTTTGACCCTTGGGATAGTCCAAGATTGCTCGATAATTATACGATTTTATCATTATCATTACTAAGTTTAATAAATATGTCGTCGACCGCACATATGTATTATAGCTGCGGGCCCTCTTTTCCCGTATAAACATCACTGCTGCTGAATAATTTACCGTTGCTCCGCTGAAACGAGACAGCTATGCTTCGGTCTGTCTTTGCATATGTACAGGTACAGGTACTTGTACCATACACACACATCGCCTCTGGTTTTCTTCATCATTCTCGTGTACATTTTAACTCTAAAAGCGGTGTAACTCTGTTATTTAAAGTACTTTATGTACGGCAACCGCAAAATCGAGCGCAAAATTAACGCCAGGACCGCAGACCCTCGAAATTTTTTTCATCCCTCAATTACCATGCCTGTATATGATGTTGTTGTGTTTGCGCCTCACAAACCAATTAATTGCATGTCACTTGGGCTCACGAATGTGGGAATAAAGTCACACACGTATACATATACTGGTAATATTACCTGCACGCGTGCACACGTTAATAAGTTTGCTCGCCAATGAAGCCGGACACACGCGCGGACTAACGGATTCGCACTGCGTTTGTAAAAGAGCGCGCGAAACCGCAATGCAGAGTATGATATTATACACCTGTTTCTTCTACCGGCCGTCACATGTGTGCATTCGATCATACGTATAACATAAATCCACACGTTACCTGTATATACACACATGATAATTCGATCACGCGATGGTATTTTCCTCGATGAGTCCAAAATGTGTACAATGGAAAGAGGTATGGTATATATAATGAGAGGATGTGCGTGGATGAGAGAAAAAATAAAGAAGAGCAGATGCCGATGCGGGGGTGAGTCAGATGTGGAGATCACGGGTAAAAATAAGACGGTCTGGCGGTAGGTGTGTAATATATAGTATACGCTCGTTTCGCTCGAGCTCTGCTAAACCGATTTTCGAGGCTCTCTTGGTTACGAAGGCGCCGCGTAACTACGTGCAAGACGCAACGCGACCCTCAAGGTTTTACAGTCATATAGGATTCGTCGAAGATTCAAAAATTAAAATTTTCTCGATTATGCATACCCATACCATATAGTTGACCCATAAATCTATAAAAACCCAACCCCAATTTCACAACTTTTTCCAGATGTGATGTACGAACAACAATTTAGTATTCAGTGATGATTTCTCTGATCTTTAATTTATTCCTTAGTTTTCCTCGTCTAAATTTCACTTGTAAGATTATGCAACGATTTCTGTATACATGACACGTCCTTAGTCCTTGACAGAGTGACGTATCTAAACAAGCAAAAAAATCGTAATCGCAAAAGTTGGATTTTTAATAAAAAAAAAAAACTTTGACCAAAAGGTCCAAAGTCACGTTGAAATAACAGTTGTCGGTAAGGCGCACATATGAAACGGAGACGAGGAAAAACGTTTATGCGCCACAAGAATAGCCGATATAATATTCCGATGAATCTCCAATGTTTATTTGCCAAGCGAACCAACCAAACTCCCTACACATACATACATCTACCAAAGCCAATACGTATCCGTATGGCGATCAAATACGTAATACGCCGGTCTTTGTTGCTTTGCGATCGTTATATACCCGTCAAATGCAGCCGGTATTCTGGTCACGCCGATCGGCCTCCGTTTGGTGTCCCACTTTTTTTTATAACACCACACGAACCAGTGACGGTGGCGGCGGCAGTCCACCTCCAACAGAATGACGTGTACTAGGCATTTCCTAGAGAATTCGGTTGGCTTGTCGTCGTATGCGCAGCTTATCCGCGGGAGCGATCGCAAGTACTACACCGTGAAACTTTTAAGGATGAGCTTTCGAATCTGCTCTGTCGACGGTGGCCATGTGTGGCGGTCGTACGGAGAGAAATCGCGCGTGTCTCTTTCTGTACAATCGAATTAGATTAACGTGTGCTTTTTGTCAATTGTACTTATACATCACCGGCGTACATGTGCACGATGTCTTGCCATGTAGGTATATTGTTGCCGTCCCGGTCGATCGAGAGATAAAAATCGGATCGGCCGTGGGGTGAATTTAAGATTAGACGGGATTGCGTGAGCTATTTGTCATGCTAAAAAATACGAAATGTGTTTGCTAGATCGGTAGATATATATGTATACCTGTCCTTTGGATCGTTATTACCATTTTTCAATTTTATAATAAATACATTGCACACGCAATTGTGTATGATATTCGCGCTAAGAACTATTTTAATCGTCAAAGTGCTCGTTGACACACCGTCCTCGCCGGCAAATTTAACGGAAATGAGATCTTTGAGATTTTCTGCGCGCCCCGCGTTGCAACACTAACAAGCAGAAAGGAGCTGTAATTTCAACATTCATCAATTAGCATATATATGTAGATACAGCTCGTTGGCATTTTAATTGGGATCGAGAAAAATTGCGCCCACTGACTCTCAGATGATTTTGGGGTTACGCGTCATTAGCTCGAATTTTGATTGTGCAAAATGTATACCCACCAGCTAGTCACGCGTTCTTTTTTTACCTCCTCGAACCGTTTTAATTTAGTAAAAGAAGTAAATAGTGTCACATTAAAAAAGGGGCCAATTTATATTAAAAAGAAAAAACGCGTCCTGATCTCTTTTATTTATATATACTATTTTATAAACCTTGTATCATCATTTACTACGCGTTCTCTTGTGTTGTATAGAATAACTGCACCCACTGACAAAGAGTTACTTTATTCTCAAGCTTTCACGTGCATCTCTGACGAAATAAATAAATAAATAAATTTGAAAAAAAAGTTTGATTTTTGCGTTTCCTCGTTCGACTCGAACGACAGAAAGCCGATTCGCGATATAGACTTTCGAAAATCTCTGTGTCTCACTCTACTGGTACAGCAAAAACAGGTACTTGGATATACATCTGTCTCTGTACGTGTGTATGTGCGTCCGGTGAAAGAATGCGAGGCGCAAAAATCAAACGGACAAAAATACATATAGGTATGCCACAGGCACATAACTTTTATATATTTATGAGTATACTTGATAGTCGCTCGACGACTTTTCGCCCTCAGAGAGTGAGCTATATCCACTACTGAGTCTCTTTTTCTATTTCTTGATGATTTTTTTTTTTTTTTTTTTTTTTTCTTTTTCTTTGCAGTGGACTAGTTTGCATAAATGGTGAACTAGGCTTGTGTATTTTTTCGCGTCGGCCCAAAGCTCGGGGTATTATTTTTGGAGCAGCCGCGAGGAATTCGTTGTTGGAATCATCCACTTACAGCACGCGTATCGTACTGAATTATGAGTGATATTTTTTCTTTTTTCTTTGGTCGAAATGGCGCACGGGCGCAAAAATTTAACGGTAACTTTCACAATATTTTCGGGACAATGTGCCATATGTCAATGTGAATTTCAATTGGCAGTCCTCACGCAGATAAGCCCCATACAAATAAAAAAAAAATATATAATAAAACCACCGCAATGTATGTCGGTGGCGTTAAAGTAAAATGTAAATTCCACATATACATGTATAAAAGTAAGGTGCGTTTAGCAAGGGCGGAATTCAATAACATTTGTATTTGTGTATACGAGACACGCGCACACCATAATCACATATCGATGAACCTGTAGGCGTACCGGTACAGGAAATTCTAAACAAAATACCGTACGGTCCGGATAGCCGCGGAATTTGATAAGTAAAAGTTTTTCACCTCCCGAGCGGAAACTCAATCTCGAGCCAATAAGTCGTCGCCCGTACCGCGCTCGGATAAATCACACGCGCGCACTGCATACCCTATATTATATAGGTACAAACATATGGGCGCCGTCGTCGTCGATATCGGCATTTATTTCATTGAATTAACATTGAAACCCTCGTAACTCACGCGCGGTAAAATATATATTGCGTATCCTGTCCATTTTGCACATATATATTGTCGCCATCGGAAAATAAACAAGACTTGCGTCGCACGACCTGTTTGAACGTACCACCGAACGATTATTGTTGAAGATACCCTTCATAAATAATAATAATAAATTAAAAAACAAAAACAAAAAAAGCTTTATCGAGTTGTCGTTGTTGCTGTTTCAGCCAACTTTCTTTCGCTTTGGTGTACAGTTATAACGTAGATATAATGATAATAATAGCGATACAACAACGTGAGTTGGCGTCATTGAAAACCGCTGCTCGCGCCCGTAGGCTATTTCCGGCTGCTGTATGTGGATTTTCAATGGTTATATAGTAGTACCAGGCCACCACACACACACACACACACAGTCCCTCATTTTGCACAACACACTCCGCGTTGCCTCTCCATCGGATGTATTTTTCGAAGGAGCAAAGTTAATTTTAGACCCCGTGTGTATAGGCACGCAGTTGAAATTAAATTTGAATTATATGTTATATACCTGATGCATACGTATACGTACATATGTATACGGTCGCATTTGCTTCCAGTATATAAATGCATGCCAGGGTATACTCGGAAAATTGTGGACGGACTCTGCTATTGAATCAACCCTAATTTGTACTTACTATAATACCAATGATGATATGATTGCTTATCATACACGAAAAACCTTAAAGTCGCATTAAGCGACAATCTCATCGTACGTGCTTACTTGTTATTTCTAGCCTTTGTATGTTTCTAATGTCTTTTCGATAACAAATAATGTAGCTTCAATTGTACTCTTTTTATTAATCTGGATATAATATGTGTATGCTTGTCAACTATTAAGTATTTTACAACAATTGAAGCAAAAAAAAAACTTGGCGATAAGAAAAAAAAAAAAAAAAAAAAAAAGAAGAGTGATCGATTAATGATTCTCCCTCGGGCGGTCTGCATGACATCATGTGTCCGACGGCTATTCAACTGCTACCTATTTTTTTTTTTCTTTGTGCACACACACACACGCGCATGTACACAACTGCTTCTAATGAGCGACTCCTCTGTTTCTACACACACATATATATATACACACGTATAAACGCGTGCTGCGTGTTTAAACTATAAATCCGAGTAAAGAGACACTCTTTCTTCCATCATCGTCGAGGATCTTACACGTTGCGTGCATATGTGTATGTACAGACAAAAGGGGACAGTGTCGCGTCATCTTTTCTCTCGCATGAGTTCCAGGGCACACACATCACGGTTGCCGCATGAATTTAAAATGTTACATGGCCCGTTTCGGTGGTTTGCTAAGTCTCGTGCACATAAATATGTTATTATACCTACTCTTGTCGGAGCCAATGTACAATTTTAACTAAGAGATTAAAAAGATGATTGATTTATTAAGTTCTGTCTATTCGATCTTTTTTTTTCTAACGATTCGATTTTTCTTTTTTGTTTCAGGTGAGTTGAAAGCAACCTGATGTTGCCGTGTGCGTTTCCTCGATGCGTGAGTTTTAAAAAATTATCAGCAATATTAATAAAAAAAAACAAGTAGTCTATAATTGCTACTCAAATTATGATTAATGAATGTATATATTAAGCGGTGTTTTATCTGTCATCAAGGACCGTTGTATGTATTTATAAATATGTACTCAGTCACGTCACACGAAAGAAGTGTTTCTGTGGAATGCGCTACTGTAGGCGTAAAAAAAAAAAAAGAAAAAAAAAAAAAGAAAAAAAAAAAGTTTAGTGTACTCGAGCGTCGAAAGAAACGAAAAGTCTATATTTAAAGATGAAACGTGGGCGTCGCTGAAGTTTGAAAATGAAACGGGGCGAGGAGCTTCGACGCTGTGGCTGTACCTACCGCGTTATATATCAATCCAACAAATCACTGCACGTTTCGTGGTGTCATTTTATTTAATAATAACTACGCGGTTAACCGGTTACATCTTTTGATTTAATTCGATTTAGAGTCATCCTCGTTTTCGATGTAGTAATTTTTTTAAATACATTGTCAAACACCCATATGCGTCAATTGAGATGTATATCATTTGATACAGTCCCACATACTGCAGCCATAATATCAAAAATTGCTCTATCCGAGAACGAAAATTAAAACTCATTCAATTATTGTACAGCCTCAACATGCTGTAATCTACGATTTGAGGCTAACCTTGTTTTCCCTTGGTTTGCATCGATGTAGGCACGATTTCTTTATTTTGGTATGTGACATGGGCGTGCATGTACGAGACGCGTTCCCTTGGAAAAACCTTTGGAAATTATAAGAGAGACTCTTACACGACTTGGCTGAAATATGCCATACCTGTGACTCCTGCGCTGTTGTAAGACAACGCGTGACTTGAACTGGGAACCACCACCAAATGTCCGTTCCCCTCTCCAAACGATGGCACTTGAGTAAGAAATGATAATTCCAGCGGACCAAAAGATGTACACTTTTTTATTTGTGCGTGTGTAATTGTACGCCGACGCTGGCCTGTCCTGTAAAAGCTGACAAATCAAAATTGTCGTCGTATCGTCCTCGCGCGACCACCGCTACTTTTTTTCATGACCGAAGTTCATTCGACTTTTCTTATTTCTTTCGAAACAAATATTTGAGCGTCGCGTCGTGCATTCGAATCATACATTATTGACTCAGCACTTGTCTGAAACCTTCGTATTTTCTAGATGGTCTCTTCTCCTCGCGACACGAGACAGTACATAATCATGTATGGCTTATGAGTTTTCAATTTGAGTATAAATTAATGTGAGATGATTACGCAGCAGAGGAAATGGTCAAACAGTAAAAGCCCATTTGAGTTGTGATGTCACTTTGTTTAATTTAGGATATATCTACCCTATATGAGCGCGAGTAGCTGATTCTTTTCTCTCGCGCTGGCACACCTTTCGAGTAAAAAACCAAAAATAGCTTCGAGTTTCCGCGTGTTTTTCACAGATCGTCATCTCGTGTACACTCGCGTGCAGCATTGCCATTTTTGCTCTCGCCCATTCCTTTCAATCTCTCCGTGAATGTAATCGAGACATTTTCGTAAGGAAACAGTAGCTTCATCGAGTGCAAATGTTCATGTACGGAAGGAAGGTAAAAAAAAAAAAAAAAAAAAAAAACAAAAGATTTGAGGGACGCGTTGTGCGATATCTGCAAGGAAGTGGAGAGCCGTTGCGCAAACTCTCGCACACGCGCGTATACTTGTAACATGGACGTTTGGAAGAGGAAACCAACTGGCGACCACACCCGCGACTCCTCTCACACATATACAAACTCACTCTGCTTCCGTACCGCCAATCATTATTATTCACCAAACGGATTTGTTTATACCCCCTTCTCGTCCTCTTCTTCATTGTCGACATATACTTATATAATGGCCTTTTTTTCCATGACGATTGTTTTGTGCTTCGCGAATCCAACGGATCTCTTTGTTTTTTGTGGGCAACGTCGATGCTCCTTAAATATTTTGTCCTTATGGAAATGCGAAACCAATTACAATAGACCTTTTTGATTTAAAAATCGGTGAAAAACCAACTTCAACTTAGAGAAAGAAAAAAGAAAAAAATTGTAACTTTTGTCATTATCACTTACCAATTTTGTACATGTATACACGGAAAAAAAAGAGGACGAAAAAACAGAGTGACGCCTAAGTAGTGCAGTATTTCATAACATTGAGGTAAAACCACAGCTACGCTCGATTTCGAGCTCGATTTGCCGCTAATGACACATTAAAAGCCAGAAAACCACGAACGGATTAGTATAACGGAATTAAAAATCACACGCGTGGGCGCAATGAGGGTTTTAAGTAGATTGTGGCAAGCAAACCAAAACGAAACAGAAACAAAAAAAGAAAAAAAAAAAAAAAATAGGTAATTACTCAGCTGTACAGGACACGGTGGGTACTGACTTCATAATTATGGTCGTTGAGGGACACTTTCCACTTTGCGGCGGATAAATGCGGAAAATTTGAGCAGATTGGTATACGTCACCGCGCAGTCCGCCACTGCAGAGTTTAGTGATGATACCCTTAATAGTATACACCCACTTGGAGTTGAGATCATCGTGATGGTAATAAGAGATTTTAGCGTTTTGAGGACAAGATTACCATTTCGAAGATCTCCAGCTTTCGGCGTGGGTGTAAACGTAAAAGCTATACACATATATTTGTTGTTCACTAATTTTGATCTAAGAATGTATGGTAACACTTAAATCTGCAGCAGTGACGAATGGCTGAGCCCCCGTACTTTAAACGTGACATTAAAATCATTGTCGAGCGATAAGATGACACGTGACGGTTTCTACAATAATATACCTTTACGATCGCTCGCACAAGACCATAATCACCTAAAGAGACGCTGCGGCGACGGTGTCATCCATCCACACTCGCGACACCGGCGATCTCTCTCTCCTGTGGGCTTTCTTTTTCCCCGACGTGTCCGCGCACATTCCGAGAAATCAAACTTTTGCTCATTCGCGACGACTCGCTAGATTTTCTTACTCCGCGAGCTGTCACTCGAAACAAAAAAAAAAAAACAAAAAAATAATCTCTTCTGACATGGTGTTCGTACAGCCACGGGCACTTCTGCAAGAAAAACAAAATCGAAAGCGTACAGGTATATACTAGGGTATATACATATAAGTATATATACGAGGTGAGCGTCTCACCGAGTGAGTGTTTCCCCCTCCCCCCCGAGTAGGTCATCGGATTGTAAAGCGTCCTCGAAAGTGCGCATTGACGTCGCAGCAAAGAGGAGGACGAGCACTTGTATGTATGATAGCTGAGTCTCGGCCGTCCGAATACGGCACTCGAGGAGTACCGTACATCCTCTCTCTCTCTCTCTGTCTTTCAAGCGACGGCGACTTGCCTTTTACGGAAGTATGTGTACCTATACAGTCCGTCCGAGAGCTGCTCCTGAGAATGCGCCGGTGGCCACACGTTACTTGCGCGCTCCCCCTTGAATAGTTACAAAAAAAAAAAAAAAAAAAAAAAAAAAAAGTGCAAAAGGATTTCATTAGTTTAGTGCATGGTTTCACCATATTGACGATTGGTTATTTATTGCTTCAAAGAGCCATTTCCATGGATAATTCTAAGTGAGCAACAAATCTTTCTCTCATATGTATATATATTACGTACATTTCCGATAATTGATATACGTAAAAATGTATTTTCCAACGAGTGCAACCCGAGAATACGGTAGATTAAATTTTTTTTTATATGCCATCTGGAGGTTTACGATTTGTGTGAGTGTAAAAAAACCCCCGGCGCGTCAACAATTCACCGATTTGTTCAAGGACGCTCGCGCGTGCTAAATTACGTCATTTTGCACCGCCGCCACGAGCTTTTCCGAGGGGACTGTTGTTGCTTGTAAGTGACTTTTCCGATCCAAGTTAGTGTATAATATACTCCCGTAATGGGTGATATTTTTTTTCAAAGGCTTACAAAGTCGCGACTATGTGTAGTATACGAGATTTTCCTCGTGATTTGGCCGATACAGATGTGCCTAGATTGATCTCGCAATCTCTTGGGCTTTTTTTTTTTTGCGTGCAAGGTGAGTTTCTTATTTGGCATACTTACAAGATTCTGTGCTCGCATATATACATTCGGTGTAACAAACGAGGGTATATATTATACGCGTTCTGTCGCGTGTGTAAGCACATAGAGAACTTTTTTTTTTTTTTTTTTTTTTCTTCGTACAATTAAATAAAGCGTTTTCGAAGCCAACGTGTGATATGGAGATTGGCTGTGTGAAATAAGTGCTTTCAGGAGGTATATATGCGTCTATAATGGCAGGGACGACGAATTTGTCTACGCGCGTGGGATCTCTCCCCACATGGCATTGCCAAACAACCAACTTTGGACGAAATGATTTTCAAAGCCACAGAGCAATCTCGCCATACTCTGGCAAATCTCCTCGGAAATTCTCGACGTCTCCGGTACACTGAGTCATGGGGGGAAAAAAAACCATCGTTGCGGCTTCTCTATCTTTCCTAAACGTGCGGATTTTTTCTTGAAATGAGTCGCTCGCACAGCGCAGCCAAAGACTATGCAATCATTTTTTTCCTCCCATATGTCTTTGCAACACCGACTCAGTTTTTTTCACATACATACGTATGTATACACATAAGGATTTACATCTGGTCTTTCTTTGTTGATGTATGACCACTCGCGCCAGGAGAGATTGACTTGTACGACGGTGAGGAGTAGCGACCCCGTATAATTCACGATGACATTTACTGCTTTGGCAGGACACGACGCGTGGGAACAGTGCGATTTTGCTCGAACAAACAAGTATACTTACGAATGTTTGTTACAAACGTATACCTGTATGTGATTTATCCTGATTTATCGAGGAAACACCGCCTTCTTTTCCATTAAAACATTATGTTTAAATGATCATAAGTTATCCATGATACAGGACATACTATGATCGGGCACCGTTTATTGTTGTTTTAATTTAATCTCGTAAGTACATAAGAGTAAAGAGTAGTAGTACCTTGCCATGATAATGTGGGAGGCACGTCAACGGTAATAAACATACCGGACTCCAACTCGTGATTTGCAACGAAATCCATTTGTTCGTCAATTTTTGCACATACACGACGTTGTCCTCCCATACAAGAAGTATACCCATGTACTCGACGAGCACTGCACATCCGCCATCAATGCTATACGCATACCTACCTTCTTCTTCTTTTACCACGAGTGCAAGTCAAATGTAATACTCATGACGACGAGCTGCAGTAAATAATATACAGGAAGAAAGTGGGACGACGTGGTGCTACATGTTCATACGCACTCATGGGAGGAGGAAGCATTAACCTTTGGCGTGCCGTTACTGCCCTTTTTTTTTTTTAAACATCCTCAGTTGAAGTGCGGTGATCCCAATAAGACGTGGGATTACCGCGCTATATAGTATACGGTTTTATATTTATACAATCAATATTTTAGCGTGGATGCGTTAAACTGCCACAGCTGAATAAATGAAGAAAAAAAAATCTCACGAAATTAAAGAGATTTCCAAATGCAACGAGAAACAATCAAAGTTGCACAGTTGGACAATTGGAATCAGAGAAAGAGTTACACACACCACGTAAATATATAGAGACTGGATGAAAATAATAAGGGTATGCCTATACCTATGCACACGGCACTGCAATGTAGATGATGCTCAATCAAACGTAATTATTATACCACACGCTCGGTATAGACGTATACACATGAGTGCATATACACACACATATATATATATATATATATATAGGCATGGGTGCATAAACATGTATGTACATAGACAGATGGATGAAACGAGTCTTCGGTGGAGTGGAGAAACAATTAATGGGCTTGAAGTCGCTGCCGAGAAAGAGATGGACTTGCAGTCTCAGCGATTAACATAATTGCTCCGTTTATTCGTCGCGCTTGTAATGTTTAAAATCTAATGAGTATATATGTACTACTGCTTCCATATGTCTTCCTCCATTACGAGCTCGTTGATTATCATGGGCTTGTATAATATGTATAGCGCTCGAGTTTGCGCACGTTTTTCAAATTTTTGTTTCAAATTTCATTGCCCAATCGATCCGGATGCCAAAGTCAAACGAAAACAAACGATTTTCGTTCGCCCAAGGCAATACTGAAAACATAAAAAAAACAAAAAAAAAACAATATCTCATTGTACGCGTCTTAATCTCCATTTCAACGTTATCGCGTCATCCGCGGCCTCTTGGAATTCGCGGGAGAAGGAGAAGATAACCATTCATCCTTGGCACTGCAATTACGTTGCGTAACGAGCGTTGATTTCGGCCGACGCGCCTATGTTATACTGCTGTCGTCGACCTCATATTATTAGGTGTACGTACGTATATTATATCACGAGTCAGCGACGTAGGTGTGTTATATATGCTGTTGCGAGGGAAAATAATAAAATACGGCCGACCGAGCGTTTAATTGATTCATTTTGATTTTTGCACCGGTACATATATATATGTATAAGTACGGTCGCTACACGGAAGATAAACACGCAATTATAGTGGTGGTATGTAGGCAGTGGCCACGCGTGAAAGAGAGTTTGGCTGATTTCTGGTGAAACCGAGCCTCGTAATTAAGAACGTCACGGACACCCAGATGGCCGATCGGCAAACTGGTTCGTTACACGCGCTTTCGACTCGGCCCCTCTAAAGAGAAAAAAAAAAAAAGAAAAAAGAAAAATATGCCACCGAGGTATACTTACTTGCTTGCAATTAATTTAATTGCTCTCCCCCCCCCCAACTCATACAACTTGGTGCAATCAAGATCAATTCCTAAATTTTAATCCTCGTGCCCACAAGGTTGATGTACTATACACAGTGTATCTAGTCATTAGAGAGAAGCAACGAGTCGAGTGGCCCACCGCTAAATCGCGCAATTATACAATCGTGCAGCTATATACCACCGCACGAACTGTTTACGAAGATAATCGCATCATGGGGCAAAGATACAGAGGATGTATGTATGTATGTATGGATAGAGACCAGAACACGAGAGAGAAGAAGGGATATAATATATGTAGGTATATACAAAGGGGAGAGACGCATGTATTGTGAGCGTCGGCCACGCCCGTTTTCGGCCTCTTCGGATTGACACGCCTATTTTATACAAGTGCCATCTCACCGCTGAGCTTTATTTCCTCCTCGTCGTCGAAGGAAAAGACACACTTCCTTCTCCTCGCGTCGAATCACACAAAGTGGCGTAATCTCTGGGACGTATAATCCTATTGTTCGTACAGCGGGAATCTGCAGGTCGAGTCGGCATTTTTACACGATGTACACCGATCACAAGTTTCGAGCTCCATATCGCGAGCGATTCGTCATCGTATATGAATATCTATGAATTTCCTAAACTATGAAGAAAAAAAAAATTCGTCCATGATAATGCGCATATTATCTCTGTTGATTCCGTCACAAGTAGTATATAGCCTCTCTCGGTCATCGGAATGCTCACCATCCAATCGAGGAATGCACGCGCGTGTAGCCGAGTTGCTTACCACTTGTAGTATGCGTTTGTTTATGTATACGTACACACATCGGGCGTCGTCTCTTTACACATCAATTACAGAGCTGCACATCCTTATCTTATCCACCCTCGTCGTCATCATCATTACGATATCCCTAATGGACGTCGTCGCCTCGACGAAGTGCTTTTTTAGTATACACGGTGTTAAAGAAATTGTTTTATCGTCCGGTCGTATCGGTTCGGACTAGTCACCCACAAATCAAGCATAATCTACAATAATACATACTTTTTTTTAATTAACAAAAAAAAAAAAACTGCAATCTATGACAAAATCCAAAATCCAATATATACAGCACGAATGAAAACTCAGAACGGGGCTCTCCTCCTCCTCGGCGTCGCTAGTTCGCAGCATCATCTCTCATTGTCTCCGTTTATCTTCCATTCGGCGCGCTGATTAATCCCGAGCTGATGTATATACCACCACCGGTGATACCTTCCATATACGTATACTTGATGTATACGCACCGAACCGCTTGTAGCCATATTATACCTGATGGTACATATATTATATATATGCATTTGTGGACGTATCAGGCGCGGCATCGTGCATCATGTGCCCATACGTATAATATGCTTGTGCACGTGTGTGGACCGCCCCCCTCGTCTCCTCGGTGCGTAATGTAATTTGCCGTACTGTGTCAAGGCCGGGTTGCTCATGGAGGTATGTATATATAGCGCCGTCGTTGTTACCGATGCCGATGATGATCGCAAAGCCCATACGTATGGCGTACATGCATTAGCTTCCTTACTCATAATATACGGACGATGATAATGATGATGGTGGTGGTGGTTCGCGATGGGCGTGTGAATGGTTTTTTGCCGTCATGTGCGCGCGGAAGGATAAGTTTAATTTTTTGCGGTACAAATGAGTTTTGTTTTGTCAGATGACGAACAACTGCGGGTCAGTTAGCCTTGACACTATAGCACGTAAAACTTCTGCAGTACATTCAAGCAATCGAGAGAAATTTTTTTTTTTTTTTCGTCTTTGTTTTTTGGTTCTCACATTATAGAAAAAAAAAAAAAAAAAAAAAAAAAAATTGAAGTAGTGGAATGATTTTTTATTTCAAGTAGTCAGCCATGCTTGGATAAAGTAGATCTTGGGGAGCTGTGGTTGAGTAACGCATGAGCACTATGTAGTCTCGCGTGACATCATCTCGCGCTCTCTGGAGGGACTGAGCGTTAGGTCACTCGTCGTCGTCATCGACACTGAGAAATAGAGAAAAACATTAGTTTTGTATTTTGAGTGGTTTTACTTGATCTTTAAAAACATGACATCATGCACATTTGTGGATACATATAAAAATAATGTGGTAAATGACACTTGTTGATTTTGATCCCTTAATGTTGCAGAAATCGCTAAAGTCCGAGCGAGCCTTTTTCAAATCAGCGGTGCCAAGAAGGATCCGCTCGTTCTTCCAGACCCGGAGGGCGAAGCCGTGACGCTCACGGAAAAAGTCTACGTACCTGTCAAAGAGCACCCAGACGTAAGTGACAATTTTATTCGTTTATTTTTTTCTCTCTCTCAACTATACATGCACAAAAAAGATGAGTCTTTTGTTTTATTCTTTGGTACCAAGTGCTCGTTAAATGAAAACGCATCAGCCGTGTTTTGTTGAAAATGGGCAAACACGTGTTTGAGGTAAGAGAAGCTCTTCGGAAGATTTAATAGTCGTGCGCGAGAGATGCGTGTACGTGTATCCCACAGATGTACGTGACAATTAATCACACGTAAACGATAAATTATTATTATTCGCGTCGAACGCTTGGTTAAATCTATTCAAGGATAATACGTAAGCTTTTTCTTTTTCGACTCTCTATGTGTACTATACAGATGCAGGATAATATCATCCATCACATCATATGCTCGTTAAAAGAGCTTTTTTTTCAGTCTTGAGAGTTATATGTCCCGTGAAAAAGACCCTTATCGTTGATTTTTTTTTGTGCCATTATTGTTCAAGCACGCACTCTTTTTGTCACAGATGTAGTTTCATCAGCCTCGCAACTTTTCCGATGGCATAAAATTAATCAGTCGGCGCAAAAAGCTCCCACTCGCTTCCTCTTCGTCGCAGGTGCATAAATATAATAACGTGTACAATACACAAAAGCTCTGGCTCTCCCCTCTGGTCAGCGCGGAGCTCGGCAACAACGATAGAGCACCACCGAGTCAGCTGTTATTTCTGTCCCGCGCTCGGAATAGAATCTCTCCCGCGCTCTCCGTTACATGCTACACAATATACCCACACACAGGCAGCGGCGAGGCTCTGCTTCTTCCTCGGACCGATGTGTGCCTATATTATATGTTATATATGTTATACGCGCGCGTCCAATTTTTTTTTTTTTTTTTTTTTTTTTTTTTTTTTTCCACGTCGTGCCCCCACGTAATGCCCGTGACTTGGCGCACTCTTTTGCCGCTACTGTTTGCTCGGTTGCCTGCCGTATCCGATATACCTCTGATGCTTCTAATGCTGGTACTTACTCTCACCTATATTCCACGGTAAGTATACCACTCTCGAAAGAACCGCGCGCTTGGTGGTTGCAATACTCGCTGCCAAAAGCGAATGAGCGAGCGAGCTATTTATGTGGGTGTGCTGATCCTGCTGCTGTGCACGTATAGGTCTGCGAGTGCAATCGAAAGTTTATATATACCGGTGTGTACGAATATGTTTATGTAGAGTTGTTTGTGCAATTTTCGCCATCATTTTTATATTTCGTGTGCTTTTCCTTCTGGTTTTTCAGCGTCTTGTATTTTTCTTTTTTTCTCTTTTGTTTGTTCAAGGTCGTTACTTGAGTTCGATTTTTTTTTTTTTTTTTTTTAATTATTTATTTATTTTTTTTTTTTTTCGTACGAGAAGGATGATTGCGCAAAAATGGGGTTTTATTGATAAAACATCGCTCGGGATTATATACTAAAAATCCAAGAAGGCACTTTAAATGGTTTAGAAAAATGTCCATACACAGCACTGGAACTCGACGTCATTTGAATTCATCATAATATGGCATGTAGATATATCTCAAATGAGCCGAAAAAACTATAGTCAACCGAAAAACGCGTTCATTAAATTAATAAAATTTTCTCACACTGATGTAGGCTAACAACACCATGAGCATCTTAATTTTCAACTCCAGGATTTAATCGTCATCGCAAACTACTTTGAACTGTATAATTACGTCTTGTTCCGGGCATTGCACCCAACTTCTTGATAATGCAACTGCCGTAACTTTCGGCAGTTTCCGTTCGCCTTGCACCATCACGTGCACCGAGAACGGAACGGATGTTATCTCTTGTAACTGCATAAATATGATGGTACTATACCAAACCAATATCTACAGTCGTCGTTTGATGATAATCCGTAGAGACTTGCAAAAATGATTTTTTTTTTTTTTTTTTTTTTTTTTTTTTTTTATTTTTATTTTTTTTTTTTTTTTTTTTTTTTAAGGCGCAATGCACCTTTAATTTAAAACGTCACGATGACATCCCATGGACAGAGCAGATCCTCTCGAAAGAGCCCGATTTACCAATAATCCACTTCGCAACGATGCATCAGAGTTATGCAAGCCTCGCTCGAAGAAGGAAAAAGAAAGTCCACACGAAAAAATCATAACTCGTCTACTGTTTTTATTTAAAAGAAAAAAAATCTCTTCACTTATCTCTCGAGAGCTAGAGAGTCACCTACTGATCCATGTATATATATTGTATTATATATACATACCAGCAGCAGCACCGCTAGATTTCTTCTTCTTTTTTTTTTGTTGCATCTATTTCTGTATGTATATATATGGTTATCCTTTACTGTTGCGCGGGTCACGAGTACTCGTGACCGCGAGTGGCTAATGACGTCTCCCCGAGCCATGTATCTCGTATATAGGTATATATACAACTGCAATGCATCGAGAAGCCAACGTATACAGTAAGCTTCCTGTGTATGTGTCCCCCCCCTCTCCGTATTTCTTTTTTCTTCTGTTTTGGAAGCGAGAGAATTTCACGTCTCTGTGACTACTTGTGCAGTGCATGCATACTTACTTGTGCGGGAAACTGCTATGATATATTATTATATCTGTTTCTCTCGTCGTGCGGTATCGGTTCATTGACACTTTGATCGAGACATGATACATACATTTACAGATCTCTTGGTCTAAGTATTTGAGCGTTTCGGGCATTGCACATACATTCAATTGGTGGTCGGGTGCAAAGAAAGAGACCAAATTTGAATTTTTGGCAAAACTAGGTGACGGATCGAAAAAAAGGTCGTCTTTTTCATGATTTTCGTGGTGGCGTTTGGTAACCAGTTTTGCGAAGGAAGATGTACATACAGTTGATGTTTACCCAAAGAGACAAGCAAAATCGTCCTTCGTTACCAAAACATATGAATCGACGCTGGTTATTTTTACCCCAACTAAAACGAACGCTGTAACGAAATAAAATTTTCCAATGAATACTTGAGCTTATACCTCATATTATAATATATTATATACTATAACGTATAGTTTTCCAATTCACTTCAACGAGTGCAGACACAATAAAATTACACGTTGTGCTGCACACACACACCGTCGCAACGTATTTATAATGTTGCTGATGTGTACACTAACTTGTTACCATCAATCATCGTGTTTGTACAAAATAATGAGCAGTTGGCCCGCGCGTGTGTCTGTGCTTCAACCAAAAAACTTGAAACACTGCGATCGTACAGCATAATGCGTGCATCAGATATTTCTACCCGCATATACAAATCGCATCACTATCACGTACAAACGAAGAGCAATAATAAGCAAATTGTTGGTTTGAGTGTACGTTATAGCATCTCGCGAAACTTTTTCGAGAACAATCGCGCCTGTGTATGTACACGTGTCTGTTTAGTACAAAACAATATACACACGTGTGTACGGTAGCCCTGCCGATGAAAGTGCATTATCCTTTCAATCTCGTTATTTTCCTTTTTCCGTGCATTCATACGATGCATATATATATATATATACGTATAGGCACGTACACGAAGAAAAATCTTCCACTATTTAGGTGCCCTTAGCGCGCGCGGAGAAAGCGTGAGAGTCGAAGCAACCTATATATCTACACCTCTAAAGCCGTCGCGATTTGTAAACCCTCCACGTAAGTATATAGTATCGACTCTGCGTGCTGCAAGTGCACGGAGAATGAGTTTTTTTTTTTTTTTTCATTTAATCCATAAGAGCTTCTATGCAATCCTCATGCAATATGTTTGGTGAATTTTATGACTAACAATCACCATTTTTTCCGTATATACTTGTGTCAAAGGACTTTGACTGTACAAGTAAAGTATAGGTTCAAAAGATGACTCACCCAAAGCGGATAATTCCTAATTAGTGGTGAAAAGACAAAATAATAGAATAATGGGGTGTAAAAAACCATGGACTGACCGAAGAAGGGAAGAAAAAAAAAGGTGGGAACAACAGATGTCGGTTTGCGGGTGCGTTCATTCGATCAACGCTCGGTTCGTTTGTTGGTTGTAATTAATCACCGATAAATTGAGTTAAATTATCACTTCCCCCCCCCCCTTCTTTACTTTCTTCAGTTGACGAGCTCCCATTACGTCGTACATGCGCGATAGCTTGATTGAGGAAGTATTTTTTTTTTTTTGTTTCCAACGCGAGTTTTACAGTGTACCTCATTTGATAGGTGATGGTAAGCCCTCTATTGCAGATATAATAATGATAAGTCGAACGAATGATTGATACGTTTTTCAATGTAATCGAGAGTCTAACGAAGTGATGATTATTTGTTTTCGCAATTTCGTCCATTGGGACACTTAGTTACACCTTACAATCGTAAAAGGAGTCCAAAGTATGACGTATACGCTTCCTCTCGAGTGGAAATGAAATATTTCCGCTTATGCTCTCGAAAAAATCTCGGAGATGCTTTTACGTACAACAGGTATACCTCATGTTCTTATGTAATATAACACACGAGCCGTTTCGGGGGGAAAAGACGCGTGTGCACGCGTTCGGAGTTTAATCTCAAAATCGGTCTTGCCCGAGATTTCCAGTCCAGCTGCTGCTGCATCGGGTCGGGAATTTATAGTAGGTGATTCACATGAGCGCTTGTACAAAGTAAACGCGCACCATATAGTAAATATCCTTTAATTTTACAAACCGACTTTTGTCTCGAGTTTTTTTTTTTTTTTTTTTTTTTTTTTTTTTTTTTTTTTTCATCGGTGAACTTAACAACTCTCTCTTCTTCTTCTCCTCTTGTTTGCGAGTATACGTGTACCCGACGTGCTCTCGATTCTTCCGTACGATAAACGAGTATGCAAATGTACACATTTATATTTTAGCGCTGCGGCTTTTGACGCGACATCATCACGTGTGGCAATACTTTATACTATTCCCATAGCTTTTGGTAAAAATACGCCGGCACACCCTTGTACATTTTTTAATACGCGTGTATCGAGCGCAACAATATGATATATATATATCTCTTGGTTCGATCAATCCGTTCCGTGTTCACTTGATGGATTAGCCAGAACACCCGCAATAATCGATTAGTCCTCGTCGTGGCTCTCTTTGTCCTTTCCTCCTAATGGATACTCGAAAAGGCGCTCAAGACGAAGGAAATACTAAACGCACGACAAACAACTTGTTTTTTTTTTTTTTTTTTTATCCCTGCCTGCATTGGACGGCAAAGTGTCGTTTGGCGACCGTCAAGCGGAACGCCGAGTCGGAAAGCCTTTTTCTTTCTTTGCGGCACAAGTGCCCGTGTGTTTATACACTATATATGTCATAGAATATCACGTCAAGTATGAAAAAGAAGAAAAAAATCACTGTACAGAGCAAGAGACCCTCGTCATTATCGTAAACGGCGGGGGCGCGCCTCCTCGGGACTGTGAGGATAGTGAGGAGCAAAAAAGCCAAGCCCCACTTACCAGCGAAACGTTAGTGGTTTCTCTCATCTCTCTCGGACAAAAGAAGAGAAGCGCGCCTGTAAGGCACACGCGTAGTCAAGGTATAGGCCGGAGGCGACTATCGCCGGCAAATAAGTTGGAGAGAAAATCGTCATGGAAAGAAAACTCGAGGAATCGGCTTTTGGAGCGATGACCGCGATGGGCGGAGCCGGGGAACAATTAATGGTCATGTAGATCGATTTTTCACGTATAATACACGTGCGTGTACACCCATTCACGCAGGTACATCGATTGATGCTTCCGAGAGGCTCTGGATCTCGAATAGGTATCTGGGAGCGTGTCGCGTGCCTCAAGAGATTCGGGGGGAGGGGACAAATGAAACGAGATAAAAAAAGGTAGCCGTTGTTATGTTGCCGGTGGTGGCTGTACTCTCGTAATTGGAGTACGTGGGGAAAAAAAAGTGTTTGTTGACGTTTGATAAGCGGGCGAGTGTACAGTATATAGACCGTGCACTCGAAACTTGATTATTTTCTTATTTGTTTAGGGTCAAGAAAAAAAAAAAAAAAAAAAAAAATTGATAATATATTTGTCGGTATATGTATGATAAATTAATCGGTGCTCCTTGTCATTTTTTTGTTTGCAGTTCAACTTTGTTGGAAGGATCCTTGGTCCACGGGGTATGACGGCGAAACAGCTGGAACAGGAGACGGGGTGCAAAATCATGGTCCGAGGCAAGGGCTCGATGAGAGACAAGAAGAAGGTAATATATTATATGCATACGCCATCAGCTTTTTTTTTTTTTTGCTCCGTTTCGAGAGCCAAGTTTACCACTACTCGATTTTAATGTTGACATTAAACCAAAGCGAATCATGTATAGGTACACGTCATAGTAATATACTATAAAAAATAGCGTCATCAGTTCGCGATCCATTGTACTTTTCCGAGCTAATAAATGAATCCCCTCTGGCTTCGATGGGCAAACCGAAGGATCGTATTTATCCGTATACTCTCTCCGATCACAGCATTTTCCTTTTCTCTCTCACGCGAGCGCGACATGATTAGGAAGCAATTAGAGGAATTGGGTTGCAGGCCCAGTTGAGCAAACGCTTCTTGAACGATCGCCAAAATCTATTCTACGCGCGAGGCGACCCTTTTCTTTTCATTTCACTTCTATTTCCCCCCGTATATACACGTATACCTCGAAGCTCTCGCCACGATATTACTCGCGAAGGCAGTACATATTATGACATATTGCGTATATAAATATATGTATACTTATACCTACTTTTATACATACTATAATACGATGACCATTAGATGGGTATGATGTAAACGTAAAAATATAAAAAGCCGTGTGGTGGGCAACCGCGTGTAAAAAAGCTCGGAGAGCGAGAGGTGTATGTATTTTATGCGTCACGTGAGTAGCCCTGCTGTTGCTGGTGTTTTGGGGGTCTTCTAGCTGATGTACGTACGTTTTGTCAAGCAAATTGTCCGTGAAATCGCGGCCCCCCTCCGTATAGGTATACACGTAGACGTATTTTGTATACCGTCTCCGCCTCTTTTTTTTTTTTTTTTTTTTCCACGGAGCACAAATGGGAGCGCAGAAACGGGTATGTGCGTATAGCCTGAATGTCGTTTCACTGACCAGTGGTCAATCGAGCGGTTGGGGGTAGTATATATATGGTACATATCACCATAAGTGATAAAAAAAAGATGATTTTTTTCTTCTTTCCCTCTTGATTTTCGCGAAAGTACTTACGTCTTTTTCGAAACAATAAATGTCTCCCCTCGTTGTTACGCGGTTCGTAAGGGTATTACATATACATGTCGCGTAATTTATCAAAAATATACAGTGAAAATTATTACGAACCCCCCAACAACGACATAATGTATATCTTTATCGTACAGAGACGCGGAGTAAAATAATGTAGGTACGTGGTACACAATAGATGCATTGGAACGTCAATATAATTTTTCACAATATCTCGCGAGACAACATTATAATATATGTATATGTATTGTGCAAGTGTCCCTTGTGGACAGTCAACCGTGTATATACCCTTTACCTGCCGATAAGAGTACAGGTACTCGTGTATGTAATGCACAATCCAGAGTCACGGTGGGAGACACGCGCACTTACCCGCAACAACAATAAACGAAAGACCGCGCTTGGAAAACGTGAAGAGGGAAAAGAAGAAAAAAAAACTCCATTTCGCCCTTATGGTATATATGTAGCCACTGGTTAGCATTAAAACGATCAGCGGCATGCATTGCACACACTGCACACGTATATATATATAAATATAATGTGTGCGAGCGACGGAGGCGGCGTCGTCTTTGGTCCCTTTGCTCAAGCTCGGGACAATGCAAACCAGGACGATTGCCTCCTCCTCCTTCTGTCGTTCAACGAGAGTTGGTGCTGCTGCGTTTGCAAGGTACATGTACATATGCATGGCCATCAGCACAAGCTCGTTTGCGATACGGAATATATATAATATATACCAACGCGAAATTGCGCATATATACCTACTTTGTACGCGTGTGTTGCGAAATATCCTTTCAGAGATCCTCCTCAACTGTATATCACGCGCGATCGTGCATCCACGGCGTCCTCTTATATTATAGTCACGTATAAATTGTTTTTTTGTTTTGTTTTTTTTTGCTCGTATCGACAGTTGCGGATACAAATTTAATATACCTACTCGTAAACGATTGATTTTCATTTTTTTTTTTTTTCCCTTTCTCGAAAATGAACAAAACTAAAGTATATTCTCACGCGTCCAATCACATGAACATATTGGGAGTCGTCGTCATCGCCCCCATTCGTTTTGCCCATATACTCATCATCATCACTTGGTGCGTATTACCAAATGAAAAAAAATTGTTTGGCGAGCACTCGTCGGCCATGCGTCATAATAACGGCACCAGCAGCTTCTACGACTACGCACATACACGTTCAAACATTATAACATACGTGTATATTTATGTATCTACTGTACCAAAGACACACGCACGCCGACGAGAGCTCCGCATTGCACGTGATGGATCGAGAATTGACGCCTCACTTAGCGCCGCCCGTATATTATATATACTTTAGAATAATTTGTGCACGCATATATAGGCATGGGGGTGATTATTGGCGCTCGCGTACAATATGTACTCTAGTGAGACTATAACTTTTGTTCGCGGGGATGAGGTTTTCTACGAATCTGGGCTTTGATTGAACGCACGTGTGCGTTTTCACACAATATATATATTTTGGATGAATTCATATTTCTTTCATTCGTTTTTAAGAATTAATGACTAAAGTTAACGTATACACGAACATGTAGCGTTGTATGATGGTTAATTTTTTTTTTTTTTTTTTTTTTTTTTTTTCACCTCTCATCGGTAAATAATTTGATTTGATTTTTTTTTTCAACTAGTCTTTTTCTTATAGAGATGCGCGTTAAATTCAGCCGATGTTGCAACTTCCGTTAGATATACGTACGAATGTGCGTTTATACAGTTGAAACCAGTTTGGGGATAATATAATTTTTGTGGCCACCGCGTCGCTCTTGCTTTCCAAAATAAACATCGCCGTTGGATATATCCCAATATTCCTTGCGGTCGCCTCCACTGAAAATACATAAACGAGCCACATAATTTTCCCATTACTTTCGAGAAACTAGCCGCACTTGGAATATCCGAGATGTACATTGCGCACGAGTATATATATTATGTATAGGTAGGGCACGAGATTTTTCCCAATTGTGTTGGCGATGTGCGTGCACGTGCATGTGCCCCGATAGTTTTCTCGGGTCCCATGTATATACCTAGGTTTACCAGCCCGTGTATAATATATAGTTGGCAAGAGAGCTCGAGAAGCGCGGAAGCGGCGTCGCGAGAAACTGATGACGCTCCGAAAAGCGCGAGTATAGGTATGAATGTATTTTATTTGATTAAACAAACTCGAGGTAACACGAAAATTGCTTCGCGTTATAAATACCCTCATATCTGTTTTCGTATACATAGGTACAATCAGTTTTAGATGTTTCTTCGTCGCACAACATGCAGAGACCAGAGAGTGGTAAATTAAAAAAAAATACACAGCGATTGTTTTGTGTTGAAAACATCGAGGCTGTTGCACATCTCGCATTATTTTATTTTATTTCTTTCTTGTTTCTTTCGTTGACAATACTTAACTTTTCTCTCGATTCTCTCTCCCTTTCTCTCTGTGTGTTTTCAAGCTGCACTCGGCGCTCCCTCACGAAAGCCACGGACGTAAGTATAACACGCACACCCGCGCTGTTACTGCCGCTGCGGATATTTGTGCGATTTCTTTATATTGTAAACGTACCTAAACGCCACACCGTCACATTTTGTGCATATATGAACAAGATTTATTTTTCTTTCGCTCGTTATTTTTAGTTCGTTTCACTCGTTTAGCTTTTTTATGTATTATCTATTATAAGTGTAGCGTATCAGTATAGAGACATGTATTATTTTGTTAATTAATTTACGTCTCATAGCATGTAAGTTAGTTGTAGCTATTTTACCTGTGGTTGTTGTGTTTGACAATCGTTTACGTATCCATGCATACAGTCGTTGGAGCAAATAAATTTGTTCGATTCTCAAAAAAGTGCACGTACTCTAGTTATATACCATGGCAAGTTTTCTCCCAACCGATTTTTCATCGTACAGTCGTCATGAAAAATTGGTCGGGTGTTGTTCACGTGATCCGTGTGTTTTGTCTCTTGATTACACTTATTGCGTTCATTCGCTTTGACTTTATTTTTAGTCTACTTCCTACGTACACTCTATACACTTTATCGTTTTAATGTCAAACAATTACAAGTTTTATGTTTTATCCCTGTGCTACTCGTTAATCAGAAATTTACTCTATAGACCAATAATCTTTTTTTTTCTCACTTTACGTCTAATGTTGTCATTATTATCATTTGAGTAAATTTTTTTTGTCCGTAAATGATGTTATTCATTACGATTACCATTACTACAATGTGATTTTACCATCGCGTGAAAAAAAAAAAAAAAAAAAAAAAAAAAAAAAAAAAAAAAAGACTTGATGTCAGTAGAGAAAATTCCTGTCGATTGTATACCCAATCCCCCGAAATCATAGTCAACTTGCACTTGTAATTTATATAATGTCCATTGGTTCTTGTACATCCCAAAATCAGTAAAACACCACGAAAACAACGACATTCAACTGATGTTGGAAAAAAAAACTAATCGTCATCTCTGCTTTCCCTTTTCCCGTTGTTTTGTTCTTTCCACAGGAGGAGCAGAACCGAGGCAAGCCCAACTGGGACCATCTGACGGACGAGCTGCACGTGCTGCTGACGGTCGAGGACACGGAAAATCGGGCCCAGATGAAACTCGCCCGCGCCGTCGAGGAAGTTAAGAAACTCCTCGTGCCCGTGGTGAGAAACTTCCGATTGCTCTCCCGCCCCAACCCACCACATCCTCCGCCCTTCCAATCACGCGTTTCAAAAAAAAAAAAAATCTCGGACTCGTGCCACGACGCTCGCTTTTTATTTACAATTAATCTCCTCCCTATCACACTCCCCCCCCCCGACACTCGTATACGTCGATATAAATTATAGCGAAAGGACGCCGAGGCGGCTCTATTGGGAAAACTTGACACTTCGAAGGACATTCATATAATGTCATTAGTTGCGCTCATTCGCGCAACACAAGCGCGCGTGGGTAGCACTCGCGTGGGTGTTTAATGATAGGAAGACATTAAGAAAAAAAAAAAAAAAAAAAAAAAAAAAAGCGGCTCACGGTGGAAACATACGGTGGGAGAGTTGAATTAACAATCGAGTTCGGGTTCTGTGCGAAAAAATTAATTAAAATTCACAAAAGAGAGAAAAATAAATACGCTATATGTGTGGCCTTGAGTCAGGTCTATAAGGGAAAAGATTTTTTTTGTTTCTCTTATACGCAAGATCGGTTATGGGTACATTCGCTCTGGATTTTCCGCACTTTTCCGACACAGTGGCTGTACACGTTGACAGATATAAAAAAAAAAAAAAAAAAAAAAAAAAAACGCAATCTTCCCGACTCGGCACTTGGCCCATAAAACCGTACGTGCCGCACCTGTCATCAATCACACTTTATGCTTCACGCAGCGGCGTCATTTTCCCCATTTCCCTTCCCCCTCCCGAGATATCACGGCTGTTATTATTGTTATTATTAATACCGAGCCATTTCGCAAGATCCAGAACTGAAAACCAGGTCGGGAAATTCGTACCAAAAGAGAAACACGAGTGTGTGTGTGTGTGTATAGGTACAGGAGAAGGAAGAAGACGAAAAAGAGGCGCGAGGGGGGTATAGGGTTTTGCGTGTATTTCCACGCCAAGGCATGCACCACCTATACGTATATTATATACATATTAATAGTGCAGTGGCGCGCAATAACGCACACACGTGAAATAGCTATAAAGGCATGATGACTTGAATATAGGAAATGAGAACGCGAGAGTTAAAAGCGGCCCCGACCACTACTCCCACGCGTGATCTATTACGTATATATGTATATTATATACTGTTATAAGTGCACTGCCCATGGTTATTTCGCGATATGTAGGCATATAGATTGCACGCTGGGCGATTTTGCGACTATTAAGGGCGCGCCCGCTCTTGTAACATATATATATATATATATGACCAAGTGTCCACACCGCGATTTACGATGTTTATAATGTACACGTATACGCGTTTATTAAGTATAAGTGTATGCTTCGTAGATGAGATTGGTTTTTTTTTTTTTTTTTTTTTTTTTTGTAACGATACACACGTATAATGGCTATTCGGTGAAAGGTTAATGTTATTTCATTTGAATTTACAACGAGAATAATTGATTTGCATCCGGTCGTAATCGCTCTAACGTGATGTTGAAACAAAGTCACGAGAAGAGTCTTCCGTTCTCTTGCTCTCTCTTTTTTTTAATAAATATATAATATGTACATGGACTTTGTCGCGATTGCAAAAGTTTAACTTCATTTTCAACATATTTTTGACTGCGCGCGTTGTTTGGTTTGGTCTAAATATATGATGTATATGTATACATGCGTGGATCGAGAAAAACAAATGTTTTCAAACTCGTTGGGAAAAACTATGGAGACCTAATATTAGCGCCCATCCCGTTTCATCACAAAAACACACGATCCCTTGTTCACGCCTCCAGTCGGTATTATGGTTTTTCCGACTATTTCCACGGTTGGCCTACATATTTAAGATTTCCCGTATCCCACCTCATCCCATCTCCGGAAAAAAAAAAACAAAAAAAAAAATATAAATAAACAATTCCAAGCGTACGTTTAGTCAGCATACTAACGTTAATATCGATCGTTAGCAGGCCGATGGGGAGGACGAGCTGAAGAAACGGCAGCTCATGGAGCTTGCCATAATCAACGGTACCTACAGAGACTCCAACACCAAAATAGCCGCTGCCACAGGTACAATCGTCCCACCCGCGACATTCATTTCTGCTTTTCAGTTTGTGTCTAACTTTCACTAATTTTATTAATTTATTTTTTTTTTTTCCCTCTCATTCTTCCTTTCGGTTTAACTTGATCATCATTTCTCGCACATGATAAATTAATTGTACATTTGATATATACGATATCGTGTGTTGTTTAAAACAGAGGACTGTTTTGATATCACATGGACTAACCGTCATTAGCGTGTAATACATGAAGGAAGATGGAAAAATACGCATTGTACTAAAAAAACTATAACATCATTGATGTAACTGTTGTAAAAAGTATTAAAATTAGAAGAAAAAAAAAAATAGGGAAAAGCAAGACACAAACGGTCAAAGCTCGGAGACGTTGATATAAATGATGATGAAAAAAAAAACACGTCCACGAGCTTTGTAAGGAAAAAAAAAAAAAAATTCCATCGCGTTCCCGACGAGCCCACTACTAGAGCCCGACAATACGTTTGATCCTAGCTTTCGACCTTGCAGCCGCCGACGAGGAATGGAGGCGCGTCGTCGCCGCCTCGGCCGAGACGCAACGCCTACTACCCGGCCTTGGCACGCAGATGAGGACCACCTCGGCGCCCCTCGGCGCCCCCCTCATACTCTCCCCGAGGATATCCGTACCCACGACTGCGGCCTCCATCCTCAACGGGTCCGCACCGCCGGGCTCCGCTCTCCTCTCGGCCGGTGACCCGCACGGCCTCATCTACGCCCCTTACGCCGATTACGCCAACTACGCGGCTCTGGCCAGTTCGCCGCTACTCGCCACCGAGTACGCCACGGCCGATCATTCTGGTGGGTTGTTCGCTCGCTGAAACCAGCCAAAGCACGAGCGCATTATATTTACATGATTATTACTACTATTACTATTTTTCTTCTTCTTCTCCTTCTTACAATTATATTACTCATGCTTATATTCTTACATTATACATAATTATATACTATTACTACTACCGCGGAAAATCGTGGTTCTTTCTTTATTATTATTATTTTCTTCTTCTTTTTTTTTTTTTTTTCTTTTTCTTTCACTTATTTCGTTTATTTATTTTTTTTTTCTCTTTCTTTGTTTACACGCTACTTTTCGCAGACGGCGTCTCTTATATTTTTGTCTCGGCGAGATGACGTCGAATATCTGCTGGCCCCTGCGAAACCCTTTTTTCCCCCACATCGTGCATATACATACTGATGTACACGTACAAGCGTTGCAGTTGTTGTTATTGTTGTTTGTAATTCTCGTCCTTATTTATACCTACGTACATTTATTATTATTACTATTGTATTGTACGCCAGTGTACGTTGCGGGTGTAATATTACGATGTAACATATATGTAATGTTGTACGACGTATATGATACGAGGTGTATATATATATACAAGAGATGAGGATCGAATACAGTACGAGTCCTTTTGTTGCTCATTTATACTCAATTGGTAGATTATTACTACTTCATTTTTTATTTTTCAGACGAGTGGCAGCTAATACCGATGAATTTTGCACGAGAAAAAAAAAGGCTCGAACTGTATGCGTCCTCGTACGTGATGGTCTCTTTTATTCGGATGATCGACGTATCATCAGCTGTACAAAGGTAGCGACTCTCTGGACTTTGATATGGGGAAATAAGAAAAGTCACGACCAAGAAAAAAAAAAGTACAATTTAAGTTTGTGTCCGGTATGTCCTGTGTATAATGATGTAACGATGGGAATCCAATCAAGTGGATATTCGCGTTTGGCATTTCAGAGAGTCTACACTTTTGTACACCTCACTTTTATATCATTAAAATTCTCTTTTATATTTTTCTTTTTCTACTCTGTTTACTCGTGCGAAGATCCGTCGTTTCAAATGATCGACAGTGAGTCGGAGCTGCAACAGTAATTTTACAAAAATTCAACTTTGAAAGTTTTGCAAACGCATGAGTTTCAAACAACACATGTGAGACTCGATACGTAAAAAAAAAAAAAAAAAAAAAAAAAATATGAAAAAAGAAAGAAAAAGAAAAAAAAAGTCGTAAAATGTGTTCACTTGTGTGGATTGAAGCAAATTGTACCGCATCCATAATTTAATCAACATTATATTTTGTATAAATATAATTTTGCGATACAAGTGGTACATATACTCTAACGAACATGTAGAAAGAAAATCGCCAAAAGGCTCGTAGTTTTTTCATACAGCAGCTTTGATTTTCTCGCTGTTCGTTCAGAGCCAGACTCTACACGAAAAATTTCACCGATCGTTCATTTTTGTTGACGGTAGGCACATATGAAAATATATCTATATGTATACAACAACTTACAGCTGTATACAAAGAAAAAATTATTACCATTTGCATTGTTTTTTTTTTTTTGTAAATGAACGATCGATTAAATTTTCACGCTGAGTGATTTAGCATGTAAACGTTTGCACGTATAGCAAGAATCACTAAGCATAGTCTATTTAGTTGATAGATGTTAAGAAGACGTGCGGCTAGAAAACGGGAGGAGGTGAGATGATCGGGCAATTAAAAGTGAATTTTGAACGCTCGACTCCATATCATTGAGAGTTGCAGAGTTGTGAGCACAGGTTCAAGCTCATGGCTCAGTTAAAGAGAGTAAGAAGGAAAAAAAAAAAAAAAAAAAGTTAGTTCAGGAGTACGTAAGAATAGCTCAATAAGTCAATTACTAGTCGTTGTTCGTCAGTTCTGAATTTTAGCGTTGCATTCTACGTAGTACACGCATACACACATTGTACACAGACACGAGCGGGGGAGACAAAAAAGTTGATAATTTAGCTCCGTCTTTTACTTTTTCTCGCTGATTTGAAAGTTATCTTGACTTTGGTAATGTGGTTTGAGATTTTTAAGATTTTTATCGACAAGTTAAATTATAAAAATTAAAAAAAAATAATAAACTTATGATCAATTACTTATATCACTAGAGAAAAAAAAAATCGGGGCGGATTACTTTTAAACTTAGGGGAATTCAGCTACAGTTTGTATGGCTAAAATGTTGAAAAAAATTTTTTTTCTCATTTTTTACAAATTTTCTATAATTTTTAAAACGTTGCTGCAATTATTTTATTTTAATGATAAGTAGATGTGCTAGTCTATAAAAAATTTTTTTTGATATTTTTATTGTTTCATTTAAAGAAAAGAGAATTTCTTATAGGACTTATTTAATACATCGATCGGTAATCGATTTTAGAATAACGTAACGTGTCATCAAGCGAGAGCGGCCATCGATTTTTAAATCTAGTTTAAATAAATTTTATTTTTCCTTCAAAGGAACGAAGACTTCTATTAGAGAATTTCCGTATATGTCTATACGTGCGGAGATAGATAAAAATTGATTTTATATCCAAGGCCGAAATATTTATTTATTTATTTATTATTACGAACTATACAATTATATAGTAGTATACTTTGTACTCAGGATACAAGGATATAAATCATCGATTACCGATTAAAGAGATTATTTTCCGAAAAAATAGCTAATTTGTTATTTTTTATCGTTAGTATACGTATAGTATAGTATAAAAAAAAAAAAAAGAAAAAGAAAAAAAAATTATAATCTACATTAAGTTAAAAGAAAAAACAACAACGTGCAATAATAATCTACTGAATATCGCGGTACAATGAAAGAAATAAAAATAATACTCGACAAAAAGTGTTTAAAATAAGAGACAGGCATCATCTAAAACTGTCTACGCGTACGATTTAAATAAACGAAGATCGGCGATAACTTATTCAACAGTATTCGTTATTAATTTTTTTTTTATATTTAAAAAATGCAAACTCAACTTCGTCCATAAATCTAATCTCAAATTCTCCAGATCTTAAAAGTATACATAAATAAATATATACATACTTAAATATGCGTATTTTATAAATAAAAGTACCTATTGATAGACACATATATATTTACGCGTTAACGAAAAAAATCATCCGTCAACTAGCGGCAACAGCGCGCCACGCAGTTTTTAGAACTTTGTTAGTCAGACGCAAGAAAAGTTGGGTCGGGTTTTAAATATAGAAACGCGCCGAGAGGAACCCCACTAGAGTCGCTCGTTAAAGAGTTATAGAGACACTTTGATGTGCTTTGAAGTACGAGGAAAAAAAAATTTGAATTCCTGCCCAACGATTTTTATTTTTTAAAAGATTTTTAAATCATGCAATGTAGAACGCTCTTTTTTAATTTTTTTTACCAAATTTTATTCGTTGCATACACCGGTAGAGGCGCGAGGGTTTGAAAGTACAGCAATGGTGCCTGATATTTCGATGTGTAAGAAAAAAAAAAAAAAAAAAAAAAAAAATGGTATCGTTTCATTTTGTTTTTTTTCTTCTCGGTCATAAATATAACCGATCCTATACAACATAGTACCATAACGACGCAGAAATAAAATATCCAGTTACCCGCGCGATGACGAATTTTCACTCGCCTCCGTTTTCGCCCCGAAAAGCAACGACTGAAAGATTCTTCGCGCATGTAAGGCAGTCCTCCGTTTTTATTTTTTTTACAAATTTACCGTTAAGGCATCTAAAAATACGCGCCTACCCACGGAGACTTCGGTCTCTTGTGCTGGAGAAAAATCTCCGCGCGATCGTGAATTACCGTGAATGCCCACATTTTTCAACACGTTCAAGTTAAGCCACGTACACATTAAGTAATTTTATTTGTTTGTTTTTTACTGAACAATTTTTTATTTAATGAATCAAAAGAATTTCTCAATCAAGCAACGGCGCATGGTTTTGTGTACATTCGATGTACTATTGTCGTCGACTTTTCAGGGCGGAACGAATGTGTCGTGCATCATTCAACGCAATAATCGAAGGCCATTCATTATTATTGTGTGCGTGTACATACATATAAATATATATATACACACAGATATTATTTAAAAGAATTATTATACACGTGTATTCACGTATAAATATTTATAATAGTATAGTTAGATTAAATCGCGCAGAAAAGAATATAAGCATATTTATAATGTAGCAAAATTAAGTATACATATATTTTTCTCGTCAGACTTTTATGGAACTATTGTTCCCATATTTTATTGCCAAGCTGTTGAGCAAAGCTCAATTTTATGATTATATTCTCGAAAATTGTAAAACTACAATATTTTAAAAGAAACGTTTGATTTCTTTACGCTTACGTTATATTATCTTTTTTTTTGTTCGTAAATCGTACTTTTATTTGCACTTGGTGGTGGTTTTTAAAAATGTATTTTGTGAGTTCCCTAATTTAATTAACTTCTTAAACCTACTTATTATATTTTATGCTTTATTATGAAATTAATTTCAAATTAGTTAAAAGTTTAGATAGTCCATCTTATTGATCAAGTAATAATATTTCCAAGTAACGGATAACAATGAAATCGATGAAATGTTCAGCAATTACCACTAGAAGTTCCATGTTGTTGTACACATTAAACTTAATACATAAGAATCCCTTGGGTTAAAAAATAAGCAACAGTAATACGCGACTAAAACAACTACTAACTTATTCATCGGTCCGACTGTTTAATCCTATATAATTATTTTTCTGTATTAAAAAAACATATTTTACCTTATTAGAAATTTTGGATTGTCTTAACATTCTCTAAAAAATTATCGCAAAGAGATAAACTAAAATCGTGTTCACAAAATTGTTCGCTTTTGCATAAATAAACAAATAAAACCTATATACTCGCTTGCAGTATAACTCGTTGCGAATATAATCAAATTTTTTCAAACCTCTTGCGTGTAAAAAGTGTTTTTCAACACAGAATAACAAAACGAAACTAAAAAATTAAAATAAAAAAACCATCACGCAACAAATTATATTAAATTTTAGATACAAATGGCTGGTGATTAGGTAGGTTACGAAAAAAAATGTTCAACTGCGTAGGAGTTGTTTTATGCCGTGTTTGCGAGTGCGAGCGAAAAAATGGCAAATGAAAACAAAAGACTTAAACGAGAGAGATTTAAAAAAAGAAATTTTCTTGGAGGAAATGAAAATAAAAAGCAAGATGAGAAGAAAGGCACGGTTTTAGTGAGATGCCACGCACGTGTATGTACATACCCCAGGGACCAAACTTTTATTTTAATAAATCGCTTCACGGACCGACTGGTGGTTCTAGTTCGTTTACTTGCCCTGTATACTTTTATACAGATTTATGCTCTCGTGGCAAAATTGAAAATACCTCAAGTGGACGTATTAAAAAATTATACTCATTGAAATACTCTTATATATTTGACTTGTAATTTGTAAAAAAAAAAATAAAAAAATAATCTTTACGACTGGAGCCATGCTTATCGGCAATGAGTTATAAAGATAACGACTTATTTATACTATTATTATTGATTTTTTTTGCTACGATTGCTTAATTTTTATTTTCTTTTTGTTTTTCTTTTGCACAAAATAAATGTTAGTTGTCTCTACGTGCACAATTTTTTGCGCGAACGGAGACATTGAGTTTTATTCTAATCGACGTGACATATTTCGAGTAGACATGCATAGCTGCGTAATCGCGACTTTTACTCGATAAATTATCATTTCAAAGTTTATATTCCGACACTTTTATTGATACATAGTTTTATATAGGGGTACATTGTTAGAGATTTTATGAAAGTAAATTTTCTTTTAAATACACGCATCTTCTACACAAAAAACACACAAACACTATACGATTCAGCTTCAAATGATTTACTGCAAATGTAAGTCATTTTATTTTTGAATTTTTTCATTTACAAATAGTCGTAGAATCAAAGTGCAGTCATATAACAAATGAATCACTCAAAGTACATGTGAACTACTTATTATAAAAATATTACACTTAGTTTGTGAAATACTTAATTTTTAAGTGAGAAAAACCATCACGATTGCGAATTTGTATCTCTTAAGTATTCTAGCATTTAAGTCGTCAAACGCCATATTTTATTTTTGTATGTTTACCTAATATTTTCAGTAAGTCAAGCTATAAGCGAATTTAGCTCTCTTGTGTATTTATTATTATTATTTTTTTTTTTATCATTGTTCAGAAATTCTATATTCTGTACAATAGTCAGCAAAGAGATCAATTGAATCTTACTTTTAAAGAAGAGACAAAAAAAGAGAGCAGTTCAATTGATTCACCTTCTCAGTAAGCGTCAAACTTTAATGAGAAAGTAAAAATATACATATTTATTGTTACAACGATAAAAGAAACATAGTTTCAAAGAGTACAAGATATATTGTGAACCGAACGCCATAAAAAGTATCATTGTTTTGATGCTACTCCCATAGGTCAAAGCATGCCTCTACCCCTACTGCAAACGTAAAGATTCGAGAAGAAAGGGCGAAAAACAAAATTCGAAACAATTCATTAATAGAATATTATATTTTAATGTGGTTTTTATAAATTATACATGTTTTTGTTTATCCCATAATTGAAACAGGTACGGCAAAGCAGCGCAGGCACCTAGGCCAAATACGAGAGCACCCTTATCAGAGGGCGGGTGCTCTGTCGTGAGCACACCACTAATTCTCACTACGATAACGACCCACTCCCTTCATTTATAAAAAAAAAAAAAAAAAAAAAAAAAAAAAAAAAACAAAAAAAAAAACAAAAAAGAAAAAATTACCAAAAAAAGACAAATGATCGCCCACGGCTTTTTTATAAGCCAAGGTTAGTTTTTTCATTTAAAATTTTACTTATTTTCTTAGTTTGTAGTATTTTTATCCATTATTACACACTCACACACATACACACTTTTCACAAAGCGAGTTTTTGCATGACTTTTTTAGTCTGAGATTGATTTGAGGTTGGACTGAGATACAGTCAAAATTTGAACTTCCGAAAAATTGCATGCAAATTTTCGTACATTTTAACTTGAGGAAATTATTAAATTTCACGAGTAAGTTTTATTTTTATTTGTATTAGAATGTTTTTACTTGAAAGTTTTTTTAAATTTTATTTTTAGAAAGCCTCTCATATACGTTACATAAATGTTCTTACGTGTACACAAGTTGCGTTTATGTATACATTACCATACGTACATAGATATTGACTTGCCGATATTTTTTTGTTTTTATTTTGTTTACATTACGAAACGTACGCCATTCTCAATTTTTATTATGAAAGAACTGAAAAACCACTAGTCCATAAACGTTGCGTTGTAAAAGAATTTTTTATACAACTGGTGTATCTTTTGGAATTACCTTCAGGGTTTACTTTACATTAAAAAAAAACAAACTAAATCTTATCAGTGTATAAATACTGAATAATATTATTCCAAGTTGAGAGAAATTTTTTTAATGTAATTGTTATGTCTTAAATTTACGGGAATGTCGTGCGTCAGTCGTAATTCAGTGTACCTGACGCCGCATCGATCACAGTGATCTGATGATTTTTTACTGATCCAAGTTTTTAAAATATTTTCCACCATCACATAAACTTTTACTTTTCTTCAACGAAACTTTACGGTTAAAATCATTTAATACTTTACCATCATGTTCGCCCCTTAATTAAATATAATATGCTTAAAACGTTTTTCAGGTTAAATGAAAGTATAAATTGTAAATTTTATAGCACTTCATTTAATTATTTAGGATATTTATTAATATATTCAACAGGATTTAAAAAACATGTGCGTCTTGATTGGGTGCGCACCTCACCATTACTTATATATTTATTGTTTCTATTGTGTCACACTTCATAATAAAAAACATTCTTTTACAAAAAACGTTCTAGGTTAACAGTAATAAAAATAATAAAATTGACGTTTTAATCCGAAAATATGGATCAAAATACAATTCAACAGTTTAGTCAAACTATGAAGGTGAGTCAGGGGCAACATATCGTCAACGTACTTTTTTGAATTTATCTGAAAGAGCAAAGGGTTAAGTATGAAAATACTTGTATACAACAAAATTTTTAATAGAAAAATATAGAAATTTATGCCGAATTAGAGAATGACGCTTATGGTGAATTTGGTGCTTAATGTGTCAGTATCTGTCAAGATGATTCTTATGTTCAATTATTGCATACACTTGAGAACAATAGATTTTTTTTTAAAGCTTAGTAAGTCTCTTCTCACAGGAGAATGAATATTGCATTTTTGTTATTGAAAGAAAAGAGGAAAATCAAATGTTATATTTTTAAGGCTCTCTTTATAGTCCATTACAGTTACACCTACCTCCCGATATATAAAGAAAAATATACATATATTTTTTTTCTTGGCAACTTGTGCCTGTGGAACACTTATTTTATTTTTTATTTATATATAAAATAATTATTATATTTACTTAAACGTTATATATTAGATATATATATGGAGATTATAAATGTAAGAAAAAGAACGTCGATGTTGAACTTTCAAACAATTAATTTGTATATAGATTAATTTATGTGCCTACCAATTATACACGTATCAAACACGAGAAATAAACTATTTATATGAAAAAAAAGTACAAAAATCATGAACAAATATTTTATTTACTTATTAACATCCGTTTGGAAAAAAAAGTAAAAGAAACAGGGGTGGCAGCGCGTCGTAAAATAAAAAAACTTTACCTAAGAAAGAAGAAAAATGATTTTAGCTTGATTTTTCAATTGAAAACTGTCGTGTCGAACATGCAAAGCTTTTGCGCTAAATTTTGCTCGAAATGCCGTCTCACCATCTTTTGTACTTGCATAATTAATTTATTAATACATTAATGAATTTCATAAGAGATTCACGCCTAATTTTCTAATCCAATAAGATTTCGTTCTAGACTACTACACAAAACCATGACACTTGTATTACAAACCTTTAGTTGTACAAAAAACTCATTAAAATAATTCACCAGTTACATGTTTGTTTTTATTATTTTTTTTTTTTTTACTTTAGATTGCAAACAGCTTAACAGTAAAAATTATTTTTTTCTATTATGTAATTTTAATTATTGTTATGTAGGAATATTTTTCTATTAGCCACAAACGTGTGAACTGAACGAAATTGTATTGGAAAGGAAAATATTGGGTTATTGGACTCTCCTTAATTTACTAACAATAACTAAAAGTTGACGATTGCTCCTTAAAAAATATTTCTACAGCATTTTGCATACAGCTATCAAGTATTGTTTGATAAAAGAAACATCAATCCACCTGATGACATCATTAATCATTAGACGTAATTTTCATCCATTTTCATAGATCCGCACAGCAGCACCATGATTTTTCTATTTTAATTCTAAACTAACAAAAATGCTCCACATGGCCAAGTTGACACTAACTATTAATTCATTTTTTTTTGCTCGCTCGCGAAAACTTCAAGTTCAAGGAACCATCTGCGCGCATGTGTGTACTACTCATCATTTTTTGTTTAAATTTTATTATCTCTTAACTTTAGAAGATTTTACGAGTGTATATTTATACATACATACGCGCGTGTGGCTTTATAAATTCTACCTTTCAGTTTTAATAATATATATGTTCTGTAAAATAATAACAGCAATATACTAGTACATAACGATGCTTCTGACATGCCTGGAATCATAATTTTCTTATACAATGGATCGATTTCACTCATGAGCCTCTTTCGAGATATCCGCTTGCTGGGGATATTTTTCAATTTATTAATCAGTATATTTATTTAATCCTTCTACTTAGTCAATAAAACTACATATACTTATGTATGGTAATTAATAAGCGAACACAACCCTTTTTAACCAAAAGTACTGGCACCATGTGTAATACGATTATCAGGTTTTCTGGTGGCTGGTGTGCACCCAAGCTGCGCCGAGTTATTCATACATCTAATTCTCTTAATTTATGCTCACTCTATCGTACAATAATTAAATATATTAATATTACCAGTTGTATTTTATTATGTATTAATCACACAAATATTGCTTCTTTTCTGATCTTTAAATAACTTAAATTTTTTAAGCTTAGAAATCTTTCAAAAATCTACAGATTTTTAAGAACCTATTTATTAACAAAAAAATTGTTTAAAAATAAAAATCTTATAATTCATACTAATGAAGCGATAGATTACAAAATATTATCGCTGATTTGTATTACTAACAATGAGTAGAGACTTGAAAAATAATTTTTAAATAAAACTGGGTTTGTGTTATTTTTTGATTTGAAACGCCTATAGGTGCAATTATCAGTGGGATGCTTTTTATAATTATCTTTTTCTAAATTATTTATTAATCATTTGATTTTAAGAAAGAAAAATCATACATTGTGCGAAGAGGGTACACGAGCCACACTTTTTTATCAGAACATTAACGAAAATTAATATAATTTCGTTTAACAAAATGGCGCAGGTTTTTTTGTTGAAATTTATATAATTTTATTATCAAAATAACTATATACGAACTTTCACTAGTAAATAACAATATCGTTTTACGTATGTGATGATTCAAACGCTTCAGACTAATCATTGTTATAACTTATACAAAAAAAAATTTAACTCTCGATGAAAAGTGAAAAACAAACTGCAAAGCGATGCTTGACTCCTTGCACTACTTTTTTTAATGTAAAATTCAAACTACTCTTTAACATCAGAATAAATATAAATAACATGAGTAACAAATGTAGAAATAACTAACATACGATAATCGTTGACCTACTAATCTAAATTTTTATGAAAAAAATTATTATTCGTCAATAATAATCTGCTTTTTTAGAAAAACATATTATTTAACTTCAAGATTTTTTTTAATAGAACGTTACTGTTCTACTAAGCATCGCTTTGCACTATTTAACATGTCTCACATTATTAGTAAGCTACGTATTGTAAATATTCGTAGCCTTTCAGTACATTGGATTTAAATTGTTAATTTATGTTTATTTTTTGTTGTCATGCAAAAATATAGTGTACAACCATGTCATTGAAAGGCAAAGATAATTTACAAAAGCAATAACGAGCTGACGTAAAAATAATTTTGAGTCAATAATCAGTATTTTTATATTGTTCAAACAATGTTCAACTTATTAATATTTGCGAGTAAAAATTATTTTTACACGACTCGTCTCATAATGAATGGAAAAAAAAAAAAAAAAAAAAAACGTGCTCGAGAGAAAAAATGAAATTGAAAATCACTAACCAAACTGTTTTTTCTTTTTTTCTATCTTGTTAACCCTGGTTGTCCATGGCCTGTAGGCTTGCGGAGTGCTAACAATGGAATTACCACACTCGTCCCGTGCTAACACCTGGACTACTTACAATATTGGACACACGCAGAGCATCTGCTGCGCGTTCGATCGCGACTACCTCGACTCACTCTCTCATTTTTTTTCTCTCTTATTATTATTATTATAATAATTATTATTATTACTATTGCCATCGTTGTCGTCGCAAGAAAACAAAAAGTGTCAGTCTCGCCGACTGAATTCTCATACGTCACCACCTTATCTGTCTTTCTTTTATTTTTTACATTTTTTATAACCTACCTTTTTCCCTATTTGGCTAAAAAATCTTGTTGCATAATCTAGTTGTCTTTATTATAAAGTTAAATTTTTTACGAAACATTTTTTTTTTTTTCAAAATTAAGTTTTGATTTAATTTTTGACCTCCGTATTGAATTTTTTAAGTTTTGTATTAATTTTTTGCCATCAATTTCATTGTAATCATTTAATTAACTTCCGTGATTTGTTTTGAAAAATATTTTCATCAACTGAGTACCATTTGATGAAAAAAAAAAAAAAAAAAAGAAAAAAAAGAAAAAATGAACTTAAATAAATTCAAAGGAAAACTCTAACAGGTGATGCCAGTTATTGTATGAAATGCATTACTTAAAAATAGAAAGTCAACGAACAAGACGTGAAGAATAAAATAAAGAACACTGTCAAGAGGAGGAATCTCACTGTACTTATTCAAGAAAAGAAAGAGAGAGAAAAAACGACGGAGTGAATGAGACGTTGATAAGCCATTATTTTGTATCGGCAATAGCTTCCTATGTATTTGTTATCCAAGAAAGTCATAGAGGAATATTGTTCACATCATGATGACGACGTCTTGCTGCGAAAAAATCGTAGTGCTGTAAAAAACGGGAACATGTACTCTGTGGAAAAATTGTGGATTATCAACGATTTTTAGTATAAGCGTAGAGGTAAAAGTTTTAGTGCGTAGAGCCCAACAGCGAAAATTGGAGAGGTCAATTATCGATGAAACTGTTTTAGTTAAAAATTTGTCAGAAATATTGAGAAAGAATTATATATAGAATAAAAAATAAATTTATAAATAACTATGTATAAGAGTACACATAAAAGTATCGTCGACAAAATTTTTGATGTACGAATCGGAAAAATCACGTAAATCAATTTATTAAAAAAAAAAAGTAAATAATAATAAAATGTTTAAAGTTGTATTTACCATATGCAGAAGGCGACGAATCAAATGATAATGCAGTTAACGTTAACGGCGACACTGCACGTAAACTTTTTCGTTTCATTAACTTAATGTTCTGCCCTGCCATACGATGTAATTACACATACAAGCGCATGTGTAAACGTAAAAAATTTAAAGTATGTGCAAAAAACTCATCGCCGACTACTGTTTCGAGATAATAATATATGTGTAATGTAAAAGTCGTAAATAGGATTTATTGTATCTATATTATTCTTGTAGTCGATAAACGTTAAGGGCAATCATTATGCACTGTAGATCATAATATTTTTCTTATAAATTTCCTTATCAAAGGAATTCAGAGCAAAGTTTACTTTCACAATAAAGTACGTAACTACTCAGACTCAGAAGAAATTAGTAGTCGTTATATGTTTTAATCTTGAATACAGACTTTACTGATTTTTTGAAGTAGGCAGGTGTATTAAAAGCTTTTACTTTCAATTTGACCTATAAATTATTTAATAAAATATGGAAAAAAGTCAGAGTAATCATCAAACGTTGCAAAAAAATAATAGCGTGATTTACGAATTTCTTGGGTGTCAATTCTTCAGTTTTTGAATAAATTAGCGCTTCGTTTATATCATCGATATCGTGATCACATGAGTCGTACTTGGAAAAATTATTCTAATGAAAAAATTTATTTTCTAAATTAGTTGTGGACAATCACGGATACATGCCAATATACATATAGATATATGAAAATTGTTAATGAAATTCGAATTTAATTATATTTGTTTAAATATTGCAATTATATATTATATCGATAGCTAGAATAATTAATAAATCTAAGATTAAATTCATTTGAGTGGCAATATATATTATAATTAGATGCAGTTGTTTATAAAGTCGTCTTATTTTCTAATAATTACTTGGATTTTTAATAGTTTACATATTTTATCTTAACGTTAGCATGCACATACAGCTGTGCAGAATAATGTGGCAATAGATGTATAATCACACCATTATTATATTAATTTTATCAATTTATAGATATTTATGACGTAAAACGGGCAGCGATGCAAATCACTAAGAACTATTAATCTTTTTAATATATCAAATGTTTATCATATGCCAGAAAAAATCTATAGAAGATCTGATTATATTTTATTTTGTAGAGTATACAGAATAAACTATATAATTTAATTTGTGTGTTATTTTCGAGAGTTTATATGTTCTTTGTTTTTTGCAATGATTTAAATATAAAAAAAAAAAAAATTTCATGGAAAAAATAATATTATAGAAACACGTTATGTCAATTTTCGCTCGTACGCGATGCAATAATCAATATAAGATTTTGTTCTTCGATATTGAAAATAAAGCTGACAATAAATAAAATATATATCTATAAATATCTTTTAATTTTGTGTCGACTTAATTATAATTGTGATGTGCGAAGCGCAGAATCTCATATTTGCGCAATTTTTTTTTTTTTTTAGTGCGCGAGACTATCAATTATGTGCCTTGATGTATTTCAGTACATTTTCTTGTTTTTTTTTGTGGTTGATTTTATCCAAAAATAAATTTAGGAAAAATAACAACTCAAAATAAGTATAATTACGTGATACTAACTGAAAGAATGAAAAATAACGAGATTAAAAAAAAAAAAAAATATGTACACATGGGTACAGCTCTATTCTGTACACATAATATATCGTGTGCGCATGATTTCTCTTTTTTTTGTTAATATTTTTATTTCGAGATCTGCGTATAAGTAGTGAAGGACACTATATCATGAAAAGTTTATTAACAGATGCATATTTTTATTACTTATATTTGAAAACTGTTACAGCAGCATTTGAATAAAATAAATGTCATGGAAATGTTTTGTTTTATTTATTTGTCCTTTTCTTTTTCAAAACTTCCTCTTTCTAATTCTTTTCAGGTCCTATAAGTATACTTTCTATTCGTCATGATGATCTGAATAGCAAAAATCAATTTTTTTTTGTCACAAAAAAATTTTTTTTTTGCATATTAAAATCATAAGTTGTGTTTACGTTTCAAGACAAAGATAAATGTAAAAAGTTGTTGGTTTCATACAAATGAATCTTTTGAGCATTTAGAGAAAAGTAATTATTTATTGTCATAGAATTCGACAAACGTTACAATTGGATGATAAGATGCATTTTTTTCGTATTCTTAAAACTTATGGATCAATTGTTTAGTTTCAATTTAAATGTAAAAATTTTATATTGTTAGTTTATGCTTTGCATTCGGTAAGTAATTCTACTTTGTAATTTCTACGTTGTATGACTGGGGTCACATTCGTTTATCAATTGAATGAAGTAAATAAATAAACTTTAAACAAAACACTATTTTACAAGCTTTTATCGTTTTATTCAACTTAATTATTCGCAAATCTCTGAAGAATATTAAAAAAAAAAAAAAAAAAAAAAAAAAAACTTTAATGCGTAAAGTACAATGAATTAAGTAAGTGATGTGATCAACTTAATATGGTGGTCACACAGGATGGTGTGTCATACTTTCATCACTTTTTGATATACATTTACACTAAATTATAGTTAAACAAGCGGAACACATGATGTCCTAATCAATTTAACATAGTACACCCCCCTAAGGCATTCGCACATCAGTAAAGAAGTGCCTGTTTAAAAGACTTTTAAAGGTTTTTAGAAAAACTAATAAAATTTTACAAATGATGATCAAGTAGACAATGTAATTTATTTATACTTAATTTATGCACACAGTGAACATTTAAAATTATTAGTCATTGATGGCAAAATACATCATTTTGGTTTTTGGAATGACAAACACTTATATACAATTCAAATCTGTACAAATATCAATGGAAGATAGATTATTTGCATCCATTGAAAAGATAGAAAAAAAAATTCAGAAACACAATGAAGTCTTTAACAACAATCTTAAATCTCTGAACATACATCATAAAGATTTACGCATTGATTAAGCATACAACGAAAAATATTTAGTTCTTACAAAACTTGATATTTAAAAAAACTTCCCATCAACTTAAAAACTATTGTATGAATTCTTATTACAATTTTTTAAAAATAAATCGATTATGAAGTCAATAGAAGAAAAAAATATCTTTGATTTAGAGAAATCGTTTTTTCAGATGAGGTTTAAGCCCACCCACACTCTTATTAGATTGTTGATTTTTGTAAAAATTTAAATTCGATTGTCTTTATATTTTAAGAAATTTACAGCTGTGTAAAAAAATCAGTCGTTCTTAAAAAAGATAATATAGACATCAGCTGCCTTGATAGATGTTGTAGACAGTTTGTTTTTGGGCTTAGCTGGAATTTATATGTTCTTAACAGACTTATACCATTCTGATGCTTTGAATAATTTGGAAAATGGCTGAAAAACACAATTTTTTCATAAATATGTTAATAGTATTGTGATAATCAAAATATTTGTATAATTAAGTGAGTATTTGTCCAATGGTTTTTTTTTTGTAAAATAAAGTGAGATGAAAACAAGAACATATTTTTACTTATAACAGTGGAAATCAAAATGTCAGTAGATAATGAAAGAAACATTAAAACATATGGAAACATTAATATTCAGAAAAGTTAACACAAAATAATATTAAAATGTAACCTTAAAAATCATAAGAATGTAAAAAAACCATTTTCAAATCAAGAGAGTTATCACGTAAGAATTGATAATTCAGTCAACTTTTTGCAGGCCTTACCGGATACCAACAATAAAAAAGTAACCATCAATTAAAAAAAAAAAATCAAGAGAATTCAAGTACTTAACAAGGATCAAACGTTAATCGTAATTTTCTTCAAATTTTCAATTCAATAGAGTAGTAATTCAAAGTTTGAACTCACCAGAACCACAAACTACAAAGATAAACAATGCCAAGAGCCATGGACCAACTGGTGATGACTCGTCCTGTGGTCTCTGCACAAAAAAAGAACAATTGTACAGTTATTATTTTATTTTTACACAAAGCATTATGACAAATAATGAAAAAAAAAAAAAAAACCCTCAATTCAAAAGTAAAAAAAATACAAATTCTCTTCCAGATGGATTAATCAGATCTAACCTCGACATGGGATAAGTCGTCCCTTAACTGAAAAGCTGAAACCCAAAGTTAGAAAACAAAAGATGTCTTCAACAATGACCACATATATCTATATTCGGTTCATATATCCCCCAAAAACTACCCTTTCCGTCCATAAATTAAAAAAAAAATCAAAGCAGAACACGCCGACAGCTGGGAAGACTTGTGTCAATGTTGGAAATTTAAACTAAGCAAGTACAACTCACCGACGATTTGGGCACGTTTCCGCGTTGGGTGATAAACTTGGTGGCCTTCTCGTTGGCGATGCGCATCCTCTGTTTTGGAGCCATTGTGTGTATTGTTATTGTACTTTTTCCTCCGATATGCTGCGCCCACGAAACGAAACCGATGCTCCAAAACGCAAAGTGACAACCCGACGAAATGCTTATAGGTGTACGTATATATATAGGACAGAGTGAAGAAACTGAAAGAGAAAGAGAGATAATCGGAACTGTCTTATGGGTGGGAAAGAGAGGGAGCTGTAATGATCCAAAGTTGCAGACGTGTCTGTTTTTCACTGCTGATGATTCGTGGCACTGATCGTCGATAGAGTGATCGACTGAATCGACTCTTATTGGGAGAGATACTTATACATGTACATTAAATTAAATTTCCAGTTGTTAAACTTGTGAAAATTATAATTTTTTCGACATTGTACAAATTTTTAATACAATGTCTTCCTATCGCTATCTAAACGATAGAAAATCGTTTTCCAACAATTAACTTGTTTAATTTAAATTCTGGGACAATTTAATCGATACGAAACTTGTAGATTAAAAAAATACTTTTTCTCTTTCGTGCAAAATTTCATGTATTTTGTAATAATTATAATAATATAAGCTTTCCCCTGTTGATCAATGTATCCGTTTGTTTGTCCTTAATTTGTCTATGTATTTATTATAATTTATTTTTAACTTTCACTTGTAAAAGTTATGCAGTATGCGGGTCTATTAAAATACACAAAAATAAAACAATGCACAAAATATAATAAAAATGATGAAAGAAAATATTTTTTCAATAAGTATAATTACTTTACCTATTTTATAAAATAATATCAATCGATTTAGTGATGCTTCGGTATAATGTATCAGAAACTAAATAATAAATTGAAACATCATTTATTTACAGATTAACTATGGGTAATGGTTGAATACTTATTCATGAGCTTCGTGTGAAAATTAAAAAAAATTTTATCTCAAATGTGTCTGTTAACTATTTGCGATTGAAAGAAAAAATATCACAACGCTTTATTTCTGACAGTAAAAATCAACTATTGCTATTTTACAAGATAATCTGTATGCACGTATTTACGTAATACATTGATTTTTTCAACTGAGGCAATAAATTGGAGGTAAACGAAGAAGCTGCAATCCAATATTAAGTAATTTTACAAGTTAACAAGATTCGATAAATAGCTTCAATATCCCTTCTTGTTTATTTAAAACATTTTATTTCAATAAAGCTGAATTATTATTGAATGTTTACCGTTACTTGAACGATCATACAAAAATTGACAAATATCGCTTTTATATGTGATACCGTATTTTTATATCTAAGTGCATGCTCTTTCTCTAATAAAATAAAATTTTTTGACTATACAATACATATACATCACGCACACATTTTAATTTTTTCTTTATTTTTAGAAAATTGTTTGTATTTATAAAAACGTTTTCACCCAGATCTTTTAATACGTGTTCTATTTCACAGTGCACCTATAATTGTTTTTTTTATCGTCAATATTGTAATTTTACAACTTACTTTGACAGGTATTTAAAGCACGTATGTCCTTAACTAAAAATATAGCCCTACATTTGGGTGAATTTACTTTGATTTATTAAAGGAATGTCACAGTAAGCAGTAAATCTTGCAATATTAACAGCACCAAATTAAAATATCGCTTAGTCTTAAAAATAGAAAAATATTACATGACTAAAAATTATGTGGGAAGCTGTTTGTCCCAATAATGCATCAATTAATTAAACCAAATAAAGGACGTTTCTACTCTAAAAAAAAAAAAAATTATAAAATAAAAACATTTTAAACTTTTATTCAACGAGTTAATTACAAAATCAGTGTGAGTTATTTTTTTTTTAACAAATAAAAATTTATTTGTATCAAGCATTTCAGTAGCACTGTCGTTGCTCTTTGAATATTTTATAATTAAAACATTCAAGTAGGAAATAATGTTGAGAATTGGCTTGACTGTGTAACGATCGACATCTATAAATTCATCAAGGCGATAATACTTAGATATCTTGTGAGGGAAACAAAAATGATACGTACATCGGACGGGAAGTAAATCGTAGACTACCTTTGAATCTGCCATTCAATACAAGAAGTTGTTATTACTAAGTTTATGAATTTTTTTCCGTTTGGTGCACACCAAGGCAATTATAGTAACAAACTCGATACTTACGGACGTTTGTAAATAACTTATTTAATTGTTTTTTTTTTTTTTTTTTTATTACAGCACTTATCATTCTCTCTCATTTTCACACTTTTTTACATCATACACTAAACTTGATTATTAACATTAGTTATTACTTCATTATTTCTCGGTTTGCTGATCGACATTTTAACGTCATTCAGACACTTCTATAAACATCTGTCGCAGTCCTTTCCCGTGCAATGTTGTTACGAAGACACGTAATAAATCTTGCATATCTTCGTGATTATTTTCACCTATATTTAGTCAAACGACGTATTGTCTTTTTTAGCATTTGCAGTAGGACTTATTTATATTTTTTCCTCTCTCTGGAAGCAGTATGATTAACAAACTGTACAAATCATTGTCAATAAAATCTTGGTTTTTGACTAGCGTTATTATTTTGAAATTCTTTGAAACACTAAAGTAGTATTAGATTACAATGAATAAAAAATAACGAGTCCCACTGTAAATGGCCAAACTGAATGTCTCTTTGCTGAGTCTTTTAATTTGTGTGACAATACAGCGGTAAAGATTCTTGTGATAAATTGTAGACATTGATAGGATTTAGTCTATTTTGACAGTGGAATAAATTTTCCGCACAAAAGCACTGGTGCCCGTGTAACCAACTGTGCCGCACATAATGCCCAGAGCTAAACTGAAAATTGCCATGTAACCAAAGTAGAAAGTAGTTTGGAAGAGGCCGTACATCCTGCAATACCATATTTGATACATTTAAAGTATTCAGTTTTGCACTTTTATTGTATGTCATGAATAAAATGATTACTTACTTAGTCTTAAAAAAGAAATAGTAAAACGAATAAAGGTAAACATAACCAGCCGTTGAAGCTGCCGCAAGAAAACTAGTCCATTGCCTAAAGAATTAACAGATAATTTAGCATTGCTTTAAGTAAATTAATTAATACGTATAGTGATACTAACCATCTGTAATCTTCTGCATTCAGAAGGAAGTATGTGCAAACAATGGTCACGCACACAGTGACTATCATCAGTATAATAAATACAAGCAACATGAAACCGTAGACATAGTATATCTTGTATGCCCAAAAGGATGTAAAAATAAAATACATTTCAATGAAAATTGATCCAAATGGCAGAATACCACCAAGCATGATTATAATCATTGGTTCCATAAACCATTTTTTTTCGGGTATAGGTCGAGGTACTGCATTTACTCTGCAGGGAGCATCTGGCGTTCCAGACAGATTGCGACCAAAAACCGTGCCGACAAGTGTCAATGGTAGAATTACAAAAATACAAATGCACGTTACAGCGACCATGGAGCCAAATGGAATAGCTCTGCTGGCATAGTAAATAGCAATGAAGTTGATGAAGAATGCTGTTCCACAGACTAAAACCGGCAACATAAAAGCACTCAGCAGCATCTGCTTGATCCAAACTCGGCCACCCATTCGAGCATACAGGCTACCACCGGCATAACCGTTTATAGGAGAAGTGATTGCATAGAGTAAAATTGCGGCAGACAGCATTGAGCCCCGCTCGGTATAAAGTTCTCCCACTATTGCAAAAATGATCACAAATAGAACTACAGCTGTTATCTGAAAATGTTAATTAACTTTCGTAAAATGGATCAATAGATACATAAAATGAGTAAAGAGTAATATTAACTTGATATCCGGCTCCAATAAGTGCGGAAAAGAGAATAGGATGATTGGCTGGTCTGAACACATCACCATGAACTTGTTTCCAACCATACTCATCACCCAAATCCCTCTCCATATCGTCCATTTCTTCATCTTTGCTATATCTTGCATAGTCTTTTCTCAAAGTGCGCATTAGAATCATGGAAACGAGTCCAACAAGGAATATAACCATCATAAAACTATTAAAAATACTGAACCAGTGAATCTGAAAATAAAATGTAATGATAACTAACTAAATGTTGTGAAATGTGCTTTTCTGTCGTAGCAAGTATATTTACCCTGTGTTGGAAGAAGTAAGGATCCAAGTACTTATCAAATCTATCCTTGAATAGAGTATTGGTTTTTTTCCAAATAACTTCATAAGTGAAGGGTATTGTTTTTCCTGGTTTGAGTTCGACTTTTGATTCACTTGTTAGATTTACATCTATAATTTGTTTTCCATTATAGCCTATATCTAATCTTTTGTGCGTCCAAATATAATAAGTGTCTGGATTGCGATCATCAGGTTTTCCTACTACACCTGTAAAATAAATTGTGTATCAATAATGAAACTTTATGTTTTTATGTATAGAAGAATAGCTATTAAAAAACTGACATACCCCAAATTGGTAAATCATCCATATACATTTGGTACCAATACTGATTATTAATTGCATACACAAAATCCTTGTATTTTGTAGCATCTAACTTTACACTACAATACTTTTGTTTTGGAACAGGTACTAAAACATTTATTATTCACTGAATAAGAATGAGAACGTAAAATAAATTTAATAAAGTACGCATCTTACCTAAGAACTCAATGTCGATTCCACTCATTTTGAGCTCTATACCTTCCAAAGCTTCGGATAGTGTTTCATGATAATGGCTTATTACTTCTTTAGGCCCCTTACAAAAAGGCAAGGAATAGTAGGAATAAGTTTCTTGTCGATTGTGGTATGGGCCAACTGTACTCATCCATAAAACCACTTCATCACGCTCATCATACTGAAAAAAGGTTGTTATGTACTCAATTTAATAAAATGATTTCAGTTGTCAAAAAATGTACATACGTTTATTAGGAAAGTAAAATTGTTACATTTTCATGACAGTAATTTTGAAATAAAAAATGCTAATTTAAGATTTGCAGATATAATTATTGAGAGTAAGTGAACAGTACAATGTAGATTTAATGCAGCATTACCAATGACATATGTCATATATATTAAAAGACAAGAAAATTCCTTGGAAAATAATAGAAGAAAAAGTTTAACATCTGTCTAAAAATAAAGAAGAATTTAATAAAATGTTGAATCAAATCTGTACACCAAAAAAAAAAAAAAAAAAAAAAAGTCAACAAACATGCCATGTGATGGGTGATTATCCTCAGTGATGTAAACATACAATCTCAGTTAACAAGATAAAGTCAAGCAAGGTGTTAACATAATGTTTTTGTCCACGTTGCGTCTGATAAGTATGTGAACATGTAAGGAATACGTCATATACCTATACCTTATCTCTCTCAGATTTGTTAGCTAAACGCCACGTTTTTAGTAGACGGGACACAGAGCTATGCTACTTAAAAACGTGAAGAAAAAAAAAAAAAAACAAAAAAAAAACATCGCTTACACACTATCAATCGTCAGTTTATAAATGTTATGGAAAAAAAAAAAAAAAAAAAAAAAAAAACAATTACAATAAAAGTAAAAATCAGTATCACACATGGGAATGGAATGATAGGTAGTTATGATAAGCTTACAATGTGATTGTGCTCGTCGGCGTGGCTGCTGGTGCTTAACAAAACTAGACAGGCGGCCAGGAAGCCAAGTCGGATCCTCCAGGTCCGGCACATTTTTTGTCTTTCTTCTTCGCCGCACAATTGCACTCACTTCCTTTCTTTTCCTGTGGTAATTGATGATTAGGCACTGGTAATCTCGTAACTCGTACAACAGTCGTAACTGCTATCACATATATGCACGCGCGTTCTCTCAAGTATACGGAAGCAAGGTGCACGCGTGAGGACGGTCGCGATCCTCGAAGTATGTAACTACTTTCACTTTAACCTCTGAAGTCTGGACAGCTCCGGACTTCTTCATCAGTAGGGTATTCTTCTGAAATTTATTACTCTCTCAGCTCTCAACTCTCTTCATTACACGTTTTCTCTCTCAAAAAGAGAGACAGAATGACACAAGTCGGGCGGCGATACTGTCAGCCTGTCCTACTAACTGTGTGGGTTCGCATAATGCGAATTTCGTATGTCAATTATACTTAACAATTGTTTCTAAACTTCGATAATTTTTTGCTGTTGACTCCCGTGCTATAGTGAGCTAGGGTGTATTCCGCAAATGCTGCCAGCAGTTAAGTTACGTAGGTCGTGGTAACGCCGCATGGTCGGGCAGCGCTAGCGTCAACCTGTACTAACTGTCGGTGGGTTCCGCATGTCAACAAACTTTGATATTTTTTACTGTTTTCGCTCCCATGCCATCTGATATTTCGGAGTTTGTTGACATGCGGAACCCACCGACAGTTAGTACAGGTTGACGCTAGCGCTACCCGACCATGCGGCGTTACCACGACCTACGTAACTTAACTGCTGGCAGCATTTGCGGAATACACCCATAGTCCGCAGGCTAAGTATACGTCCTTAACCGCCTTTTTCACTAACGTTTAGAATAATGATTGAGACAATCAATGATTGTATCATGAGTTTTTGTATAAAGTTCAATTTATACAAATAAGTTGGTAAATATAGGCACACATGATTAATATTTAAACATTTTAAGCTGTATAAATATATAACATAGATTCCAAATATGCATTATTACCGCTGGAATATGCTAACAAAACCAAATATCCGTCTTTCTCACCCAGCAAAATAATAGGTATCTGTATAATCCTGTATCAATTTATTGCACACATGCGAAATGTTCAATGACAGTAAACAATGACATAATTTCAAACTTTACTTTTAACTCTTCATTTCACACGTAATTTTACAATGCAATTGATAAATTATTATTCATACAAAAGTATTAATATTCTTATAGGAGGTCGATTTTCAGGCAAAAGATTATTTGTAAACTTGCCGTAAACAGCACAGCCAATGTCAACTTTTTATTTTCTATCGACACAACTAGTTGCGGCTGGTTTTAGCGTTTCAGATTTCTAAACTAAAAAGTGGCCCTAAAATTCTGAAGGAAAGCTTTAGATATTTTAGGTCCTAGAGCCATGTTGTCAATTATAAACCAGCCGCAACTTATTTGACAAATACAAAATGAAAATTCAACATTTTCTGTGCTGTTTGCGGCAAGTTTACAATTTATCTATTACTCGAAAGTATACATATATAGGAGGTTAATATTCGTATAAAACAAACACTGCAAACTTGCCGCAAGTAGCACAAACATCGTTAATTATTTATTTTGTATCTATTTCAAGAGTTGCGGCTGGTTTATAAGTGACTAAATGGCTCTAGAGCTAAGCTGCCTAAAGCTCTCCTTCAGAATTTCAGAAGCAATTTTTGGCCAAAAAAATCACGACCGCTAGATGGCGCTGATCCTGATGATTATAACTACTTATAGTAGAGCCATTTAATCAATTATAAACCAGCCGCAACTAATTTCGTAGATACAAAATAAATAGTTAAAGATAATTGTGCTACTTGCGGCAAGTTTGCAGTGTATGTTTTATACGAATATCAACCTCATATATATTTATACTTTTGGGTAATAGATAAATTGTAAACTTGACGCAAACAATGCAAACAACGTTAACTTTTTATTTTATATTTAAGAAATTAGTTGCGGCTAGTTTATAAGTAATTAAATGACTCTAGGGCTAAGCTGCCTAAAGCTCTCTTTCAGAATTTCAGAAGCAATTTTTGGCCAAAAAAATCACGACCGCTAGATGGCGCTGATCCTAATGATTATAACTACTTATAGTAGAGCCATTTAATCAATTATAAACCAGCCGCAACTAATTTAATAAATACAAAATAAAAAAATAACATTGTTTGTGCTACTTGCGGCAAGTTTGCAGTGTATGTTTTACACCAATATCGACCTCCCTTATATTTACACTTTCGGGTAATAGATAAATTGCAAACTTGCCGCCAATAGTGCAAGCAATGTTCACTTTTTATTTTGTATTTATCAAATTAGTTGCGGCTGGTTTATAAATGATTAAATGGCTCTAGTAAAAGTATAGTAATAATCATTTGGATCAGCGCCACCTAGCGGTAGTGATTTTTTTGGCCAAAAATTGCTTCTGAAATTCTGATGGAGAGCTTTAGGCAGCTTAGCCCTAGAGCCGTTTAATCACTTATAAACCAGCCGCAACTATTGAAATAGATACAAAATGAATAAATAACGATGTTTGTGCTGTTTGCGGCAAGTTTACAATCTATCTATTACTCGAAAGTGTAAATATAAGGGAGGTCGATATTGGTGTAAAACATACACTGCAAACTTGCCGCAAGTAGCACAAACATCGTTATTTATTCATTTTGTATCTATTTCAATAGTTGCGGCTGGTTTATAAGTAATTAAACGGCTCTAGGGCTAAGCTGCCTAAAGCTCTCTATCAGAATTTCAGAAGCAATTTTTGGCCAAAAAAATCACTACCGCTAGGTGGCGCTGATCCAAATGATTATTACTATACTTTTACTAGAGCCATTTAATCATTTTTTAACCAGCCGCAACTAATTTGATAAATACAAAATGAAAAGGGAACATTGTTTGTGCTACTTGCGGCAAGTTTGCAGTGTATGTTTTACACCAATATCGACCTCCCTTATATTTACACTTTCGGGTGATAGATAAATTGTAAACTTGCCGCCAACAGTGCGAGCAATGTTCACTTTTTATTTTGTATTTATCAAATTAGTTGCGGCTGGTTTATAAATGATTAAATGGCTCTAGTAAAAGTATAGTAATAATCATTTGGATCAGCGCCATCTAGCGGTAGTGATTTTTTTGGCCAAAAATTGCTTCTGAAATTCTGATGGAGAGCTTTAGGCAGCTTAGCCCTAGAGCCGTTTAATCACTTATAAACCAGCCGCAACTATTGAAATAGATACAAAATGAATAAATAACGATGTTTGTGCTGTTTGCGGCAAGTTTACAATCTATCTATTACCCGAAAGTGTAAATATAAGGGAGGTCGATATTGGTGTAAAACATACACTGCAAACTTGCCGCAAGTAGCACAAACATCGTTATTTATTCATTTTGTATCTATTTCAATAGTTGCGGCTGGTTTATAAGTGATTAAACGGCTCTAGGGCGAAGCTGCCTAAAGCTCTCCATCAGAATTTCAGAAGCAATTTTTGGCCAAAAAAATCACTACCGCTAGGTGGCGCTGATCCAAATGATTATTACTATACTTTTACTAGAGCCATTTAATCATTTATAAACCAGCCGCAACTAATTTGATAAATACAAAATAAAAAGTGAACATTGCTTGCACTATTGGCGGCAAGTTTGCAATTTATCTATTACCCGAAAGTGTAAATATAAGGAAGGTCGATATTGGTGTAAAACATACACTGCAAACTTGCCGCAAGTAGCACAAACAATGTTATTTTTTTATTTTGTATTTACTAAATTAGTTGCGGCTGGTTTATAATTGATTAAATGGCTCTACTATAAGTAGTTATAATCATTAGGATCAGCGCCATCTAGCGGTCGTGATTTTTTTGGCCAAAAATTGCTTCTGAAATTCTGAAAGAGAGCTTTAGGCAGCTTAGCCCTAGAGCCATTTAATTACTTATAAACCAGCCGCAACTAATTTCTTAAATATAAAATAAAAAGTTAACGTTGTTTGCATTGTTTGCGTCAAGTTTACAATTTATCTATTACCCAAAAGTATAAATATATATGAGGTTGATATTCGTATAAAACATACACTGCAAACTTGCCGCAAGTAGCACAATTATCTTTAACTATTTATTTTGTATCTACGAAATTAGTTGCGGCTGGTTTATAATTGATTAAATGGCTCTACTATAAGTAGTTATAATCATCAGGATCAGCGCCATCTAGCGGTCGTGATTTTTTTGGCCAAAAATTGCTTCTGAAATTCTGAAGGAGAGCTTTAGGCAGCTTAGCTCTAGAGCCATTTAGTCACTTATAAACCAGCCGCAACTCTTGAAATAGATACAAAATAAATAATTAACGATGTTTGTGCTACTTGCGGCAAGTTTGCAGTGTTTGTTTTATACGAATATTAACCTCCTATATATGTATACTTTCGAGTAATAGATAAATTGTAAACTTGCCGCAAACAGCACAGAAAATGTTGAATTTTCATTTTGTATTTGTCAAATAAGTTGCGGCTGGTTTATAATTGATAACATGGCTCTAGGGCCTAAAATATCTAAAGCTTTCCTTCAGAATTTTAGGGCCACTTTTTAGTTTAGAAATCTGAAACGCTAAAACCAGCCGCAACTAGTTGTGTCGATAGAAAATAAAAAGTTGACATTGGCTGTGCTGTTTACGGCAAGTTTACAAATAATCTTTTGCCTGAAAATCGACCTCCTATAAGAATATTAATACTTTTGTATGAATAATAATTTATCAATTGCATTGTAAAATTACGTGTGAAATGAAGAGTTAAAAGTAAAGTTTGAAATTATGTCATTGTTTACTGTCATTGAACATTTCGCATGTGTGCAATAAATTGATACAGGATTATACAGATACCTATTATTTTGCTGGGTGAGAAAGACGGATATTTGGTTTTGTTAGCATATTCCAGCGGTAATAATGCATATTTGGAATCTATGTTATATATTTACCAACTTATTTGTATAAATTGAACTTTATACAAAAACTCATGATACAATCATTGATTGTCTCAATCATTATTCTAAACGTTAGTGAAAAAGGCGGTTAAGGACGTATACTTAGTTTGCGGACTATGGGTGTATTCCGCAAATGCTGCCAGCAGTTAAGTTACGTAGGTCGTGGTAACGCCGCATGGTCGGGTAGCGCTAGCGTCAACCTGTACTAACTGTCGGTGGGTTCCGCATGTCAACAAACTCCGAAATATCAGATGGCATGGGAGCGAAAACAGTAAAAAATATCAAAGTTTGTTGACATGCGGAACCCACCGACAGTTAGTACAGGTTGACGCTAGCGCTACCCGACCATGCGGCGTTACCACGACCTACGTAACTAAGGTGGTTCTTCACGATGGCGCCGTATCAAAGCGACACGGGACCCTGTGATTTTCTAATTTTCGATTAGCGTATTATTTGCAACATAAAATATGTTGTACTGGCACTTGACTATAATATCATTGCATTTACATACAAATAAACAAGCTAATAAAGTCAGAGTAAGAGTTGTAAAAAAATTTTTTTTTGACGCAAGGTTCTGAAAATGGCATGTACGCTCCTACTCAAGCAGACGTTGCCGCAGTTTACACGGCAGACATTTCGTTTACGATTAAATATCGTATACTATTTCCCTGATTAGCCCAAACTTTTGTTATATTATTAGAAAGCTGAAAAGTTCTTCTTTCACTACAAACTTTTTCTATTACGATCTTTAGTCTACTTTACGAGATATTACATGATATCGTAGTGTGGAAAAGTAACCTACATAAGAACACATGTTAAAAGTGCATTTTTTGACTGACTTGTTTTCAAAAATTTGCCTGATAAAGGGACTTGAAATTTTAAAGAAAGATGCCTTATAACTTTAATAACAATCCCTCCAAATTTACCTGTAAGTTTAAGTAAATGGGTTAGGTGAAGAACCACCTAGTCTGCTACACCGATATTTCGGAGTAGTGTATCAGCGCCATGTAGCGTTGCGGATTTCGTGGACGACGTGGACGTGCGCAAACTATTTTCTAGGGGAACCGTCTTGAAAAAATCCCTAGAATCTAGGGTTTTCCGCAAGAAGTAAATCACTAGATGTATATGTAGATGTAGATCAAAAATCGTAGCAGGCTTGGGCTGTAATACAGCCGCTGCATAGTACTCCGCACGTAGGTCATTGATAATTGAATCTTATCTGATTAAATTAAATAAACACTCTCCGATTTTTGTGGATAAAATGAACTCTATATTTTTATTAGTAACTTACACAGCCATAATACAACATGATTATACATTGGTCTTTATATATTTGGGTAAAGTAGACATGGACCAGAAAGAGATTTGAAATGTAAAAGTTCAATCAAGTTAAACAAATAATGGTACTTCAGAGACATATAGTGAGTAAGGGGAAGCGAATAGACAGAGGGAAACCTATGATAAATTGCGTATTTTGATTAAAAATGACGTTAAAACAAGCAAATAACCATACGTAAATCGAATGGGTGCTGAGGGGGAGCGGGGGGGGGGCTGAGACTCTTGTCAACACAACTATATATAATACACATCATATATATATATGCAAGTAAATGAAATAATATAGAAACCGTCTGCTTTGCAACTTGTTGTGCTGCGCGCGCTTTCGTGCACTCGTGAGTATATACGACGGCTCTTACGAAAAACAACGGAACTCAGATTTTCCAATTTAAAATAACATTGGAATTTCTGAGTTCCGTTGTTTTTCGTAAGAGCCGTCGTATATAGGTACGTGGTTTGTGCACTCATATTCTCATATATACTTGTTTTTGTGCGCGCTTCTGCGTTTTCATGTATAGATGTCGTGATCGGGCTTCCGTACAAAACAGCAAAAAAAAAAAAAAAAAAAAAAAAAAGAAAATTGCCAAGTCTGAACTTCTTCCGCGCGCTTTCGGTTCAAGGAAGGTTTAATCGTTTTACATTATGAGATTCTGTAATTACGACATCACATATCCAATCCACATTATTAAAGAAGATCATCGCACTGTCGTCTCATATATTATTGTCTGATTCTCAATACTCTGATTCACCGCACCTGTTAATTATTTCCATCGTTTATGTACAAGTTATGGCTGTATGTTTTACTTAAGCCAATAATAAAAAAAAAAAACCACTTCTAAGTGAAGGTTAAGTGACCAGTAAAGTAAAAGTGTATGAGTAAAATAACTCGTACATGCACATGCAGGTCTTGTCTTGTCTTGCAAATAAACCATACATACTGAATTGCTGAATGTTGATGGTATCAGTATCGACAGTATCCCAAAGAGTTTTGACATTTAATGGTGCGGTTTGTCGTTGTATGGTTTTTTTTTTATAAGTAATGTTTTTAAGGACTTGTGTATAGACGAGCTGAGTCCCTACTGTTAAGATGGAATTGGTAGAAATCTGGATGGGTATTCTCGCGAAGTCCTGGGACAACCCGGATTCCCTTGCGAGGATACTCAGGGAAGCACCGGGATATCTGCAGAGTCTTCACGAAAGTGAAAAAGGTATGGACGTTTTCATTTTATTTTATTGAAACATTGAATACATAGGTACTCGGTTATATGGATAGCTTAGTTGTTTTAACATGATTCATTTGGAAACAAAGAAAAACAAAAAATAGTGCATTTCCATATAAAATTTGATAAAACTACAAAAAATGATTTGACTAATCGTGGTATCTGTATTGCATGAAGCGAGTCGTAGATCATGATGAAGTACAGTGTCTAGTTGAGCAAAGTTCATCTGCGTATACATGAAAAGTTATGTTTTTTTATTAATTTTTTTCACTACTGTTGTACTTGTATGTGGATAGCATTAAGAAATGATCCATTTTAATGCTGTAAAAATATGTAGCAATAAAAGTTATTAGTTTACAATAGTTAATTGATTTTAATGCTATAACAGCTGCTGCACTGGAAGAAATTTTGTCAAGGACCAGAGGATTGTTTGAGTTCTTTGATAAAGTAGAGGACAGAGATGAAAGTTTTGAAGATGCTTTAATCGAAGCTCTGAGGTCATTACAATTAATCATTAATATTGGTGCCAATTATTACAAAGCTTACACGGATAAGACAATGGTAATAAAATTTGATTTTTTAGCTTTTTTACTTTTTAATTTCTTAATGAAATATAAATTATTTCTTTAGTACATTTGTTGTCAAGTATTAGAAAGATGTGGACTAGTTCATATTGAGTTGATGGCCAGTAAAACGCTAAAAAGCCTGATAACAACTGTTGAAATTTCATCAGATAAATTTTGTGAGATTCTTCATCATTCTGAAGGTACAATAATATTGTGGTCATTATGAATGTATTATTGATTGAACTAACCAGTGCATTTGTATATTTAGATATTAGATATTTTATTGCCATTGGTGCAATTGCCAAGCAGTATCCACAAGTCATAAAAAATCAGTCAGACTCTTTAAACACTGGTTTTGTTTATTGTGAAACTCTATTCACAAAACTATTAAACTTTTTAGAATGCGAGGTAACTATCATTTAAATAAAATAAGTAGCATACATGTTAAAAGATTCTTCAATATTAAATAACCATTTTGCAACTTTTAGTGTCAAAAAACCACTAAGGAAATAAAGAACGGAAATATCCACATATTTTTAGAAAGTTTTTCTGATTTAATGAAACACTTTCGTCCATCATCTGAAGAGTACTTCAAAGATTTGCTTCGATTATTTTATAAACTTTGCACCGAACATCAAGCTGAAGAAGTTATTAATGGGGTAGTTCGTGTTGTAATTTCATACATGCAATTTTTTTCTGCTTTTTTATATGCAGACTACATAAGATGGCACAATGTCTTTAGAAAAAATTATAAAGAAAAATCCAATTATTTTTGGATAAATGTTCTGCAGACATTTTACAAATACATGTCTTTGCACATGTCGCAAGAAGACAAGCCTAATCTTAAAGTAAGTATTATATTTATTATTCACCTGGATTGAAGTTAACATGGTTGTTGGTTTAAATGATATTTTTTTCCTGTAGGGTGTAAAACATTACCTCGCAAGAAAATTAAAACAAAATAGTTCGTGCTTGTTTTTCAATGAACTAGGACTTAATATATATGGCCTGGGTCAATTTTCCAGTCTCAACCGCAAATATTGTCCGACTGAAATTCAAAAACTTTCTGAATTCATTCTTAACAAAACTTTGATTTATTTTACAAAGTAAATTCTTCAATTTTTATATTTATATTTTAATGATATTTATGTGAACAGTGCATTTGTTTAAAATTTTTGTCGTTTCTCGACACTATCCCAAATTTTTCTGTTTAGAAACAACGGTTTAAAAGATATAGAACAACTGCCCTATTATGTACAATCATTAGCCACGGTTATGGTAGAAACAACAAAAGTTACATCTCAGCAACTCGATTGTCTGATAAATCTCAGTGTGCTAATATTTAAAAATTATCCTAATTTAAATGAAGAAGCTCAGATTAATGCAATACAATCATTGGAAGCAACGGCGGTGAATGTTTTAAAGCTGGATAAGAAATCACAAAACAAATATTTTTTCTCCTTATGTAAGTATATGAAAAAAATTGTATTCTGTACATATTATTTAGTAACGCTTAATACGTTAAAGGCTTAACAATACGATCAGTATCAGTAACTTACTTCCTTTTTTCCAGTTCAAAAAGGAATATTGATAACATGTGCTAATGCATTGTACATAGATGTACAGCTCCAAAGAGAAATTGAAAAAATCTTAAAACCGATTTCTTATAAAAGTTACTTGGCACTATGGATATCATTACTTACAGTAGTTGATAAAAATAATGATGAGCTGCATGAAATTTTTGAAAAGTTTGTGTCTGTGCTGAAATTCTTGATGGAAAGTTTTAATTTGCGCATCAGTCATAATAAACCAGATGATGAGGAGCATTTCCGTATCTTTTTAAACCTCATTGACTTGTTGACTAATATTTACGAAGGAATTAACATTACTGTGCTAGAAGTTAGCTCAGAAATGCTCTTGCTTTATTTTATTAAATATTCTTACCAATTTCCGATGTTATCTGGATTTTATAAGCTTATAAAAGCTATATTTAGAAAGCTTGATATTGCATATCATTATGAAGATACATTTGGAAAATTTGGTCAGGAATTGATTTCCAAATTCTTATTGGATGTTGTGCATTTAATCCCTGAATATTCAGGGGAACTGCAACTGTCTTGCATTTGCCTCATTCTCAATGCACCAATATTCTTTGTTAAGGATATAGTCGACGATGCAGTACCCATCCTTAAGTTAGCGTTAACAGTCAATTTGAACAACATTAATATGGCGTTCATGACTTTAGATGTCACAGAAGTCTGGTGCAACTATTTTGGACAAAAAAGTTTAACTGATTTTTATGAAAACATAGTCTTCTATCTTGAGCCGTATCTGACTAACACAAGAAAGTTACATATAGACAATAAAGATTTGGAAAATCTTCAAAAAAGAATACTTTTACACATGGGACTTAGTGAATTCAACAAAATACAAGACCTCATTTACATTAACTCATTAAGTACTAATGCAAAGTGGGACAAAAAAAGCCAATTGTCTTGTAGAATTTTGTTTTCGGGTCAACAAGTCAAGTTGACCTTGGAAAATTTGATCGCAAAAACTCTGGAGCTCACCAAAAGCGAGAACCGCAGAGTGAAATTTTCAGCCTGCGAACTTTTACATACATTTGTCATAATTATTGTCGGAAACGATTATCCACGAAAAAATCAAAGTCTTCACTGTTTGAACAGGAATTTGTGTTTCGAAATTTTGAAACTCAGCTGTGATCCTGACGATGCCGTCAGAAATCTTATTCATCCACTCGTCATACAACTAACCCACTACCTAAGCACTAAGAGTTTGATAAACCATATTGTGTCGCGAAATTTCGTAGATTTGCTTTTCGAAGGCATGCTAGAGGAATCGAGTTTAAATTTGCACGTATACTGTGGTATTTGCCTAAAGGAATTCGTAAAATCCACTTCCAGCACTGAAACTAACAAAATAACAAATTTTATGAACGGTTTGATTCAAAGAATTCAAAACTTTGCACTTCATCCAACAAACTCTAAAAGAATAGCAGCCGCGAGGGCATTCAATTGTTTGTACAGTTTCGCTTTGAATAGTAACGTAAGTCTAATTAATATTTACTGGCTACAATTTTTATATGTATTTGTCAAGTGCATGGAGCACAGCAGTCATCCTCAGATCATTGCTGCTGTTGAAAACATTGTGAGTACGATCAAAGAAAAGGCGAACGTACTAAATGGCAAAAACAAGGGCAAAAGAAAAGTACCTGCGGAATTCACCAGTGAAACGCTAAAGGGTGCCGTGATATGGCTACTGGGTCAATGTGGCTCTGACAACATCAAGTGCCGATATAAGTGCATGGAGTTGTTTGAAAATCTTTGCCCGATTGTTCCCGAATACAAGTCCATCCAAGAGTTTTTTAACGTTCATGGAATTAGCTTTGTCAACGACTTTGCCTTAAAGGGTCTAGATAATTGTGAACGCATTACAATCGAAAACGCAAGCGCATTTTTCAAAACTTTAGATTTTTTTATTTGGATATTCAATAAGAAAATTTTTTCTCCCGAGTCTGTTTTAATGGTGGATAATGAGGATGGCAAAAATATCTTTTTTGAATTTTATTCAAAATTCGTTTCCATAATTGTCAACGAAGAAATAGATGATATTATCAAAGGAGCTACAAATTCTGCGACTCGATCAGATACGTTGAAAGATTTAATAAACAGGATAATAATGAAAATTTTCCGTTTTGTCCAAGTAATCGTGTCAGTGAAGGTATTTAAATTATTGTTACATTTGAGCTTAATCTTTTTTTTTTTTTTTTTTTTTTTTTCAATACAACTTTATTGTTTTTTCTAGGACAACGAATCATCAGCTTTGTTGGACCGTCTTTGGACAAAAGACCTGTGTACTTTTGTCTCCTTTTTTACGTTATACCCTGCAAGAATAGGATTGTTTGCCAAAACCTTGCAAGGAATCACCCCCAAGCAATTGGAAAATTGGTTTCTTACTGCAGTGAAAAAACTACCAGAAAAATGTCTGGTAAAATTACAAACAGAATTATTAGTTAAGAGAGACGATTTTTTCATAAAATTTATGGAATTTGACGAAATTAGTAACGAGAAATTGGATATCACCAGTTTTCAATATTTTGTTCGGGGTATAACCATACTACAAAAGTGCAACGTGTATAATTATAGTAACAAGGTAACTTTTCTTGATAATTTTTTCTTTGATTCACAAAAAACATTTTTATCTGTATACTATGCTTCAGATGGAAATTACAGATTCTTTACTTATAAACAAGATTAACATAATATTTGAAGTCGTGGAAACTAACTGCTCAAACAGTTGCATAAGTAAAGAAATCAAGTCACAAATTAAAAATTACGTAGTTGATGTACTGTACTTTCTGTTGCTTGAATACAATGTAAGTAGTTGTATGAAAAATAACCCACATATTACATCATACAAGTGTATATGATACATCGATTTGCTGAAAATTTCAGCCTGTTGTAGTCGACTGCCTTGTACGAAAAATCACGCCCCGAGATGATTCAAAACACAATACCAGCTCAAAAAGTTTGACCGTCTCCACTTGTTACAATAGTTTTGTCGAGGCGATTAAGGTTCCAATTTTTCAATTCTTTCTGATACAACCTGCTGACACTTTACAACAGATGGAAGGACTTTTAACAGATGGAATCTCATTGAATGGCTTTTTTCGGATGATTGAGGATCTTTTAAGCTTTGCACAACAAAATCCAAGCGCTATGTCGAAAAGGTTGGTCGACGATTTGATCAGAAATTGTAACAAGTACAGGGAATTGATCGGTAATGACGAGCAACTCAAAGATCGATTATTAGATGTTTACAGCATTGCTGTTTTGCTAAAGAGCAGCGAAGATATATCAACGCCCGATGACGAAGTAACAAGCGACTTGTACCTCTTCATCATGGATGAACTAAAGAACAGTCAGGATCTCCAGAAAAAAATAAGTATTCTGAACAGGTTTTTTGTATACATGGTGGAACATTCGAGCCGTATCGACACTGATTTAAAAACTCCGCTATTCGAGCTTTGCGACAAAGACTCTGTCAGTTGGATTCAAAAACTTGAAGACGATGAGGTCGAAAGATCTCGGGCTACGCAATGCTTGAGGTGCTTGATGGACTTGCTCTCGATAACTGGAGCTTCAGTTGTACTAGAGATCATTATCATATACATCGCGGGTGCCGGCAAATTTTTCAAGCAAGAAAAACTTGACCAAGCATTACAAGCGTACTTCGCGTCCCTATCCAGCGAGAGCGCTTTGGTAGCGCTTGAATCGATTTTCGAGGTATTCATCATAAAGTCACTGAGTTGGGATGAGAGACTGGACGTGCTTCAATTCATACTACTGCCATCGCTCGAGTTCGCTGCTATTCCCATGATCAGTAATTTCTACAATCGCAACATATACAAGATCAGCAGTAGTCTATTTGATACAATCGAAGAGACAGATCCACACGAGCGTAAACAGATTATTGTTACCAAGATCGGATACTTCAAGCTTACGGAGCTGGCCCTCTCGAGATTCCATTTTGACAGTCTGACTGTCGATTTCAATGGTACAGATAACATGACGAAAATTTTCTTCCTTCCCTCAAACTCTCAAGATGAAGAACTCGTGAGACATCTCAATTGCTGTATACTCAATTCTCTAATCTCAGCGATTGATCTTCAAATCGACTGCAAGCCACTTTTCTTGATACAAACGATATTTCAAAGATTGGATGTTAATTCGTGGGAGCAGATTATCGACTGCAAGCGGCATTACGACATGAGCATTCCACCTGAAACTTTTAGTAAACGTGCCATCAGCATACGGCCCAAAATCGCAGACGAAAATGATATCAACAAAGAAATACTTGATTCATTGTTGGATCAATATTTCAGTCCAATTCCAGTTGACCCAGATTATTTGAGATATGCACGAAACGGCAGACAAAGTCTCACTCTCGAAAACGACGATCTTAACGATCACGAGTGCATGCCGATGCTGACAGGCCTGTGGATGTATCTGTTCAACAAGAAAGTACTGAGAAAACCGCCTGAAGAAGCCACCGAAAAAAAATTCGAAGTTTGGATGAATTGTTTGAGTACGGGACTGACTCCTAAAAAGGACAATCTTACATTGTTCATCTTGAGACTATTCAGCAATGCAAAAAAAATCTTCCTGCCATTTTTAAGTTCGCTCTTTTCGGATATAGCGAAAGCCTTGAGCTCTTACCTTACCAATAACCCGATTAATTATCTGGTCAGAGACATGCTGATCATGTTTATCGAGTCAGAGTTCATTCCTGGTGAAGACAACGAAAATGAAGAAGAGGATGCACAGACACTTGTAGAAAAATTGATAGACGAAGCGCTTGATGAAAATCCAAAGATTTATATTTACAACATTAGTTTGATCGAAGCTTTGGTTAAAGCCTGGAACAGTAAGCTTAAAATATTTAGAAATTTAGAGAAAATAATCAACATTAACAAAGACTTGTCCATGTGCGTCATTCTTATGATGTTCAGACACAACGTGAGGTGCGAGGAATTGATTAAATTAAATTTTATGCACAAGTTTGTGCGTGAACAATTTTTTCGGTGGCGTGTCCCGATGATTGAAAAAACGTATGAAACTATTGGGTTCATATTGAAATTTGTTTCTAATGAAGATCGGTACAATTTTGTAAAGAATGATTTAGTGGAAATCTTAGTCGATATGGTGAAGTAAGTGTTTTAATATTTTCATAAAAATATGCATTATTAATTATTACTATGTACATCAACGTTATTAATCGAATCATTATTTATTTATTTTTAGTACTTTACCTCATCATACATACGAAACAGGTAGAGACTGCTGCATACGACAGCTCTACTTAATTTTCAAAAACTGTCCTTGCATAGTTGATTACCCGATGCTACGGCAGTTTATGATTCCAAAAACTGTGTACAATGACCAGCGCAAAGTTGAATGTATAGAAATGCTCTTGGGAGTGTTGAGGAGCTGTGATGTGGAGTCTATTGACGATACTCTTAAGCTTTTGAACATCGTGTCAGTATTAAACGGACGATTTTTGCTGTGCCTTGACGTGGCCTTTGAAGTCGTTAAAACTGTGATAAAAAAATTACCAGCAGAAGAGTCAAAGCCGTATCTTTTGGCTCTCGAGCAATATACCAATAACGATACGTTGTTGCGGCATAGAAAAGTCGTTTACCAAATTTTTATGGATGCGTATGATAAGTACGCAAATGAACAAGTATCAAGGTACAATTTCTCAACTAATACAGTTTATTATCATAATGGCATTCGACACCAGCTTTTTCTATTGTTCACAGGTCCGAGGGAGTGGAAGAATCGTTAAATTTTAGTAGAAAAGTACTCATTAATGGTATTTCCGATCTCAGTGATGATATTCAAAACTTCATCCTCGACTTCTGGAAAAACCGCACCAACTTACCGAGTGATCTTATGGATCGTTTATTGCACTTACTGAAAATGTTCGATCTAGACGTAGCCCCTAGCTACGCACAATTTCTGAGTAGTCTGCTGCTCGAACTAGCTCGTGAATCTGACAAAGATTCCAAAGTCTTGTTTACCGGCTTATCTGAGCAAGATCATCCGATGTTGGATTACGAAATAGCAACGCCTTCATTGCGCTTATACTCGAGTAAAAATCGAATTCCGCTCTACGCACCGGCACTTGCGAGAACACTTGAACTGGCGATCGGTATACAAGATAACGATTTCGATAACATTAACGCTTCAATGCAGGATTCGTGCGCGACAGGTAATCTTAGTCGCGCTCTAGTCGATAAATTAACTAGGTTTGCTGTTATTTATTTATTTTTTTTTTTTCAAACATTAACGTACTATATAAAAGAAGTTTTAATTGTACTTTTGATCCTTTTTTTTTCAGGTCTAATGATTTATGTCAAAAATCGGGAGAGGATTCGCCCAAAGAAAGTCTGTCAAAACGCTATTATTCGGAAGAAATAACTGAAAGTTCCATCTCCGTCGAATATTACTCAACGGTAAAAAAAGAAATATCAGAGCAAAATGAAAGCGTCAAAGTAAATCGTACCTACAAATTAAGTCGAGTTCCAAACGTCGAGATCACGCAAACGGATGTCATCGTTACTTTACAAGACTTAGTTCTTAGAGATCGGTATTTCGCTGGGAATCTGGTTGTACCATTGGTCTGTGCTATCGTACGTCACTTTACTAATACTGAGATGTACGATACTCTAACAGACAGTGTTGCAGAAATCTGCAGTCGGGCTTTGCAGATTCGCAATGACTTTGCTCCTATGGCTATGGAAATTCTACATCGCATAGGTAGCCTCAATTTCAATGCTACCTGTGTAGCTGACACAGCCAAGTCGATGAATTTACAGTTATCTGGTAGGTTTATACGTCATTATATTTTAGACAATAAGTCAATTTATAAATCTCTGTATTTAATATAAATATCTCACATAGGAATATTACTTCTGGAAAGAAACTCAATTACATGCGATCAGTCCGTTTATGACGTAAAAAAATTAATCAATCCAAAAATCCAGCATAACATGGAATTAGTCAGCATGTATCAGTCTATTGGTGAAAGAGATGTGGTAAAAAGTATTTTTAAGAATTGGACCAATTCTTTGAATTCGAGTGATTTGTATCAAGGCTATTTGGCTGAAGGTACCAGCAATTGGGTTAAAGTTAAAACAATTTATGAAGGGACTGCTGAAGATGATCCAGCCAAGGATTTCTGTGAGCAAAGCATGTACAGGGTAAGGACTTTTCATTTATGCATGTTCATGTAAATAGCATTAAGGGGATGAACAAATGTTGAACAATGGAATGCACACTTTTTAAAGAATCAATCAAAAATATTTTTAACTTCAATAAATTATTATTTAACGTTAAATTATATTTTACATAATTACATTACATAATGAATTTACAATTTTAATGTCTTTTGAAAATGAAAAAACCGATCATTGGTTTGTCTAAGAAGTAGATCATTTAATTGACTCAATGGCTATATAACAAGTTATGTAACGCTACAACAGTTAAATTTTATTTAATTTTGAAACATAAAACTTTTAGATGACACATTAGAATTTTTTATCTATCATATTTGCAATCTTATTTACAATACATAATTTCACTGTAATGAATTTTAAAAAATGGTACCAAAATTAGGTAATTAATCGGTAAAATTGCAACATCGTTCAAGGTTAGGCAAACCTTAGATTGCATTAAAGTTGAATTTTTTCATGGCCACTCGAGTATTTATGGAAACAAGAAAAAAAAAACTGTAATCTGTGTGAACCTTACTGTCTATCTACAAAGTGCAATTTTTAACTTTTTAAATCCGTATTTTCCTTGCCCTCGTATCTCCATCGCCACCACGCGACCTTCATGCGATCCCACACGTTTTCCCAGGAATCCATGGCCGGTCTGACGTCCAACAGTGCAAATTTATACTTATCATCGAGCTCTCCACCATCGTAATAATCAATCACGTACTTGACATTTCTACCACATCTATCAACGATCCAGTCGTGCCTATCAAATGGCAAATTGTATCCTAGCCAATAGCGAATCCTAGCACGTGGCGAATAGTCCTTAGCCTTGCCACCAAAGCTACGCAACTTGGGAGTGGTACATTCAAACGCGTGCAAAGCTTCCCATTTGAGTACCTCTTGCCAAGCCTGTTCATTGTTGGCATTGTGAATTTTAATGATGTCATCCATATCTTTTGGCGAGACTTCCTCATCTCTCCAGCGCCAGCCCTTGCGAAGCATAGCATTCCAGAACATCTGTGGTGATGGGTACACCCAGAAGGCACCTTCTTCAGTGGCTTTTGGGATCGAAGACATTTGTCTCTCCTTTGATAGGGGGAAGGGCTGATCCGGTGCTGGATTTTGATTCTCGGGTGGCATCATATTCAAAGGATTTATGGGAGCACCATGATTAACTGGACACTCGCCTTGTTGAGGGGCCTGGGGTACGGGTGCGCTTTTGTTATGAACAGGACACTCTGATATTGACGGTGATGTTTTAGCCTCGGTTTTTGCTACATCCGCGGCTGATGCGACTGTGTTGCCCATTTTGATGACTGCTCTACATAAAGAAAATCATGTCAGTTTATTAAAATTTACTTGTTTTATAACAAAAATGCAAGGGTTACCTTTTTTTTTTTTTTTTTAAACTTTTTCTACAGTTGCGTTACCCCTCTCTTCCTGTGTGTTGGTTACGACACACGCGAAACATCAATGTGAATGAAACTTGATTTGAAAAATTACTCGATGATGGTCAATCTATCAAGTCAAACTCACTGGAACAGCAGCATCGCTGTGTTTCACGAGACATAATTATATATCAACGCGCGTAACTAATATTTAATTGCATTAACAAAACGTCTTATATGTCCTGATGACAAAATAGAACTAGGTTATTTAAAGTCCCAATAACACAGCTCCCAACAAGCAGCAGAAGCATCTCGAAAAAGACTGTAAAACAATCGATCTCTCGAAACTGTCGAAGCTTGCGCACACGCCCAAGTGGGCATTTTTCCTTTCCGCGGGAAATGTAAAAAAAAAAAAAAAAAAAAATCAGAAATATATTGCATTAACTTGAAAATTATTATCTATATACACCTAGATATTATGTGATAAAATCGATTGTGAATATCTTCTAAAACATAATAAAAATTCATTCACTTGAATATGTAATTTTTCTGTAATCGTTCCGTCTCATAATTCATGAAAAATTGCTATTTTTCCAGAGTTTAAGTGAACTTTCCAACTGGGACAATCTCAACAGCAAAGTAAAGGCCTCGCTAGATGTTTACGACATTTGGAATCATCCGAAAAAAGAAGAACTGCTGCCGTGGATGTTTATGGTACGAATTAATTTACCTTACGAGACAAAAACAAAATGTAAACGTTTGGTGTGTCAACTTGCGCGAATTCTCATTTTTTCAGTCCGAGCTGCAAATGATGCTAGAGGACTTGCAGAAAAAAATCGAACCGGAGACTCAATTCTTCCAAGACGCGCTCGCCCAAGTCGCGAGTGGAAACACCGAGCTCCGAAGAGTGTTTGGTGAGGAGCTGTCCGTCTATCACTTGTGCAATGACAGGCAATCTATACCTGCATCGCTGCAATGTCTCAACAACTGTATGGATTACGTTAAGGAGCAATGGATCGACTCGGATCCACTCGTCGAGTATTCAAAACTGCAGCTGTTCGCGAAACTCGGCAGACTGTCTGATACAGATTCGCACATCATTACCATGAGTATGTCCGATCTGGCCTCATCGGTGGACAATCTCATTGAGTATTGGAACAACAAATTCCCCGAGTCTAGAGTCGGTCTGCTTTCCTGGAATGTGCGAGTTGCTGCTAGATTGGGCATAGCGCGTGTTGCAATTAACAAACTATCCAATGTTTCTATGAATTCTGGGTAGGTGCATACAAATATACGTTTGATCACTTTATTACAAATTTTTTTTTTTATTTTCTTTCTTTTACGTTGAAATTGTTTTCAGCGTCGAGGCAACGCTGCTAGCTGCGAGTATCCAGGAGCGATTGAAAATCAGCGAACTTGCCCTTGAGTACGGCAACAAAAAATTGTTGCAAAAGCACACCAAAGAAATTGAAAATACGCTGAACTACCTCAACGCCGATGAGGGTCGTTATCTGGAGTTGCGTCAGAAATTCGAGTACACCGCCGCAAGATACAAATTCTTGTGCGCCAAGGACGAGAATTGTGCCAAACGTAAATTCTACTACTACGTTGACTCGTGGGCTCTGGCTAATGGTGTGGCTAATGAAGAAATGGTTGATTTGTCGTTGAGAATTAAAGCAAAAGTACAAGTAGCCCAAGTCGTACGCGCTCTCAGTGTCACAATGCAACAGGATCCGAGATATTTGCAGCTCGCTCTGGCAGAGGACTTTGTTATGAGTAGTTTGAATGTGCAAGATCCAAATGAAATTGAAAGCAAGCTTAAGGCTCATTATTTCGAGTTGTTGAAAGGTATGTGTAACGAGGGAAGCGATAAAGAGAGGGGTGATAATTTGGTTGTCCTAGCTGATTATTGCCATCAACTTTTGATGGGAACCTATCACAGGACGTCGGAAGTACAGCTTGAGTATACAAATGCTGTTTTGACGGCAATGTCGTATGGCTCCATTAAAGCGACTCGTTTTTTCCCTGATCTTATTAAATACGAAAATTATTCAGAAGACAGTAATCTCGTTGAATTTTTCGCTGAAAAATGCCGTAGTGTACCAACTAGTATGTTTTTACATCTTTACAAAGAAATTTTATCTCACCTGGGTACGAAGTTTCATGATATACGGGATAAATTAATCCTACCGATAGTCGAAAGGCTAGTCAACGATTTTCCAAGCACCATAATGTACAAGTTCAAAGAGATGTGGTCCACTAACGCTGTATTAAGAAATCCGGAACTTAGAAATTTAGAACTTCAAAAACCAGACACGAAAAAGAAATCAGAATTGCGAAAAAATCTGCGAGAAGAGCAATTAAGAACGGACAAGATTATAAATATGTACAAAACAGTTTGCAGTGAGCAAATGGACAAGTTTTTTAGTGCCATTGAGTATTTGTGTCAGCCTGAAGAATATATGAAATTTTATTTATCAGAGATCATTCGCAATGGACGGTCTACAGCGAGTTTTATCAAGTTATTGAAAACTTTGATCGGAAAGGTACATTTATCGCTTTAAATTTTATCCGTTATTCATTTTCTACAACACTATTCTATTTGGGACTTGAATTTAAATATTTATTAAATTTTTTTTCAGATCCAGATGAATAATGATTTAAACTTAAGAGGTTCAATGTTCCAACAGTTATTAAGCAACTATTCTGAACAGTTACAAGAATGGGTAACTATAACAGATTTAAAAACCCTGCAGACGATAGCCAAGAACCTATGTGTCGATCTTCGTATCAACATGCAAGCAAGACTGAAAAACGATAAATCGTTTAATCCAATACTACTTCAATCTTATAGTTCATTCTTGGCTGAATTTCAATTTGACAAACATAAAATTGAAGTGCCAGGTCTACAAAACCAATCGGTTCCGTCACATAGGGTGTTCATTGCAAAAATAGACTTAAATGTAGAAATTGTTTTAGTATCCAAGCGTTACTGTTTAAAAGTAAACATCATCGGGACTGATGGTAAAACGTATGAGTACTTGATTAAATTTGGTACGGACATGCGCCAAGACGAGCGTATGCAGCAGTTGTTTGAATCCATAAATCAAAGTTTAAGTAGTGATTCAAGGTGCATTGAAAGACATTTGTTTGCCCATACATACAACATCATTCCAATAAACACATATTTAGGCTTGGTGCAATGGGTAAAAGAAGCAAAATCGCTCCGAGATTTCGTTGAGTTTACCATGACCGATAAAACGATTCTGAATGAAATTTCTATGAAATATCAAGAATGGATAATGCAAGCTAACGACGAGAATTCAAATGTTAAAAGTAAATGCTACAAGCAAGCTTTGCTCAAGTATTCCCCGGATGAAGTTGAAGCTAAAATAAAAGAATTAACTGGGCTTCTTGACTGGGATCTTTTACGCAAAACGTTTGTAAAAATTACGTCTTCCATTGAGTCTTTCTTCAAGGTATGAGCAAAAATATATTAATTGTATAACACAACGTATGATCCAGTGCAATAATTTTTTTTTATCAATTGTAGTTACGCCAAAATTTTATATTATCTTATGCTGTGATGTGTACAGTCGATTGGATTGCTGGTATCGGCGATCGTCGGCTAGACAATATCCTTATAGAAGTATCAACAGGAAAATGTTTTGGTATCGACCACAAAATGGTTTTTGGTACTGGTATAGATCAGCCCGTTCCTGAGTTGGTTCCGTTTAGACTTACCTCGCAGATAATGGGTCTGCTCAGACCCTTCACACCAAAAGACTTATTTGGAGCCAGTATGAGTCATGTGCTTGCGGCTATGAGAAACGAAAAAAATCTGATTCTCATTTACTTGAATATGCTCTTACTTGAAGATTTAAAGTGGGATCATTTGGTAGAAGAGCGTTGGTTACAAGATTGTAACCATTATGATGGTATTATTTAATCAACGTATTCATGTTTGAGTGAAAAAGAGTTTTCAAAAAATTATATCAAATAATTTATTTCAGGCGAATGGTTACCAAAATTCAAACTTGAAATAGCACAAAAAAAATTAAACGGAGAAAAGCCGTCTCTCATTATGATCAATGAACTGTCGAGCAATCATAATAACCATGAAAATCAGTACTTTTCGATAAATAAGTGTATTTTGAGAGGAAATGAATTCAAACACGACAATATAAGAGCACACATAAAAGACTGTAATCTCACGCCGGAAGAACAGGTTAGTATTTTATATTTTATCATACTATTATTTATTAGATAAAATATAAGATAAGATTTAACTTAAATTCTAATAATTGTTACAGATGCTGTGTTTGGTCGACCAAGCAACGGATGTTAATATTTTAGGTCGCATTTGTGTCGAATGGTACCCATTTGTATAGATTATCCAAGATTTGAATGATACCATCAGATAATTTAGAAGATTTTTTCTACTTAAAAGAGCTTTAAAAATCTATTTAACGACGGAAATGTACATAATGTATTTAAAGAAAAAATTAAAAAACTATTTATATTTTTTTACAGAAATATACGTGTATTTTATTTTAAATTTATCATCATAAGGTACTAACGTCGTTATTCGTGGCATGACTATATTAATAAAATATGTATATATCATTGCATGATTATAATGATATATCATCATTACAATCATGCAATGATATATAGCTGTAAAAGGTTATTTTAAAAAAGAAACTGCCGAAGACAAGCAGTAGCATACTATCGGTAAGGCAGGATATCGAACTGATCAACCATGGGTATGTTCCAGTAACGCACGTTCTCTGAGCGCTGCTCCAACAATTAATTTTGTAAATATTGTCTATTTTATGAGCCATATAAGATAAGTAGAATGTTGATGGTTCTGGAGGTCGGTTTTAAGGTAAAATATAAATTGTAAACTTGCCGCAAGTAGCATAAAAAATGGCAAATATTTATTGTCTATATATTAAATTATTTGCGGCTGGTTTATAATTAATTACATGCCTCCACTGTGAGTAGTAGTAATAATTATTTGGATCAGCGCCATCTAGCGATATTTATTTTTTGGCCAAAAGTGGCTCCTAAAATTCTCAATTAGAGCATTCAGGATTAGAGCCATTTAGTCAATTATAAACCAGCCGCAACTCATGACAAAGCTATAAAATTAAAAAATAACAATACATGTGTTTTTGGCGGCAAGATAACAATCTATTTTCTACCAAAAAATTGACCTCATATGTATTTATACTTTTGAAGATGAATTTTCGAGTAAAAGATAGATTGTTGACTTGCCGCCAAAAACACATGTATCGTTATTTTTTCATTTTATAGCTTTGTCATGAGTTGCGGCTGGTTTATAATTGACTAAATGGCTCTACTCCTGAATGCTCTAATTGAGAATTTTAGGAGCCACTTTTGGCCAAAAAATAAAGACCACTAGATGGCGCTGATCCAAAATATTATTACTACTTACAGTAGAGCCATTTAATTAATTATAAACTAGCCGCAACTAATCTCATAGGTAGAAGATAAAAAGTTAATATTATCTGTGCTGTTTGCGGCAAGTGTACAATTTTTTTTTTACTTAGACCTACCGACCCTACCGTAGCCCTAACAATTAGGCGCTGCGCTGATTGGAGATTGTGGAATACATTGCACCCGTACTAATCTGTCTTCACCAGGGCTCTGTTACGGCGTTGCAGATATTTTCTACGGGCATAGGGGGTCAGCCTTACTCTATAGAGGTCAAGAACAGAAGAAGATGGAAAAAAGGGGGCAGACGACACACACGCTCTTCTATCTTTGTCTTTCTTGACTCAAAAATACACGCACATATCGTTCACTCACCTTGTCATAATTTAACAACCAAATTGTTCTTTCCTTCCCAATCGACTTACGCTATTTCCTTAATTGACAACCGATCGAAAATCATTGAAGTTTTCTTAATCGAACGAAAATGAATCGAATAAAGCAGCTGTTGAGCAAAAAAGAGACCCGTGATTATTTTATGAGGTAAGTATTACTTATATTTTTCAGTTTGTCAATGAAAAAAGAGCGTGATAAATGATTAGATGAATATATAAGTACCAATTTATCGTGACTCTTCGTTTTACTTTTTTTTGTTTTTTTTTTTTGTTCCATTAGCACGCACTTCTGGGGCCCTGCTGCAAACTGGTTAATCCCCATAGCTGCTATTGCTGACATCAAGAGAGATCCCAAGTTCATCAGTGGCAAGATGACTTTTGGTATGTATAAACTTAATTTTCAATTGAGCAATACTTTGCTACAAAATGATTATTTTATTTTTGAATTGATGACAAACTGTCATGTTGTTTTAGCTTTATGTCTCTACTCTCTCTGCTTCATGAGATTTGCCATCAAAGTGCAGCCACGCAATTTACTGCTCTTTGGTTGTCATTTAACAAACGAATGTGCACAGTTAACACAACTAGTCAGGTTTTTGCAGTATAACAGTTCAGAAAAAAAAGAAGACATGTAGATCACAGGAGTGTTGGTCGTGTGTCAAGGACTTGGTTCAACTATTGGAAAGCCCATCGTTACCATTTAATACTGATCATTAATGACAATTACCTGTGCGTATCAAACGATTAAAACACGTATGTTACTGAGGTACCTCTTTGATAGATAGTTCACTATTTTTTAATTAACTTATCAAGTTTTTGAGGTGTACTGGTACATCTTGTTTATCTAGTGTTAGTTGTTACCTGACTTATTGTAGAGAAAAATATGACTTAAGTTAGAAAAAATTCTTGTAAATAAAGAGTTTACTAGCATAAATAATATTTATGATGCACGGGACTACTGTCTTCCCTTGACACATTGTCTGTGCTTAGAAATAATTTAGGTCAATTGGTAAACTGTTTTTATGAACAAATAACAATGTTAAATTATTGCAACAATTATTTGCTGAACTCTCATTTACGAAAAATAAACGATTGTTTTTGAAGGAAAATTTTTGTGTTTCATTGAAAAAAAAAAAAAAAAAAAAAAAAAAAAAAAATGTATTTTAACCACACTGCAGTGTATTATTACTGACAGATGTAGTTACTGTTGTGACACGCGTTGCCACTGTTTGAAGGTTGAGTTTTGAACTCGGCGGTAGCGCAGCCAATTTCTTTGTTTCAAAATTCATAAGTACGCGCTTCCTATTGATTTACCAGTTTCGATCCCTATATTGGACTTAAAAATTGCCTGAAATATTATAATCTGTTTGTCTAAGCTATATTTGGACTCGTATTGACAAAAAAAATAAAACAAACTTAAACTTCCGCAACTTTGAAAATTTAAGAAAAAAAAAAAAAAAAATCCTGGCTTTGATGAAAATCGCGATGAAAATCCTCGTCAACGTCTACGTGATCTTATTCATGTTTTTATACGCTGCAAGCCTGACATTCCTACACTCCGTTCAAGAACATTTTGAGCGCAACCTTTTGGAGGACAGACTCGGCCCCATCAACCGGAATACAGCAAACAGTAACCGGCCTCGGCGATCGTCATCGTGACAGCCGAGAGAAAAAAAAACACCAAAAGTTTCACAGCGGTAGCTCAACTACTACTACTACTACTACTACTACTACTACTACTGCACCTACATCCATTGTCTTATCTCATATCGTCTTAGCAAGCGATGCCAATTGTTTTTGTATTAGTTTTTTTTTTTTTTAATATAGCCTCGCGTCATCCTTAACGATTTTGCGCGACGCGTCGTTGATGCCTTTGATAAGAGCCGAGAGCACACACGCCGCTAGATTTGCAAAACGGACGTCTGGATGTCAGAGAGCACGAGCACGCTGGGAAAGGGATTTCTGGACACCTGTCAGGGAGTGATAATCATGGTGCTGTCGACGGCGCCGGACGGCGAAATGCCGCCCGATGGATCGGCTGCGTGCCTCGAAAATCCTCTGATCGTCGGCTCCTACTGCGGTGAGTTTTTCTCTTGCTTTAGTTATAAACGTCGATCTATTTCGTTTTGAAAATCTTTACTTGTTAGTTATTCGACGATGTTGGGAGGAATGGGTTCAATGAAACGGTTGCTTGATTTGTTGTTTTGTTCATTTATTTGTGTAAAAATGTTATTTATATGGAATCCATACAAAATGTAAAAAAAAAAAAAAAAAAAAATCTATGGACGGAGTACACTTTGGTAAGAGGAAAAGAAATGAAAAATCTCGCGTCGGTATATTAAATTTTTAAATATCGATGATTAGTTATTTGTAACATAAAATATATACTACACTGAGATTCAAGGTTAAAATTTAACATTGCTTTGAACAAATGTACATACACTCAAAATTGATGATTTAATCCACCAATTGAGCGATGCGTATTGGTGCTTTGGGTAAAGGCACTTGCTTACATATGTATAAAAAGGCAATGTAGATTTGCATGAAGTCTGACTTCATTTTATAAATATTTAGATTAGAATTACGATTTATTGGAGGCACGTTCATTATATTAGTATACTTTAAGAAGACGGTAAAAATTGCTCGATTACATAATACTCGTGATTTATATTAAAATATCTACATAAAAAAAACTGCCTGGCAGTTTGAGCGCTTCACAGCATATTAGAACAATATGCACGTATAAAATTAAGGTAAAAGAAAATATTGGACGGACATGCAAGTCTGTAAAATGACTTTGAGATTCCTTAAAAAATTACTTCTTGTACTTTTTGTAAAAATTCTTAATCTACGTAATTATATTGCAGCAATTTAGCATAACGTTTTGATAAAAAATTTGTTCAAAACTCCCCCCCCCCAAAAAAAATATCCCTATGCTTATCTCCAATGGCCAGGGAAAATTAGTTTTACGAAAGTCAGCAGAAGCAGTACCCAGCTGAATTCCATAGAGCCAGCACCCGCTAATCTGCATTTGTACACGTCATACCTGAAATAATTTATTTTGACGTTTACAAATGGGATCTAGGATTTTTTTAGCTATACAATTTTACGTTGTCGCTATTTACCTAGTCAATTTGTCATCAACAATATTTCCAAACTCAGCTTCAACGAGTTGACCATCAAAGTACGTTATCAGATCTTCAAGAGGATATTCAAATCCCTGCTTGCACTCGCACTTGTAGCCGCCGCTGTCGAATGCTCGACCCAATATCGGAACGCACTAAATGTACATGCAAAACGTGTAAGCGTGAAGATAGAATGATATAAAAAAAAAAGAATAGCAAATGATGGTTATTTTTAACGATTATTGCCTCTGCTGAAAGTTTGCTCCATTGTTTGCTTTTCGTTCTTTCTATCTCTTTTTTTTCTGGGAGTGTCCCCTCCCATTAATTAAGGCCACCTCGCACTTTGTGAGTATGGCACAATTAGAGGCGTCGAGAGAGCCGATGCGCGAGAAAAAGTGAGGAAAAAAGAGCAAACAGGCAAAGTAGGCCGAAAAAAGGTAGGACATATAATAATAATAATAATAATAATAATGGAAAAGAAAAATAAAACAAAGAAAAGATAGAAGGTCGAATGGAGGAACTTACATATGAGACTTTTTTGTCGCACTTGTGTGTCCCCTTAAACGCGTTGGAAACAGTGGATTCATCGTCACACTGGTTGATATCCAGCTGTAGCAAGTCCATGGTCACGGTTACGACACCCCTGTAAGTGTCTTAATGTTAAATATGATCTTCCTTTTTACAAAACCTCCCTACGTTTTTGATCGTCGCGAGCGAGCCAGCTTTGCGAACGAAGGGAAGAAGAGCAGTATTAGGTAGTAACCAGCAGCAGCAGCAGCCGCGAGCTAGCTAACAACAACAGGTTCTCCTCTTCTCCCCAGTTCTTCCCAACTATCTCACGCGAGAGCGACGAGAGCGCGGGGGTATATACTCACTTGAATTCCAGTTTGTTTTTGAGTTTGTCCCAGCCGAAAAAGGGGGATGCATAGGTAATTAACCATTTCTTCACTTTGCCGTTACAATCGAAGTAAGGGACGGTCCAGTAGCCATGGTTCAGGTTTGCCGCCCTATATACACACAGAGAGACAAGATAGTGAGACAGTAGCCGTATGAGAGGATCACCCCAATGCAGCAGATACCGGAGACCGAGTAAAAGGAGAGGATAGGACATCCCAGACCCGCCCCATCCGCAAGCGCATTAAAATAAATTACACACATATAGAACGAGAAAGAGTAAGAAGGGCAGGTAGTGAAGAACCTAACACAGATAACCCCCCACGAAGCTATCTCTCTCTCTCCCTCTTCTGTTGATCCCCCTTTAATATATATATATATATTTTTTTTTCTAACTTTACCAAAGAGACATAAAACTCTCTTTCTCACTCACTCCTTGTTGACGCCACTGCGGCGAGGCTTCCTCTATTTGCAGAGAGTTATGTGGGAAAGTTCAAGCACGAGGTGGTATCAAGCAAAGGGAGAGAGAGACCATGCATACTACAACGTGGCCTAGAATAATATTTTTATTTCGGCGCAAAAATTTATTAAAGAGCCTTAAACATAAGGAAAGGGGGTATACGAAAAAGGGTGAGGGAGGAAGGGTTGTAATCGAGTTTTACCTGTAGTACGTTGGATATTGTTCGTATTTTTTCAAAGATTCGCCGGTCTCGTTGTAGCGCACCATCATTTTTAAGAAGTATTTCTCGAGATCGTCGTAATTTGCGGCCCAACGGTTCTTCAGCAGTTGGAACCATTCGTTTTTAGTATAGAGATCCTCTGGACAAGCGTTACGATTTCGTTTGAGTAGGTCGTTATATTTCTTTTATTAATTATTATCTGTAGTAATTACCTGTACTGTTAAGTCGCGCCAAATCCTCGACCTTCAATTTCAAAGCGTTACGTTCTTCTTTGTAGGCGAATGGCGCAAAGTACGTGCGATTGGTAAACTTTTTGCGATCCCAATAAATACCGGCTGACCAGATTCTCTGATTACCAAAGAGCAGAGCTACCGCTTCAGCTATCATTTGATCTTCGTTAAGAGGCTTGTCGGCGACGCGTGTACCCGAATACACTTCTTCTGGATCCGAGACCTGTAAGAACGAGCTAATAAAGTTGGCAAGACGTGAGGCCATTTTAGCTTCGTTCTCGTAGAACTCTTCCACGCCAAAAGCAATGTCGCCTGGCAGTCGTAATTGTTCTTTGTTGTAGCTGTGAAGAATTTTTAGTCGTTAAAACAGAGAAAATAGAGATTAAATTCTTAATAACAAAGTTCATACTTTTTACAAGTAGTTGGGTTAACGCTGTTGATAAATTTTAAAACTTGATCTATATTCATTTTTTCATCGTGCAACGAGTCTGCTCCAGCCGAAAAATTTCTATATTCATGATAGTATTCCAAATATTTCTCTCTCTGGATATCTGTCACCTTTGACAATTCCGCGGGTTTCTTTTGAATCCCTGAAACAAGAAAAATTTTTTAGTGCCATTGGCAAATAGCGTTTCATTAAAAAAGAAGTAAAAATGAATACTTACACCCTATTTTGGAACAATCAAATCCATTGTAATACTGTTCATATGACGCTCTTTCGATGATCTCTCCGAGATAAGGTCGTCTCACTACGTTTGGTAGTCGCCACCCTGGCTTACATCTACACATGTATCCTCCTCTTCTGAATCCCCATCCATGAAGAGGCTCGCACTATAAAACCATTATTTTATTATTTTACTATTTTATATTTCAAATCGATTAATTTTAAAACAAGTAGTTGTGTACCTCAGTAGTCTCCCTTTTACATCTAGCGGTATTAGCAAATTTATTTGGTCCTCTATTACCTTCACCAAGTGGACATTGGTTAATATCGATCCTCTCAAAATCCATTTCCACAACCGAAACGGCTGTGTACCTAGAATTTACGAAAAGGTATTGATGTATAAGAAAAACTCAAATGGCATTAATCAAAGGTGGTACAGAACAAATGGACAGGACGTATTTGTAACAATATGCAGGGGCTTTGAGAACAGCACAACTTTGGCCTTAAAGGTCTTTGGAAAAAAAGCGTAGATTTTTGAAATCTGACTACTGTCCCTCCTTAATCCTTTAAGTGCTTTAATCCTATCGCGCTGCAGTATTTCACACGTATGAGCAATATGAAAGGGTCATTCCTGCTTGACCAGTATAAAGACAGACAGACAGACCAATGCATGCACACACCCTCTTGGACTCTTGTGGGTCTCAAAGAAAAGGGGACTCGAATAAATTATAATATATAATGAGGCGGCCAATCGTCTCTTGGCCATATATTTCGATGCATGCCCAGTGCATTATTATGCACCAATTTGAAAAAGTGCAGTAGTTGCAGCAGGCAGTTGCATCTGCTTTTCATGCGAGAAAAGTTCTTACTTGGGGATTTCGATGTGCCTGAAGCCCGTGTAACGAGGGTACAAGTCCACGATTGGAACAACTGCCGCAAACAGCCAACGGTTGGAGCGGCCACAATCGAAATACGGTCTTATCCATTTCACAGGTCCGCCCTCCTCATGGGGACCTGAAATACACGTTTGTTTTAAAATTCCGATTTTTGAAATTTTTTCTTCGCAAGCTTTGTACGATGAAACTCTCACCTTTGGGACCATGGAACGTGTGAGTGATGTTGGTATTATTTGCATATCTGATTTCCACCTGGTACGTTATTTTGGTGTCGTGTCTTTCTGTATTGTCTGGCAGCCATTTCTTGTACCTAGAAAAATTTGGAAATCGTTACAACCAGTTATTCTATTAGCAATGAGCAGACAAACAGTGAAATGGAATGACAAAAAAAAATTTTTCAATTCCGTGCACATGTAAGGAATAACGTAACGTAGCATTGCCACTTACCACTCGTTCGTCCTGTAGTAGTCGGTTGTATAGTCTCTACTGAGCTGGTCTGACGGAAAAGCACCCAAGTCCTGAGTGTAAAACGTATTCATGGTCGATATTCTCTCCAAATGCACGGGATCGTTGAAATCATCAGCCCTGAAAGTCCTGGGGGCAAATCTGGGCATGGTCTTGTTGAAGAATCCTCTGTAGGACGACGTAAAGGACACGTTTGGGGCAAAGTAAACGGCCGAAGCATTGATGTAAGGGTTGGCCGAAACATCGGCGACAGTGGACAGGAAATAGTACATCATTCCCGGATCGTAGGTATCGTTTATCGGCGGTTTGTAGTTCCTCGACTGCAGGATGTAGCTCCAGTAGAAGCTTCTGGTTAGGGCCATGTTGTGTAGATGCAAGAGGGCCGTGCGATTCGGAAAGATCGGATTGATGTTGATCTCCTTGATGTCGGGCAGGTGGCTGACGCTGTTCTCTGGCAGGTAGAGATCATCGAGGTGCTGAATTTGGCAATTGTCCTGGGTAACTTTGTCCAACTTGTGGCGGATCTCGTCGAAGGCGTCCCGCGTCTGCCAATCGGGCATTACCTGGTCATCCTTGGCCGTCTCGTAGTAAGTCTTGTCGTTTTGAGCCAACACCACGACGGCTACGCCCAACAGGTAGCAGCCGACCAGCGCTCCGAAATCGTGCAGCTGACGCATGATCTTCGAACTTTTTTCCTACTTTTCAACGATAGTTGAACGTTCAAGTTTCTCGCGCACACGATCCTCAGTACATCCACATTTTGGAAAATTGTATACACTATCTTCCTAGTTTAGTAAAAAAAAATAACTACACCGCCCGCAACGCAGTCATCCGCAGTAGCAGGGATCGGGTAACACTCGCGAGTTGCCGCCGCTGTATCGTCATCGTTGGGTAAAAAAGAGGGAAAGAGACGGGAAACAAAGGGCCAAACACGCCCATGAGAAGTGGAATGTGAGCGAGCGACAGGCTGCATTCACAACGCGCGCGAGAGTATAGATACTTACGTGTACTTATGGAAACTCGGAAAATTTTCGGGAGTTTTCGCTTGTTTAAACGGTCCGAGGGGACATTATACGCTCTCTCTCTCTCTATTTTACTTATCCTCCCTCTGTTTGATCATAGCGAGTTTTTACTACTTGTGTCTTACTTACTTGTAGGCTGCTCTACTTATCTTCATGGTTTCTTATATACTTACATCAGTTTTTCATTACAAATTTTAATTTTAGAGGATTTACCATTGTTTTTTCAATCGAGTTCGAATGAATCTGACTAAACGCACCGATATCCTTTGGGTGTACGAAACAAATTTTATTTGGAATAACAATTAGTAACTTTTGTTTTTTTACTGATGGCGGAGTATTATTTCAAATTAATTTTTTTTAAAATTTTTTTTATTAATAAAATAATAACTACTTAAGCTTGAAAAGTTAATAATGTTAACGACAATTTTCGGTGTTTTATTTAATTACATATGGGCAGAAGATTTTGACCTCCCATCGAATCTCAAGGGTTACGTTATCTAAAGAGAACATGAGGTATGGAAGTCGAGGATCATCAAATTACCCAATAAATAAAGTATTAATCTAATTATTCATAAAAACTGTAAAAATGACATTGGCCATCAATACTTATAGATGGATCGCTTTATTGAGTAAAAACCGAAATACGCTTAAAGAAAATCGCGGATCGATGGAGGGTGTGTGTGTGATAAGCTTAAAGAGAGGGCGTTTGGAGCGCGGCGGCAAAACCAGTGACGTCAGGTCAGCGAGATCAACGGCATATCATATACATATATGTATACCTCGCGAGCGTGTACTGTAGAGTAAAGCCCTGCGATTATGATTAGTGCATGACTTGAGTCAATAAAGAAAAAAGAGATAGAGATACTTGTACCTATATACTTTCACTTTTATAAAACTTCCTTACCGTTTTGTTGGTTTGACTTGGCGTAGACGCCGTCGATAGAAGAGAGGGAGGAGGAGGAGGATAAGAGCTATAAAGAACAGTTTCAGCTCCAAGTGATATACCTATAGAGGTACAGTATTTTAGAGAGCGAACGTGCGCGTCCGCGTCGGACCTTACCATATTAAGTATACTTACTTATAAATTACGGTATCGTGTAAAGTTTACGTCCCGCGAGGCAGAGAGAGCACCGATGGAAGTGTCGAAAACCCGGAGTTTATCTTAAAAAAAAAAGCATCCAAATTCGTCTGCACCTGCTTATATATATATATCTACTCTTAGTGCGGACTTGTTTATCTTTTGAGTGTTCATTACTTTTTGTAAGCATTTTAGTTTAAAAAGTTTTGCGTGCGTGCGTGTTACCTATATGATACTCTCGTCTCGCTGCCTGTAGTCGCGTACACAACGTCTCCGTGTAACAGCCCCGAGCCCCCAGAGGGACGGATCTTTCTGAGCTTTTCTTATAATATATGCAATTACAAGTTAGTAATCATCGAAGGTACGAGTTCAGTTCGCGGACTTTGACATACATTTTTCGACTCTTTGCCTGTCTTATATAATAAATCTTTTTTTATTTATTGTTCAAAGGGTGAAGGGGATAACCGGCTAATTCACGTAGCGGCAAGCAGAAGGAGAGCGAGAGAGAGAGATAGAGCTACTTATTAAACGTGTAGAATTGTGTCTAAGCGTGTTTGGCTGATCTCCGCTCTCGTGCTCGATGCTCGATCGACCGTAGTTCTGTCTGCCTCTCTGTGTATCATTTTTCGTGTGCTACTGTTGTGTGTATCAAAAGGATCCTTGTTCGCGGGGAACCGATCGAGCCGATCGTGCAGCTCCAACAGGTACCTATACACTCAGTACCATCCCTTTTCTTTCGACACAGAGGTGTTCTTTTGCTGTTTGATGTTTGACTTGTTGCTAATCACCCTTTCCATGCTTTGTTTTGTTTTGCGAAAATCCATAAGCATATAAATATTCTGTACGCTCCCTTTCACCTATTATTATATTATTCTATATACTCGTCTATTGGCGCGACAATCGTCAGGGCGAGGAGTGAGTATTTTATTTTTTTGCGAGAGCCTGAGGTTTTGCGTTTGCGAAAAAATGAGGTTAAGTTTCGCGAAGACGAAGAAAGCTGGAGAGAGGCGGAGGAGGCGAGAAGGTTATAATTTCCGGTCGCGGATGTTCCCCATTGGCTCAGGCCCCGCGACGATGAGAGCGACTACGACAGACATGCTTTTTGCACAGACGAGCTGCTGCCGTCTGCCACCGTCGCGGTACTTACGATCTGTCTGTCTTTCTTTTGGTTTTACCCGTTTCGCAAAAGGAAATTGAAACGTGTGGATGATAACACGTATTATTGCCAATTGCTCTTTGGGTTCGACGAAATTGAAGCGAGTTAGGGTTACACGAGCAGATGGTAAACTTTTCGCGAACTCTAGACTGCGTGGGACGATGACTGGCTCAATAATTATTTTCTAATGTACTTACACTTTTTGGTTCGCCGTGGCGTTGGACACGTCATTTTTTACAATTTTTCACTCCGCGAATCTGAGACCGTTAATTTCAATTGGTGTATACTTATTTATTTATTCGTTGGCATCGACTGCATGTAAGTTGCGGTCGGTAACATTATTATTTCATTAGTGTACTTATTTGTTACAGTTCACGTATTATTTCCTTTGAAATTTTAAGTTGTGCTTTAAATAAAATAAAATAATGTGCTTAAAATTACACAACATTTATTATTTCATATCGATGATGATAATGCACTTTTGGACTGTTAAATATTTCGATACCGAGGCCTAACAGTCTGACCATTTTTATAATGTAATATGATTTCTTTGTGTGAAGAATAATTGTGTTACACTCAGATATGGATGTAAAGTGAGCTCTTAGATCAAGTATAGGTGCATCTGGAATTTTTACTGTCACGTTCGCGATAATTTTACCTCTGATGTAAAACAAATTTAATTGCGTCAAAGATCGTTAATGATAGATCGCTGGAATGAACATTATACAATGTGCGAACTAAAATAGAATATAAAAAGGTTTTACTTCCACCAGCGACTTGTAAACCGTGAAATGCCGGTCACGGCTCAACAGTAAAAAGTTTTGACAGTGATTTCCTTCAACGTAAAAAATTTTGCCAAAAATTACCAATATTGGCGTCACGTAACATCTGCATCTAATTTTTGATTAGCCAAGCGAAATAACTCGCGATAAAAGACACTTGCCCTTTTTTTGAACCGAAACTTATCATTCCAGTTTAGAAAATTTTTTTTTTCAACCCCCAAACAGGCGTACTGTACGTAGAAATTCATAAAAACACTCCCACTTAACGAGTCCATACGAGTTTAGCAAGAAATTGCAATCTTCCGTGTTTATAATGTATAGCAGAAGAATCGGGTCAAGATGTCAAGAAAATACATGCGCATCGGAGTATATAGGTAATTATACACAATAGATTCGATCCATCTTGCATATTTTGCTCGGTTAAATTAAAAACGATCGGCACATGTGAATATACTAGGTTTGTTCAATTATCTACCTTGGAGTGCTCCGAGCGATCTATAAATGAACACGAGTTCTTTGTCGGAGAACTCGGAGGCCTCCGAGATATCCTTATACTATATGGGTATGCTCACCGCTTATGACTGATGTTTGTAAACAATGAGAAGCTATAGTGAGTATATTTATATAGTATAAGGATATCTCGGAGGCCTCCGAGTTCTCCGACAAAGAACTCGTGTTCATTTATTTAGGTGGATAATTGAACAAACCTAGTCTTCTAATTTTATCCCCTAAGATAAACTTGCAAGTATAGGTGTACTGTATTGCACTGTGATGCATACATGTAGCCGTCCGTGCTTAAGTTTATAAACTTGCACGATGGAAAATATACACAACGAGCATTTTGAACGAGTACATATTTATTATATTTACGTACCACAGCGGCGGCCTTTTTTTTCTCCAAATATTGTACACACGACGGCAAGTGCATCGAGCGAAAAGGATAGGAAACACGTACAAAATCACCAAAAGCGCAAATCTGGTTAACTCCTTAGCCAAGTAAACCGCAATTTTGGTTTTTCGAGTGCGCCAGTGGCCTCGGGGGGGGGGGGGGGTCGGAAGGTAGGGGTTGGGGAAAAAAAAAAAAAAAAAAAAAAAAAATTATTCGCGAATATGGTGCGTATAAGGGTTTGCGACCCTTTTATCCTTGACCGCAATCTCCTTACTTTTGTCCCGGTTTTTCGCTCAAATCCCGTTGACGCGTTATACTACACGTTACACACAGAGACCCGAGCTCTCATAGCTATCTATCCTCCGTTCGTCCAGCGTACCTATATATAACGCAAGAAGAAGCAAAAACACAACGGTATAGGTCGACGATGACGAGGCTAAGGAGGGAGAGAGAGCTAGGAATAATAACTAGAGGCTGGAGAAAGAAGAGTCCCGGAGCATTTGGATTCCTTATACCCTCGGCAAAATATTGCGTGTAGGATATATCTGCAGTGTAACGAGCACACACACACACACATGGGCAGAAACGTTGCCAAGGGGAAGATGCGTCCCGGATCGCCGGCAGGATTCCCATCGTCCAGAAAACGAGAGACGAGTAGAGGTGGAAGGGAAGGTGGAACAAAGCCGTGACTTAATAGGACATAACATCGAGGCGGCCTTTGTCATGGTAATTCGGATAGCGCCCTGGTCCAACGACCCCCTGCGCGCCAGCCCCTTCCCCCCCCCTCCTGTATATACCTGGGCTTTCTTCTACAGCCCCCTATATAGCCCCTTGGAGATATTTTTCTGTCACGCACCTCTGCGTGTCCTCGCCGATGGACCTGTATACCTACGTACACACGTACCCCCCACGAAAGGGGTAGCCGCGCCACTCCGGTGTTGGTGCGCTCTCTATACTCCGGAGCCTGCGAGACTTTACGGCCGTCTTTGTCCATTACGTGGGTAAGTATGGGGCCTCTCTCTGTTTAATCGAGGAAATCGAGCCCCCCACCCCAGCCCCTTTTTTTTCGTCTCGCTGGATGCGCTTTTCGATGCCTTGACCGGCAAACCAGCACACACATTTATCCCTGTAATGGCCATCTCTCTCCTTCATCATGGACATGTATGCCACGTCTCATCTCTTCGTGCCTCGGCGTGAATTCGAGTGTTAAAGTAAACCCCTCGTCGTGTCTCATCTGTACCACAGTAAGGAATATTATTTACGCGAGTTTCGTGCCCCTCCCCCCCCCCCCTCCCGTGAGTATAAATATGCGGGCTTTGTTCCGGCGTGGATAGGTACGAAGACTCGAATACGTAATTTCGCGTCCGATGTTTGTACTTTGGATGGATTTTGGTCAGCTGTTGTGTGCGTATATATACGGGTGGTTTTCCTTTGATTTTTGTCACGCCCAAAGACGCTTACCTGCAGATTGTCCGTTCGAAGAGGTTTTCCCAACTACCGAAGGATTAAAATCCAATTGCCAGGGCTCGTTCGTATAGTCGCGCGCACGGAGGAGGGTGAGAATATGGTTTCGATGGGAAAAATCGCACATCAATATCTATTGGTCATCGCCGTTATCCCCGAGAACCTCTTGTTATCATCGTCATCGTACATGTTGACAAGAACGGCTGATCGAATGATTTCTCGTTTCGCCAGACTCCGTAGTTTACGTAGATTTCGCGACAACTCGCTTTCATCTCATTCCCATGTACTATATGTAGTACATAATAATATGTACTACTCTCGACGTTTTATCGACAATAGCTGCAGCTTTGGCACTGCAATGCGTATATATATGAATACTTGAGTTGTGTGTACTAAATTATCTGCGGATGATGGCTAAAAATACAAAGCAGGCATCTGTCTTTTTTTTTTTTTTTTTTTTTTTAGACAGAGATAGTATTATTCGCTTGTTTACACGTCGATTGATGGCGTTCAATTTTCAACAGCAGATTTAAATACAAGTTTGGCTTGTCGTTGTGCCACAGAGTTCTCTTATTCCACATTATCCATCCGACTGTAGGTTAAATTCGTTTCTAAAACTTACATTTCGGGGAATCCTGATAAACGCTGGATGGAAATATATTTAAAAAGTTGAGCTCTGCTTTCTATATGATTGTATTCTCTTCCTTTTCCCCCTAAAATTTGCACTATTTATCTTTGGCTGATGATTGGATCGAATTTTCAACGGTGAATCTTTCTCCTGTATAATATTGAGCAACTCCCTCGATCAAATTCAGAGAGAGAAGTATATGATATTACTCACCCAATGAGAAGAAGAAGAAACAAAAGTGAGAGACTTTCTTCTTGATCAAAGTCGAAAGAAATAATAATTAAACGTTTGCGTGCCATGGCTAATCGCTTGTCGTGCTGTACGTGAAAATGTACGCGGCGGGGATTATCTCTGACAACGGGGGAATAGAAAAAAAAAAAAGTATACATAACGTTGCAAGCCGCACGCGTGGACGCCAAACCCCGTGATGTGCAGAGGATCTTTATTCCTTTCTCTCAAGTTCGGCCCACGACAGTACGAAAGTAGGCTATCGTATGGGTACTTGTTCTTTTTTTTTTTTTTTTTTCCTCTTCGCCCTCGGTAAAAGTTGTAATTTTTTTTTTTTTTTCTTTCTTTCTTTCTTTTTCCCAAGAAACAATCGATTGCAGCAACAGCTTGCCGGATTCTCAGGTAAAAGGGATCCCAGCGTTTCCGCTTCTCCGCTCTCGGGAGCAGCTGCAACGCGGAACCTGCGGTCGAGAGTACGTATATGTACATATACATCTATATATAATATAACCTGCAGCAGATTTAGCCGTTGCACTTATACTCGATCGTTTAACTTTGTACCCCTTTTTTTTTTTTTTTTTCTCCGATTTACTTTCTTCTCCGATATTGAAGGTACAATTTTCAATAACCCCCAGTTGTATAGCCAACGAATGACACATATACATATGTGTCGCTCAAATTGAAATATTACAAAGTCACCGTAATCCTCCTCTCCCTCACTCATCCCCTTTTCGTGATCGGTATCTTGTAGGTATACACAATTTGCCTGCAGTGTTAATGGTTTCAAATTGAGATAAGGCAAGGATGCGTCCCTGCGCGACAATAAAAGAAAGGTGAAGGGTAAAATTGGTGTTTTTTATTGGGGTAGAGGGGGGGGGGTAGCTGCACTCGAGAGGAGTACCCACATATACATATGTGTACTAGAGAGAGTGCGTGCGTGTATTATATTGTATACATGGATGTATACGTAAGAAGAGTTTGTGTAAAAAACAAGCCAGGTGCACGTGCATTCGCACATGTACCTATATGCTTATACTGTACGCGCCCGTTTCTCCCCTTGCGCCTGTTGTGTTTCTTCGCAACAGTAACTCGAGACCTCATAGCTTTGCCAGCTTGTGTGCAGTGTACTTGTATACAGTGTGGCGCGTTTAACAAAATCTCTCTCCCTCTCGGTGCACCTACACACGAAGCGAATCGAAAAAAATTGTTGTACCAATGCACACCGCAAAATCCAAATCCAAGCTTAATTTGTTAATTTTTTTTTTTTTTTTCCCTTATAGCAAGAACCGTATACAATATACCTACGATCGAGGAGAGAGAGAGAGAAGGAGAAAAAAGTCACAAGCACCGAGAGGCTCGAAAAAATTCGCGAAACCCGAGCCGGTTTGCGAAAAAAGGACCGGACAAAAAAAAAAAAACTGCAGGCTTCCCGTACCTTCCTCCTCCTCCAACTACTCCCTCCGTCTCCTTTTTCAAATCATATTCTCTCACCTCCCGAGTGTGTGTAGACATATTAACCCTTGCAATATATAATGGGAGAGAGAGAGAGAGCATCAACGTAATAAGACGGCCTTCGCTTTCGCGGACTCGAAAAACCGCAAAAGAGCAGTCCTCTCTGCCTCCCTTTTTTTCTCTCGACGCTTCCTCACAACCACCGTCGCCACCACCACCACTACCACCACCACGTATAACATTCGTCCCGCGAAACAGCCATCAAAGACTGTAATATTTACCAGCAGTAGTTGGGGTACAGAGCCTCATCTTCCTCCCTTCTCTCTTTCTGCAGGTTCAAGGCACCCCCCTTTTTTTTTTTTCTTCTTCACTTGATGCTTTACTCCACACCGCTCACACACGAATACGCGCATACGTCCCTGTTTACCTGTGTCCAAGAAAAAAATTTTCTCATAGCACCCAAAGGGGGATGAAAAAGAGAGAGGGGAGAGCCCGAGAGACGGGTTTTCTCGGTGCATGCTGCTGGGGGTGCACCGTGCCCTGCATCGCTCCGCGTCTCGCTAAAAATCGGCAAAGAAACGAGACCTACTTATACGCGTACACGAAGAAAAGGGGGGGGGGCAGGGGGTCCGAGGTGGTCGGGAAATAAAAATGCCCTTTTGCGCCCGCGTGTGTGTGTGTACGCCACCGGCTGTGTCTCTCTCTCTCTCTCTCTCTACACTATGTGCGTCCGGCTCATCCTGAGAAAAATTCCGGCATCCGCTTTTTATTCCTCGCGTTGACGTGTAAGTACACGTGTGTGTACATACATTCGTACACATTTAGGTGGCAGGCAAACACGTGCGTTCACTTTTATACATGTACCTACATGTGTGCGGGCTATACGTGCACTGTCTGTCCATCTATTATCTGTCCGTCCGTCCATCTGTATCTTCTTCTTCTTCTTCTTCTTCTTCTTCTTGTATACGCAGTCCAGTGTTACTGTAAGGCTATATATATATATATATATATATACAATACTTGCTTGATATTAGTTGCTTCTCTCTCTCTCTCTCTTTTCTTTTTTTTCTCTTTCATCCCTGTGGCGCTCTACATATACACTACACTCCACGCATATTATACACACGCCAATGAAAGCAAGTGTATACGTGCGTCGAAGCGAGTACTGCGCCCGTGTGTATAATATGTACATACGATCCTCCCAATATATACATATATTTACGTGGGAAACGACCAGGAGGCAGCAGATGCGAATACCCATACAACAATTTGTACATGTGTACACGCACCTAAATTTACACCTATAGTCAAAGGCACGGTATTGAAGGAGAGAGAGAGAGAGAGAGAGAGAGGGGTGGGGGGGAGAGAGGGTGAATTGCGGCAGGAGATACAATTGTGATTGTGCATCGAATCGAGCGTAATTCGTGACCTTTTCCTGGACTTGCTGCATATACCTTCACGAGCACGGCAATGTTGCGTATACCTTAGGATATCGCACCCGCTGTACTATCCATAATGTTAGGGATATATACGTGTGTATATTATACGAAAAATAGGTACTTCTTTACAGTGTAACGCGTCGCGGCACTTCTCTTTTTCATTAGTCACTTTTACTTACAGGTCCGGACGATGGAGCATCGCCTTTGTTGCTGTTCTATAGCATATTGCAATTTCTTTTCTTTCCTTTTTTTTTTTTTTTTTTTTTTTCTCCTTTTGTTTTTCCCCATCTCTACATGAATGCATACCCTGTGGTATGTACTGTTTTTGCGAAATTTTTAAAATTTACACGAGCGCGCACGCATTGTCGAGGCTGCAATATGTTTGTTACCCTAGACGTTTGTCGCGGTCTATATCGTTGCTAACTGTATAATATATCTCGTGCACCCCTCGCTCTTATTCTCTCGCTTCTTTTCCTTGTTCGGCGATTTTCTTGACGCTTCTGTTTTTTTTTTTTTTTTTTTTTTTTTTTTTTCGTGTATGCAGACAAAAAAATATTGTGGTCACGCGTAACACATGTCGCGATGAGGGTAAAAGCCCACGGTGCACTATAACACATTCAATGTCGCGAGTACCGACTGGCGCGCTACGAAAAATGACACCGTTTTCGAAATATTTTTCTCGTCTTTGTTCATAAAAGCGTGTACTAGTTGCTAGTTGACGATGTTTTTTTTTTTTTTTTTTTTTTTTTTGTCGGGAATACTCCACAGTGTTTTATTACATTTTTACCACACCTCATTTTGTGTGTACCTTCGTTTCAATGATTTTTTGGGTTGAAAAAGGTCAATTTACCTACAGTCCACTAAGAATAGTTTTCTAGCGTATTATGTCGCTGTAAAATAATTTATTAGCTATTTAAAACAACTTTTCTCAGAGGAGCTTTGAAATAAGATTGTGCACCAACATTTTAAATACACAAATATTGTGTGTCCCTAATTATTTAACAAAACTTATTTTTTGTCATTTCATAAAAAAATTTTTTCTTACAATTAAACTACTTTATTTTTTCTTTATTTATTTGTGTCACTCGTCAATAACGTTTATAAACAATACGATTTTCTTCAATTATTTTGTTTAAAAAACTAAAATTAGGCAATATCTACTAATTTAATTTCCAAGAAGTACCCGTATACTTACGTATGGCACTATAAACAATAAATTTTTTTCTGCCATATTTTACTTTATTTAATAAATTACCATCAAAATTGTTTGAAATTTAAATTAAAAAAAAATCCATCACACTTTTTTCTCCTCATATCTTATATATACCATGGCTAAGCCATTATTCACTGTTGAAGGGCAGAAGAAAGCCCAAAACTTTTTGCCCTAAATCGTTGAAATTAGTCGAGAGTACATTGCGCTGAGAAAACGACTCGTTACATAAACCATATATATATATACAACTCATGCAAGTCCTGCAGATAAATGTATTTCTTAAAGGGCACTTTTAAAAAATTTTTTTTCCCACGACGAAACACGTTTTACAATGCGTTTTCGAGAAAATTTTATGGCGAAATGTCAGCTGCCCGTGTACCGTTTGAAAAACAAAGCGCTACACTCGCATCTCAGCTTAACGTTGTGAACGTGAGATAGTCGTAAAATTATCAGTGCAACGTATCCTCGATTTGTTTAAAAAACAAAAGAAGAGCAATTTCAACAGCAATAAAAGTGCTGCGAGCAAGTACGGCAACACGTCACAAAGAGATAGAAAGAAAAAAAAAATTTTGGTGGTGTGCCCATGCAAACAGTTTGGGCATGTATATGTGTGTATATGGATAAAGTGACGCCCCCCGTTTCAGAAATACGAAGCCGATAATTCAAATTTGTCGTGCGCACTAAACCTCTAGTTTTTACTGCGGCGTGCATAAAATATTAATTTCCGTAATTTATGCAAGGTAAAGTAGGCACATAGTCTCGCAACGCCTCCCTGGGCGCGCGTGTCTGTGTGCGTGTACATGAACGAGTTTTTCTAGAGGCCCAAAATAGGGAGAGACAAGGGCAGTCCAGAGGGAAAGAGATGGCACGTCATACACTCTACGGAGGGATGCGAAATCGTCTTCCTCTCCTTCTCTTTTATTGTTGCGAGTGCGCGTATTACGCGTAAAGAGAATACTTACCCTTCCCTCCTTTTATTCTTTATGCTATAAAGGTATCGTTTGAGACACGTACAAGAGAATCATCGTAATTTGTGAATGAGCATATTTTTTTTTCTTTTTTCCGTCTTGGATCATATTATACTTTTGGTCATCACATTTTAACTTGATTTTTATAATAGACAAAAAAAAAAAAAAAAAAATCCATCCGCAGTCGTTGGTGCATTAAAATGTATTTTGACATAATCAACGGTCAAAGTTAACCGTGCACTCACATGTCATCTCTTCACTCGCATCTCTCCAAAAACTTCCAGTTGGCGCTCAAACTCGATATTAGATGTGATACAGATATAATATACCCAAACGCAGCTTCGAAGGCGAGAACAAACAGTCGTGCCGTTCCTCGGTAATATTGACCCGAGAACATTCACGAGGCACAATTAGGGTCGAAACGAATACGGTGGCACCGTAGCTATACATTATAATGTTTGATAAGAAACTGCAATCATAATGCAGCCACGAGGGAGTGCGATATAGAATGAAAAGATTGTATCCGGCGATAAGGAGATTGTCGCGTGTGTTGTTTGCTTGTTCGTGTCATGAACGCACTGGGCGAACGTTTCATCGGTTTGGCTTCTTAGAATTCATTTTAACGATAGAGAACTTGGGGACGCGCATTTTGTTGTTGGGGTATAATTTAAGTTGTCTGTTCGCCGATACATACATATACACTACATTTCTTACGTGCTTGGTACTTTCAAGTGAATACGAAGGGGTGGACATTTTTTTTAGGCTTTAATATATTTGCGTTGACGTACACAATGTTTCATCAACAAATTTGACATTTTATTATTTTTTTTTTTTCAATTATTAAAACGTCAATGTATAGCCCTGTTGGGGTATCATCAAAAGTTCTTGATTTAGAATAACTGATAACAAATTTCAATTTGATTTTAATTTTATAAGCCAGTATTCATTGCTTCCACTTAGAAGCAAAATTTATTTATTAGTAATAACCTTATGAAAAATTTTACTCATTAAATATTTTTTATTTAGTTATAGTTTGAACACAAAAAAGTATGTTTAAGGAAGTAAAGTATTTGTCAACTATTATACATTGAGATGTGATATTACTTCAAGACCTAAACATTTTTGCACTTACTAAAATAATTTTTTATTTCTTTATAAGTCAACTCGAAAAATTCAGAACCATATGTTTTTCACATCGACCGTACAACTTTACAGTTACAGGATCACGAGTAAGTACCCCGCCTTTCCTTAATTTCAAACTTTTATCAGCTGCAATTTTGAACGATTCGTATATTTTAAAAGCAAGTATAATCTTAAAATTGTGTAGGTAAAAAGAGGGAGAAAAAGAAAAAAAAAAGACGAAAATCTGCACTTGCGATGAAAAGACGTGTACCTATGTAAATGCTCTTGTTACATAATGAAAAAATTCGTCTTCCCTACGAGAGCAGACTGCCGGCCATTATGCGCTACTCATATACATTTATATTTTCGCACCATCGGCCCGCAGACAGAGAAAAAAAAAAGGGGGGGGAGGAAGTATAACAAAGATCGCTCCAACCCGCGAACAATTGTCACAGAAAAGAGAGAAAAGGCACCCACTCCGGGCATGGCGTTTTCGCACTTGGAAAAAAAAAAAAAAAAAAAAAAAAACACTCAAACACCCAACCTCTAATCAGCAATCAAACGTATAGACAAACAACCGTGTATACATTTATCATAAAGGAGAGTGTTGAGTAAACGCGAAAAAAGGGGGGGGGGAGAAGGACAAAACGTGAAACGGAAGCGAGAGTCGAAGTGCGAGAGAAGGGCAGTTGAGAGGAAGTGGAAGTGAGAGAGTATATCATTATTGTGTTGCGCATACGTCATGTTACAAACGAGGTGATAGGGGGACGCTTATACAAATAAGTATATTTATAGAGGGTGGAAGAAAAAACACTGGGACGATGAAAATCGCAATGCTGCCTTTTTCGTATACCCCTTTCTTTTTTGGACATTATTTTTTTTGCAAGGCTTTTTCTCAAGTTTTGGAAATAAATTGGAAAAAAACAAAAGGAAGCAAGAGCCAAACTAAAAGGCGTCATCGTCGAGTAGTTACATCGGCACCAGAGAGAGAGAGAGAGAGAGTTAGTTCTTCGTCCAGGTATACCAGCTACACACACGTTGTACACGTACACATTATATTTCGGCTCTCTCGCGAATTCTGCAGCAGGAAGTGGGCTAGACGCGACGCAATGCCTCTTTCCCCCCCCCATTTACAAAGCCTCGCTGCTCGACATAATGCGCCGTCGTTTGGATTTCAGCCTCCCACGACAATAGCCCCTAAATGTCCGTGTGTACACACGAGTCTAAAGCGCGGGTCTACTGTACTGTACGTAACTATGTTCTGACGGGAGAAGGAGACGAAATGCGAAAAACAAGAGGCCAAGAGAGAGAGAGAGAGAGAGCACTTACAAAAAAAAAGTGTATCCAAGTGCATAATACCTATATACACGCCAGCCATCAGCCGACAGGACGTGGAAACGAATTGGAAGGGACAAAGATGGAGAAAGAGTTGAGTGAGCCCTACGTACAAAGTGTGCAATAAATTTTTCGCAATAACCGTGCTTGTGCGTTATTACGCAGATTTTCTTTTTTTTTTTTTTTTTTTTTTTCATGTTTTGCGTGCATTATTTTCTATGCAGCCAAGTTTTTTTCAAGAGAAATCGGCAAGTTTGCTTTTTTTACTTGTAATCGTGCTTTTGGACGAACGTGGAATTGATGACTTGCTTACAATTATTACGTCTTTCGATGCCGCAATGCATTTTTGTTATCGATGCGCGCGGCGTGTGTTTCGCCGTTGTTGTTTGCTCGCTTGTACGAAAATAACGAGTATAAACCTAAATGCGTGAATCACCGCGTGTATCGCATACATTGTGTATTGTAACCGCTTGGTGAAATTCAAAGAACCGATTGTGTATCGACGCGATGTTGTTGTATGCAAATGCATCCGCGGTTTAATTATCATTCGACTCGAGAACGACATTGTTATTTTCATTTTGCAATCTTTTGCAATTTTTTCCTCGATTGGAGGAGAAAAAGAAATTGTTCTGTTATGTTTCGTTCGGTTTTCGTCATCATCGTGCCGATCCCACTGTCGAACTCAGCTTTAGACAACAAATTTTTTCAAAAATTAATAATAAAATAAATTTCAAATAAAACAGGGGATTGAAGTTCAAGTAGAAAAAGTTGTCTCTATGGTTGTGCTTTGTTTTAACAAGTTTTAAAATGTACACCGGCATAGACAGTGGCGCCTTGCACTAAACAAGCTGTAAGTGCATGGCTGATGATAGATTTTCAATTAATGTCAACCGTATAAAAAAAAAATAAATAAATTAATCACTAGTCGAAACGAAAAACAATCAGCGCCTTGAAATTGTATCAGTCGAGTGAAAAACAAACGCCACGGACTTTTAATTTAAAGGTCAATGAGGTAAAGTTGTGACCATTTTACTTCAAGCGACAAGACTTACGAGCAATAAAATCACCAAGCAGAAAAAAAAACGTACAATTGCAATCACTGGTCGTGCTTCGTTCCAAATAATTAAATAAATACATTATCCGTACAATCCTTTATCAAAAAAAAAAATTTTTTTTTTTAATAACTTAAAATCATCTTTTTTATACTAATTTCAATCGTAAAACTCGAATTGCTCATTGTTCGGAAGAAAGAGGAAAAAAATGTATTACATGTAGTTGTCGCAATTTATCTTCGCTAATACGCATTCCCGCGCATCGCAAAGCGCACACCGATCGCACCCCAATATATACCCCCACGTGCATCAGTTGCCCAAAGGCCCTTGACCCCGCGCGCACAGACCGAATATGTCTCATTAAATTTACGCGCGCAGAACGAATCTTTTGCCCAGCGTCGTTTTTTTTCCTTCTTCCCTTGTTCTATTATAATACATAGGTGTTATATACTCATCAAAACACGACGTAGAATCGTTTACGAACAGGGCACCAAAAAGAAGAAAAAAAAAAATGCTCTCCCTCCACCTTCTTTTTTTTTTTTTTTTTTTCCTCGGTCTGACGCTGCAACAGCGGTATAGCAAAGCAGCTGGTCCATCGTTCCCACGCATTTCCCGCTCGTTGCTGCAGCTTGCACATGCACACGTGGTGCTTATATATATATATACATGCGTGTGCATCAACTGCACGTCCGGGCCGTTGCACCCGTCGGCGTCGTCGTCGTCGTTGCGCGTTATTATTGTTATATCATCGTCATTGTGAGCGTGCACGTGTGTGCGTGTGTGAAGGGTTGTACGGGCACGGTAGTGGCGAGCTCGAAGAAAGAGAAAAATTGCAAGAAACACGAGGATTTGGGCGTCACGAGAACCGGAAAGGGAACGGAGGGATGAGAGACTCCGGGGATAAAGGGGAGAAAAAGCACATAGTCTTGCAAAAATGTATGTATACGTACGTACGGGTCTTACGAGCAATGCAAGACAAAGTTATGTATACATACGTGTACGTAGTATCAGTAAATAAGCATCGGCAGCATACGGGAGGAGGAGGAGGAGGAGGAGGAGGAGGAGGCATCATCATCAAGGGGGAGAGAGAAAGAGAGGGGTAATATATCCCTACGGTACGTACGTGATGGACCAAGAAAGGGGAAACAGGTTTTCTGCGAGCGTCCGTACTCTTTTTCTCCTTCTCCCCTGCACCGGCTATCCCTTGTCTCTCTCTCTCTCTGTCTTTTTTTATTTTTTATTTTCTTTCTTAATGCCCTTTTTTCGGGGAGGCACCCCTTTCTCGTCGCGCGAGCGGTGCAGGTTCGCCTCTTCTTCATCTTCTCCCGGTCGTCCTCCTCCTCGTAGTCGTTCGATTTGCCGAATGAAGTTGGAGCGTCCGGCATGAACGACCGCAGCAGTACCAGAACACGCTGCATTGTACTTTATATCCTCGTTTTCGTACCTTCGGTCACCAATGTCACCAAAATCCGGCTCACACATTTTTGTCTATCTCCATCGGCCAACAATTCAACAATTTAATAGAGATGGTTTTATTCTTTTTTATTTTGTATTTTGAGAGAGAAAGCTCTCACTACATACCTCACTTTCCTGGTTCCTCCTCTAGCTGTTGCCTCCGCCGCGTCTTTGCTCGCTCCTTTGGATGCGAACGAACTCGGCTGACGCCTACACGTACACATACACATTCGGGTGCTTATACTTGCTCCGTCCGCCTCCTCCACCTCCTTCGTTTTCTTCCTTTTGCTCGCTGTCTGGGATCCCTGGGTACATATATACGTGGATCTCTCTCTCTCTGTTTGTGCAAAAATGCAAGCTGAGCTCTCAATGGTGTGTGTGTGTGTGTGGAGGTGGTGGTGGAGGAGGGGGAGGAAAAAAAAAGAGCGAGCGTTATAACGTGTAACGAAATCGAAAGGAATCTCGGGGGCTACCTCCTTCTCTCTTTCTATCCGTTTCCTCTCTGTACCATCCTTCTGATGGTGCTTCTCCTTCGTCGCCGTTGCCGTCTTCCTCTCTTCTTGTTCTCCGGAGCTTGAACGGCGTCTGCATGTATCGCTCGGTCCAAAAGCAAAGGCGAGCCTCCCTCCCTCGTCCGTCCGTCCGTCTGTCTGTCCGTCTAGCCACGGAGCGCTCGGACCTGCGTATATTATATGTCTCTCTTATACCCTACGTCTTACATACAGCTCGCCCGCGTATTGTTATATAAACTGCATAATCGGGTCCCTCCCCCTCGGGGACTAGGGTTACGGATATGTATTTATATATGTATATATATACACAGGAGAAAGAGGAGAGATTCAACTCGCTGGTTTTGTCTTGGGTACACCTAAATATATTACATTCTACTTGCCTATATGTTTATACGTGGGTTGATCAATAACTCCACGTTCATGTGTATATATATATATATATATATAGGCCCTCCTCTTACTTTCGCCGTTCCGTCTCGCTCCGTGATATTCCTCCTCGCGTGATATCTCCCCCCATGACTATATGTGATGTACAGACCCTCTCTCTGTGCGCATAATATATATATACCCAACCCCCCCTCTCTTTTCTATTTCATTTTTCACGTATAGAAACTATCTTTGATGTTTGTGGTGTTTGCACCCCCGAGTCTTCTCTTCCTTTACCTTCCAAGGGGAAAATGTGCGTCTTGGCGAACGAAAACTTGATACTTTGCGTCCATCCCTATAGGGTTTTTTTTTTTTTTTTTTTTTTTTTTTTTCAGCACGCTAGAGGTATGGAGCAAACGATGTGTAGGTAGTATGCATTTTCTTTTGCAGTGAATAATTTTATGAGCAATACTCACGTACAAAGGCGACAGTGGGCCACGTACTGCTACTTACCAGTGCATTGGTGGAGAGTAAAACGGCTCAACCGAGGGCGCTCACATGTTTACAGCAAATCCGAAGTAGAGGAAAAATAAAGGAAATTTAAACCCCTCTGTATCGAGGTTTCGTTGCCTGTATTCGCGTAAAATAATATACATACAACACCTGTTGCTTCAGATTCCACGTGCGCAAAGTCGGCCCGCATCGGTTGTATGAACGATATCGCACTCGCGCGCGGCGATCGAGAAGAAAAGTATGAAACGCCGACTGTATATACATCAAATGTGTCACGATTGGTGATGGGCACGTGCGACGGACAGTGGCGTGGATTCATTCATGAGAAAAAAAAAAAAAAAAAAAAAAAAAAAAAGTCGCGTTGTCCATCGGTATCATACAATACTTTGGATGCTTTCATTTATCGTGAGTTACGGAAATGTACACGACGATGCCGATGGGTTTTTGATTATCGGGTCACCAATTTCATGTCCATTTGTGGTATACAGTGACTTATCGATGTATAAAAATCACAGACCCACTTGATAAAGTGTATTGTGGTAAAGCGACACGTGGTACTGCAGGCGCACTACAATTTGGAAATTTTCTAATCGCATACATAATCGTTCGGCGTATCACTTTTGGAGCTTGATTACGATCTTTATTGAATAATTGCCGTGTATAATATATAGTGTACGCTATCGGGACGATTAGAGAGGCGAAGAAGAGTGTACGGTTACTCGTGCCCCATTGTTGTCGTCTAAGCACGTGCTCCGGGGAGAAACATCATACAGGGGGGGGGGGGGTTCTGGAGCCTCGACGACCAAGAACCGTGTAAAACGAGACGTGTGTGTATATAACACGTGCATACATGTGTTTACGTATATTGTCCAGCACTTGAAATTCGCGAAGTCTCGCACACGGGTGTTGTTATGATGCTTAACGTCAATTTATTGTAAACATGGATAGGTTTCGCGAAAAAAATCGCGGAGGTTTCAAATGAATCGGTTAAGTAATTATCATAAGATAGACGAGAGATAATTATGTCATTGGTGGGGGGAGGGGGGTTCAATATAAAAATACGGTTTGGGAGAAAACAAAGATAGATAACAAAGAATAAAGTAATTTAATCGGTACATCACATGGGGTGTTTTTTTTTATAGCGATGATGTACCAAGGAGTATGGGACATTATTGCTGTCACAAGTCGTTACATAATGTCAGACGAGCCTCTGATGTCATTTTTTTCACTTCTTGCGGATCAACATCAACATTTTTTTGTCTTCGAGTTGTATACGTACGGAAATGTCTTTATGATTTTTAAACTTTTAGCACACTTTGAGTGTAAATTTTTATTTGTACCTCCTAAAACATTCGTATATTTTTCTCTCCTTTCTTAAAGACAACCATCAGATAACTGTTTGTCCTGTGTTGTGGGGCACTATGTAACATGTATTCCTCACGTATTGCTGTAGTTAAGCGATAAGATTTTTTATTTTTTTTATTTTAAACTCACAAAGACACCAAAAGCCTGATCCACAGGAAGATGTGGTTTTGTTACGAAACTTTGCAACGAGAGCATAGCAATTATTAAGGTGTGCACGAACGTTTCAGGGGACATAAAAAAATGATATTGTACATCGGTATAATTGTAATTGTGGTGGATAAACATGATACCGCATTGTTTTGTCGATAAACCAAGTGTAGGAGTATGTCGAGGAGTATTATTTTATCCAACCGAAATGTAATATTTTACAACAGTATTAAAACAATTATTTTTCTTGATGTATAAGAGGGAAAAGTATCGACGTAAATTCCCATCGGATGAAAATAGCGTTCACCATTTGTTACAATTATTTTGATGTCCTCTCTGTCCTAGAGGATGTACGAATCCGTGGAGGACAACAAAAGGAATATTTTTTTATGATATTTTATTATTACCAATGCTAATCAATTATTATCTGGATTCACGTTGCGTGATATGAGTGTAAAAACACATAAAGATCCGATTGTACATCACGCGGAGAATAGATGTGGTGAGCGAAGCGACCAAATAAGGGATGAAGAGAGTAAAGAGTTTTTTTTTTTTTTTTTTTTTTTTTTCAATTTACAACAATACGTACATTTTTACCCGCGAATTGAACACAATGTTTGATTATTCCAAGAACCGAAGGTGGGTCGCGAAATCGGCAGGTTAGTTGCACTCGTTTCGCAGAGAGAGAGAGAAAGGGAGAGAGAATTTAGAAAGAAGAAGAAGAAGATGAACAAAAGAGAGCCAAGGGGCCGCCGTCCAGAAAGAGTATAGAAAAGAGAATGGTAAGGATACATGTGTGTAACATATATATGTAGGAGGAAAGGAGAATGTATGTGTATCACGTAAGTTGTATATATACGTATGGTCGACTAGACTCGATTTCTGCTGCTTGGCTTTACTTCTGTATATATATACTCCTCCTTTGTATATACCTGTATATATACTTTTCTTCTCCTCCTCTCGGTTGATCGCGCCGGCTGTACATTATATACCCGCGCGAACATACATATATACATATACACCTATAGCGCGTATACTCACAGCGTTCGTTTGCCTCGCAAAGGTTCACGAACTCTCGTCGCCTCCCCCTTGCCTCTTCAGTCCTTCTCCTCTTTCTCTCGCTATACCCACCACTTTCCGTCGTGTGCGTCTCTCTCTCTCTCTCTCCATACTTACTCTTGCTCCTTCCAATTTGGCCTTTTTCGAGCTGCAGCTCGCAGTACATGGTATATACCTGTATATACCCATACGATATATAGAAGAGCAGCTAAGGAGCAAAGAGACCAAGAACACCCCACTTCTGGCCTCCCTTACACTCTGCCCAATGTCCCATGGATACACGTACGTTTATACCATATACACTCAAGGTCCCTCTCTTCTTCTTCTTCTCTCTCTCTCTCTCTCTCCTTCCGTTTTTACAAATATATATCTAGATACCCAAGGATCCCCTCTCCTCTGCTCGCGTTTGCTACTTTTATCTCCTCTTTTTGCCCCGCAAAAAAAAAAAAAAAAAAAAAACCCTCTCCTCGCTTAGGCTTTCTTTCCACCGCTGTCCATGTACTGAATATATTTTTTAGACGTACGCGATCTCTCGGAGGGCCCTTTTTGCCAAAATTTTCGGGGCCTAGTACAAAAGTACGTGCACACCACCGCACCCCCGGACTGCACCCGGTAGATGTGTACCATCCACAAGTACAATTTTCCTACAGTAAGTTTTCGCACTGGTGTATCTATTTATACGTGCCCTCTCTCTCTCTTTCTCGGGGGGTGGTGTACATTATATATATATACATACACATTTAAGGTGGCTTTTTGGAATACCCTCGTCTCTCTCTCTCTCTCTCTCTCTCTCTCTCTCTCTCTCTCTCTCTCTCTCTCTCTTATTAGGTGCCATTAAATTATTATTTGCAACTATCTACCGACGCCCAAAATCTGCTTACCCTATTCAATTCTTTAATGTGCTTACTGAACACCTTGCCCTCTACTCTCTCTCTGTAGTTGTAGGTGATTTCAATGTAGACTTGTCTTCAATTTCACAGGATTCAAATTATCTAGCTAATGCCATCATCTCTTGTAACCTACATCTAATTCGCTCCGAACCTACTCACCAAAATCCAGAGACGCTTGCTCGGCGCTTTACTCTTCGGTCGGAAATTGATTTGCGCCACTCCGCTAGACGGCAAAATGAAATCTTCTACATTGGTAACCATCGTACTCAGGCTTGGACAAACTCTTTTGTTGTCGCTGCAGCTTACCTCATGAATGGCTTACCTTGCCCTGACTTTGCGTCTGACGGCCTTCCTAAATACAAAAGTGATATCTTTCAAGAACTTCTACGCCGTGACACTGGCGAGTGGGAAAATCGGGCTGTGACACTCTGACTGGTCACACTGTCGTGTGCATATTTATTTTGTTTTATTTTATTTTGCTTTTATTCCATACTGTCTTGCATTATATTAGCTTGCTTTATATACCTATACATTAAAAATCCTTTATAGCTACAGATTATGGTTATGTTTTTCACTGAAGGTAATACTGCTTGACAGCTCATAGTTCGCACAATCTTTAATCTTTAATCTTTAATCATCAATTAAAAAATTAAAAAATTAGAAAAATTGTAAATATAGTGATAATGACGTATATCAAAATAATTATTCTGAGTATTATTGTTTAGCGACTATTAGTATATTCCAAACTGTTACTTATTGAAAGCGCCATACTGTCAGTTGTAATAAGCCACTTTTTAACAGCTCACCTATGGAGTGATATTTTTCAGCTGTCATGTCACTATTGTTGTAGTGAGAATTATATTATATTATTATACTAAACTTCTTAACCCTAAATCAAATTTACATGATGTATTAATGAATATTGTTATTGGAATACTCGACAAATGTAATTTTGATACTGGCCAGATAGGGTTTTACCCCATGGCCCAATAAATATATCTAATCTAATCTAATCTAATCTCTTGGCTTACGCCGAATTGCCGAGCTGTATTTTGGGACGGAGTTTTCGGAGGTTGTATACCCCCTACGCCACTCCCATCCTTTAGGGAGATTCAATCGAGTACCTATTTTTCTTAGTGCTTTGTTTCACTTCCATCTCCAGTTTGAGCACGAGTTGGTCCGGAAAGATATTTCATAGTAAAATGAGAAGGAAAAACAAAAAAAAAAAAAAAAGGAAAAAAAAAACCAAATTGATAAAATTCTCAGCTTTACCAAATGAACTTCGTGTCCTTCGTGGTGGTCACAAGGGTGGAAAAACATCGTTGTTGTTGTTATATCCATACTCTTGTAACTTCGTCGCCGGAGATAACATCTGAAACTCCCACCTGTCAGAGACCTACACCTTGTAAGTACGTGCATTAGATTCCAAAGCAGTGGGGGGGGTGCGCCATAAGTTACGTGTGTGTGTGTATATATACATTCGAGCTAAGAGATGCGTATGTGTGTGTGGGGGGGGAGGAGGGGGTAGTTGGAAGCCTTAGAAATTAAAACACATATATCAGATCCCAGAGGGGTGCTCCGATTAAAGGGTCTCTTGGCTACTGGAGGAGGGTGGGGAGTCGGTGCGAATTAGATTACTCGTGAGGTCTGGTATGCATCACACTTCACTTTTGGTGTACATTATACTCGACATTGTATTTAAGAAAGGAAAGGTCCCGTGGATGACTTTCCACTGGCCTGCACGAGGAAGGAGGCAGAAGAAAAGCCTCTGGTGCAATTTCAGTCGAAAAGGGGATGATTCGTACTCGATATCTCATTAACGGAGATCATTGGTATACGTAAATATACGGAGGGATGAAGCCTATCTTTTCGCGCGCGCGCGCGCGTGTGTGTAGATCGCGCGCAACCCTCACCCGATACGTGAATCGAGGCGGAGCCCCAATACTTGTACTTGTGCACGAGCCGTACTTTCCTCTTTCTTTCTCCTTCCTTCTTGTTCGGTGCTGCTATTTCAGAAAAACAGCAAAGTGGATAAACGGAAGAAGGGAAGATAAGACCTGGAGAGGAATACCTCATATACACGCGCGTGCGTGTGCGTACGTGTATATGTAGAGGGAACAAACTGGTTGTACCAGAGAGTTCCCATGCATGGGGGGAGGATGAGGAGGAGGAAGAAGGAGCTGGGAGGGGGGAGGTCGCCGACGACCACCACCACGACTGGTGCGAGACCAAATGCGTACATTTTGTGTATAATGGGGTGGGTGATGGTGGTGGTAGTTCGCGAACGGACGCGGGTAGGTATGTATATACGGTGGTGGCGAAAATAAAAGGTACACCAGCCGCGCGCGCATTCGCCCGACCACCACCACCACCACCACCAGCACCGATGCCTTTGCTCGTCCTACTCCTCTTTCTCTAACGCATGGGTATACCCGGTGTTATATGTATATGTATATATACCGCCAGCGCCAGCGCCGGTTTGCGTTAGCCGAGCGGTGGGTGCAAGGAGGAGGGCAAAAGATACCTCCTCGGGGCGACGATCAAGGCGACGACGGCGGCGGCCAAGGCAAGCTGCCGGTGTCGCGACTATAGTGCTATAACACCGCTGGGTACTCTGCGGCGCAATATTTTCGCGAGTCGCGCCAGTCCAATTTATGCATTACGGCTATGTAGGCACGACGCCGCGCGGCACCCTGGCGCTAAAATTCAACCCTGAATCCGACAATACACTACAAGGAGCGCCTTTCCTCTCTCACTCACTCTCTCTCTCTCTCTCTCTTTCTTTCTTTCTTTCATTCTTACCATCTCTCTCTCTCTCTCTCTCTCCCTTACTCGCTTCACCTCGATCTCTTACTAGTCCATCTCCCGTGTGTTATAATAGTTGACGAAAACCCGAGTTCGTACATGTACTCTCGATGTCGTGAACGGAGCAAAATTCCGAAGCAACAGTTCAGTGCATTTGTTTGGTGATCGCAAGATAAACGACCGCGAAATTATTGAGTGCCGTTTTTACCGAGAAGGAAAGTAAAAAAAAAAAAAAAAAACAGAAGCAAAGGAAGTTTTCGGCCTGTGGTGTTTTAGTTTTTCGCTATTACCTTGGAGCCCCCTCCCCACCCCGGTTTCCTTCCGCCCTCCATCCCACCCCCTCTCGTCCTTCTTTCCTCCCTTTTCTCCGCGAAAGCGCTACCTCGTCTAAAACAAGCAACAGTTTTGTAGTTTGAAAAATCGTAACAAAACCAAAAAGTCCGCACGAAGCGTTCGTTGTTTGGAAAAAACAAGCGAAAAAAAGTTGGAAACAAAAATTGAAAAATTGAAGAAAAAAAAAAAAAAAAAAAATTACTTTCGACGAATCAGTGACAAAAGTAAAAATTTGCAACCACAAGATCGTCCGCGAGTCGCGAGTGCCTACAAAATTGACACCAACGTAACACCAACAACAAAAACAACAACGACGCTAACATCACCACCAGCATCATCATCATCATCATCATTATCATCACGAACAAGGAACCGAAGAAGAAGAAGAAGAAAAGGAACATCGTCGACAGCGCCGGGAGCATCAGCAGTCCAACGTCGTCGTCGTGGCCGCCTGCAGTGGGCGAAGGATCATCGCGGAGCAACGGAATCGCAACAAAGGAAGGAGGAAGGCCAGCAGCAGCCGTAGGAAGAACGACCCAAGACAAAATCGCTCGTCGGCGGATGGCAATTAAGTGTTGGTTAAGTCCGGGCTAGTGCACCCTCCGCAGTCACTTCTCGGCGACGCTCTCTCCACTATTCTCCACTTCCAACGACAACAACAACCACAACAACAACAACAACAACAACAACAACCAACTATCGGTGTGTGCTTCCTTCCCCTCTATACTGTTAAAATTTTCTTTCTTTTTTTTTTTTTTTCTTTTTTTTTGTTTCTCTCTATTGATGATATTACTATCGTTGAATAGTCGAAAGGGTACAAACGACGATGTACCTACCGAGTGAGGGCGTGTGCTTGATCATCTTTTCTCCCTTTGGATCGCGACAAAGACAACGCCAGAGAGTCGCGAGAGACGTTGTACACGGGGCGACGGCAAACCGTATAGCGATAAGTATCCGCTGCTGCCGCTACACCCACACCTAACTCGTGCATAGTTAATTCCTTTCTCTTTGTACAAACTACGGTCATTTCGAGCCCTTTGATCGCACACGTTTTATAGAGCTCTCTCCGGTATGTTTTTCTCACCTGCGCCATACGTACCAACCGGTTCGTATAGTTTTCATCATCACCCGGCTCTTATCGATGGGACAATGTTCATAGATTGCTTGGTCAATCGATCGATCGAGGGAAGGACCGATCTGTCCCGTATATACCTACTCGCCGAAAGGGTTAATACCCCCCGTAGGTCCGCGCCTGCGTGTAATAAAGCACAAAGCTCTCTCCATCTCTCTCCCCATCTCCACTCGTTTTTCGCGTTGAGTGCAAGTGTTTGCTCCGGTGCTGTTGTGAATTTGTACGAAATATGCGCGCAAGCTCGCTCTTCTTCCCTCGTGCACATTTGTTAAGTAAGTTGTACGCGCTGAACTGGGCTTTCGTCGTTGCATGATCATGGGAATGCAGTTTTTTTTCGCCTGGGCGAGTTGTACGGGACCGCGCGTCTACGTTACCATACTTTCACTCGTGTGGGCACTCGTTCCCCCTTTTCCCGATCTCGGGCAGTTTGTTCGCGCTTGCATACATGATTCTTGGCGTGAGATTTTTTTTCGATTGCTTGGAGGGTAATGTAAAAGAAAAAATAACTTTGACTATAACTTTTATTCGTCGCTTGCGTGGTAGATTGTGTCGAGAGGTAATGAAAAAAAAAAAAAAAAAAAAAAAAAAATGGTACCGGTTTGCCCGACGAAATCGCGAAAGTTTTTATGCAAGTTGAAAGCCCTTGTGTTGTACGGCATTATCTGACTTGTAAAATAACTAAAAATAAGTAATAAAGGTGTTCGCGGTCGCAATGATCCAAAACTTTTTTAGATGGACCGACGCCAATCGTGGTCCGATAGGTATAAAATATCGGAGGTATCGATTAAGCTTGTAACGATGACTAATAACAAGCAGCCCATATTTAAATAATAAAAATAACCTACTTATGAACGAGAAGGAAAAAATTATAGTATCCGGCATAGCGCCTAAACTTCACCGCGTACAGTTTTACATTGAAACTTGTAGTAATTTTTTTTTCCCCCCATGTAAAAGTTACTTTGCAAAGCCTCCCTCGCCAATGTCTTACTATCCAACATTGATAAAATGTATACAAAAGCAAACAACACACTAATTTTCAATTGATTGGTTTATTATACTCTTCTCTCGGCGTCTACCACCGATAAAATCCACGAATACAAGTGATGTCTTTCGCCCAAAATGCGCTCTTAAAACTCACAGTCCGAAAGAATCTGCGAATTTTCCCTCGTCTCTGATCAACGCAAATCGCACTTGTAAAATCGGATTGTCTTGCATAATGGCAAAGTAATCCAAGGCGCGTGACGTTATATTATTACGTGCATACGTGCGTTATGAGGAGGGACGAGGATTTCGCGGGAATTTATATTTACAAATCACGATCGATGTGACCGTAAATATTGTTACGTACATCAAAACGTTTTCCCCTCGTCGTTTATACCTACTAACTACCAGCAGAAAAAGGCTTTTCCAGCTACAAACGCTTTCTTCTCTCTATCCTTGGGTAACTCACACAAAAATAATAACAACAATAACAATAATCGTTGTTTTCTTCGCAAATCGTGAACGTATGTGTACACATACACAATATCGAGCTTCTTTTTGTACAGTAGTATAAGAGATGCCCCTCCGCCGTCTCACATGATCCGCATGACATAGACACGAGCGCATCTATTTTCGAATTTCCTTCTCCCCCCCCCAACCCCACTTCCACCCCTACAGGTATTATTACTTTGCGTGATTTTTTGTTTCTCCTCCTTATCTTTTCCTTTCTTCGATACATACATTGTACGGACACGTAAGTTTGTCTTTTCACCCCATAATAACCCAATCAAGTTGCAACATTTTTCGTTTATATGTATAGCGTTACTGCTCGCGTGCATCACCGACAAGAACACACACGCCTGCTCGTATAACCACGGTGGTGCATCAGCTGCAAAAATATTATTACTCGTGGCGTAGGGGGGGGAGGAGGGTGGGGGTTATAGTTTGAAAATTTGTTGCTAGATTATACGTATATACCTACGCATGTACGGAAGGTGATGTAATTAGTTTCCAAACGGTTCGCCCTCCTCTTTCTTACTTGACGAATTTTCCCCCTCAAGGTACATATGCATACATGGGTATACACTCGAGAGTTGGGGGGCAAAAGTAAAAATGCAACGATAGGTATGCTTTTGTCGTCGTCGGCGCTGCACACATCCGCGCCCTTACGTGTACCTATATATACGTTATGCACCGTATACGTATACCGATTATTTGAACATATATATATATATTCCTCGTGCCGTGTGTATACATGTGCGCAACGAGCTTCGTGCATGCGATACAGGTATACCTATGCCGTGCCCGTGTAAAAACGTTGAAAGGGAAAAGGAGAGAGAGAGAGAGAGAATGAAAAGCAAGGAAGGAAGGAAGGAAGGGCGGCAGGGAGGGTGAAGAGAATGCAACGACGGTTGCAGTTGCAAAAATTGCATGCATGCACACGCTGCTCCTCTCTCTCTCTCTCTCTTTTTTACTTTTGTACATTATTGTACACATGGATGTGACATTACAATATGGTGTGCGTACTTGGCGTTTGTATGAATCACATACGTAGGCACATGAGGCAGACACGTTTATACACATGTACCTATGTACGCAACGAATGCATGCTCACAGAATAATCATGTATATATGTATACGTACGTAGTTGTGTGCACCCTAACACGGCTACGGAGGAAAGAAAGAAAGGGAAAAGGAAGCAGGACGAGTGCAACTCTTGCGCTTACGTGTACATATATATATATATATATACATGGGTCCTTTTTATTCAGCTTACAATAAGTATGTTAATATCGCGTTTGCCCAATTGTCGCGTTGAATTTGTCAATTCTTTTTTTTTTTTTTTTTTTTTTGCTTGCTTTTTCTTTTCTTTCCTTCTTGCTTGCACATATACTCATGATTTTTAGCTGTAACATCATACATACTCTGGTTAACAACAATACCAGCCAAGAGAGAGCGAAAGTATGCGTGTGTATGTATAGATAAGTGCACGTATACAACAAGGCGATAAAATATGCCGAGCGTTTTCTGCCATGCACTGCACGGCCACCGCCTTGTATGTTTTTTCGTTTCCCGCGCGCGCTCTGCTCATCCTCTTCGTTTTCCTTTTTTTTTTTCTCTCTCTCTCTCTTTCTTCTTCGGCTTTGTCTGCCTCTTTTGCTCCGATCGACCCCTCTCTCTTGTATACGTTTTTTCTCATTTCTTTTTCCTCCTCCCCCCCCCCCGTTTGTCGCCAATATATAACACATCGGCACAGATACCGCGCTGTGTCCCCGTAATTCACTGATACGCGCACTTGATGCAGCCTTGTTTTTGTTTCTACCTCCCTTCCCCCCCCCCTCTCAATGATTGTTGATAAATAAATTGGCCGAGCATGATTGGGTTCCCTTAAAAAGTATGGGGTGCAAGATAAGCGCGTGAGAGAGAGAGGAGGGTTGGTTCGCAAACGGAAGAGAAAAATGCAGCTTGCGAAAACGAAGTGTGCATTATAATAAATATGGGGTCCGAAGTAACTAGTGTATATTGTATATACATATACCTACTACGAGGTTGAGAATCGCAGCCGGCTCGGGTGTCTATAACTTATATATGTGTAGCGAATGGGTGGCTGTGTGTGCGCGCGAGTATATACAGAGGGAGGAGCCAAGGAGGAAGAGGAAGACAGAAGCAAGGACAGGGGGAGCAAGGGAGAGAGAGAGAGAGAGAGAGAGAAAAAATATATATAAAGAAGCAAGGCAAAACGTGAGCTCTTTCTCTTTCTCCGGTCTCTCTTGCAGAATTTTAGCGTGTGTTGGTATGTGCGATAGGAAGGAAGGTCGTGTCTCTCTCTCTCTTTTTTTTTTTTTTTTTTTTTTTTTTTCGGTTCGCTGTTCGCCATCCAGCAGGGAGAGACAGTGCACATATTTATATCGCTGCTGCACGGCAAACTTTGAAACGCAAGCGTGCGTGCGTGCGTCAGGCTATAGGTATATCTGTGCGCGCGTGTGTGTGTGGTTTTTTGCACACCATGTGTATATGTAACATTGTGTGTACTGTAACACGTGTATGTATGGTGCACGTGAATATATATATATATGCACGTCGTGCAGGAGAGTTCGTCGGCACCGGGCAATCGAGCTCCCGCCGAAAAGGCCGAAATCGCGAATGCAGGCGAGAGAAGGAGTATACATACCTACAATATATTTATATAATGGATACTTTTCTTCCTTTCCTTCTTTCGCTTACGTATTAGAATGGGCATAGATGTACCATCAAGTCCATAATATCAATTCTTTCCTCCATATGCACTCCTGAAATGTAGCGTACGCTCCTCGCGCAAAAATATATAATAATAATAATTTTAAAAAATGCGCAAGTAAGTATAGGTATGACAAACTCATCCGTACACTTGTACGAGGGTTTACGTGGCGTATAGCTTGCGAATTTCACGTCCGTGTGTCTCTCCTCCTTCCTGCTCCCTCTGCTCCCGAAGAATGAGATTTAAATTCGGGATTTATTTGTTGTACCGCGTGTGCTGCGCATTGTGTACACACATACACTATATACACGCTCTCCGGCAATAAAGACCCATACAGTGTGCATGGTGCTTTTTTTTTTTTTTTTTTTTTTTCTTCCTTTTCCTCTTCTTCCTTACCTTTTTTCCGCTCTTTTTAGCCCGATCCCTCATTGCTCGGCTCTTTCTTCTTTCTCGCAGTCTTGCTGTCGCGCGCGAGATTAGAGCACAATGTTGTTGCGCCCCGACGGAAAAGAAAAGAGAAGGGGGTTGGCGAATTTCGATTCGAAGGGGATACAAGTATATTACATGCTCACCTTTGCGAAATTGCACAAACGAATATCATATGCATGGGGTATATAACATATATACGTGACAGACGGACGACGAGCGGTCCCTCGATGTGCGTGAGAATAGTGTGTTTGTACATCGAGACGGATACTTTGGGAGTTTTTTTTTTTTTTTTTTTTTTCCGGCTCTGTTTCTCCGTCAGTAGTATATGCCGATTTTGGTAAGACGGATTTTCCGCCTTGCTTGTACTGGACCGGTTACAAGCGTTTTCGCGCGTACTGGGTTAAACTCAAATAGAGTGTTTATTTATTTATTTTTTTTTTTCTATCTGTAGATCTGCATTTGGAGATAAATAAATATTCATCACGAGTAAAATTGAAAAAACAGCCCCTAAATTAAATACTTATTTGATAGCTCGATTCGGTTAGAAAAATAATACTTGTCGGTGAAGACCCGAAGCATATGATAAACCGTGTAAATTAATAGTAGAACGAGATGGTTTTTTTTTCTCCTTCCAGTATCAGTAAGTACCATCTGGCAGTCACTTGACGCGTATACATAGCAACTATTAAACAAAAGACGACCACCCCTTGAATTGTATTATAAAAAAAAAAAAAATAATAATAATAATAATAATAAAATCCTCCGAATGGACCGCTTTCGAAAAAGCAACAAGTCGCACGGCGAGTATCGTTGTATCTTTGGGAGTTTGCACATCGCTTTGAGCGTGTACGGGGTATATACGGCAACCTTATCCAGTTAATTTTATTATCCTCAATCGAATAGTACCCACATTTTATACAAGAGTACCATCGATCACTTGTGCACGCCGAGCGAGAAGGGGGCTAGGAAAGAAGAGAATAAACGCACTTGAAACCGAGTAAAAGAATACCCACACACACCATCGATTTCAATCGCGCACGTATGCCACCGTATTCGTTCAGTACAGAAAAAAAAAAAAAAAAAAAAAACCTGCACGCTTGTAATCATAACAAGCAATTAAATCCGATTGCGCGCTCCCGAATGTATATGAGTAATCGCTCTCCACCTCGTTTGAACCCTGTAAAGACGCACCCTTCTCGTGCCCACCCTCCTTGTATTCTGTCAATCGAACACTCTCTAAGGACACCCAAATTGACCAGTGATTTTAGCTTCACTCCAAGTGAGGCGAATAAAATTTTTTTAAAAATTTTATAAAAAAAAAAAAAAAAAAACCAAAAAATTAACCACAAGCGTCATCGAAAGGAAGATTTCAGCCGATGTCTCGCAGAGTTCAGGTGGCACATGTGCGTATATTATAAACTCGAAGAGGGCGATCGAGCAAAAGGAGCCAGCCGGGCCGAGGGGAAACACGCGTTGCGAAAAAGCATCGGGCTTTTGTAAAGTACGATGCAAATGTATAGTCATAGGTATACTTACACTCGGCAAAGAAAAACGAAAGCCGCCCGGTCACGTTTCTCACATATATACCGGCCTCCATCAACACGCGTGCGCCCGATCAAAGTGTATATATACATATTCGCGCGTCGCCATTTCTCCTCGCTCGCCGCTCGCGCGCGTGTTTTTTCTCTCTATCCCCTCTTCCTTCGTTGTCCGTCCCGTCCGGCTTCTACATACATATTATATATACTCTCTTTCGCGAGGAGCGGCGGGTTTAGCTCCAATACATGTACACACACCCCACAATTACACCATACTAGTGGTGGTGGTGGTTGTAGTTAGGTAAGTGTCTGTCTCTCGCGATGTGTATATACATATATGTACATATGTATATATATAAATACACCCAGAAGGGGGATTTTCGGCGCGCATAGGCTGGCAGCCGCTGCTCCGCTGCCATTCGCGATATCCCTCTCGTAGCGCGCGTTTATATTTCAAGTGTAGATGGGAAATATATTTGCGAGCTAGTCTCGCCGTTGTGGTCGTCTCGTGTCTGTGTGTGTGTTTTTTTTTCTTTCTTTTTTTTTTAGTTTTGTTTTTTGTTGTTTTTTTTCACATTGTTAAGTGTTATTATTATTATTATTATTATTGTACATGCGTATACAAAATTGATAGTGGCCGTGTGTCGTCTGTACACACATATAATATAATCGTGCGTGGCTCCGGTCTACTCGTCGTCGTCGACAGCGGCGCTCCGGTTCTTCTACAACACATACATACATACACACACACACACACACACATATATATATATATATATATGCTCCGTTCAGAGTTTTAAACCCACGTATACACGTACGTGTGTATAAATATATACGTATACGATGTGCATGTGTGTGCCGTGCTGATGCTGCCAGCTTGCTCCGGCTGGCGGCTGGTGGTTAGCTCTGTTGTGCTTTAGCAGCCGAGCCGTGAGAGCCATCAGGTACTTTTTGCAGCCTATATACCCTATATCTACTCACATAACATATATATGTAAGTGTATAATTATGCAGTGCGAATATCGCGAATCTACTGTCGTCGTCGTCGTCGTCGTCGTCGTCGTCACCGAGGACCGCTCTTTCTCTCTCCCTTTTTCTCTCTGTGCAATATCAACCTGGTGTGCAAATTTTCTTTTTTTTCTACGTTTCGTGAGTTATTGCTGCTGCTGCTGTTGCTGCTGTTATTTTCTCTCGTTAACAAAGTTAAAAAAAAGCATCATTACATATGTGTGGGTGTGTGATATCTCGCGTGTGGTGATTATCTATAAACATGTACATAGAAGTATAGTTGGTGTGTGCAAAAAAAAAAAAAAAAAAAAAAAACGGAGCAGCAAAGAGAGAGAGAGAGAGAGAGCCTCAGAAAGTGCAATGTGGCGGCGGCGGCGTTGCTGCTGCGCCCGAGCGACATATTCGCACAAGATGGAGCCGAGCGCGAAACTCCTCCTCTCCTCCTTCCTCCTCCTCCTCCTCCTTCCTTTGGTTCTTCTCTCGTTCCTCTCTCTCTCTCTCTCCTCGCTGTCGTCGCCGCCGCCACCAATACACTCTACCACTATAAGCTCTACGTGCCCACTGTGTTTTGTCCTCTGTTGTCTTGTCTTCTTCTCTCTATACTTATGTATTTCGCTGTTGCACACACATACGTGTTTTATATACCTACCAGTGCACTTCTCACTGCAATGCATTCGCGAATTTACCCCTTTCGTACAGTGCTACTTCACTAGCAAATAACTATATGTATATGATTATACAGACACCGCAGACCGAAATCACACGAATTTTTTAAAAGCCGCCGTATTTAATACTACTTGTACACAATAAATGAAGTACTTAGTCGTCCTGCAAGCTCCGTTGTTTCCGTGTGATTTTACTTAAGTATACTCCGTGTGCTGTGCTCGTTTGATCAAAGCGATTACCTATACTTTCCCCATCGGCAATATAAACACGAATGCCCACGAAAACATAACAAGTACACCTCTTTTTAATCCATAAGTGTATCAGGTATATATCAGTGCACAATATTATTAACAAGTGTACGTATGAACGCGCCGGCAAAGTGCATGTTGATGCGTCAATCCATATATTATAATATGTGTACACATGTGTATATGTACGAGGAAGGAAAAGCCGCCACCCTCTTTTTCTCGTCACTTACATGCAGAGGCTACGCTTTTCCTCCCTACGATCTGTAGTCGTTGTTTCGTAGTTCGTTCGACCGGCTGCCGGCCGGCTTTTTTATCCCTACGGTAGCAGCGCGGCTATACATGTGAAGCGAGCGACTAAGTGAAAACCAGATAATGTTCGACGATGGAAAACCAACGCCAAAACGATCTCGGTATACAGGGGCGTGCAATTGGTTTTTTTTTTTTTTTTTTTTTTCCCTTCCTTTCCGACGATGGAAAGGAGAAGAGAACCGTCCGTCGTGCGGATGCCTCCGGGAGGCTATTGTTAGCACAGCGTCTCCTCCTTTGCGCTTCCTCAGCCACACCGCCGCTCCATCGTCGTCGTCGTCGTACCAGCACGCAGTTCGTCGTCTTTCTCTCTCTCTCTCCTCTTTTAGCTTCGATCCTCCCCCCCGTTGCCCCGCGTCGCGCGCGCGTGTGTGTATAGGTATCCGTCTTATCGGGCTGTACGTTGCACTCTCTGCCGCTTATATATACACCTACCCCTCCTTTCGCCGTCGTTGCCGCCGACTCCCGTTCGCTAAAATATATACGCTTATATCCATCTTCTCGCTTATGCCGAGTGAGTTTGTGTGTGCGTGTGCGCGCGTGCGTTGCTCTCTCCCGAAGTCTTTTGTTTCTGTCGAAAAAAAAAAAAAAAAAAAAATTGCCGACGCATCGGCTGTATACGCGATGCATAATATTACAATGCCCACACTAAAGTGACAGGCGCACAACATGTGCGCGTCGATGACTTGCGCCGTACCTGACTTGGGTGTAGCTACTATTTATACGTATATATGTATATAAATTGCATGCGGGGGGAAAGCCAGTCGGGAAAGCCTGTCTTACCATAACCTTACATTTTCCACTAGACCGTGCCTCTCTGGGTTTCAGTAGTACAGGTAAACGATGGGTTTTCCATACATTGGGTTATTGTCATTGAAAAAAAAGAAAAAAAAACAATAAATAAATAATGATAAACGTCGCGCACAATTGACGAGTTGATGATATTAATTTTCCTTTGAATTGTAGTACATGATAATAATTGAATTAAATTTTGTATAAATTGACTAACTTTGGTGTTTTGTTTTGTTTTTTTTTTTTTTTGTTGCATTTCAACTATTCCTGTAGACATGGCCGAGGGGAACGGGGAAATAAAGTCAGAGGACAAACAGTCGAAAGACGACATGGAGTACACCGAGCGAACGGAAGACTACTCCAAGCTCATACAATACGGGCTCAACGAAAAGGTCGCCGGTAACCTCGACGAAATCTACAAGACCGGAAAATTAGCCCACGTGGACCTTGACGAGAGGGCCCTGGACGCGCTCAAAGAGTTTCCCGTTGACGGAGCGCTTAATGTTCTCACGCAGTTCTTGGAATCAAATCTCGAGCACGTGTCCAACAAATCGGCGTATCTTTGCGGTGTTATGAAGACCTACAGACAAAAGACTCGCGCTGGTCAAGGCACAGCCAGTAGTACCAGCAGTACAACGCCCAAAGCACCTGATGAAGATAAAATCAAGGTGCGTTCGTGACTTTTTTTTTCCCCCTCTCTTGTTTTGTTGGGGTTACGTGTATTTTGAATCTCAATTTTCCAGATGATACTCGCAAGAACTGGCTATCCTTTGGATGTCACTACCGGTCAGAGAAAGTACGGAGGTCCACCACCAGACTGGGAAGGTCCGACACCTGGCACTGGTTGTGAAGTAAGACTGGGAGATTTTTTTTGCATAAAAATTTACTCATAATTAGTGGGTTTTTTTTTTTTTTTTTCTTTTATTAATTCATAATTATTTTTTTTGCTTTTGTCTACAGGTATTCTGTGGAAAAATTCCAAAAGACATGTTTGAAGATGAATTAATACCTCTGTTTGAAGATTGTGGCAAGATTTGGGATCTCAGGTTAATGATGGACCCCATGACTGGTACAAACAGAGGATATGCCTTTATAACATTTACAAATAGAGATTCTGCGCAAAAAGCCGTCAGAGAGGTATGTCTGTCTCTTTTTGACGTTTAAACATATGACTGTCCTCCTTGAATCGTGTACAAATCTTATCTTGTTTTATTCCCACATTAGTTGACTATTGTGTCACTACAAACTTATTGAATCTCTTGATTTGATTATTCATTTATTTGTTTATTTATATTTATTTGCTCATTTATTGTTTATCTTCAAATCATAACAAAGTTTTTTTAAAAATGTTACAAAATTGTTATTGCTACCAGAGTCTACTCTTAATTAAAATGTTAAAAACTTAAATTTTTTTTTTTTCTCTTTATTTTATAACGATTTTTTGTACTTTGGTTGGTTCTTTAAATTATGTGTAATAAAACAATCAATAATTAAGCTTCTTGTTAGCCTGTTAAACATTTTAATTAAGTGGCAGTAAATTTAAATGTGGTTTGTTCTGTGTACGTATTTTTGTTCGTGAGTAGTTGTGTTTAAGTTCTTTTATTTTTTTTTGTCCAAAATTTTCAAATAATCGATTCAGTTCTCCAATTTCAAGACAAATCTACATTTGAAGATCTTGACGAACAATCCACATAAACTACTTTGTTTAAAAAATTTTTTTTCTTTACTTTTTTTTTTTTTTTTTTTTTTTTTAATGTGTATATGTCCCTGACCATATTTATTCGTAGTTCAAGTACATACACATACTGACATCCAACTTGTATCCTGATACAAATACATTATTGTATTGTGTAATGAAGACACGAAATTACGCAATCATTAACAGTGTTCTACGGATGAGTTTCTTTTCCAGCTCTCCTCTTTGCTCAGTGGGCAAAATTGGGAGTGGAGAACCTTCCTGGACCAAAAGATCTAAGAAAAAAATATTTACGCATATATACATAAATACTTTTCAGACTAAATTGGTTAGGGGTAACCTAATTGGTCTTATACGCAAAAAGTCTATTTATTGGACAGTGACAATTTTTGTAACAAATTTTGTTTTAATCGAGATAAATTGGTTAGGCTATAAAGATTTATTTACAGGAGTGCGCGAGCGTTTTTATGAGATATAAAATTAAACATTGAAAAAACGCACGAGCACAGGCCGGTTTCCTATCTTGTGAAGAATCGAGCAACAAAAGCGCATGCTATGAGTGGAGATCCACGCCATGCTAATCAACAATTGCATTTTATTTATTTTACTTTACCATTTATTTCCATTTAATCAACATTTTGGCTCGTTAAAATTTCTTATTATTTCTCACATTCGGCCCGATTTTTTTTCTTTTTCTTCAAATATGCGAAAAAATAGAGAAAAAAGAAAAAAAATCATTGAAAATTTATCTTTTTATCATTATTGTTTTATTTATTTTTTTTTCGTGGTTCAAAATTTCTATTTTATTTTATTTATTTTTTACTCAAAATTCAAACAAAATTAGGCATGTGTGTGTTTTTTTTTTCTTCATCCCACAGCTCGATAATTACGAAATAAAACCCGGCAAGAGTCTGAAAGTAAACATTAGCGTTCCTAATCTACGACTTTTCGTGGGGAACATACCAAAGTCAAAAGGCAAAGAGGAGATCATGGACGAGTTTGGTAAATTAGCAGGTAAAGTGAATTCGAGGCGTGTGGTTACCTTATACCTTGAAAAAATGAGAAAAAAAAATTACCTACCTGTTACCTGCCTCTTCTCTACTCTAAACCTTTTTTCGTAAAACTATATTTATATAAAATTAAAGAATTTCAGAGTGGTAGCTTTTTTGATTGAAGTAGAGTTGGTCTGCATCGTTGCCTACGAGACAATATTGTTCTACTATACCTTTTTTTGTCATGTACTATTTACTATTTACTATTGTGCGTCACTATAGTATTGTAATGATTGAAGCATCGATGAAAAACGAAGACGGTTGAACGATTATCGCGAAGAGTTTCGATCAATCGAATGATGTCCTCTCTCACTGTCATCGATCTGATTGAGATTTGCGATCGCGCGATACCCTCTGCGTCTTCATTACGTTTATTTTATTTTATTTTTATTTTTATTTTTTTTTATAGATGAAAGAGATGTACTCTTGGTCAGTCTCCTTGCCTCTCGGTTTATTAGTGAACAGTAAAACACCTCTCTGGTCCAAGTCTTCTACTCCTCTCATATTAAGGTTGAGTTATGAGTTCCATAAATATGTTTGAAAAAACATTTCTTGCTCTTTTTAATATGTACAAAATTTGTACATCACAACAACCTTTTAGCAGCACAAATTAAGCAACCAACGATTTATTTCCAAACCTATTGTAGTTAGTATTGATAATATTAAAAGAAAAACAAGTGAAATATTGGAGCAAACAAAGTAATTTACAAATCACTCTTTGATGATGAACGTACGCCTTTCTTTATCTTTCTGCTCTCTGCATTTTTACAAAATACACATTATGTGATAAATATTTTCGTCGCTCTGTTCATCCTTTTTCTTTAAGCCTGAAATAACTGATTTTGTTTAATTTTTTTTCTTTCACACTTTCAAAACTTTTTCACCTAATCTCTACCTTACAACTGTTACTTTCAACTGCAGTACCATTTCTCTTTTCTCCTATTTTATGATTGCCTTTCTTTATTATGTTTTATTATTTGTTTCCATTTGTATTTGTGATATCTATAAAAACTTTAAATACGTAAGTGTCTCCGTTGCACGTATAAATTGATGACACAGAAGGTTGCTGGGCAGTGTAAGAAAAGGAAATGAAAAGAGTGACGGATAGAATGACCATTTTTTTTTTTTTTTTTTTTTTTTAAGTAAAAAACGAGAGAGAGCGTTGCATATGTGTATCTTAGGTTTATACTAAGCGTACATTTTTACGGTGCTGATATTTATTTATTATTATTTTTTTTTTCCAATTATTCATTAATTGGACGCATTGGACTTTAATTTTTTTATTCAAGATATACTTGTTATGATATATTTCGTATCAAATGTTTGAAAGTAAGATAAGATAAACCGCACCTGATAATATATTTATGAAAAAAAAAAAAAAAAAAATTTCGTGCACGTAGAAGAAACATAAATCGATGAACAAGTCAGGTATCATGAGATACTTTCTTTTACTGAACAAAACGTGAAATAGTTTAACACTTATTAGGAAACATTTGGTTTGGCAAGAAAAAAAAAAAAAAAAAAAAAAAAAAAAAAAAAAAAAAAAAAAATTCATGACTGATCCTCAAAGCATGGGGGTACTGGGAGACGTGCGTGGACCGGCTGGGGCGTGTGTGGCTCGCTAAAAAACGGACAGGCACTCCCGTATCCACCCTGCGTTTGCAGTATATTAACGAAGAAGAAGCGGAGAATAGAAATGAAAAAACCTGGCACCTGCTACGTCCTCCTTGTCCTCATTCCGGTTTCGATCTTTCTTCGTCCCCGACCGTCCTTTGATCAATTTCTCTCCTCCTCTTCCTCTCGTGTCCTCGAAGGTCACTTGAAAAAATTTAAAAAAACAAAATTTGATATTGATTACCAAAAGGAAAAAAAAATCAACAGACACAAGCGTAAGAGCACGAAAAATATATATAAACAGGAGATGACGAAACTACTGTTACTCACAATTTATTTCCCTATATATCTGTACTCTCTTATCCCACTACTGAAACACACACACGGTCAGTCACAGCCAATATAAGCCGACGAATTATTTTTGAAGTACAAAAAAAAAAAAAAAAAAAAAAAATGAAAAATAAATACAGCAGATAACAGAAAATCTGACAGCCCCCGCAAGTGTTGAAAAATGGCAAGCTTAATTGGCACTTTCCTTCCAACGTTATTCTTACAGCTGAATGATTATGAGATTCGGAAAGGGAAAAAGATTGGTGTAACCGTATCTTATAACAATCACCGCTTGTTTGTGGGAAATATTCCAAAGAATCGAGACCGAGATGACTTGTTCGAAGAGTTTACAAAGCACGCACGTAAGTTGACAATTGCCCTTAAAAAAAAAAGAAAAATAAAAAAAAATCAAACAAATAGGAAAAAGGCACTCGTTAACGTTTTTTTTTGTCCTTTTTTTAATTTAATTTTTTTTTGTTCATTTTTACCCTCACAACACAAATACAACATTGAAATTGTATGAATATCTGCAGATGAAAGAAAGAGAGAGAATTTGTGATACAACTTCCAACGAACCGATAAAATTCGTCTTTTGTGACGTAAAACTCGTGTCATCGAAATCTTGTGTTTTTTTGTCGCATTGTAATAGTAAAAAAAATCAACCACCTGTGTACGGTGATAATATAAAAACACTAACCAAATCAATATCTGTATCCCCTCTCTGTGATGTGTATATATTTTTTGTTTGTTTTTGTTTAAGTTAGTCGATTAATCACCTAATTGTGATTGGTTCTTTTCATATAAGTGTGGATTTACTAATTTCAATTTAGCACATTAATTTACTAATGAATAAACATTTCAAGATGAGCTTAGGCAGGAGAACTCGTTCAAGTATGTATATGTAAATTTAAAAAATTTATATATATATGTGTATGGAATCTAACCGTGTGAGTGAAATAATTTTCTTGCATGCTTTTAAAACACATTGTCGGGATTAAGAGATACAGAAAGGAAATTGATAGTAAAAATAATGATAATAACCAACTTACCCGCCGACTGACAAAAGCACAAATTCCCGGAGGCTAGCTGCGCGCTACGGTCGAAGGAGTAATAGATCACTCACTACATCCATGAGAACCCAAGCCAGAATTCCAATTAACTCGTGTATTAATACGTTGGACGAATTTCAAGATATTATCCCTCGTAACACGGAACTCGCTCTTCACTTCTTTTTACCAGCTATTTCTCTTTCTCCCTGTCCCTCTCTTTTTTTTGTGTGATGCTCTAACCGAGTCGTTGCAGTTCCTAATTTTTTTTTTTTTTTAATTTCTTGCATGAAATTTTTTCGATAAAAAAGGTGAGAAAGAGCATTAAACATTTCCCGAGCGATAGTATACGTAGATGGTCCAAGATCGGGTGCGGTCGGAACTTGTCACCTCATAATACCTTACATACTTTAGTTGTATCAATTAGTTGGGTGTGCACACTGCTTTTGGGTTTATTCTTTATACTTACTTCTCACTCTGTTTGTTATTATTTGTTTATTTATTTATTTATTTAGCAAGCCTGTTTTAATTCTTTTTTATTTAGATTATGTCTTTAATTTCCTGTGTGTGTTTTCAAACGGTGGAAGAAGTTGAACGTGATTGGTGTTTTTCTCTCTTTTTAATAATATTAATAATAATATAGGTTAAAGTAATGATTTCCGAGTATCATCTGCTACTTTTTTTTTTTTTTTTTTTTTTTTTTTCTAATTGTGACAATGAAAATGGTAGGTGCCACGTTACTTTGTAATCCAATAATGGAGCTTTTAAACTGAGAGGAAGGAGAGTTGAACCACATAATATATATATGTATATATATATATACATACATAAAAAAACCAATACAAGAGAATAAAAAAACTACAGTGAGACGGTGATTTCATGCTACTGGAATTAATTTTTTTGTTTTCCTCTTATTTTTTAACAGTATCGTAATGTTTATCATCACAACGAGGTTCATTTTCACATTTTAACATATACACATAGATCAAGATTTATAGAAATAAAAGAGAGAAAAACGATTTGATAAAGGTATATAGAGAAAAAATCATCACTTATCATTCATGGAGCCATCAACGTTAAATTTTGTCATCATCAAAACTTATTTGAAAACATATCAATAATTTCATTTTTACGTTATGTCATTTTCATTTCAACACAATTACGTATGATTTCGCAGTTTAGTTTTTTCATTCTCTACCCCTCATTTATTTTATTTTTTTCTTACTCATTTACGCAAACTTTTTATTTATTTATTTAATTTTATTTTTTTTCCAATTTATATTTTGTTTCAACATTCTTTGAGTTTTCACGCAGAAAACAAAAAAAAAAAAAAAAAAAAAAAAAAAAACAAAGAAGAAAAAAAAGCTTGACGCGCACATCTGTCGAAGCCCATACTTACTCGCTGCCTTTTTTGATTTTGTTCTCGCCCATTCCCTCGTACATTGTATAGCCGGCCTGACAGAGGTGATAATCTACAGTTCGCCCGACGACAAGAAAAAGAACCGAGGCTTCTGTTTCCTCGAGTATGAGTCGCACAAGGCCGCCTCGCTGGCCAAAAGACGACTCGGCACTGGCCGCATGAAGGTCTGGGGCTGCGACATCATCGTCGACTGGGCTGATCCCCAAGAAGAACCTGACGAACAAACCATGTCCAAAGTAAGCAACTTTCATTCATGACATGATATTCGCACCTTCAAGAGTTCACCTCGTGAGAAATCAATTTTTTATGTTTACAGGTACGTGTACTGTACGTGAGAAACCTGACGCAAGATTGTACCGAAGAAAAATTGAAAGAGTGTTTCGAACAGTATGGCAAAATCGAGAGGGTAAAGAAAATTAAAGATTACGCTTTTGTTCATTTCGAAGACAGAGACTGTGCCGTGAAGGTAAAATTTTTTTGTTTGTTGATTTTTTTGTTTTTGTTTTTAAAGCTATGGTTTTTATAACAATTGTTCGTATGTGTTTGAAGGCGATGCGAGAGGTAAACGGCAAAGAAATGTTCGGTTCTCACATAGAAGTATCGCTGGCAAAGCCCCCATCCGACAAAAAGAAAAAGGAAGAAATGCTGCGCGCGCGAGAGCGTAGAATGATGCAAATGATACAGATGATGCAAAGCCGCACCGGGTACGACAATGCTTTGTACGTAATCAAGTTTTTTTCACACTATTTTCATCCATCTGCATCTCGGCTTGAAATTTAATGATCTTTAAATAAACAAGCCGAGAAGCACGAATCACAAACAATAAACGAACGAAAAAAATTATTGAACATCTACTGTGTATTGCAGAGGATCACCCTCGCATCCAGGTATGATTGCTGGTCCCATGCCAGTGCGTGGACCTGGACAGGGCCCTCGTAGCACTGGTACAGGTATGCGTGGACCAATGACGCGGACCGACACTTACGGTAAGTTGACTCAACAGTTCGTACACGTGACTTGCTTGTTGATTACGAGCGAGTCAATTGTTTTCCGTTCATATTATTTTAGTTTATTAATTATTTTGTTTTTATTTTCATCTTTTACTACATGTTACTATTAATTATTTTTTTAAAAAATCGTCTTTTATTTTTACTTTTTTTTTTTTTTAATTTTTATCATTTTTTCTTTAGCCACGGGATTGAGATTATTAACTTTATGAATATTTAAACGTACTAGTAAAAAAAAAAAAAATTGTTTACATATTTACGTAGAATTTATTTTAACACGCGTAATTAAATGAAAAGTACAAATGGACAAATAATTCATTAGTACTTGGAGCTAATGGCAGTGATATTATTAAATAAATAAAAAAAAATTCTATAATTTCCCTGAAAAATATTCATCACTCATATCAATGCAACATATAAACATTCCGCATGCTTGTGAATCTCCTACTATATCATTACGTTCCTTCATACGCTTACGCGCATGAAAAGAATTGTCGGAGTGTGAATAAAAAATGGTACTAAGTGTTTGTCATCCTTCGTTTTAATTGTCCTTTGGTGATGGGTTTTCAAATGCCATGTAAAATTGGCAAGTTACTTTTATTTATTGTGTTTTCATTAAATTAGAAATACAATGATTAAAAAAAAAAAAAATTATACTATTTCGTAACTTGATAATTTATGGGTCTGTAGTGCGATATTCTCAATGCTGATAATTGACTAACGCTATAATTTTACCACAATTGTAACTAAACACGTGTTCCTTACGTATAAAAAACTAAAAGTAAATATTGTGTTAAAATTAATAATTACATAGCAAATTGTGTAGAAAAAATTCTACTTTAAATATTCTAGATGCACCTTATTATAATTTGAACATAACCAGGTCCAATCATTAACCAATTTTTGTTTCTTATTCAAACGCTAAAATGATTAAGCATGCACGTATTATTTTGTATTCTTATTATTTTTGTGCTAATCTAGCACTTTAGACATTTACGAGTAAAGAGAAGTTTGAACTGATACGTTTATTAGGCAGTAAGTTTGGTTGAGTTGTATTCAGTTTTATTTATTTTTTTTTTACTTCTAAGGAATATGATTTGTATTTTTTGATAGCGTTTGTGAAATATTTAAGTACAACGTCTGTGAACGTATCATTATTTGAAATCATTTTTTTTCAGCTCTCAAGGAATTAGGTAAGCCGCGATATATGTTAAGATTGATAAATGAGTCGTTGTGTTCGAGTGTCAGTAGCAATAATATTTTTTTTATAACTTTTTGTTTAGTTCGATAAGTTTTTAATCGTTAATGCACGTTAATTTTCATTAGCAGAAAACTTTTTTTACATTTTTTTAAACAGTATACTGTGATTTATAATGTGTATTAAGTTTCTAGGTAAATGCAAGTTAGCATGCATTAAACGGTAGAAAGGTAAAATTTTAAAAAATTTTTTTCAAACATGACTTTCTGTTTCTGATATTTTTGTGCTAAGCTTTTTTTATATTTATAAAGTGTTTTTTCTCTTATCGAAGAAAAATCCTCCAAGATAAAGTTCTCTCTAATTTTTTTTAATTTTTTTTTTACTTAAATCTGTCATGGAGTTCTCTTTTGTTTCTAAGAGGTAAACACTTATTGTTCCTTTCTTTTACATAGTTGATAACATATATTGACGGATAGCAAATTTTTTTCATTACAATAAATTATTTACTGGCATGGATTTGTTATGTCTTAATGCTATTATCGCTTAACTCATGTTACAAATTATAATGTTATGATTATTTTTAGTGAGTAAGATTTTTTGTTTATTCAAATATTTATGCGCTATTTATTATATTTATGAGGAATGTTATCTTTTTTCTTACTTTATTACAATAGAGTTTTATGTATAGGTGTTATTCGGTATATATATATATATATATATATATATATATATATATATATATATAATTTTATTTATCTATGTTATGATTGACAAAAAAATGGTTTGTAAATCTGTTGTATAAAAAAAATGTTTAAACGTGTTTTTTGCAAAAAAAAAAAAAAATTGATCTCTGGGTCTCTATTTGTAATGTGTGTTTTTATAGATTATGATTACGACTATTACGGTTATGGAGATTATCGAGGTGGCTACAGTGATCCATATTACGATGACTATTATCGATACGAAGATTTCTATTTCGATTACGCGCCGCCTCCGCCACCTGCCAGAGGGAGAGGCAGGCAGCCTCAACCGGTGGGTCGCCCTTTTTTAATCGTTTTTTCTAAACAAATAGTCATCTTTTTTACCTGTATTTTCAAATTTATTAGACGTTGAAAAAAAATTTTTTTTGAAATTTATTTCAAAAAGATAAAATATTGACTATGACGTTAATAACATACTGTTTTAATGTATTTATTACTATTACATTGTTGTTGTTAAGAAATTTCAATATTTAAAAGTACAAGTAGTTTAATTGTGGCACAGTGTTCGTGGACATCCCCTTTTGCAATGTGTTAATTTAAACACAAATTTGTACAATTTAAAAAAAAAATTATAGTACCTGTCTATCTCTCTTTATTCTCCACTAAAATCTCTCTACAAACGAAACTCAAAAATAAATTAAAAATCACACATATTCTGGCTAGTTTCTTCTCATCTTTCTCACTCTCTTTTGACTACACCTTTAGAACCGTTATTCATAATTGTTTGATACTATCCATAAAAAGACGCACTCTCGTGTGAGTGAATACACTGTGTTTTTAATACGCAATGTTTTTACTCAAAAATAAAAAATAATATGTTGAAACTACTGGAATAAAATCTAATTTGAGAAAATATTTTCCAACTAAAGTCACACAAAATGTTATTAGGACTACATACTTAATAAATAAGATAAACACAGCTTGTCCCTTTACAAGAGTTACACATTTTATAAGCATTCTGCTGGCTTCTGTAAAAAAACTAACAATTGTGAAATATCATTATGGACAATGTCATTGTCAATCAAATAAATTTCTCACATACGCATATCTTTAACATTAAAACAAAATTTTTTCTCAAATAACACCAAGCTTGTGCGTGCAATTAACCCTAGTTACCTCGTCATTTTTTATACAGTTGGCTTTGCTGTCGTTGACCCTTTGCTAAAGCAATTTGCAATTGAGTCTTAATTTTTTTTTCCTTCATTTAACAAGAATTACCTAATTACATTAGGCAACCATTAATTGTTGAATCCGTCATACTGAGAAAAATGGTTTCGTGCACTATTCTTTAAAATAGACAAATAAAAAAAACTTTTTTTTTTGGTATGAATTAGAATAATATAGGCCATTTTATACTGCATGCATAGAAATATATTTTTTATGTCACGCAGAGAGTGAAAAAGAGATTTTTTAATGTTCTCCTCGGTTAAAAATGCATATAGCACATATTTATATTTACAAACATATGTATCTACATTTTTTATACACATAATCAGAAGAGATGATTAGAGAAAAGACATCGTACCTAATTTGTATGCGTGAGACTCAAAAAAGTATGATTGCTTCAACGTTTCTGTAAGTCACAACATGATAACTAAATCCTCGACTTCGCTTGTATAAAAATATTGCAAATAAAACAGTATTAAAAAAAGTTTTTGCATTGAAAAAAAATATTTAAGTAAGCGAAAGACGGGACCATAGCCTTAACAAAGCCTCTATTAACAAACTAACACTGAATCCTTGAGACCTCGAACACAAGGCCACATTTAAAATGCTTGGAATTATTTTAAATTAAAGTGGACATCATAATATATGTGAGTTATAGTAGACCCGAAGTATGAGAGAAAAAATGCAAAATTTTTCAGCTTATAAAATTTGTGCCCAGAAAAAGCGAGTTGGAGATAACGAGATAAGGACCCACATAAAAAAAAAAAAAAAAAAAAGCGATTATAAGGAAACTAAAAACACAAAGAGGATTTCTTATGTGCTTTTTGTGATAAAATATTTTTTCAGGCTCTCGATTAATATGAGAATACTCATTGCATGTAAAAAAAAGATTCTTATATTATAATAATCCTCTGGTTTTTTATCTAAGTCGACAGATTGCAGCAAAAATTGGATTCAAAAAAGCAGAGCTGTGTCACGAAAAATATCCACGAAATCCAGCTACACTTTTATTTTTCAGCTATTTTTAGATTATTTACTCAAGGATGTCTTCATGGTTGGGGTATGATGTAATAATTACACTGGATTATTATTGAAGTATATTCCAAAACGTGAGATGCAAAGATCATTAGAGAGATAAAGAGAGATCGAGAGTGTGAGAGTAGCCCTTGAATGTATTTTGAGACACAAGGGTATCAGTGTGCAAGTCGAGAATAAACGATCAACTTTTTCTCTTGGATATTTTAATATATTTTTATCTAACTATTGATTATTTAACTATTTTTTCTTTTTTTCAGGCATTACTTATTATTTCACACGACTTGTTTCTTTTATTTTTTTTCTCCACGTTTAATTTATTATGATTTTTAATATTATTATTATTATTATTATTATTATTATTATTATCATCATTGATATTATTATTTATTTATTTGTTGGGCTTTTTCACTTCACCATTATTATTTTGACGTACAAGAGTATTTAATAGATAGTCATCTTCGTTATTTTTATTTTACATTTTCAATTCAAAGCTTAAAGTGACCAAAGTGAAAATGCTCAAGTGTGTCGTGCACAGAATTTTTCGTGGCCTTTAATGTTTCAGGAGGAAAAGTTGTTCGTCCTTGGGAGAACGTTGAAACAGGATTCAATTATAATTAACGATCAATTCATCAACATCGTGTTTCTCACCGTGAAATTAATTCTTTGATAAGCTTAAATGAGTATCTTTAGAAAAGGATTTGACAAGATAAGCTGAAATAATTTTTTTTTTTCTTCTTAATATTGATTATTGTTTGTGAGCTAAGGTGTGAGACTGGTGTTCGTTGGATAGAGGAGAAAGCAAAGTATCATTGAATATAGATATCAGGTTGAAATTTTGGCAATCAAAAGTACAGAACTCGCCGTTGCTTTATCAAAAATAAAAGAGATGAAATGAAATTGAAAAGAAAAAAAAAAGCTTTGGGATACGCTTGTAAACGCTTGCTTTATAAATTAGGCGCTTCAATGATTGCAAGTTTATGCTGCTTTTAAACACACACGCTTCTTTAGTTAACGCTAATTGTGCTCATAGCTGTATTTTATTTTTCAATTGATACCCGTGCAAACGCACGCACACGCTGCTGCTGCTGCTACAAAAGTTGCTAAAAGGTCGAGTAAAAAAATAATAATAAGCTTCTATACTGCTTACAAAGATATATCACACGCATATTGAGTGTACTTAGTAGGAGAGTGTTCGTTTAACATTTTTTATTTTATTTTTTACTTTGACAATTTATAGAGAAAAAAAAAAAAAAAAAAAAAATTGCTTCTATTTGATTAACATTTTTTTTTGTTCTAACACGCTAATTGCAAATTTTGCCGCTGCTTCTGCTAACAATCACCGCTGCTGCTATTATTACTCGTTTTTATTACGCTTTACCCCCGCATTATCCCTTCTGTGTACGATCTCGTCATTCCTACATGTTTTCTGTTTTGCTTAACAAAGTATACAAATGCTAATGTATTTGTGTATACATACCTATCCCCGCCAAGTCAATGTGTATTTGTACATTTGAATATACATGTCACCTGCCAAAAAACATCCCTGTCGCACTGTTTCTTTCTTCTTCCACACACTTCATCTTCTTCTCACGTGTGATCGTCAGGCCAGTCTGCGAACAACATCCTACATTGGGTAAGACAACTAGGATTTAAAGTGGCTTAATGCATTTTTGAAAATTTTTGGGCCAGCCCAAACTTCATGTCGTTGTTTAATTAGAAAACAACTTTTTTTCCCTGATGAACGACGTGTATTTAAATTTTCGGAAAATGTGTTAGTCTACTTTGATTCTGTTGTGTCTAATAGGAAAACTTTCTTTTGAAATTGCATTACTTTTTTTTTTTTTTTTTAGTTAAGATATTTAAAACCTATTCAAGGAGCTTTAGTTGATAAATTATTTATGTTTGAGATGTAACGTTGTTGAAGAAAGTTTTTCATACCTCCAAAGCCAGGCTGGTCAAACGGTTATGAACAATGTTCCCTCACTACAAGTTGAGTCGTAGGTCATAAAGACTCATGAAATAACAAAATATAAATTTTCAAAAATTAAATAATTAAAAAAAAAAATTTTAAAAAACTAAGTATACTGCATTGTTCGAAAAATTTTTCAGTACATCAATTTATGAAAAATTAAACAAAATTGGCTGTTAATTAGTAAACAAACGATTGATATATAATTGGCATACATTAATAAGCGAGCTCTGTTGTTTCACACTCGAAGATTAATTTAGTTTAGTAATTTTCTACGAGAGTATTTTTTTTTTTTGTCAATAAAAATTATTAATAATTATTGTCGTGACACGAGTAATCAGAATTTTTCTTCGATTGTTTGTCAACGCAGCCTGCGTACATTTGTGTTGTATAAACTATGTATTTATACAAAATTATAATGAATTTTGACAAAATTGTGAGAAAGGACGAGTACAAGGACCACGACGAGCGAATGAGAGTGAACGAAAGAGTTCAAGGCAAAAAAAGAAATTTGTCGAGAGAAAAGACAAAAAAATTTTTTTAATAATCAGAAAACCAAACCAAAGAACAAAGAAAAAAATATCGGTTTGTATAAACGCTTGTGGTGTGTTATTCGTTGTTTTGGCCAGGCTGGACGTGGCCGTGGAGCGGCGGTGGCACGTGGCCGGGTCGGTGGCCCCCAAGCACGTGGGCCAGTTCGGGGGGCGCGCAACCCCGCAGCTACAGGGGCCCGTGGGGCCCAACGACCAGCCGCTCGTGGGGGGGTGGTCCGCGCCAAGGGAAGTTTACCAGGTGAGGATGGTCTGTATCTTCGGGACGAACTGTCTCTTTTTTTCTATACTACATCTTTGACTATTCTGTAACCTCTTATTATTATTATTATTATATTATATTATATTATACCTGTTTTTCATATCTATCTAATTTGTTTGTCATACATACATAAACTTTATCATGTATACATGTATATTTCTATACATAGTGAGCCAGTCAATGTTTCTTCTATACATTTTATTTTTTCCGACCTTTTTTTTTCTCTCTCTCTCTATTTTTTTTTTTCACTTTTCCATTTTTTTTTCCATGTATCTATGTCGTCACCGAATTGATCATTTATTTTATTTTATATTAGTTTATATAATTATAATCTCATTATATTTTAATGCATATGGTTTATATAAGTTGTTCCACTACTTTTTTGTTCGTTCAAAGTGCGCTCTACGTTTTCCAGTTTTTTTTTACTAAAACCATGAATAACCTCATGACGTGTTCCAAGTAACGTAAAACGTACTTTGAAAGTGTGATTTTTGTTAAAACAAAAAATCCAACCAAACAAACAGCAATTAAAAAAAAAAAAAAAAATACGTAACACGCTTAGTATATATGCACATATTCTCATAATAAATGGAAAATTTATTAAAAATATATACATACATATATTTATTCATTAAAAAAAAAAAAAAAAAACACGAAAATGATGAAAATAATGTTGCACTCCTCTCGTAGATTCGTAGACTCACATTGGCTTACTCGCTTCTTGCCATCGCAAAAGCTTCTCCTTGAAATCCCTACACACAAATACTCCTTCGCCTTATGTGCTACAAACTACAACAAACTGCGACGACAGATCCTGACGAGAGACAGAGAAAGAGAGATAGAGAATGAACGAGAGAAAGAAAGTAACGATAACAAGATAAAAACAAAAATACAAAAACCAAGCAAGTGTCAGACTGTGAGAAATCGCGAGAGATTGTGAGAACGAGAAAAGGTACATCCGTCCGAGAATCTCGTCTCTCTTTTTTTTCTTCCCATAATCATCTATTTTCTTGTACGATCGACAACACAGCCGCAGAGAAGAAGGCTTCGTTTATGTTTCTTGGTTCTAAAAATATACACACTAATTTCGTTGTGTTTGTCAATTTTTGACATTTAAAGATTCTTTTATTTGATTTTGTTTGATCTACATTATTTTTTTTCTTATTTTCACCCTTTGTGCTTCAAAATGTATGTATTTTTTTTTTCTTTCCTTTTAAAATGTCATACGTTTGATATTTATATGAGTCAAAGTGGATCGCTTATAAATTTGTATCTCACATTTTTCATCATGTTGCATGGACATAACATTTTTTTTTTTTTTTTTTTTCATTTTTCTTTAGCTCATAGTTGCATCAATGTAAGTTTAACCTTACGAATATGTATAACTAATTTTTTTTTAAAGCTTGTATTTTTGCAACAGTCAAATCTGATACACTCCCATCGAGTTAAAAATGAAACAATCTCTGAAAGGTTCGAGCTTTGATACTCGATTATTATTAAAAAAAAAAAAAAAAAAAAAAAAAAAAAAAAAAAAAAAAAAAATCTACTTTGTTGCGGCAGTGTGTCGGTCGATAGTTCCTCTGATAAAATGTAATTCCTCCTGGCGAATCGAGAGCAAGAAGTGTATTATAATTATAATAACAGCTGGAATAGCAATAATAATAACAACAACAACAACAACGTGTTACATATATTGTTTGTTATGTCTTTAGTATTGATTTTCAATAAAATTTATAAAATTAACTTACGTAGTCTAAGGTGTTCTTCTTTGGGTCGAATCAGGAAAATATTTGATAAAATCTTTGCTCTCGTCACTTTCAACCATCGGTTTATCATCAATACAATTCTCATGGATTTTAACAAAAGTTTTCCTGATCTTGCATTATAACGTTTAATATATATATTATTGTATGCTAAAATACATTATACCTGTAAGCAATAATCATGTTGGTAAAAAAAAATTATTCGTTCCATTTCTTGTGATGAAAGGGAAAAGAAAAAACTCCAAAGCGGAACGAATAATTTTTTGATCGATTGAAAAAAAAAAAAAAAAAAAAAAATCCCAGAGTGCGTTTACTCGGCTAAATCTCACGACAAGCGCAAGAACGCACCAGAGTATCCACGAACGAACGAGAGGTGAAAAGCTGTTGTTTAAATTATTTTCTTTAATTTTCAACCTCTCGCTCTTTCATTGGGCTCAGACGCGCTCTTACGGCTTCCAAACGCACCCTGACTAGCGTTCGAGCAATGATAGAAAAAAAAAAAAAAAAAAAAAAATCCATCCCTGATTGTAACGACAAACTGATCTGACGGCGTACTTTTTGCACGCCCTCCCCTGTGTCTGTTTTTTCTGTTTCCTGCTAACCGATTAATAAAACCACGGACGCTGCCTCGAATGACCATATTCCACCAACCAATCGACCAACCAATCTAAACGCACGGTGGGCCCAATCGAACGGCAAAACCAATAGCAGCAGGTAAGCGAAAGTTTGACGGGGGTCACCAGAACCAGGGGGAATCTAAACGTCGCTTCCAGAGCAGCTGGGGGAACCAGCCCCTCGCTCAGCAACCATTGGGCGGCAATGCGTACGCAATGGCGAGTGTGAACGGTGGCGGGGGCGGTGGCAACAAAACCTCATCATCATCAACAGCCCAGGCAGGCTCGGCGGCCGATAAACTGGGTGGCGGAGCCTCGGGCGGCCCCAACAACTCCGCCCAGGCCGACGACGAGTGGTACCAGGACTCGTATCAGTCCTGGAGCTAACTTGCTACCTAGACGACGACAACAACAACAACCAGCAGCAGTGCCAGTGCCGGTCAAACACAGGACGAGGTTCATCAGCAAAACCAAAAGGAAGAACTGAGCTAGCGCGTGATTGTTGATGATGGCGCGCATTGTCGAAATCGCCCCGTGGCCTGGACCCTGGTTATGTATTATCCTCCTGCTGTCGTTGTCCACGCGTATGCTCGTACAATGTGAGACGTTGTCGCCTGCCTGTTGGCGAGTCGGTTCTTCTTCGACCACCGGTTTCACTGCAACAACAACAACAACAACAACAACAACAACAACAATCATCGAGGCCCTATTTTTCTTCAACTTCGATCTTCGACGGGTTTGCGGCAGTTTTGTTATATATACGCGTAGCTAAATATTGTTCGTTGCGAGATGGATGGAGATAGGCGATGGATGTTGTGCGTCGAGAGAGCGAGTGTACGTGGATGGGGCATTTTACGTACGATCAGTGTGTTTTGTTACTGCAAGGGTGCGAGAGACGATTGCGAGTACCTATACACGGAAGATGAAGAAGATGACGAAGAAGAAGACGACGACGACGACGACGACGACGAAGATTGATGAGCCAGAGAAGAGGGTTTCGATGAGCTTTGTTGTCTGTGCACGTGACTACGGCGTCTCGAGCCTGCCCCCAGCCCATACTTTTGTGTAAAACACCGTACAGCGGCGCGTGTGCGTGCTGTTAACGAACATCTGTGACGCGCGAAATGTACACGCGCGCGGGATAGTATCCAGCTAGAGGAATTATCGTTACTAGAACACGCCACCACCTTCGCCCCTCCCCCCCCCACTGTTGTTGTGATCTTTTAACAAATGATCATATATATATATATACATACATGCATACAAATGATGAAAACACAACAATATAATGATAGTTGTACAGTGATGTGCCACTGGGACTGTATTATTATACGATCGGAGTGACCGCCCACCCACCCCGTACTAACATTAATATTTTATATTTACAATGATATATGATAAATATTAACTAATTTTACAATGTGTAATTGACTAAGTGAATGGAGAAGAAAAAAGTAAAATGAAAAAACAATTGATTAAACATTATACCACAACTGCATTGTCGCGTTCACGCAAACAAAACAAGAATAATATATAACACTGCCAAGCGAAGATCAGCGCATTATTCTCGAAACCGGAGTATATAATTTGCGAAGTAGGAAAGGAAGGAGAAGAAAAGAAAAAAAAAAGTAAAATGTTGTAGGAATTTGCGACGCTAAGAGACTCTCGACGTAGAGGTTTATGTAGTAGTTAGAATAAGACGCCGATTTCGGAGGATAAAATTGTTAATCGCGCGTCGCATCCCCGGAAATTAAGGGGTGTAAAAATTTTAGAAGAAAAATTATGAACTACACGGTCGAGTTTTAAGTATAGGACACGTCGCAAAGCAAGTTTTCTTGTTTTTTTGTTTTTTTTCCAAATTGTAATTATTATTATCATATATTTAGGACACGAAATTTTGTTGTTTCGGCGAATGAGGTGGCAGATGATGAAATTTGTTTTTTCTTTATGATATATATTTTCGTTCCGGATTTTTAAGATGTAATTAAAAAGGGAAAGAAGGGGAAAAAAAGACGCCAAGCAAAGCTTCTTTTTCCCTCTTTCCGCGCGTGACGGAAACGAGCGAGCGCGTGTTAGTTTGTATAATCTATGTGAGCGAGAGCGAGAGTGCAAGAGTTGAAGCGAGGCAGATTTGTTTGTAATGGCACGTGGATGAGGCAGGAGAGGGAAGCGCGCGGTGATTTAGGCTGGCGAGATTTTTGAAAATTTTCGCTTGTTAAGGATTTTCAGAAATCTTGGACCGAAAGAAGGTTGACGAGTTCGAGTGAATATCTTTGATTTTTTTTGTTTGTTTTTTTTTTCGTTTCACGTAAAAAACAATCTATTTTTTTCACAACAATTTTACAGTAAAAAAAAAAAAATAATATAGTGTCGCAAATACAAATGACAAACCAAAATTCACTCGTTCCGTCTGATTCTTTCTAGTCGTATTCCGCGCGACAATGCGAGTTTAGCGATAGGTTCGACGTTCAGGGCGCGATTTATATAAAAGCTTTGTCGGCAGATTGCATAAGCGACAGGGCATTATAGAACTCAAAGTTCGAAAAATTTAAGATTAAATGAAAACGAGTACTGAGCAGTTTTAGGCGATTGAAGGAAACAAAATATAAAATAAAATAAAAAATAGCGAGTGACTTTGATTACAAAGTGTGCTCGCGTGTGTAATAACGTATGCGTGAAGAGCGCGCGCCAAGCGCGGCCTAGACCTTCTATTGTTGGTCTATAAAAATATGTACAGTCAGTGAAACTATTATTATTAAGGGTCAGACGATTATTAAAAAAAAAAGTACAGGAAAGCGCGTAATTGAAAAATAAAACAGATAAAAGTCGTGTGACGGGATAGCGGATTTTTTTATCGAAACGACGATAGAGAAAAAAAAGAGAGAGTTAAGTAAATAGGAAAAAAAAAGTAATTAAATAAATCACGACGAAAAGTGAGAGAACGATAGACCGTGTGAGAGAGCGCGTTTGCAACGCTTGACACACGAATTTCAGTCGTCTCTGCGAACGGTGTCTCTGCGGGGTTCGTTCAATGGTGTTTTATTTTTTTTGTTTTTTTTTTTTTATCGATAAAAATACAAAAGACGGAGAACAAAAAAGACGGGACATCAAAGTGGCTTATTTTTTGGAGACGAAGATCCGAAATGCGCTTGTTGCTGGTTTTTTGCTTGTGACTCGATTTTGGAGGGAACAAGAGCACAAAATCCACTTGTACGATAAATAAAAAAGAAAAAAAAAACAGTGATGAAAACCTTTTTTTCGTTCGGAAAAAAGCTGAACAAAAGGGCACGCAGTATCCGAATAACGAGAAATCTCGTCTTCAAAATTTTCTCTTTGTTTTCGATGCTAGACGGAAATTTTTTTTGCAATTCTAACGTTTGATGGAAGTTAAGTTTTGTTTTGTTGTAGAGATGGTAAAAAAAAATTCTCGAGACGCGTTTCTTTCGATAGAAAATAAATACATTTGTTGGATGTGGAAAGTGAACAGATTGTTGGTCGAGTTTCGCGAGGCAGGAGAGACACAGAGACTTCAAGAAGGTGCGCCATCGAGTTTAAAAAAAAATTATATATATATATTGAAAATAGTGTCGAATGCAGTCACGACGGCTGTTTATTCGTGTTGTTTGTATGTTTTTTGAATATTTAAAAAAAAATCTTGTTTGTTCTATATTGATATTTTTTTAGAAAAATAAAATTCACTTGGTACGGTCAGTACAATGAAACATATTTTCCAAAAAAAAGTAAATACCAAAAATGAAGTTGAAAAAAAAAAACAAAAAAAACAAATTTTACTCCTCTGGAATAATTGCAATAGTATTTTCGATGCACACCCACCATAGAAAGACAACTTTGAAATAATAGATGAAAGAATTGGGATTGAATAAAAAGTAAGAGACTGGAACTGATTGTAAAAGATGGAAAATATTCGGTCGGATCGCAGGAAAAAGGCAGAATTTTCATTGGGAAAATAATGACGATAGGCTACACCAAAATCGAATAATAATAATAATAATCACAGATTGTAAAAATACACGCGACACCCTAACTTGCATTTTTTTTATCGCCGTTGCACCGATTATAAAAATTTGGTTGATAAAAAAAATAGTTTTTAATTTGCCGAGCAACGTATTGTTGTTTTTGAATTAAATTTTTTTTTTCAGATGTATTTCAGTTTAAATAATACCAAATTTTTTTCAATTCGGTGCAGCAAATTAGTGATCTACGTTTTTTGAAAATTTTTTTATATTGTATTAACCGAATAATTTTTGTTTTGTTTTTTTTTTTCATCACGCTAACATCTGATAAAAATTAGGGAATGAATCAATAACGTTTAGTTAATCGTGTTTTTTAATTTATAAAAAAAATTATTATTGTCAATGAAAGAAAATTAAGTGTCACAGCTACATTTTTTTGTTAATATGAAGAAAAAAAATGTTATTACAGTTAACATACAATTATTAAAAAAAAATCATTCTCTAAGACATATCAGACGTTACTTTGTAGCTATGGGTAAAAAAAAAAACGTAGATCGCGAAAAACATAATTTACAATAGGCCGTTATATAAAAGTGTGAAAATTATAAAAAAAAAAAAAGAAAAAAAAAGCGTAACCTATAGCCAAGAAAAAAAGAACGTGAGCGAGCGAGCAAAAGTGTAAGAGTGCGTAAGGAAAAAAAGAGCGGTACTAAAAAAATTATGACAATTTCACAATTCTTGCGAAAACAGGTTAAAAATAAATAATAATAAGTTGTAATAACAGTAACAAAAAAAGTTAAACTAATAATTGAAGAAATTAAAAATACACATTTACACTTGAATACACACACGCACACGTAGACACGATTTTTTAAATATTTTTTTTTTTATTTATTATTTTTTTTTTTTTTAGTGTTGACTCGTTGTTATTGTTAGCCTGTTAGTTAATTAATAAGAAAGTTATAAGTGCGGGCTGTAGTTGGTCCCTTGTCCCTGGAGAGCTTAGACGCGCCCTCCCCCTGTTCTGGAGATTATCTGCGTTTATACTGAAGCTTCAATAATTTTTTTTAATAGTTATTATCCAATTATTACTTTTATTCTTTGTATAATGATTTTTCTTCGAACGATGGCAATGTGAAAACTAATAATATAAAAAATAAATGGAAAATGACGTTTTTACGATGTTAACGAATTTGATTATGATTATAATTACGATTAATAATATCCGTGGTGTATACAAAAAAATATGAGATTGAAATAAAGTTAATGAAATCCAAGTCATGACTAAGGCGTTAAACGTTCATTTTACATTATTTTCTTTTCTTTTATCAATAACTGAAATCAACGAAATTCGGGCACACAATTACAAAAGAGAGAAACGAACGTGCAAACTCCATTGTCCAAAACAGAAATATCCATACATCACAACAATACCATTTGGTATCTCATCATATTTACGTGATCATGATTTTACCAAGACAATAGTTAAATGGAAAAATACAAATATGTGACTATCATCGTAACCAAGCAAGAAATCTGCATTCAATAGTAGATTATTTCTCACCTGGAAAACAGTAACATAAATCCCCGGCGACCAATAAAAAATATAGAAAGTGAAAAAAAATGACTGGATAGTTTGTGCTTACTTGAAAAATGAACATAAAAAGTGACAAGAGACAAAATAATATCTTTCCTTGAATATCTATCACTACCCGCACGGTATTTGCATCTACATTTTTTCTTCACAAGACTGTTACAAAAGCGTAAATCAGCTGTACAGCAAAAGACTTTTTTTAATTATGTCTATTGTGGGAAAAAAAAGAAAATATGTAACATTGTGAATGATTATAAATAACGAATTTTTTCGTATGTGCAGCGCTTACATTGTCAGCCCAAGACGCACCAAAAAAAAAAAACAAACGAAAAATGTTATAATTGACGAATTGAAAAAAAAGAAAATTTGAGCGAGATTGTCAAGTAGTCGAGAGAGTAAAAATCAATTGAGAGACAAAAATACAAAATGCCATGAGTCGATGAATGATGATGATTAACAATAAAAAGTGAAAAATTATATCGATGTGCGACGATTGAGTCTTAAATGTTGAAACAAACAAAAAATAATTATAAAAAACTTTTCAAAGGGAAATATGCCAAATACAATAAGATAATGGCGGTTTCCTTTGAACTGATTAATAAAAATTGACTTTGTAAAGAGATAAGCGAAGATCCGGAAGTTGTTTAGGACAGATTTAAAGGGTTTGTTTGGACACGCGAAGATCGCTGTTGCTCGCGAAGCCTCTTTTTTTATGTTTACTATTTATGAGCATTATTTTGTTAATCTTTATACAAGTTTTTTTTTTGTTTTTTTTTTTTTTTTTGTAACTAGGACTAATTATTTTTCCTTCTTCCCTCGCCGACGTCGAGCGTGCGCGCAATAATTCCGATTTCTCTCTTTTTCCAAGATACTTTTTTTTGCCCTATTGTTATGTTGCAAGGATAATTTGTTGAAGGCAAAAAAATAATCTTAAATCTAATTAAAAAAAAAATTTTTTTTTAAGCGTATGCGCTTGACGATCGTGTAGTTATGATATTTTTTTGTATACTTAGTAGTTGATAATAATTTTTTTCAATATTGGACTTCCAAATCCCTCTTTCTTTTTTTTTAAAGAATAATATCGATACATCGACACTCGAACGGCCGAAACATCGAAAAGGCAGGCAAACATAATGAGAATAATTAACCAGTTTTAGAACAAATAAGACGGCGATTACGACGATGAATTTGAATTGTAACTCGGTAAAATAGGCAATAGTCATTGAACGAATAAGGATAAAAAATGAAGTAAATGGTGTAAACAGTTAAGTCACTGTAACTAATTTTGAAAAATGTGACAAGAAAAAAAAATCGATTTTTCGAAAAAGGAAAGAGGAAGCGTATGGAGGGAAACGGAAAGTTTAATGAGATAGTGAAAGAGAAGTATGGAGTTACGGAAGAGTGCGTTTAATGTTTAAGCGCGAAAGAGATCAGAAAAAAGGCAAAAAGAAGGAAACGGAAAATTTTTCGCCCCACACAACATAGATAATTGGAAGATTAAATAAATGACGAAAAAAACACGTCGCAGAAACACTTGCTGATTTAAAAAAAAAAATTAAAAAAAAAAAAAAAAAAAATGCAACGTAAAAATTGATGGCTGAATAAGGCGAAAAAATTTTTTTTCTCTTTACGTTTTTTCTTTTGAATACTCGAACTACTTAGGCAACATCCCAACCCATCCCTTTGTCCACACCGTACCCTTCTTGTGTAATTTCATGTATACTTTGGATAATACCTATCCTCTTTTCCTAATCTTGTATTGTCAACTTTTTCCCTGTAAAAGGAGAAAAGAAAATTGTATTCCCTATTCTTTCCCCTCCCTGTATTTATATAAAAGCATAATATTCGAGAATATGATAACATTAATATTAACACAATACGATAAGGATGAATATTCGCTAATATATTGAGTGGGTTTTTGTGAAAAAAATTGAATATTTAAATATTACGAAAACAAACATAAAAAAAAATTCTGGTCTTTGTCTGAAATGAGAGAAAGAAGAAAAAACGCGAGAAAGAATTAAGGAAGAGATGGAAAAGTGTAGTGAAACATCGGATGGTAGGAAGGAGATGAATGGTAATGATTGTTTCATTAAAAAAAAAAGTTTGAAAAAAAAAAAAAAAAAAAAAAATTAAAAAAAAAACTGAAACGCGTATATTTGAATATAATGTAATCGTGTTAGGCGTAAATGCATTTTTTGAGCTAAATTGTACACAATATGTAAACGATTGTAAACGAAGTAAAAACTTAACTTTTCAAAATTTGTACTTGATATTAAACGTAAAAAAAAAATTGTAATAAAATTAACGGCGTGTGTCGATGCTGCAACGAGACAAGCGATCTGAGAAAGAGTGGAAGAACATATAGGAGAGAGAAAGAGGAAATGTGAATTGGAAAGAGCGTGCAAGAGATCGTTTTTTTGACAAATTATAGCTTTAAAAAAAAAAAGAACATTACGAAATTCGAGCTTTACTTATATATATATACACCGATTCGAGATATCCAAATTCGACTATTTTTCTACTTCGAAATTTTAGAAACTTTTTGTGATTGGCAAATTGTGATTATTTCTAAAAAAAAATCTGCGTATTTTGATAATTCGGCTAAAAAATTTTGAAAAATTAGATAAAAAAAAAAAAAGAAATTTTTATAAAATCGTTGCGAATCAAAACGAAAAATTTATAAATATTTCTGACTCGATGTATGCTGTACTGGCTTTAAATTGGAGTTTAGTTAATTAAAGAGCGTGAGAGCGAGACAAAAAGGTTTTCGAATGCATTTTAAGAGCGAGATCATAGGAATGAGCTTGCAAAAGAGCAAGGATAAAAAAAAAAAATAAACAGCCTTAGGGTTGCCACATCTAAGCAATGCTGGGGTTGACGATGGCGGAAGCAGTTCACGGTGACACGAGACTTTAGACTGATCTATAGGTGTACTAGCGTTAAACGTGTAAAGTTGCTTTATGAATAGAAAAAAAGGATAATAATGAATAAATGAGTGAACGAAATGACAGAGAAGAGGAAGAGAAAAAAAAAAAAAAAAAAAAAAAATATAGTTGGCCCGCGTTTGCCAGCGATCAGAGCCACTGCACTTTTTTCTTTCCGTGCCGAGGCACCCGCCTTCAGAAAAAAAACGAGGCCGCTTCTCCTTCTAAGAAAAGACGACACAAAAACACACGTCACTCTCTCACGCGGATCTACCGAGCCTCCCCCTTTTGTTCTTGTTATATTACTACGCGTCTGTTATAGCCTGCTTTTTTGTTTTTTAGTAGTATACTATTTGTGATAGTTAGAGAGATAGAGAGAAAAGACAAAAAAAAACAACAAATTTTCGCGGGGGAGGCTCTTTAGAACGGTGTGACGCAAAATTTGGAACGAAAGAAAGAAAAAAAAAAAAAAAAAAAAAAAACATTAAATCTAAAGTGGCGTTGTTCATTTTTTTGGCGAAGGTGAATGCCTCGGTGAAGGAAATGGAAGGTTCAATCGTAACTATTATTATAGATACTTTGTTGGTGTAATGTAGACTTTAGAAAAAAAAAATGGCGTGGCTGTGATCGTTGTGGACTGCATAATTTTAACATATTGTGCACTGTGATGATTTTTTTTTTTTTCTTTGAATCTTCTGTAAGTTGTTGTACGAGTATGTATGGTTAGTACGTGTACACACATGGACACGGTACGCTGGCTAAGCCATTGATCGTTTTGATTTTTCGTTTGCCCTGTGACTAATTATTTTTGAGCTGATTCGCGATACACCATCTGTGACATGTTTTATATGTTTCGCTTGTATATGCACACTCACACGTAGAAAAAACGTATTTTCGGATAATAATGTAATAGGTGAATTGTAACATGTAATGTGGCAAAAACTGTTTTTTTAATTTTATTTATTATTGTTTTTTTATTATCATTTTTCTCGATATTTTTTTTTTTGTGTAATTAAAGAGGGTGAGATGAAAGTAAGGATAAAGAGAGAGATTGCCAGGAATTTATTAATAAGAAAAGATAAGCGCGAAATGCCGAATATATTGAAAACAAAAAATAACAGCAAGCAAACGACGCGTTGGAAGACTCTTCTTTTTTTTGTTTTTTGTAGTTTCCGCTCTCACGCGCGTGAACGTGGTTTTATTATAATATTACGTGGGCCCGTTGACACGATTATAAATTTACGTTAATATTTTTTTGATGGCATGCGAACAGAAGCGTGCGAGTTTTTTTTAATTATACATAAATATATTATATATTATATTCCTGCGGATATGCATTTTTGTGAAGTGATATGTTATTATTTAGCGATATAATTAATGAAGGATGATGATAATGATGATGATGATGATGATGATTTATAAAGAAAAAAAAAGTCGAGAGAGCGAGCGAAAGAAAAAGCGAGAATGCGAGGATGAATCGGAAATATTTAGCAAAAAAATTAACGATGGAAATATATATTAATTGGGATTTTAGGGAAAAATGATTAAAAAAAAAAAAATTTAATTCTTTACATAGCAGAGGTTTTACTTTAAACGAAAAAAAAAAAAAAAACAAAAAAAATAAATAAATGAAGCTATAAAAAAAAAATGATTAGCGAAAAATTGTGCGATTATTATTGTATATTTTCTTTTATTACTATTATTATTATTATTATTATACCTCTTGCGGCTTTTAATATTTGATTATAAGATGAAAAATAACATGTTTAATAAACAGGTATCGCAGCAAAAAAAATGTAGACACGACATTATTATTATTATATATGCACATATAGAGGCAAGATACATTCGACGACGATACAGTGTAATACCGAGAATAAAAAAAAAAAAAAAAAAAAAAAAATTAACACAGTTAAAGAATGAAACTTGGATGAAAAATTATATGAACGAAAAAGAAAAAAAATTAATCAATATGAACCAATGTTTCGTAATCATTGCATAATCGAAAGACGTTCGTGCGCCACGCTCCGTGTCAACTCCGCAATTTTTAGCATATGATGCGTAAGAGTGATAAAGAGAAAGTAACAGAAAGCGCTACATGTTGTAATGATTAAAAAAAATAATAATTTACGAAAACTAGAGTTGTGCGTGCGAACGAGCGAGAAAGCAAGCGAGAGACAGCGAAATTTCACTTCTTTTTTCTACATCGCGAATAAACATCAGTACAACAGGTTTTTAATTCTACTTTTTTTTTTTTTTTTTTTTATTATTGTGATTATTATGTTTTAATGATTGATTTTCTTCAACTTTTACTCAAAAACAAAAGTATGAAAGAAAAGCAAGGGCGATGTTGTTGAGAAAACAAATAATACAAAAGACAGTGATGATATATAAGATATAATGAAACATAAAGATAATAAAACGACAAGGAACAAAAAAAAAAAAAAAAAAGTAAAATAATTATAAAACACATATTTCAATAAACACAATTTATATGGAGAAAAACTCCCGGACGGAATTCATGAACATAATGTTCATTTTTAACGGACCGAATTCTTTTGCACTTAATTAATTTTTTCGTAATTTATAAGTTTATATGGATAATCAATATTTTTAATTTTTGGAAGAAAACTCCACTCCTGTTTTTATTGTAAACTGCATTATTATAACTACTATTATTCAGCTACCAATTGCTTTGCTTTCCTTTCTTCTTTTCTTTTTTTTTTTTTTATTAAAATAATGTTTCCGCAATTATAAACGAAAAAGTTTCCCCTGCCCCCTAATTTTAGTGTGAACGTAGTTAAACATTATGATTATAAACAATGAATTTGATGAAAAATAAAAATAAAACAGCGTTAAAATATATGGTTCCTTTTCGAGCTAGGAGCTTGATTTAAAGTGTCAAAGATTTTGTGTATGACCAGATGTATTCTACATGTCTCAATAAACAGTTGTATGTGAATTACCTTTCTTAATTTACGAGTTTTTATTCATTTCCAGCCCTTTTATTTAAGATTTCCCGCATCCTCGCCCATCATAACATGATGTGAAAAATATCGTTCTTTTTTTTTTTTTTTAATATAAACATATTAGTAATTGAAAAAGAAATAACTTAATTTTACCGAATGTAAAATTTCAAGCAATGTCATAAAAGTAGCCGATTGTATGGTCATGTTTTCTTCATAATTTTCGTAATTTTTTTTTTCCTGCGAACAAGTTAATTTTCGTCGGAAGTACATCAACAAGATGAGCAAGTAAGTATTTCGAGTAAAAATATAATTCTCCAGTACGAAGCAACGCGGAGAAATGCTGTATTGTTATTAGTATACTGTTACGAAACCGATTTATGAAGGAAAAGTCTTTATTTGAAGTTGATGACGAAACCCTTCCCAAAATAAACAAAAACATGCTTTTGCAAAAAAGCGCACCCTAAAGATATCGTAATACTCGCGAGAGATTAACTTAAACACGCTCATTTACCTTGTCGAGTATCTTTCAGTATCTGTATCCGTACCTTTCCTCCCCTTTACAGCAGAAGGTGGAAAAAAAAGATGGGCAAGTTGGCTGGTGCTGCACACACACGCTCGTTGTCTACTCTCACCCGAATCCCGTGATGGAAAAAAAAAAAATACTAATTCTCCCCTCAACTCTCTCCCTGTGCATCGATCTCTCTAATAAAAATGCAACCCTTTCCCCCTCCCACATTTCTACTTTGTTGTCTTTTTTTTTTTTTTTCTACTCGTCCAAGTATATACAACTCGATTTTCAAATGTTTAAAAAATTAATCGCGTTTGTAATCTTAAGCTGCTTCATAGTAACAATTCTACACGTTTCTCCTCGCTATAAAAATAACATTCAAACTCAAAGGTCGTATAAATCGGGGGAAAAAAAAGGATTCGTGAAAGTCTATCGTGGATCAGATAACAACAAATGGATACGAGTAATTACCAGGGAAGGAGTATCGATAATGATCGCACACCTATACACACAAGGATGAAAAACAAAAACGCGCCAATTCATAAAGTAAATTATACCGAAATGTGGTGTCCATTGAGCAGTGGTAGGTATAATATTTTTTTTTACAGGGTTATATGTTTCTTCACGCGCGCGCATGATCGAGTTGAGAGATTTTTTTTTTTTTCCTTTGAAATATAAGATTTGGACGATTTCGCGCACGATACACATGTATAAACAGGTATACGTCTGTACCGTACCGAATACGGGAAGGTAAAGTCGGACACAGACGGATAATTATGGTAACATGTATTATACACCAAATCGTATGGCTGTAGACGCTCGTCACTCATTAAAGTTTGTTTTTAAAGACAAAGAATAAAAAATACCCATCGCGTGTCCCACATTCCAGGTGTGACTAGCCTTTTCCGAGAAATAATGGGCCAACAAAGAAACATATAACCCTGTAAAAAAAAAAAAAAGAAAAAAAAATCTACTCGCAAAATTCGCGTAAACTTGAACTGAAGGGTGAGTCGGCAAGGGACGGGTATATAAGGTGGAGGGAAAAAAATGGTCTAGAGGATAGAAAAGGTACGCCCTTTGCGAAGCACGAGACAGAGGAGCGACGGAATATTTGCCATTAGCGAGCTTTTTTTTTTTTTTTTTTCTTTCAACCAGCTAGCGTTTTCTTCTTTTGTTCTTGCTGCTGAGAGCTGAAAAATGTTATTTACCTAGAGAGAGAGAGAGAGAGCTAGCTAGTCATACCAATACACAGAGGGACCTTTCCATCTGTCATCGTATAACCAACGAAATGTGTATGTATATAGGCACAACTGTATGGTTAATGGACGTATCTCGTGTAATATACGTATATGCGCAAAGCTCCGAATCGCAAGAGTACAGCTGCGTTACACGTATGTTTAAACCCCGGGGTTTTCCAATAAATTGTCATCCAGCAGCTCAATAGTCACAACCTGCATGAAAACATAGACACCGACAGCAACTGGCTCGGCTCTTGCCTCTGCCAGCCGAGGTTTACGGAGTGAGTCGATTAAAAACCTGCCTCATCGAAAAAAAGGAGGGTGGAGGACCCGCCCAAAAACTCAGTCGGTGTCGGGGGTGGGGAAAAAAAAAAAAAAAAAAAAAAAAAAAAAAAAAGAGGTTTGCAAGTTGAGGACATTGTACATATTGTGTGTGGCGTGCAAGACATGAGCAGGGTAGGATCGGCATTTCTAGGGATGAGGCTTTCCAAGGCAGGAGTGGATTTTGTGGACAGAAGAAGAAAGGGCTTGTTGCAAGCTTTTTATTTTATTTTTTTCGTCCCACCCACCCCTTACCCTTCTGTCCCAAGGACAATAGCGTGGCCAAGAGTAAATTGCACGAGTAGGCAATACAGTATATTATGTAGGTATATGCATACATGGTAGTGTAGCGAGAAAAAGAGAGAGAGAGAGAGAGTGTCGAGTGGCGGAGAGAGAGAGAGAGATAGGTACTGTATACGTGCCCCGAGAGTTGCTGCCCCTGATATTCTCGTCTCGTTTTCGGCGCCTCCGGGGCCACTCCCACCTTGCCTCCTACTCTCCTCTGACATTATGCGATTCACCCGCTGACCCGCTTTGTACTCCTTGTGTCCTCTATCGGGCTCCTCTCCTTTTTTTTCCTTTTTTTTTTTGGTGCACTTGGGGCACCCCTAACTATATACCACATCGTATACATCCATTGTGTATCTTTTATCCAAACAAACCACCCCAGCTGCAGCAGATAAGCGACCCCGAATCTGTAAAATCTCGTTTTTTTTTTTCCTTTTTTTCCTTTTTTTTTATTATTTCGTTCCTTTCGAGATTTACGAATCTACAAATATACACGGCAAATTGGGGTACAATCGCAGTATTGCATATAATTATGTTACATGGGGGCCGAGAGTGATGATGGGTCACGGCCCTGCAAAAAGGGCATCCAACTGCAAGTTACCCATCATCATCACCTATACGATGCCTTTTTTATTTGGATGCCGCCAAACCCACATGGGTATACAACAGCTACACGGTGTTTTCAAACTTTCGGGGAATAATTATACTAAAATACAATTACGTGCATGTGTAGATGTACAGTGCAGTACAATGCATCATCGAAATCATCGTCGCAGCGGTATAGGTATAGACTTCATTTTAACGCCCTGTTCTCTTTATCTTGACATACGACGAGCTATATTATATAGGTACGCGAAGATAAGGGACAAACCGAGTCCCCCCCCTCCCCCGAAGACAGATAAGACGAGATGATAATATAAAATACGTACGTATTTATGATGGCACCCTGTATATAGCCATACCCATGTGTACTTATCCTTTTTTTATTTATTTTGTTTAATTTTTTTGTTTTTCACTCGTTCGAGCGAGCATCGTTGGGTATTTTGGTAAATCTGATGAGCGTATATTGAAAAATAAAAGCAATAATAAAAATGTATGTGTGGGTGTGTGTGTGTGGGGGGGGTGTGATGCATGAGAGCAGCGTTCTGTTTGGCCATGGTATACGTCATGTATGCGACTCATCGAGCCATAATTGGGGCGTGACGAGTAGACCCGGTAGACGCGAAGCCGACGAAAGCTGCAGAGTTTAGTTAGCTCGGGGAGGAGGTACCTACGTATACACTTTGGAAGGTGACGACGAGAGAGAGAGAGAGGGTGAAATTAGGCAGGAGGCGAATACGCGCTGCATATCTGTACATACGTACACCCGTGGACCGCAAATTAATGCGACCGAGTTCGTGTATACTTTGGAGCGCATTGTCTTGCCTATACGGGTGTGCGTGGCTGTCTCTCTATCTTTTTCGACTCTTGTTGTGCAAGTGCATTTTTTTTTTTTTTTTTTTTTTTTTTTTTTTTTTTTTTTTTCACCCCACATGATTGTAGAACCTAAATCGTACATCCTCTTTGCCTCGTATTTACATTTCCTTTTGTTGGTAGAGAAAAAAAAAAAAAAAAAAAAAAAGAAAACCGATTTTTATGACAAATGGTGACGAAAAAATTTGAAACAAGCAAATATACTTGCAACGTAAAATGTAGTAGCCGACGGGTACGAACAAAATGAAGAATTGTATCGCACCAAAATTAAATGCGTGTGAAATAAGAAGAAGAAAAGCGTTTGATGATCGACTATGGCATATATATACCTATACGTGCACTCCACTGTAATGTCACCATGCAGCACTAACTCACGCCCAACTTTCGCTTACACTGCAGAGATTTTACATTGACTTTGGCGCTAAAGTCAGGCGAGCTTCCAGGGCCAATATACCTTCTATATACACCCTCGTGCACTATCGGTTGCTGCGGCTGCCAACTTCCTCCCTCCCTCCCGCGTCTCTGGGCCGCAGTACAGCACCCCCCCCCTCCTCCCGGCACAGCTTCCCTTTCGACGCTCTGCAGATGTGTATAAGTACGCTGTACCATTGTCTCCCCCCCCCCCAGCCTGTGCAGCTCTCGAAGCCACTGCTGTGTTAGCTCTCCCCTTTCAACTCAACTCGACTATCGTCGCCACGTATATATATGGGGTCCAACTTACAGACATTTGTGGTTTCTGTCAACGATGATGCGTGTTCGAGTACATGGTAATTGTACACGATATAATAATTTTTCCTCCCTAATCCTGTACACAGCTCTACATACATTTGCTCCACTTCTGCCAAAAAATCCATGACGAGGGAATCCACGTTGCAATCGTTCCATATTGCATGATTTTACCCATTTTCGTTGTACTTACGAGGTGCTCTTATTTTAAGAACAACCTTTAACATTTATTTCTACTAGTGTGTGTCTTTACGTTTACGTTTGTTTGTAAACTTTGCCGGCACCGAGCGATACAAGTACATAGCCTGTTTCAGTGCCTTAATGATACAAATATACTACATACCTACTACTTGTTACTTTGGTTCATAGCTTTGTATACATTTAGCTGATGGACATCCATCGCAAAGTTCGCGTGATCGTTTTGGTGTAAAAGTTTAGTTATAAGCAAAGGTACGAGAGAGTGATATAAGTAATATACTCAAGCTGGTGCCGGTCATCAAGATGAGCGTACAGAAAAGTAGGCACAGCACCATCTGCGCGGGAAGTATCATCAAAAAACCCGAGAGCTTCGCCGAAGACGAGTCTTGGAGCTGCAGCGGATTGCACTCGACCATCTTTGCCGGGATGAATTTGGATTTGTCGACCAAGCCGCTGCAAAATGCCGAGGTGGAGAGCCGCCAATTGACCGGTTTCTTGACCACCATCAACGAGGAGAGAAACAGCGCCACGACACCGGTCTCCCTCAGTCCCACCGAGGACTCAAACATCTTGAACCTCAATTTGGACGCACTGCAAGGCGACCCCGACGTTTTCTTGGACTGCTCGCCCGAGGCCACGACCAACAATCGAGTCCCATCGCTAACCAGGTGAGTTTACCTGCTCACACGCGCTGTTTTCGATTCTGAGAAACGATTAATGTGATTTGTCCTTGCAGCTGCAGTCCCCGTGTCTCGGCACCGAAAGCCGACAGTGCCGGCACCAACGGAGGACCGACGCCCGCCATCTTCACGTTCTCGCCGCGCCGGAACTCGTGCACTGGGGCTCTGCTCGATAAATTAGCAAAGGACTTTGACTCCTTGACGATGGACTCCCAGCCCCAATCGACTCCGAACGTCGACGTTAGTCCACGCCCAGCTGCTTCCATCTGCGACGACGCCTCCCAGGTAGTTTCCTCCTCGACGATCGACGATGCATCGAGGCGCGGCAAGAAATCGGCAACGAAGAAGATCAAGCGGCTCCAGAGTGGTCGCGACCGCTCGCCCCTTCCGAGTCTCATCCCCATCAGGATGCGCTCGCCCAGTCTGCTCGGCACCACCGGCAGAGTTTCCGAATTGAAGAGGGCCTTTGAGAGGTCCCCGGGACAACAGGTCCCCACTGGCACGCCCACCGTGAGGAGGCCGCTGCGATCTATCGTCACCAGAAAACCTATACCGCAACCGTTGGACCTTCGTAGGTGGAAGAACAGCCCCTCAGCGACAAGCAGCAGCGGAGTTAGCTGCAGTTACGGCCACAGCAACAGTAGCGGCTACAACACTTCCGTTGTCCCCAAGGGCAAGGTAGCCGCCATAAAGCGCTCCTTGGCCACAGCGGGAACAAAGATTTCCGAGAGCCAGCGCCCGCTGGTCGGGACACCGCAGCTCCATCGGAAGACGACCCCGATAAAGCGCAGCGCCGAGACGACGACCAAGCCAAAAGTGTACCTCCAGGCTACCTGCCGCCACGCAACCGGTGACAATGCCGACACCCACGCGGTGCACAAGCGATCGGCTTCCACTTCGGATTGCCCAGCGTCTTTCTCTCCCTCCACCTGTTTCACGGATTTGCTCGAAGCACCTTGTCAGCGCCGGAACAGCCAACGTCGACGTCGCCGGCGCAGCCTATCCGCGAGTGCGATCGAATCGTCCTCTTGTTCCTCTACGTCGTCGCTGTCGCCGATCGCGACGAGGGCAAGGTTCGTGACCGTCCGAAAGTATCGTGGGTCCAAAATGCCGGTTGTGCCGTCCGTCTGCAAGCTTCAGGTGAACAAGTCCGCGATCATGAACAGGAGGAGCTTGGGCTTTGTCAGCTCACCGATCAAGTCGGTCAAAGAGCTGCGCGGGATCTTTTCGCCTCGCCAGCGAGCTGGAGGAAAGGGTTCGTACCTCTATACTCTCGAGTATTTTCCCCGACGGACGTAGTTTGTTTTATTTTTCATTTTCAAGTTACGCGTACATTGTTTTCTGTTTATGTTGCAGGTCTTAAAAAACAACGCGTAGCAGATAAGGTACCGGCGATCGTCATCACCAAAACAGTGGTCGTTCGCGAAAGTATTCAGTTGAAATACTGAGAATGAAAATTGTTTTTTTTTTTTTTTTCAGTGTATACACTATTTTCCCACTTTTCTCGGTGTTTGTTGATTAATGAATTTTTTGTTGTTTTGCGATCAAATCCCAAAAAATGACTTTTACAGCTCACATGAACTTTTCTGGATTCAAAACGAGATTATTTATACGAGTTTGCGTGACTATATCGAGCCAATCGACTTTTAATTTCAACTTGACCACAATAAAAACACTGAAAACCATTGTTATTTCTCATTTGTTACGTTATTGCTCACCCATCAAATAAACACCATATACGTAACCATGATATCATGCGTTCCAACGGTAATTGCGAAATTATACAAAATTACGAGGGCATCGTAATTCATACATTGTCATTTACCCTCTTTTTTTTTCCAAGGTATAAATTGTGAAACGCATATCTCCCTCATCTCAAGACCCTTTTGGCACTGTGCAATGGCGTGGGTACGTATTCAGTGATGTGTTGCCACTTGAAATTCCGTTCACGGGTGACGGTAACTTTTATTGGCCGCGTAGAAAGAGAAAAGGAAAGTTATCGTCGCGAGATAGAGAGAGTTTGCTCCTTTGTCGCTGTGTTCGCGTTATAACGTGCAGACTTTCAGTGTATACGTATACCATCAAGCGAGAAAACAAAAGCTCACTCGACATAACACACGTATACAACTGATGCCCACACGTAGGTACGGTCGATCTGGTCGTTTGTTATTGTTTATACTTTGCGAACGTGCGAGCAATTTATCGTTCAACTTTGGGGACGGCGCGGCAGTGGCTATCTCCTATTTACGGTGGTATCGAGTCTCGAGCTAATACATCGGACCATCCTTTTTGTTGATGCGGCCACATTGCAGGGATTTATGGTTTTTCGTACAGCCATGTAGATCTGAATTGATAAAAAAAAACATCCCGCACGTACGTGCTGTCAAAGTAACGTTTATTTGATGTACGTTGTGGTACAGGAAAAAAATAGACCTTTCCAAGAGGTTCCAGATATTTATTGGAGTACAAGTGAGTTGGAAGTCATTCTCGACTGTGCTTGTTGTCATGTTTTTGACTTGAAAATGTAATTCCACTCTGGTTTGCTTTGCAAGAGAAAGAGGGAGATTTAGCGTGAGCTATTGCGTGGCGCAGCGAACTTTACAATCTGATTGTTTCCGTAATATTCTCGTAGACGCGCATCGCTCGAGCTTTTACAGCCTGGGAACATAAACTTGTGAGCGCCAGTAAAATTTTTCCCCCTTTTCTCTCTCGGCGCTGTAGACGTATTTACTTTATGCGCCTCCCTCTCGCGCGTATAATGTGATTTTTCAAGAGTACGAAAATTCTCCTCTCCCCTCTGTTACTCTTAAAATAGTTCATCGAATGAAATGAAAAAAAAACTCGGAAATTGGTGAAAAAAGCAAAAGTTGGCTGAAACTTGGCACACACCCTGCAACTCGGGTATATGTGTGCTGTATAAAATGAGCGCGGGTATGCAAGAAAAACGTGAATTAACAAAAAAAAAAAAAAAAAAAAACAACATGACCTACATGACTAGAAAGTAAGTATATATTATAGTTGTCGAGGGAAAAAATTCCGTCTCTGCGTGTAGTATATGTACCGCTGTTCCCAGATTATACGTACATCGTGCCACAGGCAATGCGTAATATCATACATACCGTAGGTACGCTGTGTACGGTGGGCGCATTTTATAAATCCAGTACCTGCACACGCACACAAATCCAGGCGTATGAAGCTCTTGCGCGTGAGTTGCTAATTTTGTACAAAGTTTTCGCATAGCAAAAGACATTTCCTCTTTGCGTCATGGGTTTTGTGAATTATCACTAATTTCACATCCGTGAGCAAATTTAATTACTACTCGTGGGGTTTGAATGTGGTTTTTCTTTTCAATCAAGAAACTTTGTTTGCTTGCGTGATAAACATTTTTTTGTACAAAATTTTCATATGCCTGTGATTGTAACGTTTCATGTATACTCAAGTATAAAGTATCCAGTGCACGAAAAGCCAAGACTTGGAAAAATATTTTTACAAAAAAAAACAAATGTATTTGTGGTTCAAATATTCGCCTGTTACGGCTGTACAACCGATTTTTTCGTTATTTCCACTTAATTAAGAGAAAAGAAACGAGATTTACGCTTCTTTTGCAGGAAAATACTTGGGTAAAGAGGAAAAATGTGTAAACTCGTGAGAAATTTGATCCGATGCAAAATACATCAATCTTCCCTCCGATGAAACTTGGCCTGGGAACCAACAATCAAATTTTAGTACACAAAGCCAAAGTTTTATACAAATATACACAAAAGAACGTTAAACCCGATAAATCGAACGACAGCCCCCCGCGTCCGTGTAATATTATCCACAGTCTAAAAATCATCGATTACGTAACGCGGGTTGTAGGGACGGGCGGGGGGGGTGAAAAAAAAGGAAAATCAATAAAAAATCAGAAGAAAAACAAAAAGAAAAAAAAAAAAAAAAAAAACCAGCCCCCTGCCCGCCCCACCGAGTCGAAAGGCACTCGTGCAGCAGCGGCAAACTCCCCACACACGGGAAAGAAGAAGAGATCTTTGGGTGTGGACGCTTCAAGGAAGATACAATAACCGATCCGCCAAACGAACGACCCCTCGGCTTTAACGCCGAGTCGAAAGGGCCGTACTTTGCTCATACCTACAGCGCGGCGAAGAAAGCATCGCGGAGTATATGGTACAGCAGCTCGCTGGCGTGCCCTGCATCAGAGACGACAAAAGTGAAGTTAAAAAAAAAAATTAAAAAAAAAAAAAATTAAAAAAAGGAAAAAGAAAGGTCAGGGCCCCGGGAGTCCTCGGTCCGGCCCTGGCGCCACCGCTGCAGCGGCACAGTGGCGCCGTTTCCCACCCCCTCGGCACTGCACGATTGCGCAGCCTGTATAATATACGTACACATGGGGTTGGGGTGGGAGACTCTCTCTCTCTCTCGCGAGTCGTCTTGGTTGCTTTCACGACCTCTGCCGTCAGTTGGGGTGTGCTGGCTGGCTGCGGAGGAGCACACGGTGTACTTGCAACGATCGCCCGGGAACAGTGTACTCGGCGACGACGACGGGCGGCCCGCGTCGCGAGATATACGCAGAGTTAAAGCGCGCATCCCGGATGCGGAAACTGAGGGAAGATCGGGGAAAAAAAAAAAAAATTGAAGGTTAGAAAGACGCCACAGGGGGCTGTGTGTGCGCTCTTCCCCCTTCGCGCGTACCAAGATCGAAGGTTTTTTTTGTTTTGTTTTTGTTTTCGTCAACTCGTTGTTGTACACACTCGTGCCGAGCACGTATAGCATCAGACAAGTTTGGTGGGGACGAGCACACAGACACAACAAACAAGTAGTAACGGAACGTGAACGGTAAGACTGACGGCGCGAGAGTATAATTATATACACACTAATCATGTAAGAGTAAGAAGCGAGCAGTGGAAGGAAGAGCTTGTATACAAGAGGACTCGGGTGCAGAGGATACATAGACCTACTGCAGAGAGAGAGAGGGTGTAATAGTGGTGATAGGGACGGCAAGGCGAGGAGGAGGAGGAGGTATGATAAGCGAGGAGGCCGCATGATGGTGGCGCGTTCGAGGAGGAGGCTCATCCTGCAGGGTGCCGGGGCTCCGGCGTTGGCGGTTAGGAGGATCGGCCGGGCTGGTCATCCCCTCGGCGACAAAGTCACGAGCAAGCTGATGCACGAGCTCGGCGCACGGCTCGAGGGTCTCGCAGTTACTGTCGGCGTCGCGACCAAGCACCCGCGCTTACGGCCCACGAATTTCATTGCCAAGGAACTCGCGACGCCGGTATCCCGACGCCGCCCCGCTACCACTCCAGCGCCGACCGTTGGCATGGCCTAGTCGTCGCTGTCCACGTCTTCGTTGTTTGCCGCTCCTGATGGCTATCGGGACACACATATACACGTCATCCGCCCTCGCGCCCTTCTCCCGTCCTCTTGGGAACGAAGCAGCTGTCGATGCACATGTGTACGAGAGGACACTCATGAGATGTACGCCCACGTACAAGTGCTTGCTCGCTTCGCGTGAATGACAACAAAAAACAAAAAAAAAAAAAAAAACAACAACAACAAAAAAAATAAAAAAAAAAAACAAACAAAAAAAAAAAATTAAAGAAGAAAGTGCAGCTGCGCGGGTGTGTTGGTCGGCCTCGAGTCGTTTCTTTGATTTTCGTCCCGTACGCGCATACTTTTCGTCGAATAAACAAGAGCAAGCCAGCTGTTTCTGGGTACGTACCCTCTCTGTGCGGTACATGCGCTACGCGTTACGTACACCTTCCGGCTGACCATGGGATGGTCACGATTACCAGTGATATAGCAACGAGAGAGGATAGTACATAAAGTACATATATATATATATATACCCTACGTGGGTGTGTGTGTGCGCGCCGCCACTACTGCCTCTGGCGCCTTCGGGGGAAAAATGCAAGCGACGCTTCCACGGCTGCTGCTACTGCTGGTGGGTTCTTGTACTTCTTGTTATAATGTACCAAAAAAAAAAAAAAAAAAAAAAATAGGTCCATGTGCGCGTTGGCTCATTACCTCTAAATAAGTATACCGTTGTAGGGGTAGTCTTTAAATTTTTTGACTACAGCTTACGGGGTCAAGATGATGATGCGCGTGCACGTTCCTTCGTAATGAAAGAGCTTGGCAAGAGAGGGGTTGGGGTTAGGGGGCAGACGAAATTTTCCCCTTCGGCTCCACACGCTCCCTTTGCTACGTGTGTGTTCTCGAGCGCGAGTTTCTTTCCGAGTTGTATCTCGCGCGGAGCGAGAAAATCCCCGGGTGAGGACCGGTACTCGCACTCCTCCTCCTCAGCGACAGTCTGTTTTATTTTATCTTTTATTCGCTCTTCCACAACCCTCCCCCACCAACTCCCTTTGGGTTTTCTCCCCCCCCCGCCTCGGTTCTTCGATACGTTCTCCAACTGCTATTTTGTTTTTTTTTTTTTTGCGTCTCCTCCTCACGGTGCAAACGGTATTCGTAGACACGCGTAATACGTGGGTGTATAATATGTTTACGGCTCGTTCGGCGCAGTGGGGTACAAGGCGAAAGTGAAACTGGCAAGGCAGCTTCGACGATATACACCGCGAATGGGTGTAATTTGATGCGCGTCGATGGAACAGTCGTGTGCAAGGCATTTGGGGACGGGAAGCAGTAATTAACAAAATTGTTTGATGAAATGTAAATCAGATGGAAAGAAAAAAGGCGAAAGAGAGATAAGACGGTATTGGCCGAGAGATAAGAGAAAATACGAGGAGGCAGAGGGATGAGAAAGCGAGGAGCGGGAGATGGAAGGAAGAGATAGGGCGAAAGGGGTGGTGGTGGTGTTACGGAGGGAGGGGCAAGCGATGCGAAGTTGAACTATTGACCATCGCTGCACACCCTCTCTCTCTCTCTTTCTTCCTCCACCTTGTACCGAGCGCATGGGCGCGGTTCGGCGGCAGTGGTGGCGGTAGCGGCGGCACCCCACGCGCACACACGGCCCCACCGTGCGACTCTCTGTCACCCCGCCCTGCTGCTGCTGCTGTACCGATGCTACGTACAAGATACACTTTGTCCTTAAGCCGAATCTCCTTTTCTCGGGTCTCGTTCGTTACTTCGGCTACTCTGATGCCTATATTTTAGGAGGAGGGGCTCTTATACCGGGAATTCAAAGAGAAAAAAAAAAAAAGAAAAGAAAAAGTGTTTTTCCACCCACGGGAGGAAGGGATTTGCCAGGCGAGGAGGGTTGCCGTCCGTAATCGGCGATTGAGTGTCTCTCTCTCTCTGAAGCCGAAGAGAAGTGCCTCTGAGCCAAAGCAAGAGGCAGAGAGATACATCCAGGCACTCTTCTTTTCATTCGAGACTCGTCATGGGCTGTATACGTATACCGAGAGGGGATGTTTTTTTTTTTTCGTCCCGTTGCGTCCTTTTTTGACTTAGGGATGAGGGAAAAAAAAAAAAAAAAAAACTACCAGCTACCGAGAACCCCGTAAAATATACCAAGTGTGTAACACAGAATCAGCGGGTCTCCAAGTGGCGATCATTCGCACCAGACGGTACAATAAAAGCTCAGCGCGTATGTGTGTTTTTTCAATTCCAACGTGAGATAGACCATCACTGTATGGACACGTACATACCCAAGAGAGATAAGGGGATGACTCACCTAAAAACGACACGCCCGTAAAACCGGCGCGCCGCCGTGCATCCCCTTTATACGAATTTTCCCGGAATCCCGTCTGCCAGCCGGTCGGCCAAAAATCCCTCGTCCTCCCGATAACCCTAATTCTCCTGCCTCTGGTAAAAGAGACAAAAGAAAAAAAGAAAAAGAGCGAGACGCCACGAAGGCTCACGCACACGCGGTTAAGGGCGTGGCGATTTCGATCGCGAATCCATCTCCCGTCGCTTCGCTCGGCTCCTCTTCCTCCTTTGCGCCTTTTTCCCGCGACTTTTCGAGGACGAGGAGGAAAAACACGATCGACCCTTTCGAGGAGCCAACCCAAGTCCGTTGGGCCGAGACGGGGGACGGTGGCACACAACATTAGGGAGGGTTAGATAAATGGTGCAACGCGTCTACGCGTCGTACCATATCACATTATACCTACACAACGCGCTAAAACTTTCGACGACCCTGACGACGATGATGTATATGGCGAATCGAGGGCGTGTCTCTCTTTTCTCTCGCTCTGTACTGCACCTCATTGCGATTTTCCATTATGCGTTTCTGTCCGATGTACTCGTGTGTGTGTGTACGTTATCTGCGCGGCTAACTCTCATGCGCCACAATATAAACCGTGTGGGTTTTGGGTAACATTGTAGTTTCTTTTTTTTTTTTTTTTTTTTTTTTTTGTTCCCCTCTTTGAAATAAAATAAACCGTGCGACTATACTTTTCCTCCACCATTTTGCATTGTTCGCGGCATTTAACTCGCCAATGCTTTCAGTTTAACACGAGTATGTATACGTAGAGAAACAGAGCAATCGGCTGTCTTTTACGACAGCGTGTACGTATAGAAGCGTCACGTGTGTTTTACGATCAACCTTGGGGCTAATAATTTAATAATCGCGAGGCGAAGACGTCATTACTTGTATATATATTCACGGTAGGTTCCAGTAAATCGTATTGAGTGTTTACTCCCTGTTGAAAAACATTTCTCTTCCTTTTTTTTTTTTTTTTTTTTTCGTTTTCTTTTCGTTTTCTGTTTCACTGAACGCACCGATCAAGCTAATTTTTTTGCTCGAAAAAATCATCACCGATGCGCCCTTTGCTGTCCATTACTTTTCAAATGCTCGTTAATACCGTCAATATAATTTATACCGCACAAGTGAGCGTGTTGTGGGAAAACAAAAATAACGCGCTCGGATTTACAGAGCGAGTCGTACAGGTACGTGTGTGGTACTTAATTGTATCCGATCTCCACTCGATGAAATTTCAATACACGGCCCCTTCGAACGAAGCCCCGATGAAGCGTTGCGAGGTGCGGAAAGAAAAAAAAAAAAAAAAAACAATGAGCGCCCACTCCATTTAGGTGGGGTAATTCGGTGAAAAACTCAATTTAATCGGACACCACTTCGGTAACACGATATTTTATACGAAACAGTCGAAAGACAACCCGCCGAGCTTGCATTGCCTCGAAATGTTACTATCCCCCAACGAAAATTGCACAAAAAATTTCCAACGCGACAACCGAAGCGGTGAAAGGTCATTGGTCTTCAAAGCTTGATGTAACTTACGACGTTTTATCGACAAAGACAATTGATTCACCGAAGGAGTAGTTCCTCCAAATTTCACGAATAAAGTCGATTGTTTTTTTTTTTTTTTTTTTTTTTTTTTTTGCAAAACAACGAGAAATGGAAGAAAACAAAAAAAACAATTGCCACCTCGTATACGGAGGAGCGGGCGAATGGAGATCGGTCGCCGGACAAACAAGTGAGAGCAGTAACAGTGGGCTCCCGGTTATTACGCTCAACGGCACACATGCAACCACGAGAGTGTGTGTGCCGTGGCTGCTCTTATCTCTATAGGCCCCCCTCCTCGACAGCGGCAGCAGCAGAAGGAGCTTTATAGCTCGAGCGCGCGTAAGATATCCGATTGACTCGAGGGTAGATTTTCACGGATGGCAGGAGGGGGCGGCTTTTATCAAGAGCGCGGGGGGGAGGCACTTTGACCCAATAACCGACGACTACACGGGGTCGCGGCTGCTGCGGATTGCGCGCCGGTTTTGTTTTTGGTTTAATGCACTGTAACAGCACATGTACACGCCAAAGAGCTGCTTTGCAGAAGGATTTTTTTTTATTATTATTATTATTATTATTATTATTTTTTTTTTAAAGGTAAATTTTTACAACGAGTTTAACTCGAAGGGGGTTGAGAAGGGGTGTTTCAACTATAGGTGACACGGCCGACGAGGTATTCGTTATTGGGCACCTATACACCTGCGGTGACGTAGTAGAGCTGTTGTTGTTGCCTGCGCAGTGCACTCGGGAGAGATTCCGGAGCTCATCTGCTCTTGGAAAGTTCCGTCACATAGTTTCCTCTTGTCTCGCTTTGACGTTTTGTTAAACGAGAGTTTTGAGGACCGACGTGTACAGGCACTTTGCTCGTAGCTTAACTTGTCGATGGGAACATAATGGCAAGTATTTACTGATGCTTCGCTTCGGGCTTTCATATGAAGGCTTTGTTTTATGAAAATGGGAGGGGAGGGGGAGGGGGGAGAGAAACAAAGTGATACGTTGATTTTTGAGATATTTAAAAAATTCAAGTATATTCAGATATAATTTTTCTCTTGTTCCACCACAAGAGTCACTCGAGATCTGCAAATTTTTTTTTTTTTTTTTCTTTAATCATGGCTCATCATTGGTATTAATTAAAAGCGTCGACGTTCGGCTATTCGTTTAATTGACGTATACCCTTTTGTACAATACTCGTGTCAAGAGATCGTCGCCAAAGAAGGTAATTCGATATAACAGGGTGCGCTTGTCGTATTAAATTTAAAATCATCTTATTTAGCTTATTACGCTCAACACTTTAATTAATTTATTTTGATACTTGCACAGAAAGGATCGTAGCAGAATGGGCAAAGTGTCACCTCAGAGAAGGCGCTATTTATATAATACCCACACAAAGAGGGTTAAATAAAAAAAAAAAAAAGAATAAGTAAAAGTACGTAATTTATTGATTCTCACCTCTAAGATATCACCATATTTTCCACTAAAACCAGATTTTCGACTTTTTCAACTTCATAACTTGAGGAAAAAGGAAAATACTACCAAGAAAAACAGTTTAGACACTCAAATAGCAATATAAATAAAGTGAGCGTAAGGTACACGACTGAGCTGTAACGAAATGTTTATTCCCTTTATTTTTACCACCCCCCGCCTCCAACTCGGTGCTGCAGCTTCCATCCAATTCGTTGAATTAATTTATTTTCGCGGATACTCGTACAGCGCTAAAGTGCTTACAAATCCGACAGATTAAAATCTCCAGCTTCTCGACATCGCACTTCTATACTGTACACGGATATATTATATACGTATACTTTAGTTTGCATCTTTGGCCCTTTTACTTTCCACGCACACTTGGCACGGGCGCGCGTAATGAATCACACCCACTCGCTTGGTCCTCGTATCAGTGGAACATTGATTTCCCCCCTCCCCAATTTTATTTTTTTTCTTTCCTCTTTTCGCGTGAGTCCACATAAGAGGTTTTACGGTCGTAAATTCATGGAGTAACGCCGAATCGACAAATTTTCCCTGTACAGATGCAGCATGCGCGCCTACAATTTATGCCAATCGCACGAAAATCGATACCGACCCCGTCTCCCCCTTGTATTTTCCAAAGAAAGATGCGTCACACCCATTTGAGCGGTAATATAGAAATAAATACCTTAAATTGAAATATACAGCTTCTCTCGTTACACGCGCTGGGAGGATTCTTATCTTTTTGCAGAAAATTTTTTGTTTTCAACAGCGTGACTGTGCGCCACAACAACAGGCACAAAGGGGGAGGGTGGGGATACTTTCCATAAAAGTGAGATTTCCGGAGGGGAAGAATAAACAAAATAAAAAAGAACAAAGCATGCGGCTGTACTGATATACTGCAATTAGCCCACTGCCAAGGGGGATGGGAAAGCTCACAAAAGGGTCTACCCTTTTCTTCCGTATCTTCGTGGACGGCGAGAGAAAATTTCGTTGAAAGGCCAGTGAAAAGTTGACGGACCCGAAAGGACTCGCGTCAAAAACAGGCTTTTCTCATCACGCTGTGGTGAATCGCGCAAATTTCACTCGAAGTACCTTATCAGCGCGCCAGACAGCCCTCATCTCCTCCCGGCTATGTATTTGCCAATGGGGAGAAAAGGATGCACAATAAAGATAAAGAGTCGAAAAAAGGATTTTTATTTTTAAAACAGTTGCGATGTACTGCTATGCGTTAAAAAAAAAAAAAAAAAAAAAAAAGGTATGCGCGATAAAGTGAGGGATTAAAAAAAGGAAAGGGCGGTAGCACTATCAATTCTGCAGTATTGGGTATTAATCTATACATGTATACGTACTGCAGAAGTGAATGAAAAACGCAGAGTTAACTGCACGTGCGTGAACGATCTGTTTTGCGAATGCCAAGCTCTCGACTTCACAGGTGTGAAAATGTTTTACTGGTACTGAGAAAAAAATAATGATTTGCCGAGAGCAAAATTTTTTTACACCATACTTGTTACACGGATCCTATTGGTCGCACTTTCATTTTGCAATCAGGCAAAATCCAATTAATTTTCGCGCTGCAAGTTTTATTATTCTCTTCATTAGCTAGAGATTGAAAAATACGTACACTTTTGCTACTTTTCGAGTGTACTTTACTCAGCAGACAACATACGCACGATAAAAATTTTTTTATTTCTCATTTTGGCCTTTGGAGTTTGAAAAATGTTTGGGCGTTGGTGTTGTTGATAAAAAATCGGCAGGTGAGCGAAAACCATGCCATTTTATTTGTCCTCATGTTTTGTGAAGCAGCGAAAACGAGGGCACTCGGATGGAATTCCGTAGCTGGGTAAAAAGCAAGTACACAAGGAAAATTCCTCACTTGGCATCTCCACCCACGGATGGGTGTAAATAAATGTATCGAGGGATGGTTTGTCGAGTCGAGGTTTAACAGCAGCGATGGAGTATCAGAGAGAGAGAGAGGGAGAGGCCACGTGCATTTTGTTTACGGGAGAACGATGACCCAGTTTTCTCCTGCCCCCCGCACCGAGTGCCGAGCGCGGCCCCGCGAAGGGCGTGGCCTCCACCGCCGCTACACCCATCTATATGTAATCGCGTCTATCTATACGCTTGCGCTCCTTTTTCTCCCTTTCTCGTTTCTTCCCGAAGCTTTTTCCATGGTTAGGTGCTCTTCTTACATCCCCTTACGGAAGTATAAAAGGGCGCAAGAGAAATAATACTCTACAAGGGTCGAATGCAATATACGTGTGTGTAGTGGAGTATAGACGCGTGAGAGCACGAGCTCGGCTGAGCGCAGCTTGACTCGTTCTACTTGTTCGTTCGCTTCACTTTTTTTCCTTCATTTTTTTTTTTTTCCCAACTTTCGTTCAATACTGTAAGTAATTGACTGACTGACATTATAATAAACTGAAGTAATGAGTACTAAACCGTTTTCATACGTGTACAGTATACTTTTACGTTCTATTCGCGTGAAAGATAAATAAAGTGGCATCTTTCTTCTTTTTCTCTCCACCTCTATATGATATTTTAATGCGCGGAAAATCAAGCGCGTGTGCT